>NC_141137.1:27211458-27886458 GCF_053477565.2 Lygodium microphyllum
ACTAAAAAGGTGGCACCCGGTTAACGCTCCCATAAGTTTTTCAAAACCATATGATGTGACCTATAATTGGAAAGCGCTTGAAAAATGGAATCTATTAAGCTATAGAGTGCTCGATTTGGAGTTATACTGTTCAAGTTATGACAAATCCAAAGATTTGACCACATGTCCCAAACTTATGGAAAATTCCCATATTCCCCAATATGGTGTTCTTGGCAATCGAGCAATGAACCCCCTCTACAATAGCCATTCAAACTACTCATGTCTTCAAAAAAACAAGACCCCAACTCTTCTACTCCAGAACTACAATGGTTAGCCCTTTCCATAACCTCTCCACAAACAATCTTCAGAGAAATATCACAAGAAGCTTCAACAGCATCACAAACATAAACATTAGGCAACACATTAGAGTCATAGTCCTCATCCAAATACCCAAATTTCTAGTCCTCTTCAACTTTCACATCAGAATATCTTTCAAACTCCTTTCTCTGTCATTCTTTGGATCCTCAAAACTTTAATCAAGATCATCACAATCATTATTCAAAACTCTAGAGAACTTAAAGAAACTACAAGAGGATGAGATGAACTTTTCTCTTCTTTATTGTTGTACAAATCAAGCATACAATCATCTATCAAAATATCAAGAGGTATGAGGCTAGGTCTACTCAAAGAAACTTTAGCAACTTCACAAACAAAAGCCTCTCCATGGCTACTCAAACTAGGAACATGATCACAAAAAGAGTCAGAGTCCATAACCTCAATACTCTCTAAATCAGTCCCCCCTATATCTATAAGCTCACATTCACACTCAAGTACATCAATCAAAAAATCCAAATCCTCAACTTTATCCTCCTCTATGCTCTCTTCATCTCTCAAACACTCAGATCTACCATCAAGAAGTTCTTGATTCTCTTCTCTCTCCCCATCCCCCTTAAGATTTACTAACTCTACTATAATGGATGACACTTCTCAATTAGAATCACCTTGTGAACTTTCATTCTCACTATCATCTTCCTCAGAACTATCACTCTCCTCCTTTGCTTCTTCTTCACTGTCATCCTCATTCACCAATTCTTTTCTCCAAGACATATTAAGTTTTTTTGTTATTCCTCTATGATCATAAATTGTTATGATCCCTTTTCCCCAACCTTGTATAGCACTTGCCTTTCTAAGCCATAGTCTACTAAGGATAAGAAAAAAATATCCTAACCTGTATCAAAAGATGTGGATCTAGAGCATGGCATGAGCTATGGAGGATGAAACATGTAGATAGGACTCATGTAGACATAGACACAGACAATATCAATTGTCACAAGATGAAGAAGTGTGCATTCTTCAAATGTCAGATTGAATATCTGGGATTCATCAACGGAAGGAATCTCAGTGGATTCGGCCAAAGTCAGGCCAAAGTCAGAGATGTGCTAGAATGGCCAATACCAACAACTGTCAAAGAAATACGCAGTTTTCTTGGATTGATAGGATGGTATAGGGTCTTCATAAAAAACTATGCTTTGATTGCAGCACCTCTGACGGACTTACTAAAAAAGCAAACTTCCATTGCATGGTCAACTCCCGAACAAACTAGCTTTGATAGATTGAAGCAAATTTTGGTATCAGCACCTATCCTAGAACTTCTAGACCTCAGTAAGGAGTTCGAGGTAGTAACTAATGCTAGCGCACTTGCCTTAGGATGTGTGCTCATGCAAGAAGGTCATCCTGTAGCATATTCTTCAAGGAAATTGAAGAGCCATGAGAAGAATTATGCTACCCATGATCTAGAATTGTTAGCTGTCATCCATGCTCTAAAGCTTTGGAGACACTATCTGTTGGGTAACAAGTTTACACTAGTAACTGATCATAAAAGTTTGAAATGGATCTTTATCTAGAACGAGCTCAACATGAGGCAATGTCGGTGGATTGAGGTGCTAGGGGAGTATGACTTTGAAATCAAGTACCGACCTGGAAAGGAGAATGTAGTTGCTGATGCACTCAGTCGCAAGGCATTCCTTAACTCATTAATTTTGCAAAATCCATCAGCAGCTAGATCTCTAGCTACAAAGGTACCTATGCCGAACAATCCAATACTTGAGCTAGCTAGAGAGGAGGCATACCATGATCCAGCCTATCAAAAGATGCTAAGGGAAATCTCTATCAAGGATCAAGATCAAAAGTTATAGGCTAAGTGTCATGAATTCTCTATCAATAGTGGACTTGTCTACTATAGATTGAGAGTATGTACACCGGCAAGCCAGTCACTTAAGCAGAAGATATTGTGGGAAGCTCATGATTCCCCTTTCTCAAGACATCCTGCCTATGCCAAGACTCTCAATGTAGTTAGGAAGAGCTACTATTGGGAGAGGTTTAAAGGTGGTGTTCTCAAATATGTCACTGAGTGTTTATCTTGTCAACGTATCAAAGCCGAACATGTCAAAATGCCACGAAAGTTACAACCACTTTTGACATTCCCAAAATGAAATGGGAATTCATCAGTATGGACTTTGTTGTTGGCCTACCCCAAGTTCAGGGAGGATACAACTCCATCATGGTTGTGGTTGACATGCTTACTAAGGTTGCACACCTTATTTCAGTATTGACAAACTATAAAGCCTCAGACATTGCAAGGTTGTTTATCAAGGAGATATTCAAGCTACATGGGTTACCCAGAAGAATCATTAGTGATCGTGATTCTCTCTTCACATCATACTTCTAGAGAGCTATCTTTGAAGCCATTGGGACTCAACTCTGTTTTAGCATAGCTTACCATCCCCAAACTGATGGTCAAATGAAGCGAGTCAATCAAGTCATCAAGGATATGCTTAGGGCATACTGTTGTCATGAGCCAAAAAGGTGGATTCAATACTTGCCTTTGGTTGAATTTGCCTACAATGCTTCTTACCAAAAAAGCATTCAGATGACCCCTTTTCAAGCATTGTATGGTCATGACTATCGAAGTACCCTAAACTTCTTAGATCCAACCTTGAGGGTTGAAGCTTCAAGGTAGATGTTGGAAGAGATGGATGACCAAATAAAGTCAATAAGACAAGACATCCAAGCCGCCCAGGATAGATAGAAGGCATACGCGGATTTGAAGCGTTAATATAGAATCTTTGATGAAGGAGACATGGTCTTTATTCGTGTACGTCTAAAGAAGAGTTCCCTATCCTTAGGAGATTGCAAGAAGCTAAGTCCAAGGTATTGTGGACCATACAAGATCCTTAAGTGCCTAGGACCTAATGCTTATAGACTGCAACTCCCTGAGAACCTAAAGGTTCATAATGTATTCCATATCATCCTATTGAAGAAGTATGTATCTAATCCTAACCATGTACTTGATGACCAACAAGTTGTAATGCCTAGTCAAGGAGTCCTTGAACTATGGCCTGACAGGATCTTAGATGTTAAGGAGAGACAACTAAGATCCAAAACCTTGAGAGAATGCCTCATCTAGTGGAAAGATTATCCTAAGGAAAATGCCACTTGGATAGATGAAAGCACTCTCAACCATCAATATCCCCAGTTTATCTCGAGATGAGGACATCTCGATTCCTCGAAGGGGGAGAGAATGTAATAATTCCGATCTCTAAACCACGTTCCTCACAAGAACCTCCTCTTACTAAAAAGCCAAAAGAATAATTGTTATAAATTATGATAATCTTTTTTTAATTATTCCCCCTTCCCCCCCAGCCGACTCTCATGCTGGAGGAAAGGGAATAACAAGGGTGATTAAGCTCCTTGCTGGAGCTTGCAGAAGAGCTATAGCCATGAGTATGGCTGCGTGGAGGAAGGGAGGTACCTCTCCCTTTGGCTATAAAAGCCAGGGCTATGGAAAGAGAGGGGAGGAGCTGAGTGTAATGCTGCCTAGGCCAAGGAAGGAAGAGATTGAGAGGGATCACACTGCAGTTTGAGGGCTCTGAGAGAGGGCGTAAGACTGGCCGTGTGAGAGAGGGAAGAATTTCTACTTCAGCCAGTCACTGCCGTGGAGGAGAGGATCTCGTGAAGCTGCCGCAGGATGCCACCATCTGCCGCCTTCCTTTTTCTCCCACGTGGTGAACTCCATAATCCCAGAAGCTTTAGAAGCTTCTTGGGAAGCTTCTAAAGTCTCCTTGGAAGCCCCCCTTCTTGTGGGTTTCTATAAGGCCCCTTTCAAGTGGGTTTAATAAACCCCCCTCCCCGGTATTTAAACCCCATTCCTGTGGTATCCCCTCCAAGCTCTTTCCTATCACAAATTCCACTAGATCCCTATAAACTCATGCTGGCCAGAGGTTTAAAGCAACCCTTCCCGTGGGCCTTTCTTATTGCCCTCTCTAGTGGGTCTAAAATCCCAGTTTCCCCGAGATTTAACCCCCTCACAGGCAAGCTATACATCCCCCTTCTTCCCTTTTCCGATCCACTAAGACCATTTAAAACCCCCCTTGTTTCGTGGGGTCCCATACAAATTCTTTTTTTTAAGCCACCTTTGGCCCTCGGGTTTCGTAAAACCCCTTTTCCTATTGGCTCTCAAGAAGGTTTTTATAACCCCCCCAAGGTTTAAGCACCCCCTTTCCCGTGGAAATCCTCACTTCCGTGTTTCAAAACCCTTTTTTCCATCGGCTCTACAAAGCGGGTTTTTCAAACCGGGAATTTAAGCCCCTTAGCATTTCCACAAAGTCATTCTTGATGGTTGTAAGGTCCTAATCGTGAAATCCCTACTTCAAGGAGAAAACCTATAAAGCCTCCTAAAGCCGATTCCGAAAGACGGTGCAAGCGGTCACAAAGGGAGTTTCGCGTGCAAAGGAGACAACCAAGATCATAACTCTACATCCAAGGCGAAAATGTCGAATTCGAGATGGATCCTAAGAAGGCACAAGGCGTAAATGTAGGAGGTTCATCTCCTAGCATCCATGTGGACATTTCACCACAAGTCCAGGTTTTTCTTCCTAAATTTGATTAATGTCGTAATATTTCGATTGTGCATGGATCATTTATGAAACTAGTATGCACTTTTTCAATTGAAATACTTTGGATAAATCAAAAGGAAATAGCTTACGATCAAGGAATTGGTCATTTGTATTTTTCCAATGGAACAAATGAAAGGACATAAGACATCTATGCTTTCTTGGTAATTTGTTTATATACATTACAAGTGATGAATTTAGATCAATTAAAGATCATCTTTACAAAGTCAAAAATATTATATGTACACCTCAATTATGTATGGAAAGAATAAATCAAATTTCGCATTACTAAGCATCTTTCCTTCGAAATGATTCATTAAAAGAAGGTCGCTAGTGATCCATAGGAATTTGCAAGGCATGGAAATGTTCTAGAGCTGCATGAAATAGGTTAAACTCTAGTAAATTGATATAAATATCGTTTCAACTGCGTAATTGTTTGAAAAGGCTGCATGGTTCAAACATAAAACCCTAAAGCTTAGTAGCATGAATCTTGATTGCATGTTATAGAATGATCACTAGGAATTATGCCATAACTTAACTTACGCTTTGATCTTACTCGAAAAAGTTAGGGATTGTAAAACTACTCATACATAGACAATACATCATGTGGTTACGAAAATGGTTTTGTAAATATCTTCAAGAATAGACAAGTAAATTGGTTTAAACCTAAACACCTAAAAACTGCGAGGGACTCGTTAATTCAATGCAACATATCCCAAAGAGCTAACTAGGATTTAGCATGTTGAGGACATGACCTAATCGCTCTTATTGTCAAGTTGAAATTCTTATACCCTAAAGACTTTCCCTCATTCACGGAATGTAGGGACAATAGGACGTACTTTCGAGAGACGATCTAGGGTTTCTACCCTAAGAATCACTCGCTAAAAAGATGAAACTCAGTTTGAATTTGGAACCTTAGGACCAACAATATCGGCCTAGTGCAATCAGGAACGGATTGTTATGAAGACACCCTAACCCTATTTCCTATCTAATTATGATTTTGTGATTATAAGACACCATTCGATGGGTAGAATAGTCCCATGGATTAGGTGCGACACCTGGCAACAAGTTGCAGAGTCGCATGATCTTGTGATCTGATAACAAGGGAATGGCCAATTCCTCGAAATGAGATTGGTAGATTCTTACGCAAGTTTATCTTGCAAGAGGATGAATAATCGTCTTGATATCGTACCTTTCTTGGGTAAAGTGACCAAGATACAGTGATTAGATATTTTCTTGGAAGCAAAGGACCAATCAGTAAATTGGAATAACATATGTCGTGCTAATTGAACTTAAGGTATTGATTAAGTCGGGTTAATAGGGTATGGCCCTAATCCAAGGATATAGGGTTAACAAACAAACCCTTGGGAATCTTGCCAAGTCACAATTGATCTCGGATTGAGTGCTGGATGCATTTGGAAAGAAGGATTTGCTCCTTAGTAGTTGGCCAAAAATAACAACCAATGGAAATGATTGTGCTTATACAGTTTAATGAGCATTGTTTACTTTGTTTGCTCAAGGAATTAAAGGATGAAAATATATCTAATGCTTCAGGTTGAATGCTTGAAGGGAGAGGCAGCTTCAATTACCCCCGATTGCCTATCTAACCCTAACCAAGGGGGCTCTGGGCATAAATCCCTCTCCTTCCGGGCCCTGCACAAGAGGCCAACGTGACTTGCGATTGGATCTCGAGGCCTGCATACTAGTCTACAGGCATAATCTTGGATTAGTAATCCCTGTGGATTACTGGATAGCCTTCAGGCGGATTATGGATAAGCCTACGAGCTAGACTTTATAAATGTATTTCAAAGATAATATGATAAGCTGTTGAAAAAGAACTTGTTTGACATTGTTTTTCTATGTCAAGTGCTATGATTACGTGAAAGGAACCGGTGCCTAACAGACTAATTAAGAAAGCTATTTGGTGCATGTCCGACTAAATGTGGTAGGTAATTAGATAACTAAAACAACTGAGGAAAGTGCGGTGGATGTGGCCATGGGTCCATCCTACGGATGGGTGGTCTTGGTTGGTCGGGAACTTCTCTCAATCATGATGAACAGCAAGAAGATCGTTCAAAGGACACAAACAGCAAGCGCGCTGACCTAGATTCTAAGTTATAATAATCCCGATTTATGCTATTTTAGGGGAATGGAATGAGACTATGCCTTATGGCAGAGAGGTCGAGCCTTGCATCCCTCTCGTTTCCCATTCTCCTTGAACCAAGTTCAGCGTGAATCCGCTTCGGACCTGGCGCTTCTGCGTAAAGTAGTTCACTTGGGTTCGATGCTAGTTGACGTTTAGGAAATGACCATTAGGGAAAACCCTGATTCAGGTCAGTCCTAAGTGGGAACGGCCAAAATACTTCTGCTACGTGGCAGATGCAGAAGGTCCTAGATCGCAAACCCCGTGACATTCCATGGGAGTGCCGGGCGGAGCTTTCTAGACCTCCTTTCCGATGGACTGCTAGGACGTGTCCTGAAGGGAACAGGTTGACATGTTACACCTACGAGTGAACAGGTGGACACGTTACATTGACATCCATGGAGGGTGAATCTTCTCTCTCCAAATCTTGGATTTTTAATTTAAAAAAGGGGTAGTGGGGGATTTAAAAAAAGAGAGAATGAAAAGTACACAAATTTTGAGTTTCTCTCACCTCATATTTCCCTCCCTTTTTTGAGAATTTTCAATTTGGTTTTTTCCCCTCTTAATGAAATCAATTTGACCCAAAAGTTGAGCAGTAGACCACTTTCCCTCCTTTCTCTATACTAGTGAATTTTCATCTCCATTGAAGCTCCTTGGTGAGAGTAATTAGGGTTTTAAGCGTTCAACTTACCTCTGCACTTTCTTCTCTGTGAAGCTCCAGATTTTGGGTAAAATACATGTGCCCATGTCTCTTTGCATTTTCTCTTGTTTGCTATTTTTTCAATAGGGTTTGATGTCATTTCTTACTGTTATTGTTGTTTTACTATAGAGGTTGATTTGGGCAGGAGGCATAGGTGTTCGTCTCCCTCCCTCCCTCCCTCCCTCCCTCCCTCCCTTCCTCTCTCCTTTCTTTCCCCCTCTCTCTATGTGTTGTTTCTCTTTTATGTTTTTTCTTCAATAGAATTTGACGTTGCTTCTAATTGTTGTTTTCTTGCAAAGTTTATTTGGAGCAAGAGGCAAAGGTGTTAATCTCTCTCTCTCTATTTGTTTTTTTTTTGCTGTTATCTTTTTAATATAGTATGATGTTAGTTCTAACCTTTGCTGTTGTTTTATTGCCAATGTCATTTTGAGTGACATTGCATAAGTTCTCATCTCTCTCTCCCTCTCTCTTTCTTGCTCTATGTCTCCTCTTTTCTACTCTTTTTTCAGTATACCTTCATGTAGATACTAACTCTTGCTATTATCTTTTGCAGATATCAATTTGGGCAAGATTTGATAGGTGCTCATTTCTTTCTCGCTCCCGCATACTCACATACTCTCTCTTTCTTCCTCTTTGTGTTTTCCCTTTTCTACTATCTTTATAATAGGGTTTGATGCTAGTTCTAATGTAAGGATCAATTGTCATTGCAGCACTTAACACAAGGTAGAGGAGAGATTTTGTAGCTTGATTTACAGGTAAAATTTTCATATTTTGTGGGGCCAAAATTTATTCATTTGATTAGTGAATTTTATGTTTGATGGGATTGATGTTTTTCATTTGTCCATCATTTGCAATGGATTTTGATTAGTAACGATTCTGTAACGTGTCCAACTGTTGCATGTGCAGGACACGTCTTAGCAGCCCATCAGAAAGAGGATCTAGAAGGCTCCGCCTGGCACTCCCATGGAATGTACAGGGTTTGCAATCTAGGTCTTTCCGAGTCTACCACGTAGCGAAAGTATTCTAGCCGCTCCCACTTAGGACCGACCTGAATCAGGGTTTCCCTAATGGTCAATTTCCTAAAACGGTAACTAGCATCGAATCCCAGGCAAACTACTTTACGCAGAAACGTCAGGGTCAAAGTGGATTCATGCTGCACTTGGTTCAAGGAGAATGGAAAACGAGAGGGATGCAAAGCTCGACCTCTCTGCCCATAAGGCCTAGTCACATTCCATTCCCCTAAAATAGCATAAGTCGGAATTCTAGTAACCTAAACTCTGGGTCAGCGCCCTTGCTGTTCATTTCCTTTGAGAAGAGCTCCTTGTTGTCCATTTTGATTGAGAAAAGTTCCCAGCCAACCGGAACCACCCATTCGTAGGAGGAACCCATGGCCACATCCACCGCACTTTCCTTAGGGTTGCTTTAGTTGTCTAATTACCTACCACAATTAGTTGGACACACATAAAACAACTTCCTTAATTAGCTAGTTAGACACCGGTTCCTTCACGTAATCTTAGCACTTGACATAGAGAAATAGTGCCAAACAAGTTCCTTTTCAACAGGTTATCTTATTTATCTTTGGAATACATCCATATAATCCAGCACGTAGGCTAATCCATAATCCGCCCGAAGGCTATTCAGCAATCCACAGGGATTACTAATCCAAGATTCTATCTATAGACTAGTATGCGGGCCTCGAGATCCAATCCCGAGTCACGTTGGCCTCTTGTGTAGGGCCGGGAAGGCAAGGGATGTACGTCCAGAGCCCCCCTTCGCACCCAAGCGTCCTCTTGTAGCGCTCAACGGAGAGACCTCATGCGGCGGGTTTGGTCCACGTTCCCGGCGCGGCTAAAAACCCCCTTGGTTAGGGTCAGGAAAATAGTCGAGGTTAATTGATGCTACCTCTCCCTTTAGGCCTTCAACCTAAAGCATTAATTAACTTTTCATCTTTTAGTTCCTTGAGCAAACAATGCAAACAGTGCTCCTAAACTGTTACAAGCACAATTAATCTAGTAAGGAGTGACTCTGAATGCATCCAGCATTCGATCCGGGATCAATTGCGACTTGGAAAAATTCCCAAGGGTTTGTTTATTCACCCTTTTGTCCTTGGGTTAGGGTCATACCCTGTCAACCCAACTTAACCAACACCTTAGGTTTCATAAATTAACAGTAAGTCCTGGCGACCATGTCGCTCTAACTTAATTGATCCTTTGCTTCCAATCAAATACATAACTTCCCTTAACTTGGAAATTTTCCCCAAGAAAGGTGATGTAACAGGATGACTACTCATCCTCTTGCAAGTTAAACTTGCGCAAGAACCTGCCAACCTCATTCCAAGGAATGGCAAAACTCTCTTGTGATCAATCCACAAGGCCATGCGACGTTTCAACTTGTTGCAAAAGTGTCACATCTATTCCATGGGATCATTTCAACCATTGAATAGCGTTTCCCGGTCAAGGAATTATGTTTAGACAAGAAGTAGGGTTTAGGGTGTCTTCTTACCCAACCCAATCCTAATTGCACTAGACTGACAACGTTCGGTCCTAGGGATTCCAAACTCAAACCGAATTTTAACATTAAGTTGGTCAATCCTTAGAGTAGAGACCCTAGATCGTTATTTGCATGAGCGTCCAATTGATCCAAACATTCCGTGAATGTGGGTAGGACATTTGGGTTTGAGGGTTTTGACTTGGAAACAAGTGCAAAACTAGGCCGAATCCTTAACGTGCTAAACCCTAGTTAGCACTTGGGATATTTATCGTATCGACTGAACCATGCCTATACGAATCCATTACGGGTTAGGTGATTTAGATAATTTGATCTACTTATCTTGCGACAAGGATGAGCCTTTCCTAGAGATGATAAACTTGATCTAAAGGAGAAAAATAGTTGCAAAATGTCACAATACATGTAAACATGCGATTCATTGCTTCTGCGTACCAGTAGATTTGCACTAACCCTATCTTTTCTTACTAAAAGTCAAAATGCATGATAATTTGCAGAATAACTTTCATAGGACCTACTAGGACTTACATCAAAGAATCATGCCTACAACCTTTTTGTCTAGGCATTCGAGTTTCATGCTTTGATAAGCCATGCAATCCTTTCTAAATGCCACTCGATGAATTGAAGTTTACGCACGACGAATGTGCAACATGCAACCCTTTCCTAACTACAACGTAGTTAATGAAGTTCATGCAAAGTGAATATTGTAGGACTAGTGTTGGCTTATTCCATTTTGCAAGTACATGCCACATGTAAGTCCATAGAATCATTTTTGTGCTCTGCTATTTCTTTTCGGGTAACATCCTACGGGTGTTAACGACTTTTCCTCATGAATCATTACAAGGAAGATATTGCCTAAAATGCGACATACGCTTATTCCTTCCATGTCCAGTCAAAAATGCACTTAACAATTTCATTCCTTTGCCCTAAGTAATAGGTGTTTAGACTCTTTACTTTGGAAATGCACCAAAATAGCAACATGTAGCTAATCTCCTAAGACGGACAACTCTGGAAATGCAAATGATCCAATTGCGTGACATGCATTATTCCTTATCTATCGTTCAAAGAGATAATTTATCAAATGTACTTTTATCACTATTACTTGAGCTAACGATAAGCGAGAAATACATTATCCCTATGCTAGGTGAATTAGAAACATGCATAAGCGCTTTAAAGCATTTCTTTATGACGAAAATAAATTCATGGAACCTGGGTTTGTGGATCTGCGGTGATATCCAGGTGAATGTTAGGGGAAGAGCCTCCCATGATGGGTGCGCCTTGCGACTTCTTGGGAGCCATCATTATACAGTGTACTTTTGTTTCATCGGCTTCCCTTGAGCTATACGCGCGTCCCAAAGACTTACGGTCTGTGAATTTTCTCTTCTTCATGGGATCAGGCCCTTGGGAGCTTGGATCTTGAACCTCGAGAATGAAATGTATGCACAGGGCCTAAGGAGGTTGGGATTTTTACCCTCGGGGTCAATCCATGTGCACAAGGCCTTAAGCCTTGCCTTTGGAAGCTTCCAAGAAGCTTTTCCTTCCCCGAACCATGTGAGGAAAAAGATAATGATTGAGGGGAGGGAAAAATAATCAATGATAGGAGGGGGGGGTTTATGATGGAATGGCGGTGGCATGACAGGCTGGGCGTGGTAGGGCGGTCCTTACGGTGGCCTGGTGCCGGATGGCGTGGCGCTGGCGGGCAGGTCTGGTGGTCCTCATGGCGGCTTCCTCCCAGCACCACATCCTCTCCTCTTTGCACGATGGTGCGGTAGCCTATCCTCTCTTCTCCCTGATCTTTTCCCCTTGTACCCCACTAAGGGGTGTTTATATAGCTTTGGGGGGGGAAAGGGGAGCCACCACATGGCTGGTGCATGGCTCTCCCCCCATACACCAACTTCACCTCATCACCTCCTTCTCCCATTCCCTTCCCTCCAGCCATGCATTGGCTGGGGGAATTAAAAAAAATTTCTTTTATTTTCATCATTATCCATTTTTCCCCCTATAAAAAGGGTGTTTGTCTGCGATTATGCAGTCTTGAACCCCCGGGCTTGATTTCACAATGCGGAGGCCTCATCTTTGCGCATGTGGGATACGGTTATACTGTCGGTAATTACAATGCGGGAGATAACCTTGCACAGGTATTACGCGGTGTGTGGGGAGTCAAGTTTAATAATATTTTTGAGTGGGAATATTACAGATTCAATCTTATCTTCAATAGATCAGCTTATAACTAAATTGGCCCTATTTTGTGTTGCTTCTATTCATGTAGTTATCTAGATATTTTTTGTTAAAAGGGATTCATGTAGGTATTTTTTTGTACATGTAGGTATTGTACAAGGTGTAGGTGAAGCACATGATTCTCGATCAGCTATTTTGTTGTGATGAGTGATTCCTTTATGCTAGATGATATGGATCTACTGGAAGTCGATGGTTCAAAAATCCTCTACTTTATTGGTCATGTGTGTCCATTTAGATCTCCGTGCCAATTGGCAATGATCTATGAAACTCTTGTATCATATCATCTATATAACGCACAATGTGTTGAGTCATAGAATATCCTAGGTGTCAATCCAATGTGCCTATTAAGATTTGCATGCCATGTGGCTACTATCCTTGTAACAACTACTCTGTAATACCCATGTTTTATACAATGTATTGAGTCAAATCAAACTCCTATTCATTATAATGAAATTTATTTTGGCAAATTTCTCTGAGTATTCTTGTGCTATTCTTTTCATTATATTTCATGTAAATGGTATGATTAAAGTGATGCCTTGAAATTGAAACTATACTTTGTGTTAAAATACATATCCATATGTGTTTCATTATCAATGTTTGTGTATGTTTACAAAAGTGTAAACATCTCTTAATCCCATGGTGATTTGTATGGCATATTGGTGATTACTATACATACTTAAAATACTTATTTCTTAGGGGTTAATGCATACTTATTTACATCTAATGCCTAGGTTATAATGCCTAAGAGAAGAATAAGCATTCTCTCAATAGAAATACGTAACAGAAAAGATGAAGAAGAGAATTGGATCACTGATATGTATCATTGCTCATCTTGGGTGCATATGCGCCCAAGTATGGGAAGTGAGCTTTCACGGTGAAAGCATCTACAATGGTAGATGTATCAAAGCACTAGAAGGGTAAAATTTTAGCTCTTAGACAAAGGAATGTTGATTCTCATCTTGTAACAGAGGCATTTGTACAACATGTATTCATGCAAAAACAAATACATATTGGGCCCACTATGCCCTTTCAACAACACATTGCAAATAGTGAGTATTTGCAACTCATTGAGAATGAGAAATTTCATGATATCTATGTAACTACATGTCTTGTATTTACATAAGTATACCCTTTAGATTGCTGTGAGTGGAAAAATATCGAGAAATTCATAGGTTCTTTTAAGTATTACCACCTCGAAATTGGTAGATTTCTCTTTAAGGGGCATATAGCTAAGCAACTTGCACAGGACCTTGTTTTTTTCTATGACTCCAAGTACATATTGCCCAAGGGGGTTTGAGAATATGGAACCCTTGAGTCTATGCACATATCAAATCTCAATAGCATGGAATGGCCATTGTGTAGTAATGACATTTTGCACACGTGTAGCACAAAAATTTCAACAGACATATTGAACTCTATGAAACCAAGCACTAGCTCAAAGAATGTACATCTAAGCTGGTTCATACCAATTGCAATTTTTGCACATATATTATGGAATGTAAGGGTTTGAGACATACCAAAAGCACATACTTCATAAAGAGTGCATCAGAGGATTATGTAACAAAGATTCTAGGTAAAAATTGGACATAAAAAATGACTCACAGTCCTAGCACAATGGAGTGTCCAGTCACAACAAGGGATGTGGCTTTCAGGTAAAATTTTTATCTCTTTGTTGACTATTATCTTACTTTGGGATGGATCAGCTAACTTTCCTTTCCAATTATAGGTACTTTGTCACACGATAGACTTTATGCCTAGTGTTCAAGTATCGTAGATGGAGAATGCTCAAGGGTAAATGGTTGTGCCTTGATCAAGACATGTGTGAAAGTGCAGATGTGGATGTTACTATCATTTGTGAGGGCCATAAGACCCAAGTGTTGCAAATGGAGGATGATTGGTCCTTGAGTATAATGCGCCAGGAAATTACAATGTTAATGCAAAATCCAGCTGTTAACTTCTATTTTAAACTAGGTGGTAGGAAAATTTGAAGCCGAGCTGAGGATACTATTACCAGTGGAAAGTGTGTGGCTGCACATATTTTAGAAATTGAACAGTCTCCTTAGAAATCCCAACACCACAAATTGTAATATCCAACACTTGTAAATTTTTAGATTTTTTTGGCCAATAGAATATTGTCACTTGCAAACTTGCAATGTTTAAAATTTATGGTATTTATGCAAATCATACATTTGCTATACACTTTCCACATCAACACATTTACATATGCATGTGAGCTTTACAAAGACATAAGTAAAACCATAACTAAATATTGTATGCGAACAATTCTTAATGGTTTAAAACTTAAGGTTTTTAAGGTAGAACTAGTTTAGTTCTTGTTTCATTCTTTCATTTCACACTTTCTCTCTTCATCTCTTTATATCCACCACATCCCTCCTACCAACTACGATGGATGATCATACACACTTTGACGAGTGGATCCATGAGACTATCTTTGCCAGCCAGGGTGACAAGATATTTCAAGTTTTCTCTAAGAACTTCAACCTTGAAAGCGTGCTCTCATCATTGGATCCCCCTCTTCAAGTTTTGGAAAACTTTGTGAGAGAACCATTACTACATGCACATATTTCATCGAGGGATCTAACATGATTTGGGTGCCTATGGAACAACTCATGGTATTTCAAACACGAAAGAGTCACCAAAAAGTGGTGAATAGGTATCTGGCCCACGTGGATTCTTTGCACAGAGTATGCACTATTTCCATGGGCAGTGCACCAGGTACAACATCTTTGGATCTTGTGGGGTGTGTTTGTGCATTGGCAATTTACCTCCTTGCATTGAATACACCCTTACAGGAGGAGAGTGATGAAGATACAACTCCACAGGCTGTTGCTATCACACAACATAGGAGAAGAGCCAATTGAAGAGCTCATAAATATTGAAGAAGAAACTCAAAAGGGATTTGAGAAATGCTCATAGATCTTTGTCTTGCACTTGAATAAGAAAAATTCAGATTGGTAGTCCTCACAAGTTTCTAAGAATCTAGCATTGAAAGCCCTATTTGAGGAGTATATCAATTTATTTCAAATGCCTATAGTCCTTCCCCCTAAGAGGAAAGTGGAACATTCAATTGATCTAGAACCCCATTCTTAGCCAGTGAACAAGCCACCTTATAGACTCTCCAAGTTTGAGTTTGAAGAAGTTGCCAAGAAAGTCAAGGAGTTACTTGAGATCAGGTTTATTGAACACGGTTCCTCAACTTATGCATCTCCAATCCTGCTAATCAAGAAGAAAGATGGTTCTTTTCACATGTGCATTGACTACAGAGACTTAAAAAAGATCATATTCAAAGGATTGATGACTTGTTGGATG
This sequence comes from Lygodium microphyllum, assembly GCF_053477565.2. Classification (NCBI taxonomy): domain Eukaryota; kingdom Viridiplantae; phylum Streptophyta; class Polypodiopsida; order Schizaeales; family Lygodiaceae; genus Lygodium; species Lygodium microphyllum. The sequence goes on from NC_141137.1 coordinate 27,227,306, forward strand.
AGTTAAAAGGGGCATGGTATTTCATTAATATTGATTTGCACTTTGGCTTTCATAGGATCCATATGCAAGAGGATGATGATGTCAAAACTACCTTTAAGATTGATCCTGGGCTTTATCATTTCCGACTAATGCCTTTTGGATTGACAAATACTGTTTCCATAATTCATAGCCTCATGAATAAAATTTTATACCCCTTTCTTTTAATTTTGTGCTCATATTCTTTGATGAAATTCTTATTTATAGTAGATCACAAGAGGAGCACTTGATGATGGGTGTTTGATGTCTTGAGAGAGCATAGGGTATATGATAATGCAAGCAAGTGTATCTTCATGTAGATCTCAATGGACTACTTGGGATACATTGTTAGTGAAAATGGCATATAAGCTAACCCCAACAAGGTGCAATATATTAAGGACTAGCCCATACCATCCAACATCACTTCATTTCGTTGTCAAGTGCTTTCACATTACGTTAATTGAAAACCCCTAGAAAAACATTAGATAGATAGGATTTTTGTTAGCTTAGTTGTTTGTGTGGTTGTTTGTTTTGTTGTTTTGTAGTTGGATTTTTTGGGTTTATTTAGATCAAAAAATCTTTTTGTCATTTTGAGCATGAAAACTGAATAGCCTTGGTTGAGATTGGTGTTTTCTTAGGAAAATTAGAACAAGACTTTGAAGGTAGTCGTAGGATATCCAAAAAATGTAAATTTTCTTACCAAGATCCTTGCACATCACAAGGATTGTGGTTTCATGAGTACTTCACATTGCACCTATCAAATGCACTAAAATCGGGGGTTGTCTCCTGATTTTATCAATTACTTCCATGCCATGGGATGGGTTGATGCAGGTTTTGCACCATCATTGAACACACTAGCACAACATGATGCCCACTGCAGCTATATGTAGTAAATTTTAGATACAATCGCACTTGAGAAAGCGTCTTCATTGTGCATGCATAGTTCTTTACACACACGAGTTCGGATATTCATCACCAAAATAGGAACTGCTTGATGAGTGGAAGGATGGATGGGTGATTTTTGAGGGTTGTGAAGGACTCTTGCAGTTGTGATATGGATTGTATTACCTAGTCAACATCATTTGGACCACTATTTCCTTGAGAGATTGCGAGATTTTGGTGGAAAGAGTGGAGTACAACATTTCTTCTTTGTTGAGTGATGAGAGGTGAAGTAAAGGATCTAAATTAATCAAGGCATTGTGTTTGCATCTTGCATATCGCATGGGCATTTATAGATAGGCTATGTATTAATTCTTCAATGCATTCATATCTTTGTGTGTGGCATTGTTTGTATAATTACATAACATGGTTTGGATTATGCATTTCTTGTCAAAACATGAGTAACCAAGCACAGAGCTCATCTTCAATAGCATATTTTGCTAGGAAATATTGTATGGTATCAAAGTAGATATATTTGAAAAACGTTACATTTGTTGAAGAATTTAGGGAGATAATGGGTGTAATGAAAAGCAAGAGAAACTTGTTCAAAGGTTAGTTAAGGGGTAATTTAAGTGCCAAGAAAAGAAGTCATCACCAAAGAGCGATCCTACACAAACCAACAAGAAAGAAGCAAGGAACACTCTTGAAAATTGCCACAAAATACCAAGGCTTTCAAAGCTATGCTACTTGGAAAAAAAGTGGATTTTTTTTTGTGTGCTTTAGCCAATTGAAAAAAGGGACAAGGTGATGTGAAGTGTCAAAACAAAAAGTAGATTTGTTTGTATACTGGTTGTTTGACCCAAAGATGCTTAACAAAAGCAAAGGGGGGTTAGTAGTTGGCATTTCATATGATGTCATTAGGGTGGCAAAGGGTGATAATGATACTATGAATCCTTCAAACATGGTTGGGAGCTATGTTCAAGATTGTGACATTTGTCAAGATAGCAAAGACAAGAGGTAATTCGTGACACCTAAACATAATCAAGTCTTTGAGAGTAATGTTGTAGAATGGACTAGTGATGTCAGTGTGGCTAAAAATAGCACATTGGTTATCAACAATGGAGGGTTGTCATTGTTTTAATCTAAAAGAGAGTTAGGATACTTATCATACAATTAAGTGTGCAGCTTCTCAAAGTTCTTATCATTTGGCACATTAGGAGCAGCTATTGGAAGAACATGGAGCAATAAAACAAGAGGACGATGGGGGCATCACCTTGGGGAGCTTGCCTAGTGTCTTCCTCATTGGCCCTTTGAACAATGGTTGATCCTTCCAAGATTTTAGTAGAAATGGGACACAAGAAAGGCTTGCCTTGCTCAACTTCTAGAGTAGCATGCTATGGTTGGACAATTGATAAAAAATACTACATAATTGATGTTTGCATATCAATGTCCAGTAGAGTGATCAGTGATACTACAATCAATGAGAGTGCAAGATCATATGCTCTATCTATAAACTACCAAGCCCTTGTGTTGGTTTTTTTATCTCAGCAATATTATGTACCAAATCACTTTAGTCATAGAGAATATCAACGATGGTTGCAAAAGTGATGAGAATCCTCAAGTGATCTTTACCCTAAGTTCTGGGATTATGGGATTATGAAGGAAGCTCTATGAATATGAGGAGGCAATCATGTATTGTATGGTGCTTTGACGATGGAATTGAGTACATTGAGGCTTGTTGTTGTTGTGCTAGCATCATCTGCATCCGCTTTCTCTCCATTGCTCATGGCTACTCTTGTAAGGCTAGCCAGTGAGGTTGTGAAGGAATTTGCATAGGTATCAATCATGGGGACCTCGACTTTGTCTATGAGCTCATCGTAGATGATGTGTAGAAAGCCCTCGTCCTTACATTAGTAGAAAGGATATTCTTGTCTTTTTCAAGAATTTCATAGACATTATAGGTTCATACTTGTAGTTTTTCAGAGATGAAATTGACACAATTGATTAGTTGTGTGTTGAATTAACATGGCAACTTGAGTGGAGAAAAAAACCATTCCCTTTCAGTAAACAATGTAGATTTTATTGCATCATCATTACAAATGGGAAGCCAAAGATTACATATGGGCGTGATAGTGTGGAACATGCATTAAAGACACATGATGCTACACTAGTTGGCATCAATGTTGTGGTCTTACTTTTACAAAGATTCTCAAAGTTGGCAAAACAATTCTAAGCTCTCCAAAGGATCAGCTAGTGTCTACATACAAGTGGTCATGGGCAAAAGCAATGAGGTGATGGTTTGAAACATTTTGAAAAAAGGAAAAAACATTAAAATAAAATCTACGTTTTCATAGGCTTAAACATAGTGAAAAGCTTTAAGGCCTTTTATCAAAAGTAAAATGAAAAGGAAACGTAATAAAGTTTTTTTAAAACACAAATGGGCATTCAAGAAAGTATTCTTGACATCCATTCGCCATAATTTCATGCCTTTGCATGCTGCCAAAGTAATGCCAATTCTTACTGTTGCCATTTTAGCCACCAGACTGAAAGTCTCCTCATAGTCAAGGCCATATTGATGTGCATACCCTTTGCAACTAGCCTATCCTTATAGCGTTCTAACGAACGATCTCACTTGACTTAACCTTGTATACCCATTTGCAGCTAATGGGGAATTTTCCTTTAGGCAACTCAACCAATTCACATGTCTCATTTTCAGCCAAGGTTGCATACTTCTCTTCCATGGCAGCACACCAGTTATCATATGTATGCATCATGAAACTTTGTAGGTTCTTTGTAACCTATCACACTAGCCATATATACATAATGGCAGGTTGAATAACTAGTGTATGTAAACCTGTCAACTGGTTTTTTGACTCTCTCAGATCTCCGTAACTACGGATCACTCTGAGCTTGCCTCTCATTAGGCGATACATAATGACTCTACCATGCTCTAGGCGTCATAATAAATGGAGTGCCCAACTCACTATCCCGACTATCACTGTTAGATGACTCATAACCTGCTATAAGTGGACTTGTCACATCCTCAAGCATATTTTCTTTTCCCTTATCCAATCTCCCCCTCGCTGACATATCCATGTCAGTGGATGTAGGAGTATGACTCCGCAAGTGTCCTAACCAAGGACTTACTATAGGTGACCCATCACTTGTAGGACCACTTATAGATGTACTCATTGTAGGTGTATTTTCAGAATTACTAGTACTAGCTAATCCATCACTAGCCACTACAACAAGATTACCATACCACGATGCCAGCTCATAAAAAACAACATCTCTGCTAATCAATATCTCATGTGTAGGTGGTACATAACACTTGTAAGCTTTCTGGTCTTCTACATAACCAAGGAACATACTCTTGAGAGCTTTAGGATCCAATTTCTTCCTCTTTTCATCAAGAACATGCAGATATGCAATGCTACCAAATACCTTCAAGTGTGAAATGTCAAGCTTATGACCATACAACCTCTCATATGGAGTTACATCATGAGTCCTTGCTGTAGGGGTTTTATTCAGCACATAGATAGTAGTCACTACTACTCTAGCCCAATAACCATTTGGCAAACTCTTCTCATTCAGCATATCTCTTGCCAATTCCATCAGTACCCTTTTTTTCATTTTTGCTATAGCATTTTGCTGTGATGTATAGCTGCAAGTTAACTCTCTTGTGATCCCATGTTTAGCAAGGTATATGTCAAAGTAATTAGAGACATATTCTCCACCTCCATCTAATCTAAGACATGAAATTTTATAGCTCAACTCATTTTTAGCATGCTTCTTGAAGTCCTTGAATGTATCAAACACATCATCCTTATGTTTCAGTATGTAAAGCCAAGTATACCTGTTGAAATCATCAACGAAGGATACATTGTAATGAGCACCACCAAATGAAACATTATGAGGTAGACCCCATACATATGAATGTACCAATTGCAAGGGTCGTGAGCTATTCCCTACATGTCTCATAAATGGAAATTGTGCTTGCTTTCTAAACTGACATGCATCACATACATGTCCAAAGTCATGATACTTGAACTTAGGCAGTCCAAGCACAATCTCCTTTTGCTACATAGATTTTAGCTTTTGTACATTCACATGGTCAATCTTCTTATGCCATATCTCAACATCCCGTATAGCAACATCATCATGTGCAAACATGGCTGCTTTCAATTCTAGAATTGACACATCAAGAGTAAACATCCTGCCAACCCTTCGGCCTCTAGCAATCAATTTGCAGCCATTACCATATTCTTCAACAAAGCATCCATGTCTATTAAATCTTTCTTGTAGATTATGTTCTGCCATCTGTCCAACTGACAAAAGATTCTTGGTTATTGTAGGTACATGAAGTACATCATGGAGACTCTTTTTTTTGCCATCAAGCATCAACAATGGAACAATTCATGTGTGATGAATGTCATGTTGGGTGTCATCCCCAGTACATACATAACCATGTGAGCCTACAACCATCTCATCAAACCATTCTCCATGGGTGTCATATGATTTGAAGCCCCTGAATCAATGTACCATCTCTCATCTCTATTTTTCCTAGATGCATTCTTAGACACATGTTGCATGGCAAACAATCTATCAACATGCTCATCATGAGCACTGCTAGAAGATGCATAGTGGCCATGATGTTTGCCCTTTGCCTTCATATCTCCCTACTTCTTGTAACAATCCTTTGCAAAGTGTCCATATCTGGCACAGTAATGACAGTCCTTATCTTTGTTTGACTGATCATTTGACTGCCATGAACTAGATCCACCACCTCTACCATGGGGTGATCTCCCCCTCCCTCTAAAGCTACCAAATCCACACTAGCCCTATGTATCTGTGCCATGCCAAGCATTCTATTGATGCTGTCCATAAGCATTTCGAGTGTCTCCTCGACCTCAAAAAGAGCCAGGGCCTCTACCGCCTCTACCACGCTAGCTAGAGTAAAGAATAGTGTCTTTTCTGTGAGATGCACTAGAACCTGTATTCAGCCCAAGCTTAACTTCCTCATGCAACAGCAAAGCAATCAGCTCATCCCAATCAAGGGATTCAACTCTCATAGAAATACACGTATCAAATGATTTATAATCTTTGCCAAGTCCATTCAATGTCACTGCAATCATATCATCCTCAGACATTGAAGATCTAATGATTGCAAGCTGATCCACTACGTTCTTGATCTTTGTAGTGTAGGCTTGAATGCTTTTGCCATTCCTAGACATGTTATTGAACTGTTGCTTTTGCTGAATCTTTCTTGCATGTGTTACATTTCCATAATTCTTTATGAGTATGTCCCATGCGTCCTTTGGGGAACTGCATCCAATAATTTGTTTAACCATAACATCTAATATACATAAGGAAAACCAATGTAATACCTTGCATGCTCTCTCAGTCCATAACTTATGAGCCCTTTTTTGATTATTTGTCAGATTCCTTTCATGCATTTCAGGTTCAGTCTCATCACCTGTACATAAGTCCCAATAACCTCTACCAACCAAAAAATTCTTCATACGAAACTTCATAAAACAAAATTTTTGTTGTTCAGATTTTCTCCCATAATTTGAGTGATATTGTCAGTGCCTTGAGCATTTTCCATAGTTGTAGCTTAGGTATTCAATGATGTATACAAACTGTAAGTATCTAACTCCTTTTCCTATAGTTCAAGACCAGTTTTCTGCTATTCAGGACAATTTCCTGCAATTCAGAACAGTTTTCCTAACAACTTGCTTGATGTAAATTATATCCAATAGTGAAAAAACACAGTCAGCTAAGCATAAACCAAGCTCAAATCACTTTAAAAAAATCTATGGTAGTGGCAAAAAATCCCAACAACAAACTATATCCATACAAGTATCAATGTTTGTATTGTATGCAAATAGCAGTACAAAATGCAGCCATCCCATTGCTATAACCAATAGTATTTTCTTTGTTCAAACAAGCGCATTCAGACCTCAAAAAAGCTCCAAAGCATCTCATTAATTTGCTACTCTATGCAGAAGTTGATACATGTCCAACCGGTCAGAATATATTGCATGTATGTCAAGTGAAGATGATAGGTATCCTTCCTACAAACAATAACCAATCAATACCCTAGAAATAACCAATCAATACCTTGGTATAACCAGCACCAAATCAGTCCAAACTTTGGACTTTCAGCACTCAAAATATAAAAAAAAACTACCACTCAAGTGGTATGATTCAAGCATTTGTGTAACGTGTCCACTAGTATCATCCAGGACACGTCTTAGCAGTCCATCGGAAAGGATGTCTAGAAAGCTCCGCCCAGCACCCATGAAATGTTACGAGATTTGCGATTTAGGGCTTTCCGCGTCTGACACATAGCGGAAGTATTCAGGCCGTTCCCCACTTAGGATCACCGGAATTAGGGTTTTCCTAATTGGTCATTACCTAACAGCAACTAGCGTCGGACCCAAGCGAACTACTTTACGCAGAAACGCCAGGTCTGAAGCGGATTCACGATGCACTTGGTTCAAGGAGAATGGGAAACGAAAGGGATGCAAAGCTCAACCTCTCTGCCATAAGGCATAGTCCCATTCCATTCTCCTAAAACAGTGTAAATCGGGTAAGACATAACTCTAGGTCAATGCTTTTGTTGTTCGTGTCCTTTGACGATTATTCCGTTGTTCTTCGAGATTTGAGAAAAGTTCTCGGCCAATCGGGACCACCCAACCGTAGCACGGAGCCATGGCCCATCCTCCGCACTTATGTAATTATCTAACACATTAATTGGACATGTAACAATCAGTTTCTTTAATTAATCCGTTAAGCACTAGTTCCTTCACGTAATCTTATCACGTGACATAGAAAAACAATATCTGACAAGTTCTTTATTAACATATCATCATATTTATCTTTGAAATACAAGGAGTTCCGCTCGTAGGCTTGTCCACAATCTGCCCGAAGGCTATTCAGCAATCCACAGGGATCACTATTCCAAGTTTCCGCCCATAGACTAGTATGCGGGCCTCGAGATCCAATCCTGAGTCACCTTAGCCTCTTGTGCAGGACCTGGAAGGCGAGGGATTTATGGCCAGAGCCCCCCCTGGCACCCTAGCGTCCTCCTGCTCCAAGTAGCGCTCAACGGAGAGATCTCTCACGGCGGGTTCGGTCCATATTCCCGGTGCGGTCAACAACCCCCTTGGTTAGGGTCAAGTAGACAGTCGGGGGTAACTGAAGCTGCCACTCCCTTCAGGCCTTCAACCTGAAGTATAGATATTCATTTAATTTGTAATTAATAAATCAAACAGTGCTCTAAAATCTCTAGCAAGCACAAATATTTCCATTGATCGATCTTGTTGTTGGCAAACTGCTAAGGAAGGACTCGATCCGGGGTGCCTTTCAACTTGGCAAGATCCTTTATATTCTGGGTTAGGGCGTACCCTATTAACCCAACTTGATCAACCCTAAAGTTCATTGGATACTTTAGTTTCCGGATTTTAACCTTCCTTACTTAGAATGATATCAAAGAATACATCCTTTTTGCAAGATAACTTGCATAAGGATCCATCATCCTTGTTGAGGATATTTAACCTTTCTTCTTGGGAATCAATCACAAGACCATATGACTTCGTACTTGCTGCGCAAGTCCTGTATCGTACTATGCGATAATGGAGTCACGAAACAATCCGTTTCAGTTTCTTTAAGCTGACGTTTGTCAGACCTAGGGTTTCCTAACTTTATTATTTTCTTTTAAGAAACTCAGGGACAAACCCTAGTTCTTTTACATTTTCAATTTACTAATTCTACAATCCGGGAATGTAGGCAAGTATTTAAGGTATAAACATTTCTTGGATTTTAATTCATTCCCAATGAATATTTCGCAGCATAGGTATTTCTAAGTTCATATTAATTTGGTTAACTTTTAGAAATTAATATCGAGATCACTTCTGCACGATTTGTTATCTATGTGTCAATTTGATTTTTCAATCCTAAACTTTATCGATTTGAGGTTAGGTAAATTCAATTAATCTTCATTTTTCCTTGAACAAAACTCATGCCAAATAAGCAACCTTTCCCTTGCTAAATTATGCAGTTGGCAATGATAACTTCCTAGAGTTTAAGCAACGTAAGAAACCTTTCATGATTCCCACCTTCCATGATGACTCGTTATAAAAAGAATAAGGGTTAATAGTGCAAGATGCAGTTTTATATCTTCCAGACTTAACCGAAGTATACTACTTTAGTGGGTAAATAATCTTGCTCATAATTCATTTTAATGCATAATAATTTTTGAAGGAAAACTATGTTTATAATTTATTTATTTTGCATGTTTAATTAAACTAAATTCCTTCATCATAAATAACTAGGACAAAATATATATCTTATCCCTAACTTCATCTTGCATGATTGAATTAAAACCGATATAAAATTAAGATGGAAAAACCTGGTTTTGGGGTGAGATATCCACATGGATACTGGGAGATGACCTCCCGCAGCTATTCCTTGGACTTTCTTCGGTGGCATCGCACTTGTAGTCCTTCGAATGTGGAAGCAGCTTTACCCTCCTTTTCGAAATTCCACCATCGCTTCAATACTCTTCTTCTCTTTTTCGAGGCAAGGAATCGTTAAGGGATTAACCACGAGAAGGGGGTAATAAGACCTTTAAGGCCTTAATTCATTTGGGAGGGAAAGGCTTACAAAGCCTAGAGAAAAGGCCCTATAGGGATTTATACACAGTGAAAAGGGTGTGTGTGAGTGTAGTTTCAAAAAAACACAAGAAGGGGCCTTAGTGACTTTTAACACGAGGGGGGGGGGGGTTTTAAGGTGGATTTGAACCAGGGGAAAAGGCTAAGAAGATCCTTAAAAAGGATTTAAACCGGGAGGGGAAAAAAGGTTAATAAAGGGTATAGGAAGGGGGATTCTTGGAGAGTTTTTAGGACACGGGGTGAAAAAGGCTTAGGGGTTTAAAACCCGGGGGTGAAAGGGTAAAGGGGAAAGGTGAAGGGTGAAAGGGCTTATGGCACGGGGGAAAAAGGTGATAATGGTTCCAAGCGAATGGGAACGGGGTTTAAGCATGGGTATAAAAGGGGCTTTTTAAAGGTCAAACGTGGGGGTGAGAGGGGGAAATTTTAACACCAGGGGGGTAAAAGGGTGTGTGAAAAAAAAAAGGGCACGAGTGAGGTAATTGGATTTTTGGAGGGTTCCAATGGGAAGGGCCTTTATAGGGGCTCCACGGAAAGGGGAGCTTAGAGGTGCCCCCCTTAGAAGCTTCAAGAAGCTTCTGTGGTCAGGAGCCACGTGGGGAGAGAGGATGGAGGTGGCACATGGTTCGATGGTGGTAGCGGCAGCAGCTGACGGTTCCGACAGCGACAGCAGTCACACAGCCTTCCTTCAACAGCAGCAAGGATGTTCACCGCCTCCTTCTCTGTGTTCGAATTGTCCTTCCTCATAGCCTTCCTCCTCTCCGACAGACGCCAGCAGTATGGTGGCTCCCACTATCCTCCCAAGATCACCTCCCCTTCCCTTCCCCACAGGGGGGTTTATATGGGAGAGGGAGAGGTACCTCCCCTCCCCCACGCAGACCAAGTGCATGCCCATTCCCTCCCATGAGCTCCAGCAAGCCATCTTATTCATCCTCGTCTATTCCCTCTCCTCTAGCACAACTTTGGCTGGATAATTAGATTTTTTTATTTGTCATAAATTAATCCTTATCCTCTTGACCTCCTCCCAAGAGGAGGTTCATACGAGGATATTCGGTTCCTATGTTTATGCCAAATAGAGTTTGTATAATCGCACTGTCTGGTTATTCAATGCCCGCATTTCCTTACATGAGTATCACGCAGTTTAGAAATATTATCAACTGAAATATTACATTCTCTCCCCCTTGGAGGAATCGAGATGTCCTCATTTCGAGGTAAACTCGGGATATTGATGGTTGAGAGTGCCCTCATCTACCCAAGTGGCATCCTCGTCGGGATAATCTTTCCACTGGACAAGGCATTCTCTCAAGGTTTTGGATCTTAATTGTCTCTCCTTAACATCTAAGATCCTATCAGGCCTTAGTTCAAGGACTCCTTGACTAGGCATTACAATTTGTTGGTCATCAAGTACATGGTTAAGGTTGGGTACATATTTTTTCAATAGGCTGATATGGAATACATTGTGAACCTTTAGGTTCTCAGGGAGTTGCAATCTATAAGCATTAGGTCCTAGGCATTTGAGGATCATGTACGGCCCACAATACCTTGGACTTAGTTTCTTGCAGTCTCCTAATACTAGAGAACTCTTTTTAGGGCGTACGCGAATGAAGACCATGTCTCCTTCTTCGAATACCCTTTTTGACGCTTCAAATCTGTGTATGCCTTCTGTCTATCCTTGCCCGCTTGTATGTCCTGTCTTATTGACTTTATTTGATCATCCATATCTTCCAACATCTATCTTGAAGCTTCAACCCTTAAGGTTGGATCGGAAAAGTTTAGGGGACTTCGATAGTCATGACCATACAATGCTTGAAAAGGGGTCATCTCGATGCTGTGCTGGTAAGAAGCATTGTATGCAAATTCTACCAAAGGTAAGTATTGAATCCACCTCTTCGGTTCTCGACAGCAATATGCCCTAAGCATATCCTCGATGACTTGATTTACTCTCTCTGTTTGGCCATCCGTTTGGGGATGGTAAGCAGTACTAAAACAGAGTTGAGTCCCAATAGCTTCAAAGATAGCTCTCCAGAAGTGTGATGTGAAGAGAGAATCTCGGTCACTAATGATTCTTCTGGGTAAACCATGTAGCTTGAATATCTCCTTGATAAACAATCTTGCAATGTCGGAGGCTTTATAGTTTATCTTTACTGGAATAAGGTGTGCAACCTTGGTAAGCATGTCAACCACAACCATAAGAGAGTTGTATCCTCCCTGGACTTGGGGTAAGCCTACAACAAAATCCATACTAATGAATTCCCATTTCATTTGGGGGATGTCAAGCGGTTTTAGTTTCCCTGGCATCATGACATGTTCGGCTTTGATACGTTGGCAAGACAAACACTCAGTGACATATTTGAGAACGTCACCTTTGAGCCTCTCCCAATGGTAGCTCTTCCTAACTACATTTAGAGTTTTAGCATAGCCAGGATGTCCTGCGAAAGGAGAATCATGAGCTTCCCACATTATATTCTGCTTAAGTGACTAGCTTGCTGGTATACACAGCCTTGTTCTGTAGTAGACAAGTCCATTATCAATGGAAAATTCCTAATACTTAGCTTGCATCTTTTGATTCTGATCCTTGATAGAGATCTCCTTTAGCATTGATTGGTAGTCCAAATCATGGCATGCTTCCTCTCTAGCTATCTCAAGTATAGGGTTGTTTGGCATAGATACTTTTGTAGCTAGAGATTTGACCGTTGATGGATTCTTTAAGATTAGGGAATTTAGGAATGCCTTGTGACTAAGTGCATCAGGAACTACATTCTCTTTCCCTGGTCGGTACTTGATTTCAAAGTCATATTCCTCCAACACTTCAATCCACCAACGTTGCCTCATGTTGAGCTCGTTCTGGGTAAAGATCCATTTGAGACTCTTATGGTCGGTTACTAGAGTAAACTTGTTACCCAACAGGTAGTGTCTCCAGAGCTTTAGAGCATGGATGACAGCTAGCGATTCCAGATCATGCGTAGCATAATTCCTTCCATGACTCTTCAATTTCCTTGATGAGTACGCTACTGGATGACCTTCCTGCATAAGTACACACCCCAAGGCAAGAATGCTAGCATCAGTTACTACCTCGAACTCCTTATTGAAGTCTGGAAGTTTTAAAATAGGTGCTGATACCAAAATTTGCTTCAATCTGTCGAAGCTATTTTGTTCGATAGTTGACCATGCAATGGAAGTTTACTTCTTCAGTAAATCCATCAGAGGTGCTGCAATCAAAGCATAGTTTTTGATGAAGACCCTATACCATCCTGTCAATCCAAGAAAGCTACGTATTTCTTTGATGGATACAGGTGTTGGCCACTCAAGCACATCTCTGACCTTGGCTGGGTCCACTGATATTCCTTCTGCTGATACTATGAATCCAAGATATTCAATTTGATGCTTTAAGAATGCACACTTCTTCATTTTTGCATACAGCTTATGGGACCTCATTGTCTCAAGGACAATCCGAAGTTGAGGTTCATGATCTTCTTCCTGTTTAGAATAGACTAACGTGTCATCAAAGAAGACAAGCACGAAATCATCAAGATATGGCCTAAAGATATCCTGCATTAACCTATTGAAGGTGGCAGGTGCATTCGTAAGCCCGAATGACATAACCAGGAACTTAAAGTGCCCATATCTTGTATTGAAGGCCGTCTTTGGGATATCTTCTTCCTTGATCCTTATCTGATAGTAACCTGACCTGAGATCAATCTTGGAGAAGATATTTGCACCCTGAAGACGATCAAGAAGCTCATCTATTCTAGGAATAGGATACTTGTTCTTGGCTGTTGATTGATTCAACCCTCGGTAATCAAAACATAGTCGAAGTGTCCCATCTTTCTTTTTCTAGAATAGTACTAGAGCTCCCCACGGTGAATTGCTAGGCCGGTATACCTATCTCATTAGGTTTCTCTCTCTCTCTCTCTCTCTCTCTCTCTCTCTCTCTCTCTCTCTCTCTCTCTCTCTCTCTTTATCCTTCCCCTCTCCCCCTCTCTCTCTAACTCACACACTCTCTCTATCTCTTCCTCTAACTTGCAATCAGTGTGTGTGTGTGTGTGTCACTCTCCATCACTACCTCTTCTCTCCTTTGTGTGTGTGTTTTTTAGCATGATAGGCAAGGGAAGATAATAATACCCATTAGCTTAAGCTCTATGACTTATATAGCCATCAATTAAATCACCATGGAGCCTAATTTTCTCTATTGCATATGAGGCATTTGATCAATCTTACCTTTGCGGGATGGTGCATGATCAGATCCAAGATAATGAGGATTGGTGAGATCATCATGAGCAAGATTCGTAACATGAAGATAATGTTAATGATGAGGATGATCTTGATGACATCAACGACATGGAAAAAAGCATCTATATTTTAAAAATTTATTGATTGAGCTCTTAAAGAAATTTATTAATGATGTTAATACATCTACATAACGAAGTGACTACTCCACATTAACTTCCTCTTGCAACTTCCCCTACAAGAAGACATTCTTAACACCCATTTAATGCATGATCCCACCTTTTGATGTAGCCACTGCTATGAAAACCCTTATAGTGGCCGTTCTAGCTACTAGAACAAAATTATCCTCATAATTAATACCATGATTCTACGCATACCCTTTGGCAACCAATCATGCCTTATAGCATTGTTTCATGAGTGGTGATAAAAAAGCAAACATCTCATACAACCCGAAAATGAATGACAAGGAGTGCTAGTTATTGAATTAGCTTTGTCTAAGAACAACACAAAACGAAAACCTCAACATAACCAAAAACCTAGTACAAATAAATAATTATGCCTCTTGTATCCTTAATTACAACAAAATCATGCTCAATGTAGAGCATATAGGACCTTAAACTATATTTAGAACGCGAGATTCAAAAAAATAATTGCATTAAGTATTCTTACCTTTTCGGAGTTGTGACAATACATCAAGCCTCAAGCATCAAGTTTTTGAAAGTCTGATGAACACAAATGAATCTCCACAAGATGATAAGTGACCCTCCTCTCTTCTCACATGGGGAATAAGAAAACAAACTTTGAGAGGGGTCCTTAGTTCCTATCTCTCCCCCCTTTTATTGATTTTCTCCTTCTCTTTATTTTGTTATGGTTTTCAAATTCTTAAATATTTCCTTAATGTTTTTACATTTTTTAATGAAAAACATTAAGATTTATTTAACATTTTTCTTCAAAGCACAAAGCTTTTGATACTTTTGCTTGTTTAGAAGAGACAATTCTTGGGACACTTCTCCCACCTTTTTCTTTATTTCCTTCTCTTTCTCCTGAATGATTTCCTCAACCTTGTCTTCATTATCCTCCTTTTCCTCATCTTTCTTATCCTCATCATCAAAAACTTCCTTGGTGGTGGTCTTCTCCGACCAAAAAGAGATAGAGTAGCTAATAAACTTATAGTCTACCTTGAATTCTCATTGATCTTCCATATATAAACAACCTCCTTCATATAGTTTAGTTTCTCTTCTCTATATTTAACTTTCCGATTCATTTTGGTGTTTGAATTCCTTAACTCTTTCAACTCTCCTGAGAAACAATGCAAGAAGATATCGCTAGGATACATAGTAGAAATCCTTGAAAATTCAAAGCTAGCCTTTCCTTAAATGTTAGGTATCATATAGTCTTTTTAATGTCATTGAGCAACACAAAGCTGCCAATCTATCTTGCTTTTCCTACTCATTCAAAGGGGTGAATATATGTCTCAACATCTGTAATGTTTCGTCGCAGCACGAAAACCCCGCCTGTCATCGCCCAACAGGTGGTAGGAGGGGGGAAAGAGGAGGGAGTTGGCTCCATGAAGAGGACGTGGTGGGGCGAGAGAAGGACGGCAAGAGGAAAAGATGAGAGAGCCGACAAGTGGTAGGGATGATATCAATCAGGGGAGCTAACTAGGAGGCGATGTGGGAGGAGGAAGGCCATGGACCTATTTCCCCCCCTCTCTTCTTTCCATGATAGGTGGTGGATGGGGAAAGACCACCCCTCCAACTTCACTCCACACCCCCCCCCCCCCCAAATACCTATATAAACCCCTCATCATAAAGGGGATAGAAGGCTGGGAAGGCCATGACCTATTGCTGCTTAGTTAAGAAGAAGAGGGAGAGAGAGAGAGGAGGAGAAGAGGAGGAGAAGAAGAGAAGAAGAAGAAGAGAAGAAGAGAGAGAGAGAGAGAGGAGAAGAACAAGAACAAGAACAAGAAGGAGAGGAAGAAGAAGAGAGAGAAATAGGGAGAGGAGGAGAGAGGGAGAAGAAGAGGAGAAGAAGAAGAAGAAGAAGAAGAAGAGAGAGGGATAGGGAGAGGAACAGAGAGGAGAACAAGAAGGAGAAGGAGCCTTTCCCCTCTGTAGAGGTTGTCCACATGCATACTTTTTGTCCCGTTTTCCACATGATTATCCCTCGACCACAAGCTCATCTCACTCCTCGATTAGCTCTCATTAATTGAAATACAAGACACGGAATTCCTGTGCAAAGTACGGCTAAAAGAGGAGAGACTAGGGATGGCACCCAAGCAGAAGTTGTCACATCCAGATGGCAATCCCACAACGAAAGCTTCGAGCAAGGACATCTCTGCCAATCCTACCGCCGTACTGCCAGTCCTAAGTAATATATTTCCGAAATAAAGGACTTCTTGCTTTGATTTCCACAATGAAGTGCGTTAAGATGTACTATACTGTGTGAGATTAGGTTAACTAAAAGGTTAAAGTCTGTGATAAACATTTGAGGATGAGGTTTGCGAAGCGCGTGTATCAAGGGAAGACAATTACCCTATTTGCTATGCAAAAAATCCATACATATCATAAGCGGCATATAGCAATTCTAAAGTACTAAGCATTGATAAATCCTTGATTATTATGTACCTAGGACAATATTGTGAAGGCTCGCAGATGCAGGTAGGCGGTACATGCATGGGAAATATTATATGACACATGCTTCAATGGTATACAAATTGATCTTGCATTAAACCCTTGCTAATATCATGAACTATTACCATTGGGATCCTGAAGTTGCGTAGCTAGTACAAACAACATTCATTAGGACCATAACTATGATGCCTTTAGATCCGTCCGATAGTGACTATGTTTATCAATCCTATTTGGATTGGACTAGATCCAAACATGGCTCCAGCCCCCGAAGGCAAGTAGAGAGCTCAAGGAATTGAGAAGATCAAGTCACAGTGAAAGACCAATACTCCTTCGAAAGAAGGCTAGGCTATCGATCAATATAAGTGTCTGATGGAACTTATGTCTTGTATAGTTTTAAAACCCCTAACAAATGCCTGGATAGTTATTGTGACTATCCCTGCAATGTTTGAAAAAGGGCACCATTGCTTTTGTTGATTAATCAAATAACATACTAAATGCTTTTGCATTGAATTGGTTGTTGGAATGTGATCTGGATGATTATTCCAAGTGCTTGTTTTTAATGGTAAATGCATGGCAAGGGTCTGTAATGACAAGTGCAATGGGAATAAAGGAATGTTCTTCTTGGAAGATAATATTAGGCTGATTGCCTTGATTGTGCTTGATTCTTAATTGGAATAATTAAGGAAGGATATTTTGCGCGGGTCGATCGTCTCCAACATCACATCGCATTTCAACCTGAGAGGGCACTGATTGCTCGATTCACGGGCTGAAGGTTGAGGGGTGAAAAGGCCAACCACAAAAAGTGTGTCTCACTCCTAGGTTTCTTGGGGTCAGTGGACCTATAGACACCCCTTGCAGAGTTCGGAACAGAGCTGTAGACTCCCCGAATCTCTAGGGCATTGGAAGATTCTATTCTAGATATTGGAGAAAAATTATGGTGCCATATGATTTGGACCATGACTTCTAGTCAACACAAGGGATACATAATTCTCCTATATGGCAGGAGACAAAGATTAACTTGAAGATAATTCAAGGAACTTTTTTGTAAAAAGGGCTGCTTGTTTTTATTTTTGTGTTGATGTTGTAAATTATGCGAACAAACCTTGTCCCCTAAAAGGGTTAATTAAAGAAGTTGATTTAAAGTGTCGCACATAAATGTGGTAGGACCTAATTAGAAAATGAAGGCCATGAAGGGAAGCGGGTGGGCAGAACCCGATGTATCTGTCCTACAATAGGGTGGTCCCATAGAACAGGGAGGCTTCTCACACGGTTTGTAACGTGTCCCCTTGTCCACTTGTAGGACACATCTTAGCAGCCCATTGAGAAGAGAGTCTAGATGTAATATTTCCGTTCAAAAAGATATTACTAAACCCGACCTCCCGCGCACCGTGTAAAACTCCTACAAAGGTTATCTTCAGTGCCGGCAGTTAATTTGTAACCCGCACGTGAGAAATCAAGGCCTCTACATTGGCAAATCGAGCCCCGAGTTTAAAACCACATAAACCGCAGGGAAACACCCTCTTGGGAGGAGGTTAAGTGGATAATGTGCAAGTAATTGCAATTTTTTTTACTAATTTTCCCCCAATCGATGTGTGGCCGAGGGAAGGGGATGGGCTTAGTTGAGTGGTGGGCTACATGAGGAGGGGGGGAGGGAGCCATGCAATGGCCATGTGGGGGAAGTCCCCTCTCCCCCCTGGACCTATAAAAACCCCCCTTAGGGGGTAAGAAAAAAAAAATCATAGGGTCGTGCTGCGTGGAGAGGACCCCGTAGATGCTGCTTCCATGGACGCCAATCGCCGCCAGGCTGGGAGGATGACGTGCTGCTGGAGACCGCTGTTGTGCTCGCTGCAGGCCACCAGCTATCGCCCCAGGTCCGCCGTGTCAGGCTGCTGCCAATTTTCCCCCCACTCGACATCATTCTCCTACCATTACTATCCCTCCCTCTTCCACATGGCTACTGCCTGTAGTCAAAAGCTCCTAGAAGCTTCTTTTAGGAAGCTTTTAAGGGGCTTCCTTAACACCCAGTGTTGCAAGGCCCCCATGACACCATTCCTAGCCCGGGATTTTAAAGCCTCCATTCCCGAAGGCCCATTCACAAGAGCCCTTTTTGCAAACCCCCTCGTAAGGCTTCAATTTCCGAAACTCCATTCATAGAAGCCCCATTCCCAAGAACTTTGTAGGAGCCCCACTCCCGCAACAAGCTTCAATTCCCACAAGCCTGCTCGTGGAAATCCCAATTCCTGCAAGCACTCATTAAGTTCCATTTTCGCAAATTTTCCAAAAAAGGCCCAAGCTCCAACCCCTAAGGCCTTCCATAAGCCAAATCCGGCAAGCCAGTATTTTTTTCTACACAAGAGGCCAACATGACTCGGGATTGGATCTCGAGGCCTGCATACTAGTCTACGGGCAGAATCTTGGATTAGTAATCTGTGTGGATTGCTGGATAGCCTTTGGGAAGATTATGGATAGCCTTCGAGTGGATTATGGATTAGCCTGATGGCTGGACTTTATGGATGTATTCCAAAGATAAATAAGATAACCTATTGTAAAGGAACTTGTTTGACACTGCTTTTCTATGTTAAGTGCTAAGATTACGTGAAGGAACCAGTGTCTAATGGGCTGATTAAGGAAGCTGCTTGATGCATGTCCAACTAAATCTGGTAGGTAATTAGACAACTAAAGCAACCTTGAGGAAAGTGCGGTGGATGTGGCCATGGGTCGGTCCTACGGATGGGTGGTCCCGGTTGGTCGGGAACTTTTCTCAATCATAATGGACAGCAAGGAGATCTTCTCAAAGGAAATGAGCAGAAAGGGCATTGACCTAGAGTTAGGTTACTAGAACTCCGATTTATGCTATTTTAGGGGAACCGAATGGGACTATGCCTTATGGGCAGAGAGGTCAAGCCTTGTATCCCTCTCATTTCCCATTCTCCTTGAACCAAGTGTAGTGTGAATCTGCTTCGTCACTCACGTTTCTGCGTAAAGTAGTTTGCTTGGGGTTCGACACTAGTTGCCGTTTAGGAAAATGACCATTAGGAGAAACCGTGATTCAGGTTGGTCGTAAGTGGGAACGATCGGAATACTTCCACTACGTGGCAGACGCGGGAAGTCCTAGATCGCAAACCTCGTAACATTCCATGGGAGTTACGGGTGGAGCTTTCTAGACTCTCTTTCCAATGGACTTCTAAAACATGTCCTGAAAGGGAACAAGTGGACACGTTACACTAGAAAGCACCGCCCGGCACTCACAAGGAATGTCATGGGGTTTGCGATCTAGGTCTTCCCGAGTCTGCCACGAAGCGGAAGCATTCCGACTGTTCCCACCTACGATCGACCTGAATCAAGGTTTTCCTAATAGTCAAGTTCCTAGGAGGTAGCTAGCGTTGAGCTCCAAATGAACTACTTTGCGTAGAAACATGAGGGTTGAAGCAGATTTATACTGCACTTGGTTCAAGGAGAATTGGAAATGAGAGGGATGCGAAGCTCGACCTCTCTGCCCATAAGGCATAGTCCCATTCCGTTCCCTTAAAACATCATAAATCGGAACTCTAGCTCTAATGATTCTAGGCCATTGTTACCTCGCTGTCAAATCCTTTGAGAAAAGTTCCTGACAAATCAGGACCACCCTTCCGTAGGAGGGACCCAAGGTCACATCCACTGCACTTTTCTCGGGTTGCTTTAGCTATCTAATTACCTACCACATTTAGTTTGACAATAAAAACAAATTCCTTAATTAACCAAATAATCACTGGTTCCTTCATGTAACTTAGGAACTAACATAGAAAAACAATGTCAAGCAAGTTCCTTTTTCAACATTTGATCTTTATTTATCAGTCTTTGGAATACATCAAATAACCTTCCCGAAGGCTATTCCAGTAATCCTCAGGGATCGCTATTCCAAGTTTCGCCTGTTGACTAGTATCCGGGCCTCGAGATCTCATCTCGAGTCACATTGGCCTCTTGTGCAGGATTCTAAGGCAAGGGATTTACAGCCAGAGCCTCCCCCGGCACCCAAGCGTCCTCCTGCTCTCCAAGTAGTGCCCACGAAGAGACCTCTCACAGCGGGTTCGGTCCACGTACCCGACGCAGCTAACAACCCCCTTGGATAGGGTCAGGTAGACAGTCGGAGGTAACTGATACTGCCTCTCCCTCCAAGCTTTTAACCTGAAGCAATAGTTATTTTTTCCAGTATTAGTTCCTTGAGCAAAGAAGTACAAACAGTGCTCCTAAGTGTACAATCACGAGCATTCCAGTAGTCATTCGTACGGCCAACTACTAAGGTGTGAATCCTTCTCTCCGAATACATCCAGCATTTGATCCGGGATCAATCGCAACTTGGCAAGATCCCAAGGGTTTTGTAAGTTGAGTTTCTTGTTTACCCTTTTTCCCTAGGTTAGGGTTTATACCCTGTTGACCCAAATTGTCACTACCTTAAGTATCCTTATGTCTTAGTCAATAAATCTTGGACAACCCGATTGTCATAACTTGGTTGGTCAATTGCTTTCTTGGCAATTCGTAACTGCTCTAGCTTGGCAAATCAGTCCCAAGGAAGAGTGATGTAGTAGGATGACTACTCATCCTCTAGAAATTGGAATTGTACTTAGAACTCGCCAAACTTGGTCTAAGGAGTGGCAATACTATTTTGTGATTTGGACACAAGACCATATGACGTTCCAGCTTGTTGCATGAGATAGGTGTCAGCATCTGACTTGTGGGATTATATCTTCCTTCGTACGGACTTTCTTCATCAAGAATACCTTTGATTAAGATAAGGGCTTGGGAGTCCTCTTAACCCAATCCAATCCTAACCCTACTAGGCTGATAACATTTTGGCCCTAGGGTTCCTAAATTCATACGGAGGTCTAGTATTTGGTCAATTGATCCTTAGGGTGAGAACCCTAGATCATTCTTGCATAGTGTTTAAATAATCCTAACATTTGGTAAATATGGGTAGGACCTTTGAGATCACATCCCAAGTGTGATACTAGGCAGAATTTTATCATAGCTTAACCTTACCTAGCACATTCAAGTGATCGTCATATGCTAACTAATCACACCTTTATGAGTTTCATGTAGGTTACTCATTTACACGTGAATTACTTAGTTGATCTAACCAACCCACGATTAAAAATGATCTTTTCTCTAAAGATGCAAATGCTTCCTTCTAGAGTTTGCAAGACTTTCCTTAAAAGGTGGAAGTAACCGCAAGATGTATCATTCCATACGAATATGCAACTTCAAAACTATAGACCTTTCGCCTTTATGCAACTAAAGGATTGACATTCAGAGCTAACTCCTATAAATCCTACGTTGATGCAACGAAATCAAAGCTTTAATATTTTTAGTGAAGATGCATTCAAACTTTGATAAAAGAACTCCATGCATCAGCGAGTGCCATGAGTCCATCATTGATTTAATCCTTCCTTTAGCACTTAACCCAACCTAAAATGTAATTATCATCGCATGCGATTTGCAAAGTACATAAATCCTTTCCATGCATTGCAACTATTCGGGCATCATCTAATGGGTGTCTACGATTATTTTATACATGAGTGACAACTATGCATTATGTGTTATATGCCATGTCCTATGTGCGATGCAACAAAGATGCCTTTGCACAGTTCCGTCTTTTTACTTATGCATCATGCATTCAGAATTTCAACTACCCTTAACCATGGAAGTGCAAGCAATTGCAAATATTTGACATGCAACTAAATTTTGTAAATCGACCAAGAAAATAAATTTCCCTTTGATAAAAGAACTCCATGCATCAGCGAGTGCCATGAGTCCATCATTGATTTAATCCTTCCTTTAGCACTTAACCCAACCTAAAATGTAATTATCATCGCATGCGATTTGCAAAGTACATAAATCCTTTCCATGCATTGCAACTATTCGGGCATCATCTAATGGGTGTCTACGATTATTTTATACATGAGTGACAACTATGCATTATGTGTTATATGCCATGTCCTATGTGCGATGCAACAAAGATGCCTTTGCACAGTTCCGTCTTTTTACTTATGCATCATGCATTCAGAATTTCAACTACCCTTAACCATGGAAGTGCAAGCAATTGCAAATATTTGACATGCAACTAAATTTTGTAAATCGACCAAGAAAATAAATTTCCCAATGTATTTAAATTTCCCTAGAGAATTAAAAACATGCTTAATGCATCCTTTTCATGCGAAAATATTATCGGAACTTGGGCATTAAGAATCGGGGTGTTGTCCACTCGCGTACTCGGGGTGGAAGCTCTCGAGTGTGCTCCTCTCGACTTTTTCTTCAGATCCATTAATGCAATAGCTTTCGACTCAGCGAACTTCCCCTTGGCTTTCTTATGCGTTTCGAAGTCACTCTGCCCGAGATTCTCCTCTTCTACATAGGGAATGGGGCCTTGCAGTCACGGTTTTGAAATAACCTGAGAGGCACATGGGAACTATGCCTAGGGAAGCTTCAATAGAAGCTTCCAACCTTCTGGAAAAACAGGAGGATGATGTGGAATGAGAAGATGATTGTGAAGATGACGAGGAGGGAGGTGATGACGATGATGATGATGATGATGATGATGATGATGATGATGATGATGGTGATGATGGGGATGGGACGCAGCAGTAGGCGGCGGCGGCAGCACACTGGCGGTGGCGCTTCTCATTACGGCTCAGCTTCACGATGATGGGCAGGCTCCAGGATCCCCTCCCAAGATTTTGGGGGGGGGTTTTATATGTTGAATGTGGGGGGGGGAGCCACACAAGTGGCAAGTTGCATGCCTCCTTCCCATGCCCCTCCACCACTTACTCATACTCCCTCTCCCTGCCATGCAATGGCTAAAGGGGAGGAGTTATTACATTAAAAAAATTGCAAAAATTATCCATTATCTCTGTTCTCCCTTGTAGGGGTGTTCCCGCGTGGGCTACGATTTTTAGCCACGGCTTCCTATACACGACGCAGGGATGGTGTTTGTTGATGCACACGGAGGGAGCACTTAGCCCAAAGTTTTTTTGTTGCAGGAGATCACTCAAAATTTCTCTTACGCAGGATGTGCAGTGTCTAGGGTCATTAATATTTCATTGCAGAAATATTACATTCTCTCCCCCTTAGAGGAATCGAGATGTCCTCATCTCGAGAAGATCTGGGGGTATTGTTGGTTGAGAGTACTTTCATCCATCCAAGTGGCATCCTCTTCGGAATAATCTTTCCACTGGATGAGGTATTCTCTCAAGGTCTTGGATCTCAAATGCCTCTCCCTAACATCCAAGATCCTGTCAGGCCATAGCTCAAGGACTCCTTGGCTAGGTATTACAACTTTTTGATCATCAAGCACGTGACTAGGGTTAGGCACATACTTTTTCAATAGACTGATATGGAATACATTATGAACTTTTAGGTTCTCAGGGAGTTGCAGTCTGTAAGCATTAGGCCCTAGGCACTTGAGAATCTTGTAGGTTCCACAATACCTTGGACTTAGCTTTTTGCATTCACCCAAGGATAGGGAACTCTTCTTTGGACGTACGCGAATGAAGACCATATCACCTTCAATGAATGATCTGTCTTGCCGTTTCAGGTCTGCGTAAGCCTTTTGTCTGTCCTTGGCGGCTTGTATGTCATGTCTTATTGATTTGATTTGGTCATCCATGTCTTCCAGCATCTGCTTTGAAGCTTCAACCCTCAATTTGGGATTCGAAAAGCTTAAAGGAGTACGACAATCATGCCCATATAGTGCTTGAAAAGGGGTCATCTGAATGCTTTGTTGGTAAGAGGCATTGTAGGCAAACTCAACTAGTGGTGGCAAATATTGAATCCACTTTTTGGGTTCGCGACAGTAGTGTGCCCTAAGCATGTCTTCAATGACTTGGTTGACTCGTTCTATTTGACCATCAGTTTGGGGATGATAAGTTGTACTGAAACAGAGTTGATTCCCAATAGCCTCAAAGATAGCCCTCCAGAAGTGTGATGTGAAGAGAGAGTCATGATCACTAATGATTCTTTTGGGTAACCCATGCAATTTGAATATTTCCTTGATGAATAACCTTGCGATGTCTGAGTCTTTATAGTTTGTCTTAATAGGGATAAAATGTGCAACCTTGGTGAGCATATCTACCATTACCATAATCGAGTTGTATCCTCCCTGAACTTGGAGCAGGCCAATAACAAAGTAAATACTAATGAATTCCCATTTCATTTGGGGAAGTCAAGTGGTTGCAATTTCCCTGGCATTTTGACATGTTCGGCCTTAATGCGCTGACAAGACAAACATTCCGTGACATATTTGAGAACGTCACCTTTGAGCCTATCCCAATAATAGCTCTTCCTGACTACGTTAAGGGTCTTGGCATAGCCAGGATGTCCTGAGAAGGGGGAGTCATGGGCTTCCCAAAGTATCTTCTGCTTGAGTGATTAGCTTGCCGGTATACATAATCTTGTCCTATAGTAGGCAAGTCCATTATTGATAGAGAATTCTTGATACTTTGCTTGTAGCTTCGGGTCTTGATCTTTGATGGGGATCTCCCTTAGCATTGGTGTGCAGATCGGTCGCAGTATGCTCACGTAGTGAATCCCGGAAGGTCCCCAAGAACAATGAACTCTACCTTTTTGCACAAAAAACAATGTAAAAGCATGAACGACAAGAAGCAAGAGACCAATTGGGTCCAATCTCCCCCCATGCCTTGTGTGAGCGCTTCACAAAGCATGTATTTTATGTATATTTCCATCTTCATGCTCAATAATAGCCCAATTTACAAAAATATGACAAGCTTTTAGCTTTTGAGTTTTCTTTCTACAAAAATAGGAAATAAAGCTAATGGACGGTGCCCATAGAGTCTGGCACGCCCAACACAATGTCCAAATAGAAATAACATATCCGTGCGCATAGGCGCATACAAAATAATAATCAATAATCAATGCCTCAATAGACATGACAAAATATAGGCGTGGCGCCTATCAAAATATAATCCAAAAGTCGAATACTCGCTAGACTCCAATGCTTTCCTCCGCCACTGCTGCTATCTCTACACATCAACTGAAGCATTCACAATCGTTAGTAAAATAATACAATTAAACCGACAAAAGTGAATACCTAGCAGTCTTCAGCTACATAAATAAATCAACTGGTTAGAAATAAATCCTAACCTTAATTTATTACGAGTGCGCACTCTAAACTCATAAATGTTTATTAATTTAACATGTATTTTGCGGAATCACCCGCTATGGAATCACCCATGTACACACTAAATTAATGAAACGCCCGAAAAGGACAGGCGTCCCCATCAACTTCTCGCACAAAGAATCCTCTTTGTGAATGAGCCCCGGTCATCTAAGTTTACGGAATCCACCGTAAAACCTCACGGAATCCACCGTGGCACGGAATCCACCGTGGAATATGCCTCATGGCATCATACCCCCGGGGTGGGATAGCAATTGACCTCAATTGCTATTAGCTTAATGTGGAGCTAACAGAGTGGGGAAAGCATTTAAGTCTCTAGCATGCATCCATTGTGCTTCCTCTACAGGATGGTTCTTAAATTTTACTAGATATCTAGAATATCTTCGACCAGTTCTAGTGGTCATGTAGTCAGTGTCTATGATGGCTTCTGGTTCAAGTATTTCAGTCTCTTCCTCTAATAAAGGTGGGTTTTCATAAACAGGGTGGATAGGTAATTGGCCTCTAAATGGTCTCAATAAACTAATGTGAAATGTATTGTGAATTTTCCAATGAGATGGTAATTCTAACTTGAATGCATTATGATTAATCTTATGAATGATTCTAAATGGTCCATAGAATCTAGGAGCTAATTTGACAACTAGATGTCTATCTACACTTTGCAGTCTACGTTTTTCTATTCTCAGCCAAACATAATCATCAACTTTGAAATTCATGGCTTGTCTTTTCTTGTTGGCTTGTTTGGTATATGATTGCTGGGCTTTAGCAATCATATCCTTAACCTCATCAAAAATACTATTATGCATAGTAGCAATATCATCAGCACTCTGAATTCTATTAGACAAAGATGCAACAGGTGTAGATAATCTATATCCATAAATGACTTCAAAAGGTGCTTTCTTTGTAGATGTGTGTGGTGTATTGTTATATGCAAACTGTAATAAATGCAAATGAGTGTCCCATGTCTGAGGTTTAGAGATAGTATATGCACGTAAAAGATCTAGAATGGTGCTATTTGTGGCTTCTGTTTGTCCATTTGTTTCTGGATGAAATGCAGATGAGAAATCAATCTTTGTGCCTAGATTTGCAAACAGTGTAATCCAAAAATTGTTACAAAATCTAGAATCACAATCTGAAATAATCACTTTTGGCAATCCATGGTTAGTAAAAACAGTTTTCAAAAATAATTGTGCTGCTTATGATGCTGTTAAAGTTTTCTTACATGGAATGAAATATGCTTGCTTACTAAATCCATCTACAATTGTCCAAATCATGTCATGGTTAGATTTAGTATTTGGTAAACCAGTAATGAAATCCATAGAAATATGTTCCCAAGGTTTAGATGGAATAGACAAAGGCATTAGTAATCCATACTGTTTACCATGATGTCTCTTTATTCTTTGACAAATCAAACATTCAGAAACGAAATTAGATACATCTGCATCCATATGCGGCCAATAAAAATCTTCAGTTAACATGCGTAATGTAGAGATGATACCTCTATGACCTTGATATGGGGGACAATGAATTTCATTCAAAACAAAAGATCGGAATGGAATAGTAACACACAGTCTCTTTTCAAAGAACATAAATCCATCATTATATGACAATGAATCAACAGGAATGAAATTATTTTGAACTAATTTTTGCCAATCAGAATGAAAAGTAATATCCTGGTGATATGTATCTTTCATAGCAATCAAAGAATCAAAAGATATGACAGAAATATTATGAATTGCAGGTCTTCTACTCAATGCATTAGCAACTACATTTTCTTTTCTAGGTTGGTATTGAATGATAGGATGAAAACTTTGAATGAAGAAAGCCCATTTGATATGACGGTGAGAAATTTGGGGTTGACTAAGTAAATGTCTAATGCTTTGCTGGTCAGTCTTTATCATGAATTCTGAACCAATTAAGTAGTGTTTCCACTGTCTTAATGCTTGTACAACTGCTAATAGTTCTTTGTCATAAGTGGAATATTTCAGCTCAGAGGGTTTCAGCTTAGAACTAGAATATGCTATTGGATGATTGTCTTGCATTAGTACGGCTCCTATTCCTGATCCGCTAGCATCGGTCACAACGAGAAAGAATGGTCTATTAAAGTTAGGCAATTGTAGAATAGGGGCATTGGTTAATGCACGTTTCAGTAAGTCAAAGGATTTATGCTGATTTTCGGTCTATTGATAAACAATTTCTTTCTTGAGAAGTTTGGTTAATGGTAAAGCAAGTAATGAAAAATTACGTACAAACTTCCTATAGAAACTAGCAAGACCAAGGAATGAGCGTAATTCATGCACGTTTTTAGGAACAGGCCAATGCAATATTGCATCAATTTTCTTAGGATCAACTTTAATTCCTTCTTTTGATACAATATGACCTAAATACTCAATTTCTGTCTTAAAGAATTCACTCTTTTCAGGATTTGCAAACAATTGATTTTCTTTCAGTAATTGAAAAACTAATGATAAATGCTCATAATGTTCTTTTTCACTTTGACTAAACACCAAAATATCATCAAAGAAAACAATCACACAGTACTGATATTTCAGAAAGATACGGTTCATCATTCTACTGAAGGTGGCAGGTGCATTAGTCAATCCGAATGGCATGACTAAGAATTCGTAATGGCCAAACTGTGTTCTGAATGCAGTCTTAAATATGTCAGATGTATCTAGCCTCACATGATGATATCCAGACTTAAGGTCAATTTTACTAAAGATAGAAGATCCTTGCAGTTTGTCCATAAGGTCATCAACTCTAGGTATAGGATACCTATTCTTTACAGTGATCTTATTGAAAGCTCGGTAGTCAATACACATACGATAGGTATTATTCTTTTTCTTGACTAAGAGTATAGGTGCACCGAATGGAGAACTGCTAGGTCGAATTAAACCTCTATTTAGTAATTCTTCAACTTGACTCTGGATTTCTTTTTGCTCTATTTGATTGTGTCTATATGGTGCTTTGCAAGGTGGTTGTGTGCCAGGGATTAAATCAATCTTATGGTCTTCTGGACGTGAAGGAGGTAAACCTGGTGGTAGATCTTCTACAAAACAGTCCTTAAAATATGCAAGAAATTCCTTATGCCTAGGGTGCATATGATTTTCCTTTGCGTGCAATTCATTCACCCAAATGCGATATGATTTAGTACTCTTGCGTAATGCACGTTTTGCTTGAGTATGTGAAAGCAGTGGAAAAATATTAGATGCATGCATACCATATAATGTAATAGATTTTCCTTGAAAATTAATATTCATTGTGTGCGTGGAATAATCTATATTTGGATTATGCTGGTGTCGCCAAGGCATTCCTAAAATAATATCGCTTGACTGTAATGGAACAACTAAGAAATTTCTTCTTTCAGTGTATGAACCAATTTGAATCTCTAAATCTTGAACTTCTTGTGTGTCATTGTACCTAGTGCCTAAAAATGCAGCTTTTATGCGATAATGCGTAGGTACAGTCTGTAATTTCAATTCCTTTATCAATTTTGCTGAAATAAAGTCATGAGTACTACTGTCATCATGCAAGATAGTTCTTTCCTTTCCATGCACCAAACATTTCATAGTCAATAATGAATGTGGAGTAGGCATACCTGGTAAAGTGTCGGAAGTAGTAGTAGGATCATCCTCATCTTCAGTGAAATCAGGCATATCCTCATGCTCGTCTTCGTCCATTGCTCCAAGATAGTTGATATGTGCTGGTGGCTTCTTTGAATGATAATTTGCTGCGAGATGCCCAGGCTGGTGACACTTATAGCATACTATTGGTTTGGCTTTGCTTACATTATTTGCAATGGCTGGAAGTCTGGGTACATTTGGATTTGCTTGTGGAATAGGCTTAGGATTTGGATTGACATTGGATGGTAATGTAGGTGGTTTAGCCCAATTCTTGCGGAAAGATGATGATGAGAAACGACCTGGATTAAACCTTCTAAAATTGGAATTGGATTGTTTAGATCCATAATTACCATTGGCTTGGAATTGCTGTGGTCCTCTGTCTCTTCTGCGTAACTTATCTTCAGTGTCGTGAGCTAGTGAGATGGCGTCTTCAAGGGTTACAGGCTTGAACATGTTCACTTCAGCGTAGTAATGTCCAAGAAGTCCAGACATATACTTCCACTTATGCGTCGTCTCTGGTACGTCTTCAAGCATGCGTAGCTGTAGGAGTGCATTCCAAAAACACTCTGTATACTGTGGAATAGGCTCACGATCCCATTGTTGAAGTAAATCCCATTGCTTGATAGCCTTCTCATGAAATTGCGGTGGAAGGAAATTCTGCATGAACTTCTTCTTGAAATCTTCCCAAGTAGCAGGACATTCTATGCTCTTGCATACTACAGTCCACCAAAGTGATGCTCTGTCTATCAAATGATTAGTAACACACTTGATTTTATCTTTTTCTGGATAAGTTTCCTCATGGAAATAGTCATCAAACTGGCTAATGAATGATAAGATAGTCTTTCCTTCTCGTATGCCATTGAAAGTGCGAAATTTGAAACTTCGTTTACTTATCTTTAATTCCTTGCGAATGGTTTGTGCTTCAAGAGTGGCGTCGATGGTACGTCGAATCAAATCTTCAGCTTGAGGTTCTTCTTTATCGGTAGACGCTCTTTGTAATTTTGTAAATTGCGCTTGCAATGCTTACCTAGCTCTTCGTTCTTCTTCCAATTGCAGCATGATTAGATCCAGCTTTTGTTCCATGGTAGGCTCAGGTAGGTCATCTTCAGCCATAGGATCATCCATATGTGGGGTCGTCATCCTGTAAAACTCAATAGACCTTTCTCACTCAAAATCAGGTTAGCGGGATAAGCGTAGCTCAAATTCGGGGTTACAAGGCTATGTATTTTTGGGTATTTCTTTCTCAATTTTCAGAAAATCTGCAATATTTCCGTCTTCGTTTGCTGAAAACTTTGCCACGAACCTGTAGATAGGTAGAATACTTTGCCACGAACAACTTTCCAGTTCAGAGTTTTTGCGCAAGAACAGCCCTTCTAGGGGTTTTGAGCACTAGTCAGTTCTGACTCCAGTTGACTAGTTGTAACGTGTCCACTAGAATCATCTAGGACACGTCTTAGCAGTCCTTCGGGAAGGATGTCTAGAAAACTCCGCCCGGCACTCCCATGGAATGTTACGGGTTTTTGCAATCTAGGTCTTCTCGCGTCTGCCACGTAGCGGAAGTAGCCTGGCCGTTTCCCACTTAGGATCGACCGGAATTAGGGTTTTTCTTGTTTGGTCATTAGCTAACAGCAACTAGCGTCAGACCCAAGCGAACTACTTTACGCAGAAACGCCAGGTCCGAAGCGGATTCACGCGGCACTTGGTTCAAGGAGAATGGGAAACGAGAGGGATGCAAGGCTCAGCCTCTCTGCCATAAGGCATAGTCCCATTTCCTTCCCCTAAAACAGCGTAAATCGGGTAGGATGTACTTCCAGGTCATCGTTTCCGTTATTTGTTTTGATGATGATGATCATCCTGTTGTCTTTCAAGACTTTTGAGAAAAGTTCCCGGCTAACCGGGACCACCCATCCATAGGACGGACCCATGGTCCATCCTCCGCACTTTCCTCGGTTTGTTTTAGTTATGTAATTACCTAACACATTAATTTGACATATATCAAACAGCTTCTTTGATTAGCCCTGTTAAGCACTGGTTCCTTCACGTAATCTTATCACGTGACATAGAAAAACAATATCAAACAACTTCTTTATTATCATATCATCATTTAATCTTTGAAATACAGAGGGTTCCGCCCGTAGGCTTGTTCATAATCCGCCCGAAGGCTATCCAGTAATCCGCCAGGGATCACTATTCCAAGCTTCTGCCCATAGACTAGTATGCGGGCCTCGAGATCCAATCCCGAGTCACGTTAGCCTCTTGTGCAGGACCCGGAAGGCGAGGGATTTACGGCCAGAGCCCCCCCTGGCACCCAAGCGTCCTCCTGCTCCAAGTAGAGCTCAACGGAAAGACCTCTCGCGGCGGGTTCGGTCTACGTTCCCGGCGCGGTCAACAACCCCCTTGGTTAGGGTCAGGCAGGCAGTCGGGGGTAACTGAGCTGCCACTCCCTTCAGGCCTTCAACCTGAAGCATTTATATATCTTTCATCCTTTAGTTCCTTGAACAAACAATGCAAAGAGTGGTTTCCAAACTATTACAAGCACAATCAATTCTAGTGGTCGTTTAGTTGGCAAACTGTTAAGGAGTGACTCCTTCTCACCGAATGCGTCCCGCATTCAATCCGGAATCAATTGCAACTTGGCAAGATTCCTATCGTCCTTGGATTAGGGTCATACCCTGTTAACCCAACTTAACCAATGCCTTAGGTTTTTAATTAGTAGTAATCCCGGCGACCATGTCGCTTTAATTTATTGACTAATCATTTGCGCCGAGCAATTACTTAACTCCCCTTAACTTGGCAATTTTTCCCTAATGAGGGCGATGTAACAGGATGACTACTCATCCCCTTGCAAGTTAAACTTGCGCAAGAACCTGCTAACCTCATTCCAAGGATTGGCAAAACTTCCTTGTGATCAAACCACAAGACTATGCGACGTTGCAACTTGTTGCACAAGTGTCGCCTCCAATCCAAGAGATCATTTCACTTTTGAATGGTGTTTTCTGGTCAAGAATTATGACTAGACTCGGAGTAGGGTTTTGGGCGTCTTCTCGCTCACTCCAATCCTAATTGCACTAGACCGACAATGTTTGGTCCTAGGGATTCCAACTCAAACCAAGTTCTAGCACTAGGTCGAATGATCCTTAGGGTAGAAACCCTAGATCATTATTTGCTTGCACGTCCAATTGCCTCAACAATTCGGGAATGTGGGTAGTACCATTGGGCATGAAGGTTTCGACTTAGCGACAATTGGAAAACTTGGCCGGATCCTTAACGTGCTAATCCCTAGTTAGTGTTTGGGGTATCTATCCTATTGACTGAACCATGCCCATACGAATCCCTTACGGCTAGGTGATTTGGATAATTTACTATACTTGTCTCGCGACAAGGATGAATCCTTCCCTAGAGATAATAAACTATGTCTAAAGGAGAAAAATAGTTTCGACTACCACAATACATGTAAACATGCGACTCACTCTATCTTTCATTGGTAAAGTAAAAATACATGATAAGCTGGATACCAACTTTCTTAGGACCTACTAGGACTTACTTCAAATAATCATGTCTACTACCTTGTTATCTACACTTTAGAATCTCATGCTTTGTTTAAATCCTGCAACCTTTCCCAAATGCAACACTTGATGAATGAATTTTTATGCACGATGAAAGTGCAACATGCAACCCTTTCATAACTACAAGGTAGTTAAATGAGAATATTGTAGAATTAGTGTTGGTATATTCTTTCTTGCAAGCACATGCCACATGCCAATCCATAGATTCATTTTTTTTGATACACCACCATTACTTTTCGGATAACCTTCTACGGTGTTAACAACTTTTCCCCATGAACCATTACAATAAGGATTTTTCCTAAATTGCGACATATGCTTATTCTTTCCATGACTAGTCAAAAATACACTTAATAACTTCAACCATAGAATGATAAGCGGTGGGTGTTCTAGGCTTGCTAATTTGAAGTGCATGATAAGGCAACATAATACTAAGGTCGTACGATGGATAGACAACTCATGTTCATCATTTTGAAAATGTTAATAACTCCATTTCATGTCATGAGATAATTCTAGTAATCGATCAAATAGACGAATTTTCCTCAATTGCCTTTTAATTTGGCTTGGTAAATTTTGAACATGCATAGGTGCTTTCTATTCCGTGAGAGTTATCATACCTAATGCATTACTTTTGCGTAGAATCAAAAATCATAAAAAAAACCTGGGTCTGTGGGCTCGGGGAGATATCCACTTGAATGCTTGGAGATGAACCTCCCGCAGGCGCACCTTGTGACTTTTTAGGGGCCATCGTAGGCGTGGTTTCGGCTTCTGGTTTGCCTTTGCGGTCTATGAATTTACTTGCCTTGGTATGCAGCCTCCAGATCTTTGCCTTTTTCCTTCGTGCGCAGGAGATTCCTTTGCGGGACTTTGGATAAATGGTGCTTGCGGAAGAGGGCTTTATGAGCTTCTTCTTCTTCTCTTCAAAGTCCGGGGGGGGGGGGGGGTAGGAATGGACTTATGGGGGATCTAGTGGGAAGGGGGCTTAGGAAAGCCCCCTTAGAAGCTTCTTAAAGAAGCTTCTAAGAAGCTTCTGGTGTGTACAGATCCGATGTGGAAGAGGGAGGGGTAGAAATGGTAGGAGAACGACGTCGAGTGGGGGGAAAATTGGTAGCAGCCTGACACGACGGAGCTGCGGCAATAGCTGGCGACCTGCGGCGAGCACAAAGGCGGTCTCTAGCAGCACGGCATCCTCCCAGTCTGGCGGCAATTGGCGTCCACAACAGTAGTGTCTACGGCGGCCTCCGCACGCAGCATGGCCCTATCCTTCCTCCTCCCTCCCTTCCACTAGGGGGGTTTTTATAGGCCAAGGGGGGGAGAAGGCCTCCACCACGTGGCCCCCCTTGCATGGGTTCCCCCCCTCCCATGCAGGCCACGACTTTCATATCCCCTCCCCCCCCACACTCCCTTTTCTCCAGTCGTGCATCGGCTGGGGAAAAAGGGATAGAAATAAAAAAATTTGCCTTAATTATTCAAATTGCCCTTCCCAAGAGGGTGTTTTTGTGAGACTAGCGGTTTCGATCTTTCGGGTTTGATTTACCAACGCGGAGGACCCCATTTCTCGCGTGCGGGTCACACATTACACCGCCAATAATTTCAATACAAGAGATAACCTTGGCACAAGGTTTACGTCGTGTGCGGGACGTCAATATTCACGGGTGGGAATATTACATTCTCTCCCCCTTAGAGGAATCTAGATGTCCTCATCTCGAGATAAACTGGGGATATTGAAGATTGAGAGAGTTTTCATCCATCCAGGTAGCATCCTCTTCGGGATAATCTTTCCACTGGACGAGGCATTCTTTCAAGGTTCTAGATCTCAACCGTCTCTCCCTAACATCTAAAATCTTTTCCGGTCTTGTTTCAAGGACTCCTTGACTAGGCATTACAATTTGTTGGTCATCGAGTACATGATTAGGGTTGGGCACATATTTTTTTAGGAGACTAATATGGAATACATTGTGAACTTTTAGGTTATCCGGAAGTTGCAATTTATAAGCATTGGGTCCCAGGCATTTGAGGATTTTATACGGCCCACAATACCTTGGACTTAGCTTCTTGCATTGTCCTAGAGATAGAGAACTCTTTTTTGGCCGTACACGAATGAAGACCATGTCTCCTTCTCCGAAGATCCTCTCTTGGCGTTTCAAATCCGCATATGCCTTTTGTCTATCTTTGGCTGCTTGTATGTCTTGTCTTATTGACCCTATTTGGTCATCCATGTCCTCCAACATTTGTCTTGAAGCTTCCACTCTCAGGGTAGGATCAGAAAAATTTAGGGGACTTCGACAATCATGACCATACAATGCCTGGAAAGGGGTCATTTGAATGCTCTGCTGGTAAGAAGCATTGTAGGCAAATTCCACTAACGGCAAGTACTGAATCCACCTCTTCGGCTCTCGACAGCAGTAAGCCCTAAGCATATCCTCAATGATTTGATTTACTCGCTCTGTTTGTCCATCGGTTTGGGGATGGTAGGCGGTGCTAAAACAGAGTTGAGTTCCAATAGCTTCAAAGATAGCTCTCCAGAAGTGTGAAGTGAAGAGAGAATCTCGATCGCTAATGATCCTTCTAGGTAACCCATGTAACTTGAATATCTCCTTGATAAACACTCTTGCAATGTCGGAGGCTTTATAGTTTGTCTTTACTGGAATCAGGTGTGCAACCTTAGTAAGCATGTCAACTACAACCATAATGGAGTTGTATCCTCCTTGGACTTGGGGTAAGCCCACCACAAAATCCATACTGATGAATTCCCATTTCATTTGGGGAATGTCAAGTGGTTGCAATTTCCCTGGCGTCATGACATGTTCAGCCTTGATACGTTGGCAAGACAAACATTCAATGACATATTTGAGAACGTCACCTTTAAGCCTCTCCCAATGGTAGCTCTTCCTAACTGCGTTAAGAGTTTTTGCATAGCCAGGATGTCCTGCGAAAGGGGAATCATGAGCTTCCCATAATATCTTCTGCTTAAGTGACTGGCTTGTTGGTATACATAGCCTTGTTCTGTAATAGACAAGTCCATTATCAATGGAAAATTCCCGATACTTAGCTTGTGACTTCAGATTCTGCTCCTTGGTAGATATTTCTTTCATCATGGTTTGGTAGGCCAAATCATGGCATGCTTCCTCTCTAGCTAGTTCGAGTATAGGGTTGCTTGGCATAGATACC
This sequence comes from Lygodium microphyllum, assembly GCF_053477565.2. Taxonomy (NCBI): domain Eukaryota; kingdom Viridiplantae; phylum Streptophyta; class Polypodiopsida; order Schizaeales; family Lygodiaceae; genus Lygodium; species Lygodium microphyllum. The sequence continues at coordinate 27,263,255 of NC_141137.1, forward strand.
TTTGTAGCCAGAGATCTGGCCGTTGATGGATTCTGCAAGATTAGGGAATTTAGGAATGCCTTGCGACTGAGTGCATCGACAACTACATTCTCTTTCCCTGGTCGATACTTGATTTCAAAATCATACTCCTCCAATACTTCAATCCATCGACGTTGCCTCATGTTGAGCTCGTTCTGGGTAAAAATCCATTTGAGACTCTTATGATCGGTTACTAGAGTAAACCTGTTACCCAACAGGTAATGTCTCCAAAGCTTTAGAGCATGGATGATAGCTAATAACTCCAGATCATGCGTGGCATAATTCTTTTCATGACTCTTCAATTTCCTTGAAGAATATGCTACTGGATGACCTTCCTGCATGAGTACACACCCCAAGGCAAGAATGCTGGCATCAGTTACTACCTCGAACTCCTTATTGAGGTCAGAAAGTTTTAGAATAGGTGCTGATACCAAACATTGCTTCAATTGGTCGAAGCTATTTTGCTCGGGAGTTGACCATGTAATAGAAGTCTGCTTCTTTAGTAAGTCGGTAAGAGGTGCTGCAATCAAAGCATAGTTTTTGATAAAGACCCTATACCATCCTGTCAAGCCAAGAAAACTACGTATTTCTTTGACGGATACTGGTATTGGCCATTCAAGCACATCTCTGACTTTGGCTGGGTCTACTGATATTCCTTCTGATGAAACTATGAATCCTAGATATTCAATCTAACGTTTGAAGAATGCACACTTCTTCATTTTTGCATATAGCTTATGAGACCTCATTGTTTCAAGGACAATCCGAAGTTGAGGTTCATGATCTTCTTCCTGTTTGGAATAGACTAAAGTATCATCGAAGAAGACAAGAACGAAATCATCAAGATATGGTCTAAAAATATCCTGCATTAATCTATTGAAGGTGGCAGGTGCATTTGTAAGCCCGAATGACATAACCAAAAATTCGAAGTGCCCATATCTTGTATTGAAGGCCGTTTTTGGAATATCTTCATCCTTGATCCTGATTTGATAGTAACCTGACCTGAGATCAATTTTGGAGAAGATCTTTGCACCTTGAAGACGATCAAGAAGCTCATCTATTCTAGGAATAGGATACTTATTCTTGACTGTTGATTGATTCAACCCACGGTAATCAATACATAGTCGAAGTGTCCCATCTTTCTTTTTCTGGAATAGTACTGGAGCTCCCCATGGTGAGTTGCTAGGCCGGATGTAACCCTGATCTAACAGTTGCTTGAGTTGTTCCTTCAACTCAATAGCTTCTGGTATGGACATTCTATAAGGTCTTTTTGCAATTGGCGCAGCTCCAGGCATTAGCCTTATCTCATGATCAACTTCTCTTGGAGGGGGAAGTTTAGTTAATTCCTCAGGGAATATGTTAGCGTATTCCTTTAGCCAAGAGGGTTCCTCATGAGACTCTTGCCTTTGATCTAATTTGTTGAGTTTGATCAGGTAAACAGGTAATCCTTTTCTAACCCCTTTTATGATCCGCGATACTTTGGCTAACTGGATTCTTGGCACTCCCGCTTCACCTTGAGTCGTAACAAACTCTCTTTCAGAGTTTCGAAAGGAAACTTGACCCTTTCCACAGTGGATGTGGGCGTCATTAGGCTTAAGCCAATCCATCCCGAGTAGACACTCATGGATACCTAAGTTCATGACTCTGAATTTGACTGAGGTTTTCTTTCCTCCCAGATAGAACTCCTCCTTAGCAGTTTGCCTGGTACAAGTTACCTCACGACCGTTTGCCAATTCCACAAGTAGGGTAGGTGCTTCTAATGTGGCTATTCCTAATCTCTTAGCACACGCTGGTGAGATAAAGGAATGTGTACTGCCACAATCAATCAAGGTTTTGAAACCTTTACCTTGATAGTCCGACGGTGTTTGAATCACCGAGAACTGGCGATTCGGCCCCTTCTTGTGTAAAGCGGCATGGACTGTCGCTCTTTCGAATTCCGCTTCCATAGTCGGGTCTTCCCCTTCTTCTGCTTCACATCTTTGCCTATTGGTAATGCAGGCAGTTCTCCCTCTTCCACGGGTGGCGGCTCCTTGACCGCGGCCTGCACCTTGACGGTGTCCCTCGCTGAGCTTGGGACATTGCCTTTTGAAGTGACCGAGTTCATTGCAGTGGAAACATCAGATGTTTCGGCCATTACTGTGAGTAGGAACAAAGTTATTGACGTTATTTGTCCTTGCTTTCTTCCTTTGTCCCTGATTGTGGCCTTGAACTCTCTTAACTTGGGGTCTAAATGCCCCTCTGTTCGGGTCGCTATAAGACCAATTCTTGTTACCCCTCGGTCTAGTTTGCACTTCCTGAATTATAGGTGCCGCTCGAATGAGTGCATCCTGAAGATCTGATGGACGCATAGATTCGAGACGAGTATTTACAGGTGGATTTAAGCCCGCGCAAAATTTGGATACCTGCTGTGTTGTGTCCATTTGTGGCGCATACTTTAAGAGTGAGACAAATTTAGAGTAGTATGCGTCAAGGGTGAGTCCTAACTGTTTTAGCTCATAGAACTCATTCATTTTCTGTGTACGATATGCAGGTGGCAAATATCTCCCCTGCACGGCTTGCTTTAACTTCTCCCAGGTAACGGACCCCTCTGAAATCCCTTGATCCCTGCACCATTGTTTCCACCATAGTCTGGCTTCACCGGTGAGTTTTAATTTGGCTAGCATGGCTTGATTGGTGGGAGCAGTACCAGCTGCTTCAAAGTAATCTTCCATAGATTCAATCCAAATCTCAGCATCCGACTGGACGAATCTGCCTCTCCCGTCAAACTCGGGTGGCTTTATCTGTTTGAGTAGGAACTTCTTCTCCTGGATCACAGTAGTACTTGATGTAGGGGGCGAATTTGGAACCTGTACCTGGGGTTGTGCCTGAGTAAAAGTTTTCTTACCATTATTGTATGATAATTGACATTAGCTTATATTCAGTTTAGCTATCTCGTAAATCATGAAGCTACTTAACTTTTCGCAACAACCCTGATGCACAATCGGATATTGATACAGAAAGTCCTTATTTATATTTACATGGGCGTAGCCTTATACAACATCTCGTGTGATGATAATCCAGTCATTACATTTAGTTTGGGGAGAACAACATTGTATTGGATTTGTCTACAGGAACTGTGTAATAGTAGGGTTTTGGGTCATGAATCTTTAGGAATCGATAATTCATCGGAAGTTCAGGATATCCTTTCCGCTGGAATCCATACTTCCCATGGTGGCCCAACACCTTAATCCTGTCAGTTGGGATTACACGGGTTACTTCCTCATATACATATGAGTTCAATTCAACCCTCCGACCTTGAATATGCAGAGTCGAATTTACGTGAGCTTCCACAAAAATGAACAGCTTCACTATTTTCAAATCTTCCAACCACTTGATCCTCTTTAGGTTGGTTTGTAGATACGCGAACCGGTGGGCAGCTATGTAGTAGATTCCTGAAGACCCAGTCCATCTTCGTTCTATATATAAAGGTGATGGATTATAAATCTGCTCCAGGGTGTTCATCATTTCAATTCTCTGCCTATAATGCGGAGAATGCATTGCAGTCATAAACATGATCCGGAACACCAAAAACTTGTTCCACGCTTCATAGTTCTGCAAGACAGTATTGTAGATGAGGAAATGTTTGGACAGTAACAATTTCTTTACTTCATTTTATTGAGATCTCACGAAAACAATTCCGTTGTTGGTTGGCTCTCATTCCAACTGTAACGTGTCCACTAGAATCATCTAGGACACGTCTTAGCAGTCCTTCGGGAAGGATGTCTAGAAAACTCCGCCCGGCACTCCCATGGAATGTTACGGGTTTTTGCAATCTAGGTCTTCCCGTGTCTGCCACGTAGCGGAAGTAGCCTGGCCGTTTCCCACTTAGGATCGACCGGAATTAGGGTTTTTCTTGTTTGGTCATTAGCTAACAGCAACTAGCGTTAGACCCAAGCGAACTACTTTACGCAGAAACGCCAGGTCCGAAGCGGATTCACGCGGCACTTGGTTCAAGGTGAATGGGAAACGAGAGGGATGCAAGGCTCAGCCTCTCTGCCATAAGGCATAGTCCCATTCCGTTCCCCTAAAACAACGTAAATCGGGTAGGATGTACTTCCAGGTCATCGTTTCCGTTATTTGTTTTGATGATGATGATCATCCTCTTGTCTTTCAAGACTTTTGAGAAAAGTTCCCGGCTAACCGGGACCACCCATCCATAGGACGGACCCATGGTCCATCCTCCGCACTTTCCTCGGTTTGTTTTAGTTATGTAATTACCTAACACATTAATTTGACATATATCAAACAGCTTCTTTGATTAGCCCTGTTAAGCACTGGTTCCTTCACGTAATCTTATCACGTGACATAGAAAAACAATATCAAACAACTTCTTTATTATCATATCATCATTTAATCTTTGAAATACAGAGGGTTCCGCCCGTAGGCTTGTTCATAATCCGCCCGAAGGCTATCCAGTAATCCGCCAGGGATCACTATTCCAAGCTTCTGCCCATAGACTAGTATGCGGGCCTCGAGATCCAATCCCGAGTCACGTTAGCCTCTTGTGCAGGACCCGGAAGGCGAGGGATTTACGGCCAGAGCCCCCCCTGGCACCCAAGCGTCCTCCTGCTCCAAGTAGAGCTCAACGGAAAGACCTCTCGCGGCGGGTTCGGTCTACGTTCCCGGCGCGGTCAACAACCCCCTTGGTTAGGGTCAGGCAGGCAGTCGGGGGTAACTGAGCTACCACTCCCTTCAGGCCTTCAACCTGAAGCATTTATATATCTTTCATCCTTTAGTTCCTTGAACAAATAATGCAAACAGTGCTTTCCAAACTGTTACAAGCACAATCAATTCTAGTGGTCGTTTAGTTGGCAAACTGTTAAGGAGTGACTCCTTCTCACCGAATGCGTCCCGCATTCGATCCGGAATCAATTGCAACTTGGCAAGATTCCTATCGTCCTTGGATTAGGGTCATACCCTGTTAACCCAACTTAACCAATGCCTTAGGTTTTTAATTAGTAGTAATCCCGGCGACCATGTCGCTTTAATTTACTGACTAATCATTTGCGCCGAGCAATTACTTAACTCCCCTTAACTTGGCAATTTTTCCCTAATGAGGGCGATGTAACAGGATGACTACTCATCCCCTTGCAAGTTAAACTTGCGCAAGAACCTGCCAACCTCATTCCAAGGATTGGCAAAACTTCCTTGTGATCAAACCACAAGACTATTCGACGTTGCAACTTGTTGCACAAGTGTCGCCTCCAATCCAAGAGATCATTTCACTTTTGAATGGTGTTTTCTGGTCAAGAATTATGACTAGACTCGGAGTAGGGTTTTGGGCGTCTTCTCGCTCACTCCAATCCTAATTGCACTAGACCGACAATGTTTGGTCCTAGGGATTCCAACTCAAACCAAGTTCTAGCACTAGGTCGAATGATCCTTAGGGTAGAAACCCTAGATCATTATTTGCTTGCACGTCCAATTGCCTCAACAATTCGGGAATGTGGGTAGGACCATTGGGCATGAAGGTTTCGACTTAGCGACAATTGGAAAACTTGGCCGGATCCTTAACGTGCTAATCCCTAGTTAGTGTTTGGGGTATCTATCCTATTGACTGAACCATGCCCATACGAATCCCTTACGGCTAGGTGATTTGGATAATTTACTATACTTGTCTCGCGACAAGGATGAATCCTTCCCTAGAGATAATAAACTAGGTCTAAAGGAGAAAAATAGTTTCGACTACCACAATACATGTAAACATGCGACTCACTCTATCTTTCATTGGTAAAGTAAAAATACATGATAAGCTGGATACCAACTTTCTTAGGACCTACTAGGACTTACTTTAAATAATCATGTCTACTACCTTGTTATCTACACTTTAGAATCTCATGCTTTGTTTAAATCCTGCAACCTTTCCCAAATGCAACACTTGATGAATGAATTTTTATGCACGATGAAAGTGCAACATGCAACCCTTTCATAACTACAACGTAGTTAAATGAGAATATTGTAGAATTAGTGTTGGTATATTCTTTCTTGCAAGCACATGCCACATGCCAATCCATAGATTCATTTTTTTTGATACACCACCATTACTTTTCGGATAACCTTCTACGGTGTTAACAACTTTTCCCCATGAACCATTACAATAAGGATTTTTCCTAAATTGCGACATATGCTTATTCTTTCCATGACTAGTCAAAAATACACTTAATAACTTCAACCATAGAATGATAAGCGGTGGGTGTTCTAGGCTTGCTAATTTGAAGTGCATGATAAGGCAACATAATACTAAGGTCGTACGATGGATAGACAACTCACGTTCATCATTTTGAAAATGTTAATAACTCCATTTCATGTCATGAGATAATTCTAGTAATCGATCAAATAGACGAATTTTCCTCAATTGCCTTTTAATTTGGCTTGGTAAATTTTGAACATGCATAGGTGCTTTCTATTCCGTGAGAGTTATCATACCTAATGCATTACTTTTGCGTAGAATCAAAAATCATAAAAAAAACCTGGGTCTGTGGGCTCGAGGAGATATCCACTTGAATGCTTGGAGATGAACCTCCCGCAGGCGCACCTTGTGACTTTTTAGGGGCCATCGTAGGCGTGGTTTCGGCTTCTGGTTTGCCTTTGCGGTCTATGAATTTACTTGCCTTGGTATGCAGCCTCCAGATCTTTGCCTTTTTCCTTCGTGCGCAGGAGATTCCTTTGCGGGACTTTGGATAAATGGTGCTTGCGGAAGAGGGCTTTATGAGCTTCTTCTTCTTCTCTTCAAAGTCCGGGGGGGGGGGGGGGGGGTAGGAATGGACTTATGGGGGATCTAGTGGGAAGGGGGCTTAGGAAAGCCCCCTTAGAAGCTTCTTAAAGAAGCTTCTAAGAAGCTTCTGGTGTGTACAGATCCGACGTGGAAGAGGGAGGGGTAGAAATGGTAGGAGAACGACGTCGAGTGGGGGGAAAATTGGTAGCAGCCTGACACGACGGAGCTGCGGCAATAGCTGGTGACCTGCGGCGAGCACAAAGGCGGTCTCTAGCAGCACGGCGTCCTCCCAGTCTGGCGGCAATTGGCGTCCACAACAGTAGTGTCTACGGCGGCCTCCGCACGCAGCATGGCCCTATCCTTCCTCCTCCCTCCCTTCCACTAGGGGGGTTTTTATAGGCCAAGGGGGGGAGAAGGCCTCCACCACGTGGCCCCCCTTGCATGGGTTCCCCCCCTCCCATGCAGGCCACGACTTTCATATCCCATCCCCCCCCACACTCCCTTTTCTCCAGTCGTGCATCGGCTGGGGAAAAAGGGATAGAAATAAAAAAATTTGCCTTAATTATTCAAATTGCCCTTCCCAAGAGGGTGTTTTTGTGAGACTAGCGGTTTCGATCTTTCGGGTTTGATTTACCAACGCGGAGGACCCCATTTCTCGCGTGCGGGTCACACATTACACCGCCAATAATTTCAATACAAGAGATAACCTTGGCACAAGGTTTACGTCGTGTGCGGGACGTCAATATTCACGGGTGGGAATATTACACTAGTCTGACTTGTAGAGTTGCAGACTTGCAGAACTTAGGCCGACTTGATGAACTTGCAGGACTTGATTCCAGTCGACTTGCAGGACTTGACTTTTAGTGCGCAGGACCCGAAGTTTGGTGACTTTCTTGCCCTGTATGACTTGTAGAAACCTTGCTTTGACTTAAGAGATTAATCTTGAAAAGCTTAATGTGGCCGTCGACTGATTTCGTGGGGGGGGGCCGTTTTATTGACGTCGCGAAAAACGCTGAGGGCTCCTCAGATACCACGATGTCAGATTTGAAGCAATTAAGCTTATTCTCCAAGCTTATAAACTCTTAAGTTCAACTTTAAAAAAAAAGAAAATATGGATTTTCTCACTGTATAACCACGACTTGATGAAGGAGATGAATGCGTGGTCCTCCGCCTACACAGCCTGGTCCTTCGCGATCTGACAGTAGAAACAGGGGTTCTTGATCTCCAGAAGTCTGCCTGTATCGACGGTTCGCGATGAGATTGACTGTAGAGCCCGATCGTTCTTGGAGCTCCGCCTTCGCTCGAGATGGGTAGCGATTGAAAGCTCTTGATCTCAGCTCTGCTCTGATACCACTGGTGCGCAGATCGGTCGCAGTATGCTTACATAGTGAATCCCGGAAGGTCCCCAAGAACAATGAACTCTACCTTTTTGCACAAAAAACAATGTAAAAACATGAACGAAAAGAAGCAAGAGACCAATTGGGTTCAATCTCCCCCCATGCCTTGTGTGAGCGCTTCACAAAACATGTATTTTATGTATATTTCCATCTTCATGCTCAATAATAGCCCAATTTACAAAAATGTGACAAGCTTTTAGCTTTTGAGTTTTCTTTCTACAAAAATAGGAAATAAATCTAATGGACGGTGCCCATAGAGTCTGGCACGCCCAACACAATGTCCAAATAGAAATAACATATCCATCTGCATAGGCGCATACAAAATAATAATCAATAATCAATGCCTCAATAGACATGACAAAATATAGGCGTGGCGCCTATCAAAATATAATCCAAAAGTCGAATACTCGCTAGACTCCAATGCTTTCCTCTGCCACTGCTGCTATCTCTACACATCAATAGAAGCATTCACAATCGTTAGTAAAATAATACAATTAAACCGACAAAAGTGAATACCTAGCAGTCTTCAGCTACATAAATAAATCAACTGGTTAGAAATAAATCCTAACCTTAATTTATTACGAGTGCGCACTCTAAACTCATAAACGTTTATTAATTTAACATGTATTTTGCGGAATCACCCGCTATGGAATCACCCATGTACACACTAAATTAATGAAACGCCCGAAAAGGACAGGCGTCCCCATCAACTTCTCGCACACAGAATCCTCTTTGTGAATGAGCCCCGGTCATCTAAGTTTACGGAATCCACCGTAAAACCTCATGGAATCCACCGTGGAATATGCCTCCTGGCATCAAGCATATTCTGATAGGTTGGGTCATGACATGCCTTTTCTCTAGCTAGCTCAAGAATTGGGTTGTTTGGCATGGATACCTTTGTGGCTAGAGGCTTGCTATTGATGGGTCTTGCGACATCAGAGAATTCAGAAATGCCTTGCGACTGAGTGCATGGGCAACTACATTCTCCTTTCCAAACCGGTATTTGATTTCAAAGTCATATTCTTCCAGTACTTCAATCCATTGACGTTGCCTCATATTGAGCTCATTCTAGGTAAAAATCCATTTAAGACTCTTGTGGTCCGTCACTAAGGTAAATTTGTTACCCAGCAAGTAGTGTCTCCAAAGTTTGAGAGCATGGATGATAGCCAACAGCTCCAAATCGTGGGTAGCATAGTTCCTTTCATGGCTCTTTAGTTTCCTTGAAGAGTATGCTACGGGATGACCTTCTTGCATGAGCACACCTCCTAAGGCAAGTGGACTAGCATTAGTTATCACTTCAAACTTCTTACTAAGATCAGGAAGTTTCAAGATGGGTGCTGATACCAAGCTTTGCTTTAGTTTGTCTAAGCTAATCTGTTCAGTATGTGACCATACAATTGATACTTGCTTATTTAGTAGATCAGTCAGAGGCGCTGAAATCAAAGCATAGTTTTTGATAAAGACCCTGTACCATCCTGTCAATCAAAGAAAACTATGTATTTCTTTGACAGAAGTTGGTGTTGGCCATTCCAGAATGGTCAGATCTACCGAAATTCCTTCCGCTGACACAATGAATCCCTGATATTCAATTTGTCGCTTGAAAAATGCACACTTCTTCTTCTTGGCATAAAGCTTGTGTGCCCTCATTGTTTCGAGAACAATGCGAAGCTGGGGTTCGTGATCTTCTTCATGTTTGGAGTAGACTAGGGTATTGTCAAAGAAGACGAGTACAAAGTCATCAAGATAGGGCCTAAAGAGATCACGCATTAACTTGCTGAAGGTAGCAGGAGCATTTGTCAGCCCAAATGACATGACTAGGAATTCAAAGTGTCCATACCTTGTGCTGAATGCCATCTTTGGGATATCTTCTTCCTTGATCCTTATTTGATAATATCCAGACCTGAGATCTATCTTAGAGAAGATCTTTGCACCTTGAAGACGGTCAAGAAGTTCATCTATTCTTGGGATGGGGTATTTGTTTTTAATGGTTGATTGATTCAACCCTCTGTAGTCAATGCATAGTCGAAGCGTTCCATCTTTCTTCTTCTAGAACAGCACTGGAGCTCCCCATGGCAAACTGCTAGGATGGATATAGCCTTGGTTTAACAATTTCTTAAGTTTCTCCTTCAGCTCAATCGCTTTCGAGATGGACATCCTATATGGTCTCTTTGCGATTGGTACAGCTCCTGGCGCCAGCTTGATTTCATGATCGACTTCCCTTTGAGGAGGAAGTTCCATCAGCTCTTCAGGAAATACGTCTGTGTATTCCTTTAACCATGAAGGTTCTTCCTCAGAATCCTAATTTTGATCTAGCTTATTTAGTTTAATCAGATAGACAGGTAGACCCTTTCTAACTCCTTTTATTATACGTGTTGCTTTGGCTAGTTGAATTTTTGGCTTACGAGCCTCTCCTTGAGTTGTGACCAGTTCCCCTTCAGAATTTCGAAAGGAGACTTGGCCCTTTCCACAGTGAATATGGGCATCATTGGGTAGTAGCTAATCCATTCCAAGCAAGCATTCATTGATACCTAGGTTCATTACCCTGAATCTGACCAAAGTCAACTTTCCACCCAATAGGAATTTCACCTTAGCAGTTTGCCTAGTACAAGAGACCTCACAACCATTTTCTAGTCCCACAAGTAAGGTAGGTGCATCTTTTGTAGCTATTCCTAATCTTTTTGCATAGACTGGTGAAATGAAGAAATGTGTACTGCCACAATCAATCAAGGTTTTGAAGCTTTTACCTTGATAATCCGATGGAGTTTGAATAATTGAGAATTGGCGATTTGGGCCTTTCTTGTGAAAAGCGGCATGAACCGTTGCCCTCTCAATGTCAGCTTCCATGGTTGGATCTTCTTCATCACCCAACTTCTTGTTGGCAACACTGGAGGTTCTCCCTTTGGCCATGATGGTGGCTCCTTGGCCATGGATGGCTTCTTAAAGTGACCAAGATCGTTGCAATGGTATTAACGGAGATTGCGGCCATTACCTTGTGTAGGAACAAAATTGTTGACAGTTTTGGCCCTAGCTAGCTTCCTTTATCCCTGATTTTGGCCCTGCAGTCTCTTAGCCTGAGACCTATACACTCCCTTGTTCTGGTCCTTGTAAGACTAAGTCATGTTATTTCTTGGCTTGGTCTGCACCTCCTGTATTGTGGGTGCAGGTTGAATGAGCGTGTCTTGCAGATCCGTTGGGCACATTGACTCCAAACAGGTGTTTATGGGTGGGTTTAATCCAGCATAAAACTTTGACACCTATTGTGCCATATCCATTTGTGGCGCGTACTTTAAGAGAGAGACGAACTTTTAATAGTATGCATCCAGGGACAGTCCGAGCTGCTTTAATTCATAGAATTCATTCATCTTCTATGTGTGGTAGGCTGGTGGTAGATATCTGTCTCGCATAGCTCTTTTAAGCTTCTCCCAAGTAACTGACCCTTCCGAGATCCCTTGGTCTCTCCACCATTGTTTCCACCACAGTCTTGCTTTGCTGGTAAGTTTCAGTTTAGTGAGCATTGCTTGGTTGGCAGGTGCAGTACCTGCTGCCTCGAAATAATCTTCCATGGATTCGATCCAGACCTCAGCGTCAGTTTGGACGATCCTTCCCTTACCATCGAATTCAGGTGGTTTGATTTGTTTGAGAAGGAACACCTTATCTTGAGTTATAGCTGTACTTGGTGTAGGGGTCGGACTAGGAATCTGCACTTGAGGTTGTGCCTGGGCAATAAGATTCTTTACGTTAAAAACTTGCTAAACGTTTCTCACATTACATTACATGCCCAGTTCAGCTTTTAGCCAAGTGACATAATCACTTAACTCCTTTACCAACACTTAAAGCCATGACAGACAGTGATAAAAAGTCTATTTCATTCATATGGGCATAGCCCTTTCGAGTACATTTATTTTGGGAGGGTAGAACAAGTTGATTGGCACATTAGTTTGGGGAAAATAAGATTGTGTAACATTCGGATACGGGAACTGAGTAATAATATGGAGTGCGGTCATGGATTTTCAGGAATCGATAGGTCATAGGGAGCTTGGGGTATCCCTTCCTTTGATACCCATTCTTCTCATAATGTCCCAACACCTTGATTCTATCGGAAGGGATTATTCGAGTCACTTCCTTGTACACATACTTGTTTTGCTTGACCTTCCGACCGTCGACATGTAGGGTTGCATTTGTGTGAGCCTCGACAAAGATGAATAGCTTCACGATTTTTAAGTCCTCCATCCACTTGATTCTCTTCAAGTTGGTCTGAAGGTATGCAAGTCGGTGGGCAGCTATGTATTAAATTCCTGTTTCACCTGTCCATCTCCGTTCCACGTACATGGGTGAAGGATTGTAGATGAGGTCTAGAATATTCATCACGCCTAGCCTCTATAATCCAAAGCACGCATTGCAGTCATAAACATAACCTGGAACACCAAGAATTTGTTCCATGCTTTGCAACTCTACAGGCCAGCATCAGTAAGGAAGTATGGAAATATTCTTAACAGCAACATTTCTCTACATCCCCTCATTAAGTTTCCTTGTAAATATTAGATCTCATTGGTTCACTCTGATACCAACTGTAACGTGTCCCCTTGTCCACTTGTAGGACACATCTTAGCAGCCCATCGAGAAGAGAGTCTAGAAAGTGCCGCCTCGCACTCACAAGGAATGTCACGGGGTTTGCGATCTAGGTCTTCCCGAGTCTGCCATGAAGCGGAACCATTACGGCCATTCCCACTTAGGACCGCACCTGAATCAGGGTTTTCCTAATAGTCAAGTTTCTAGGAGGTAGCTTGCATCGACGAACTACTTTGTGCAGAAACATCAGGGTCGAAGCGTACTGCACTTGGTTCAAGGAGAATGGGAAACGAGAGGGATGCGAAGCTCGACCTCTCTGCTCATAAGTCATAGTCCCATTCCGTTCCCCTAAAACAACATAAATCGGGACTCTAGCTCTAATGATTCTAGGTCGTTGTTACCTCGCTATCAAATCCTTTGAGAAAATTTCTCGGCCATCCGGGACCACCGTTCCGTAGGATGGACCCAGGGTCACATCCATCTCACTTTCCTCGGGTTGCTTTAGTTATCTAATTACCTACCACATTTAGTTTGACAACAAAAACAACTTCCTTAATTAACCAATTAATCACTGGTTCCTTCATGTAACTTAGGCACTGACATAGAAAAACAATGTCAAGCAAGTTCCTTTTTCAACATTTGATCTTTATTTATCAGTCTTTGGAATACATCAAATAACCTTCCTGAAGGCTATTCCAACAATCCTCATGGATCGCTATTCCAAGTTTCGCTCGTTGACTAGTATGCGGACCTCGAGATCCCATCTCGAGTCATGTCGGCCTCTTGTGCAGGATCTGGAGGCAAGGGATTTACGACCATAGCCTCTCCTGGCACCCAAGCATCCTCCTGCTCCAAGTAGCACCCATGGAGAGACCTCTCGTGGCGGGTTTGGTCCACATACGCGGCGCGGCTAACAACCCCCTTGGATAGGGTCAGGCAAACAGTCGGAGGTAACTGATACTGCCTCTCAACCAATAGTTATTTTTTCCACTATTAGTTCCTTGAGTAGAGAAGTACAAACAGTGCTCCTAAGTGTACAATCACGAGCATTCCAGTGACGTTCGTATGGCCAACTGCTAAGGTGTGAATCCTTCTCTCCGAATACATCCAGCATTCGATCCGGGATCAATCACGACTTGACAAGATCCCAAGGGTTTCGTAAGCTGGGTTGCTTGTTTACCCTTTTTCCCTGGGGTTAGGGTTTATACCATGTTGACCCAAATTGTCACTACCTTAGGTGTCCTTATGTCTTCGTCAATAAATTCTGGACAACCCCGTTGTCCTAACTTGGTCGGTCAATTGCTTTCTTGGAAATTTGTAATTGCTCTAGCTTGGAAAATCAGTCCCAAGAAAGAGTGATGCAGCAGGATGACTACTCATCCTCTAGAAAATTAGACTTGTACCTAGAACTCACCAAACTTGGTCTAAGGAGTGGCAATACTATTTTGTGATTTAGACACAAAACCATTTGACGTTGCAGCTTGTTGTACGAGATAGATGTCAGCATTTGACTTGTGGGATTATATCTTCCTTCGTACGTTTCTTGATCAAGAATACCTTTGATCAAGATAAGGGCTTGGGAGTCCTCTTGACCCAATCCAACCCTAACCCTACTAAGCCGATAATGTTTTGGCCCTAGGGTTCCTAAATTCATACGGAGGTCTAGTATTTGATCAATGGATCCTTAGGGTGAGAACCCTAGATTGTTCTTACACAGTGTTTAAATAATCTTAACATTTCATAAATATGGGTAGGACCTTTGAGATCGCATCCCAAGTGCGATACTAGCCAGAATTTTATCATAGCTTAACCTTACCTAGCACATTGAGGTGACCGTCATATGCTAACTAATCACACTTTTATGAGTTTCATGTAGGTTACTCATTTACACGTGAATTACTTAGTTGATCTAACCAACCCACGATTAAAAATGATCTTTCCTCTAAAGATGCAAATGCTTCCTTCTAGAGTTTGCAAGACTTTCCTTAAAAGGTGGAAGTAACCGCAAGATGTATCATTCCATGCGAATATGCAACTTCAAAACCATAGACCTTTCGCCTTTATGCAACTAAAGGATTGACATTCAGAGCTAACTCCTATAAATCCTACGTTGATGCAACGAAATCAAAGCTTTAATATTTTTAATGAAGATGCATTCAAACTTTGATAAAAGAATTCCATGCATGAGCGAGTGCCATGAGTCCATCATTGATTTAATCCTTCCTTTAGCACTTAACCCAACCTAAAATGTAATTATCATCGCGTGCGATTTGCAAAGTACATAAATCCTTTCCATGCATTGCAACTATTCAGGCATCATTTAATGGGTATCTATGATTATTTTATACATGAGTCACAACTATGCATTATGTGTTATCCCTATCCTATGCACGATGCAACAAAGATGCCTTTGCACAATTCCATCTTTTTACTTATGCATCATGCGTTCAGAATTTCAACTACCCTTAACCACAGAAGTGCAAGCAATTGCAAATATTTGACATGCAACTAAATTTTGTAAATTGGCTGAGATAATAAATTTCCCAATGTATTTAAATTTCCCTATGAGAATTAAAAATATGATTAATGCATCCTTTTCATGCAAGAATATTATCGGAACTTGGCCATTAAGGATTGGGGCGTTTTCCACTCGCGTACTCGGGGTGGAAGCTCCCGCGTGTGCTCCTCTCAACTTTTGCTTCGGAGCCATTGATGCAGTAGCTTTCGCCTCAGCAAACTTCCCTTGGCTTTCTTATGTGTTTGAAAGTCACTCTGCCCGAGATTCTCCTCTTCCGCACAGGAAATGGGGCCTTGCAGTCATGGTTTTGAAATAACCCGAGAGGCACGGGTGAACTATGCCTATGGAAGCTTCAATAGAAGCTTCCAACCTTCTGGAAAAATAGGAGGATGACATGGGATGAGAAGATGATTGTGAAGATGACGAGGAGGGAGGTGATGACGATGATGATAGTGATGATGATGATGATGATGATGATGATGGTGATGATGGGGATGGGGCGTAGCAGCAGGCTTCGGTGGCAGCAGACTGGCGACGGCACTCCTCATGGCAGCAATAGCTTCATGGCAATGGGCAAGCTCCACAATCCCCTCCCAAGCTTTTGGGGGGGTTTTATATGCTGAAGGTGGGGTGGGGGGGCAGCCACACAAGTGGCAAGTTGCATGCCTCCTCCCCATGCCCCTCCACCACTTACTCATACTCCCTCTCCCCACCATGCAACAGCTGAAGGGGAGGGAGTTATTACATTAAAAAATTTGCAAAAATTATCCATTATCTCTTTTCCCCCTTGAAGGGGTATTCCCGCGTGGCCTACGGTTTTTAGCCACGGCTTCCTATACACAACGCAAGGCTGGTGTTTGTTGATGCAAGCAGATGGAGCACTTAGCCCAAATTTTTTTTGTTGTAGGAGATCACTCGAAATTGCCCTTGGGCAGGATGTGCGGGGTCTAGGGTCGTTAATATTAAGTTGCAGAAATATTACACAGTTTTACTATCATTCGACCCTTAGATATGGTTATGTTAGAACCCGATTCATCCCATTTTAGGGGACATGAATGGTACTATGCCCTATGGGCAGAGAGGTTGAGTGGCACATCCCTCTCGTTTCCCATTCTCTTTGAACCAATTACGGTATGGATCCACTTCGGATTGGGTATCTCTACATCAAGTAGGATGTCCAGAGTCCCACGCTAGGATGCTATCAAGAGACCTTGTCTACTAGGAACCCAAATTTCAGGTTGATCTTAGTGAGCTCGGCCATGGACGTTCTGTTGCAAGCTGGATTCTAGAAACCCTAGGCGAAAAATCCTGTGACATTCCATGGGAGTGTTGGGTAGCGTCGCTTAGACTCCTCTCTCGATGGACCACTAAAAGCGTGCCTAGACAATCGATAGATGGGCACCTTATAGTTGGTATGAGAGCCAAACTTTGTAATGATACGTGATTAATTAATGTATGGTTCATAAACATATGGTAAACAGAAAAACCTAAATGGTATGGCTTGATTTTCAGGCACCTTTTGCACCCACGAATGTTGATATGCAAGAGAAGAAATTCCTTCTCAAGCAAATTCAGGCACTCGAGTTTGATGGAAAAGGAATAGATGTCACAATGGAGGTGGAGATATGGATTGAGTCGATGGACGATTATTTCTTTACTTTGGGAACTACTCCTACCAATCAAGAAATGATAGCCAAACTTAAGTTAGTTGGCCAGGCTTGAGTATGGTGGAAGAAATGGTACAAAGATCAATGTATTTCTGAAGTCGTTGTTACTTGGGCTCAGCTGAAAGATGTGGTACGCAGAAGATACCTTCCATTGACCTATGAGACTTTGAAGATGAATGAGTTCTTCAAGCTCAAGCATTTGAAATTAACCTTGGAATCCTACTATTCAAAGTTTGTAATCCTACTAAAATACGCACCACCTATGGATATTGCATGCAAGTATCCAAGTTCTATCGTAGCCTAAACACTCCTCTAAACCATAGTCTGGAAGCAATGTGTCCAATGGACTTGCAAGATGCATTATTTGGAGAAAAGATAATCGTCCAAGAACTTAGATTGGGAAATTTTGACAAAGTTGTTTCCCGAGATCAAGGCAAGCGATGCCACACGTGTGGAGAGATAGGGCATATCCATAGGATGTGATATATGAAATATTTTCATGGAAAATTCTTTACTCTGTTGGCGGTGGTTCGTGCTGGAGGGGGGTGAGGGATTTAGAAAGGACAACAATATTCTTACAAAAATGAAGCTAGGAAACTCTAGGTCTAACAATGTCAGCTTAAAGAACCCGAAACAGATTGATTCCTAATTCCAATATCGCATAGTACGATGCGGCACTTGCACAGCAAGTAGGAAGCCATGGTCTTGTGATTGGATCACAAGAAGAAAGGCCAAATTCTCCCAACGAGGATGGCGGATCCTTATGGAAAGTTATCTTGCAAGAGGATGTGTACTTTGATATCCTCCTTGGGTAAGGAAGATTAATTGGAGATTAAACCGCAAACTGAAGTACCCAATGAACTTTAGAGTTTGACCAAGTTGGGCTAATAAGGTATGCCTTAACCCAAAATATAAGGGATCTTGCCACGTTGCAAGACATCCCAGATCGAGTGCTGGATGCATTCGAAAGGAAGGATTCCTTCCTTAGCAGTTTGCCAACAACAAAAATGATCAAAGGAAATGTTTGTGCTTGCTAGAGATTTTAGAGCACTGTTTGACTTATTTGACCAATGAATTACAAATTAAATGAATATCCATACTTCAAGTTGAAGGCTTGAAGGGAGAGGCAACTTTAGTTACCCCCGACTGCTTGCTTGACCCTAACCAAGGGGGTTGTTGGACTGCACCGGGAACGTGGACCGAACCCTCCGCGAGAGGTCTCTCCGTTGAGAGCTACTTGGAGCAGGAGGACGCTTGCGTGCTAGGCGGGGCTTTGACCATAAATCCCTCGCCTTTTGGGTCCTGCACAAGAGGCTAACGTGACTCGGGATTGGATCTCGAGGCCCGCATACTAGTTTTTGGGCGGAATCTTGGAATAGTGATCCCTGTGGATTGCTAGATAGCCTTTGGGCGGATTGTGGATAAGCCTACGAGCAGAACTTTTGTATTTCAAAGATAAATATGATGACCTGTTAATAAAGAACTTGTCTGAGATTGTTTTTCTATGTCAAGTGATAAGATTACATGAAGGAACCAGAGCTTAACGGGTTAATTAAAGAAGCTGATTGTTACATGTCCAACTAAAGTGTTAGTTAATTACATATTTAAAACAACCCAAGGAAAGTGCGGAGGATGGGCCATGGGTCCGTCCTATGGATGGGTGGTCCCGGATGGTCGGGAACTTTTCTCAAATCACGAGGAACAACAGGATGATTGTCAAAAGACAGGAATAACAAAAGCATTGACCTAGAGTTATGTCTTAACCCGATTTATGTTGTTTTAGGGAAACGGAATGGGACTATGCCTTATGGCAGAGAGGTTGAGCTTTGCATCCCTCTCGTTTCCCATTCTCCTTGAACCAAGTGCAGCGTGAATCCGCTTCGGATCTGGCGTTTCTGCATAAAGTAGTTCGCTTGGGTCCGACGTTAATTGCTGTTAGGAAATGACCAATCAGAAAAACCCTAATCCAGGTCGATCCTGTGGGAACGGCCGGAATACTTCCACTACGTGGCAGACACGGAAAGCCCTAGATCGCAAATCCCGTAACATTCCGTGGGAGTGTCGGGCGGAGCTTTCTAGACATCCTTTTCGATGGACTGCTAAGACGTGTCCTGGATGATACTAGTGGACACGTTACAGTTGGTATCAGAGCCGAACAACAACGGAATTGTTTTTATGAAGTTATAATAAAATAAAGCAAAGCAAATGTTACTGTCCAAACATTTCCTTACCTTCAATGTTGTCTTGCAGAATTACAAAGGGTGGAACAAGTTCTTGGTATTTCGAGTCATGTTTATGACTGCAATGCATTCTCCGCTTTATAGACAAAGGATTGGGATGATGAACATCCTGGAGCAGATCTATAATCCATCACCCTTGTACATGGAACGAAGATGGACAGGTGCCTCAGGAATCTACTATATAGCTGCCCACCGATTTGCTTATCTATAGACCAACCTAAAGAGGATCAAGTGGTTGGAAGACCTGAAAGTCATGAAGCTATTCGTTTTTGTGAAAGATCACGTAAATTCGACTTTACATATTCGAGGTCGGAGGGTTGAGGTGAACTCATATGTATATGAGGAAGTAACCCGTGTAATCCCCGACGACAGGATTAAAGTGTTGGGTCGCCATGAGAAGTATGGATTCCAACGGAAAGGATATCCTGAACTTCCAATGACTTACCAATTCCTGAGGATCCATGACCTGAAACCTTGTTATTATACAGTCCCTTTAGATAAATGTAATACAATGTTGTTCTCCCCAAATTAAATGTAACAATTGGCTTATCATCACATGAAACGTTGTATTCAAAAAGGGCTATGCCCATATAAATACAAATAAAGACTTCTTTTTATGTCTGATTGTGCATAAGAGTTGATAAAAAGTTAAGTAGCTACATTGGTTACATGATAGCGGAATTGAAGATGTAATGTAAGTTAACGACGATTATCGTATAATAACGTTAAGAAAACCTTTATTCAGGCACAACCCCAGGTACATGTTCCTAATTCGCCTCCTACATCAAGTACTATTGTAATCCAGGAGAAGAAGTTCCTTCTCAAGCAGATTAAGCCGCCCGATTTTGACAGGAGAGGCAGATTCGTCCAAGCTGATGTTGAAATTTGGATTCAATCCATGGAGGATTACTTCGAAGCAGCCGGTACTGCACCCGCCAATCAGGCTATGCTCGCCAAGTTAAAGCTCACTGGCGAAGCCAGACTTTGGTGGAAGCAATGGTGTAGGGATCAAGGGATCGCAGAAGGATTTGTTACCTGGGAGAAGCTGAAGAAAGCCATGCAGGGAAGATACATGCCACCTGCATATTGCACTCAGAAGATGAATGAGTTCTACGAGCTAAAACAGTTGGGACTCACTCTTGACGCATACTACTCTAAATTCGTCTCACTTTTAAAGTATGCGCCACAGATGGACATGACGTAGCAGATGTCCAAAATTTGTGCGGGTTTAAATCCACCAGTCAATACCCGTCTTGAATCTATGCGTCCAACAGATCTTCAGGATGCACTCATTTGAGCGGCGCCTATAATTCAAGAGGTGCAGTCTAGACCAAGGGGTAACAAAGCTTGGTCTTACAATGACCCGAACAGAGGAGCATTTAGACCTCAATTTAAGAGAATTCAAGGTCATAATCAGGGACAAAGAAAGAAAGCAAGGACGAATAATGTCAACAACTTTGTTCCTACTAATGGCCGAAACCTTCGTTGTTTCCACTGCAACGAACTCGGTCACTTCAAGAGGCAATGTCCCAAGCTTGGTGGAGGACATCACCAAGCGCCTTTCCAAGGAATAGGCCGTGGTTAAGGAGCCGCTACCCGAGGAAGAGGAAGAACCACCTGCATTGCCAATAGGCAAATGCGTGAAGAAGAAGAAGAAGAGGAAGATCCGACCATGGTAGCAGAATTCGAAAGAGCAACAGTCCATGCCGCTTTACACAAGAAAGGGCCGAATCGCCAATTCTCGGTGATTCAAACATCGTCGAACTATCAAGGTAAAGGTTTCAAGACCTTGATTGATTGTGGCAATACACATTCCTTTATCTCACCAGCATGTGCAAAAAGATTAGGAATAACCATAGTAGAAGCACCTACCCTGCTTATGGAATTGGCAAATGGTCGTGAGGTTACTTGTACCAGACAAACTGCTAAGGTGGAATTCTTTCTGGGAGGAAAGAAGACTTCGGTCAAATTCAGAGTCATGAATTTAGGTATCCATGAGTGTCTACTCGGAATGGATTGGCTTAAGCCTAACGACACCCACATTCACTATGGAAAGGGTCAAGTTTCCTTTCGAAACTCTGAAAGGGAATTAGTCACAACTCAAGGTGAGGCAGGAATGCCAAGAATCCAATTGGCCAAAGTATCTCGGATCATAAAAGGAGTCAGAAAAGGATTACCTATTTACTTGATCAAACTCAACAAATTAGATCAGAAGCAAGAGTCTCATGAAGGACTTTCTTGGCTAAAGGAATACGCGGACATATTCCCTAAAGAGTTGACTGAACTTGCGCCTCAAAGAGAAATGGATCATGAGATTAGGTTAGTACCTGGAGCTGCACCAATTGCAAAGAGACCTTATAGAATGTCCATACCAGAAGCAATTGATCTGAAGGAACAACTCAAGCAACTACTAGATCAGGGCTACATCCGGCCTAGCAATTCACCGTGGGAGCTCCAGTACTATTCCAGAAAAAGAAGGATGGGACACTTTGACTATGTATTGATTACCGAGGGTTGAATCAATCGACAGTCAAGAACAAGTATCCTATTCCTAGAATAGATGAGCTTCTTGATCATCTTCAGGGTGCGAAGATCTTTTCCAAGATTGATCTCAGGTCAGGTTACTATCAGATAAGGATCAAGGAAGAAGATATCCCAAAAACGGCCTTCAATACAAGATATGGGCACTGTGAGTTCCTAGTTATGTCATTCGGCCTTAGAATGCACCTGCTACCTTCAATAGGTTAATGCAGGACATCTTTAGGCCATATCTTGATGATTTCATGCTTGTCTTCTTTGATGACACTTTAGTCTATTCTAAACAGGAAGAAGATCATGAACCTCAACTTCGAATTGTCCTTAAGACAATGAGGTCGCATAAGCTGTATGCTAAAATGAAGAATTTGTTAGAATATCAAGCTCATTTTGTGTGTGTTGACCGACATGAGCTGGACACAACTAGTCTAGCCATAGTAGTTAGATACATTAAATAAGTCGGTGCCTTTGGTGTGAATGGTCTTATGACCGTAGATCTATCTGCCTCTTTGAATTTGAACATGGTATCAGAGCCATGAATGGGCTCACTGGTGGAATGCACTCAATAAGAAGACTTGAAGAGTGAACTGAAGAGCTGGAAAAAGAAGAGGACTAACTGTCATTTCCATCAAAGGTCACACTAGAGGTATGTACTGTGAAGCATTGGAGTCTCATGGCTTGAAGCAGGGTTGTGGCTTGCTGAGAAGTCTTCCAAGGACTGATTGAGCATCAGTGAGTGCATCATTGTCATAGTAATGAGCAAGATGTGCAGCAGCACAGATCTGCCTAGCCAGCGTGTTTGCGCTTGTTTCCAAGCTGAACTCCATGGCTGAGATTCAGCACATGGACTGCTTACCAAGGCTCTATTGAGCATCACCAGCAGTGTGGTTTGTCTAGAGATTCACCAAAGCTTCTTTGAGCATCAACAAGTGGGTAAATCTGATCTGAATGTACTCTGATTAGTCTGCGTGGACTGTGCCTATGAACAGGCTGCTCTCTTTGGCTGAGATTCAAGAATATAGCATTTGTCAGGTGGCATAGAGCTTGGATGCATACCAAGGAAGGTTCTTGAAGGGTATACCTTACTATTGCTCTTGTGGGAGCTCATGTGGGAGCTATAATAGAGGTGTACAAATCTGAATACACAGGGCTGAACTGTCATTGAACTTACAGTGACATTATACACTTGGGAAGTCTGCATTTGTGGATGCTCTTTGGCATGTACATTGAACTTGGATGTAGCACTTGATGCTTGGTAGAAGGCATGTCATATTTCTTGGGTATTTTGACATAAACTTGGAGCTTGAAATGGCCTGATCTGAGAGCCTGTGATAGGCTGAAAACTGGGAAAAAAAATTTGCAGACATAAAGCACAAATTGGGTATTTCTGAAGAACTAGTTGGCTGGGTTTGTTCCACAGGTACTTGAAGACTTGGTCTATGACTGTTGAATGCTTGAGCATTGGAAACGGAAGTGATGCAAATGGTTTATGGTTTTTTGGGACTGAAATTAATCCCTGTTGCCAGTGCATTGGCTGTTTGAAATCTGGGAATTTATTTACAATGTTCATATATGCTGGTTATATACTGTTTTGAGGTTCTATGCCTATGCATGGCTTGACACATGTACTAGCAGCAATCTATGGAAGTTTGGGACATGTATGACATGTATACTACTCAGTTTTGGGTTTGAGATCACTGCTGGTCACTCACAGAAGTACAGTTTTCAGACTGCATATATGTACCCTGGTAGTGAGGTTGCAGGAGTTCAAACCAAAGTGGATACATAGTATTTGCATTGACTGCTTTACTCACAGGTTAAGCCACTTGGTGTGAGCTGTTTTGGACTGTTAGTGGGCTGAAATACCCTGGTTTTTTACTGCAATTAATTGCAAAAAACTGTCATAAATAGTTCCGGGCTGAAGTTGAACTGTTAAGAAGATCTTGGTTTGCAGGTAGTCCGGCAAGGTCTGCAACATGGCAAATGCTGATAGAACTGATAATGTAGCCCAGATTGTGGGAGAAAAGCTTGATAGTAACAATTATGCAATATGGAAGTTCCGCATGGAGAGCTTTCTGATAGGCAAAGGATACTGGGACTTAGTGACAGGTATTGAGGCTGAACCTGAAGTTCCAGATAGGAATCCTACCGCTGATCAAAGACGAGCGCATCGAGCCTGGACGAAAAGAGCTCGCAGAGTGTTACATTGGCTGTCATTATGTATCTTGGATGCTATGGTGATGCAGATCATGAACTGTAAATCCCCAGCAGATGCATGGAACATATTGGTCAGATGCTATGGCACAACTACGAGTGCCAGGAAGATACAACTGAAGCAAAAATTCAACAACATAGAGAGGAAGAACAGATCCATACAGGACTATGTCACGGAGATTAAAACCTTAGCAGATCAGCTCGCATCTGTTGGCTCACAGGTAGAAGATGAGGATATGGTTGCAGTGACCTTAAATGGCTTGGGTCCGGAGTACAAGTCTTTTGACACTTCAGTATCTGTGCGGGCTGAGATGCCTGATTTTAATGAGTTGGTTGCATTACTGATTCATGAAGAGGTAAAGCTTGGCTTAGCTACAGGGTCAAGCAGCTCAAAGAATAAGGATGCAGTTTTTTATTCGAATCATCGTGGTCGTGGTAGTCGTGGTAGAGGCTATGGATCTAGCAAAGGAGGCCAGCAGAATGCATCCTATAGTAATAGCAATCAGCAGTCATCAAATGCAAGAGGTAGTGGCAACTTTCGAGGCAGGGGGAGATTGAACTCCCGTGGCAGAGGCTCATGGCAGCAGCAGCGTCAGTCAGACAATCCAAATAAAGATAAGGATTGTCACTACTGCGGAAAGTATGGGCATATTGCAAAGGATTGCTGGAAAAAGCAGGGAAATCAGAAGGGCAAGCAGCATGGACATTATGCTATGTCCAGCCAAGCAGATGACTCTGGTGATAGACTGTTTGCCATGCAATATGTCAAAGATAAGGCTGTTGAAAAATCATCTAATGATGTAGTGTGGTACATTGACTCGGGGGCGTCGAATCACATGACCCCTCATGGTGATTGGTTCACGGATATGGTGGCTGAAAAGCATGGCTATGTATGCACAGGTGATGACACGCAACATAGCATTGAGCATAAAGGCAAAGTGCCTCTGGTTGTACATGATGGTAGGAAGAAGAATCTTCATGATGTTTTGCATGTTCCTTCGATTACGAAGAACCTATTGTGTGTGGGCCAAAATGACAGAGCAGAACTTGCAGGTTCGCTTCAATAAGCATGGCTGCTTTATTGAAGAGTTTGGCAATGGATGCAAGTTGATTGCGAAAGGCCACAGAAATGGAAGAATGTTCACTCTTGATGCTACACTGCCAGAGCTGAATTCCACTATGTTCACCCAGGGTTCTGGCACTATCAGGGACTTAGAGATTTGGCACAAGAGAGTGGGGCATGTCAATTTCCAGAGGCTGCAGACCATGCAGAAGAAGCAGCTAGTAACAGGGTTACCTAGATTCCAATATTCAGATATTGGTCATGTATGCGAGGCTTGCCAGTTTGGTAAGCAGTCACGATTGCCGTTTGTCAGGCATGTAAGACAGAGTACACAACCACTGTAGTTAGTGCACTCTGATGTTTGGGGACCAGCTCATAATGCATCTATGGGGGGTTCCAGATACTATGTATCTTTCATTGATGACTACAGTCGATATACCTAGCTTTACATATTGAAAACAAAAGATGAGGTATTTGCTGTTTTTCAAAAATATAAGGCACAGGTTGAGAAGGAATTTGAGTGTTACATCTCTTGCTTGAGATCTGATAGCAGTGGGGAATATGTCTCCAATGAATTTGCTGATTTTTTGGCTGAAAATGGCATTTGTAGGCAGCTAACCTGCAGCTACACTCCGCAACAAAACGGAGTAGCTGAAAGGAAGAACAGGGTTCTGATGGAAGCTGCTAGGGTCATGATGAATGAGAAGCATATGCCGCTTTACTATTGGGCAGAGGCTGTTGTGACAGCCGCATATATTCTGAACAAGACTCCCACTGCAGGCATTCATGACATGACACCGTTTGAGAGGCTCTATGGCTATAAGCCGGATGTAAGACACATGAAGGTCTTTGGCTGTCTTGCTTATGTGCACATTCCAGATGAGAAAAGGAAAAAGCTAGATCCCAAAGCGCATAAGAGTGTGTTCATTGGATACTCGCAGGAGAAGAAGGCATACAAATGTTATGATCCCTCTACCAGGGAGACTTTGGTAAGCAGGGATGTCATCTTTGATGAGCTGGGCTCTTGGTATGTCTCACCAGTTCCAGTGCCATCCGATCTGCCTTCCACTCATGTCTCTACAGTTGATATGCAGCAGAGCACTGTTATGACAGGACCTATCAGTCAGACAGTATCCCCATGGACAGGGAGATTGAGGAGCTCACCGTCCACTGACACGGGTATGTCAGTGAAGGGGGAGACATGATGTATTGGACAGCAAAGGAAAAGAGAAAGTTATTGAGGATGGTATGATGACACCTGGCAGAATGACTTCGGGCTATGAGTCTAGTGATACTTTAGACAGTGAACTTGGTATTCCGACTATCTATAAGCCTGGCACGAGGTAGAACAGGTACATTCCGCCTCATGAGAGAGGTGAATCGAGTAGTGCACCATAGCCTAGACGATCGCAGAGGGTCAGATACCCTGTTGACAGGTTGACATACAGTGGCTACTCTGCAAAGCATTATGCGTACATGACAAAAGTGATGGAGATCAAAGAACCAGGTACTTATGCTGAAGCAGCAAAGGATGAAAATTGGTGCATGGCTATGGACGAAGAGATGAAAGCCTTGGCTGAAAATCAGACTTGGGATTTGGTACCACTGCCTGAAGGGAAAAAGCCTGTTGGCTACAAATGGGTTCATAAAATCAAATGTAAGTCTGATGGCAGTGTGGAAAGGTACAAAGCAAGGCTGGTCGCTAAAGGATATGCTTAGCAGTATGGCTTGGATTATGATGAAACATTCAGCCCGTTTGCAAAAATGGCAACCATACGAACTGTTATTGCCTTGGCTGCTGCAAAAGGCTGAAAATTGCAGCAGATGGATGTTAAGAATGCATTCCTCAATGGTGATTTAGCAGAGGATGTATACATGGTTCAGCCGGAAGGGTATGAGCACCCTGATTTTTAGCATTATGTGTGCAGGCTGAAAAAGGCACTATATGGGCTGAAGCAGGCTCCGAGAGCCTGGCATGCTAGGATCAGCAGTTACTTGCAGAGTCTTGGATTTGTTGTTGGCAGGGCTGATCACAGCCTGTTTACAAAGAAGACTGACAGTGGCTTGGTAGTGCTGGTCATATATGTTGATGACCTGATAATCACTAGAGATGATGACATGGGAATTCAGCATGCTATGAAGATGCTGAAATCTGAATTTGACATGAAAGATCTGGGAGATCTGAAGTATTCTTGGGTATTGAGGTCGTACCAGCTGAAAATGGCTTATGGCTGATGCAGAAGCACTATGCCATGGAAATGCTTAAGAAGTATGGCATGGCTGAATGCAAACCACTGGATACACCTCTGGACCAGAATGTAAAGCTAGACATGAACACTGGGGCTGAAGTAGAAGATGTGACTATGTACAGGAAGATGGTCGGCAGTGTGATTTACTTGACCATCACTAGGCCTGACTTGAGCTATGCAGTAGGGCTGATAAGCCAGTTTATGCAGAAGCCGAGAAAGCCGCACTTGGATGCAGTTAGACGCATCATGAGGTATGTTAAGTCCACTATAGACTATGGGCTGTTCTATGTCAGAGATAAACCCTTGACACTGATTGGATACACAGATGCAGATTGGGCAGGATGCTCAACTAACAGACGATCTACGAGTGGCTATGCCTTTGGCTTTGGTAGCGGCATGATCAGTTGGAGCAGCAAGAAGCAGCCTACAGTTGCTTTATCTAGTACTGAGGCAGAGTACAGGGGGGCTGCATTGGCAGCATGTGAGATTGCTTGGTTGCTCAAGCTTATGGCTGACTTGGATATTCAGGTTGATGCTCCAGTGAAACTGTTATGTGATAATCTGAGTAGTGTACTCCTGGCCATGAATCCAGTTTACCATGCCAGGACAAAACACATAGAGGTACACTACCACTTTATTCCTGAGATGGTCCTTGCGGGAAAGGTTGATCTTATGCATGTGAGGACTGATGAGTAGGTAGCAGATATCTTTACCAAGTCTCTGGGTAAAGATAAGTTCTGTGGTTTTAGACAGCTACTTGGAGTACATATGCTGTCTTGAGCTTGAGGGGGAGTGTTAGAATATCAAGCTCATTTTGTGTGTGTTGACTGACATGAGCTGGACACAGCTAGTCTAGCCATAGTAGTTAGATACATTAAATAAGTCGGTGCCTTTGGTGTGAATGGTCTTATGACCATAGGTTGTATCTTTCACTATAGAGTGTGGTATGAATAATAGAGTGTGTGAGAGGAAGTTAGTTGCTTCACTCTATCTGTCATCTATTTGCCTCTTTGAATTTGAACAGAAGTGTGCATTCTTCAAGCGTCAGATTGAATACCTGGGATTCATAGTATCAGCAGAAGGAATATCATGTGCTTGAGTGGACAATACCAGTATCCGTCAAAGAGATACGTAGCTTTCTTGGATTGACAGGATGGTATAGGGTCTTCATCAGAAACTATGCTTTGATTGCAGCAGCTCTGACAGACTTACTGAAGAAGCAAACTTCCATTACATGGTCAACTCCCGAACAGAATAGCTTCGACAGATTGAAGTAAAGTTTGGTATCAGCACCTATTCTTAAACTTCTAGACCTCAATAAGGAATTGGAGGTAGTAACTGATGCTAGCATTCTTGCCTTGGGGTGTGTACTTATGCAGGAAGGTCATCCAGTAGCATACTCTTCAAGGAAATTGAAGAGTCATGAAAAGAATTATGCTACGCATGATCTGGAATTACTAGCTGTCATCCATGCTCTAAAGCTTTGGAGACACTACCTGTTGAGTAACAAGTTTACTCTAGTAAACTGACTATAAAAGTCTCAAATGGATCTTTACCTAGAACGAGCTCAACATGAAGCAACGTCGGTGGATTGAAGTTGTAATATTCCCACTCGTGAATATTGACTTCCTGCACACTGCGTAAACCTCGTGCAAAGGTTATCTTTCATATTGGAATTGCCGGCAGTGTAATCCGTAACCTGCACGCGAGAAATCGAGACCTCCGCATTGGCAAAGCAAGCCCGAGGGTTCAAATCCGCAATTCACACGTAAACACCCTCTTGGGAGGGGAAAAATGGATATTAGTAAAGCAATTTTTTTTAAAAAATATTTATCCCTTTCCCCCAGCCGATGCACGGCTGGAGGAGAGGGAGTGTGGGGGAATGGGCTTGGTGGAGTTGTGGGCTGCATGAGGAGGGGGGAAGCCATGCAGTGGCCACGTGGTGGAGCTCTCCTCTCCCCCCCCCCTTGTCCTATAAATACACCTCTAAGGTGTGAAGGGAGAGGGAGAGAGGACGAATGGCTGCTACCATCGCCGTGCTGGGGAGAGCATAGGCTGCCATATTGACGACGCTGTCATGCTGGGAAGCCGCCGTGAGGATGCCCAGACCTATCGCCGTTGCTGTCAGGAACCGCCGCCAGGCTACCGATACAGCCGCTACCACGCCCAGCCGTCAAACTGCCACCATTACATCACAAACCCCCCCTGTCTCGACGCTAACTTTCCCTCTCCTCAACCCTTACCTTTAACCCACGTGGTTTCGTGGGGAGCAAAAGCTTCCCAGAAGCTTTTGGAAGCTTCTAAAGTACAAGGCTTAAGGCCTTGTGCACACGGGTTCCACCTCGGGGGTTAAAAACCTTCCCTTAAAGCCCATTTTCACAGCTTCTAAGGGATAAGGCTTTGGCCTTGTTCCTGCGGCCTTCTCGGGTTTAAGACCGAGCTCTTTAAGCTCTATTCCCGTAGCTTTCTCGTAAAACTCCAAATTCTCGTAAGTCCTTGTAAAGCCTCCATTTTCACACAGCCCCACTTCCGCAAACAAAGCTCAAATCCCATAAGCCCGAATCCCTTAAGCCCAATTCTCACAAGCCTTGGCCTTTTAAAGATCCGAAGTTCGGTGAAGGTATCTCTTGTGTACGAGGGAGAAGGGCAAGATCTTGAGGCTGCTTACCAAGGCTGAGGAGATTCACGGATCACGTAGGGCAAAGGCTAACCGAAAGTCCATAATTGTGTAAGGGCAAAGGCAAACCGGAAGTCCGTAATCACGCCTACGATGGCCCCCAAGAAGTCGCAAGGCGTGCCTGTGGGAGGTTCTTCTCCTAGCATTCACGTGGACATCTCCCCGAGCCCGCAAACCCAGGTTTTTACTATTGTGATTCCATACAAAAGTAATGCATTAAGCATGATAACTTCATGGATTAGGAAGCACCCGTGCATGTTCAAATTCACCTAGCCTAGTTAAATGAAATTGGGAAAATTGGTATTTTCAATGCTATAAACGCAAATTGTCTATCCATCTTACGACCTTAATAGTATGTTGCCTTGTCGTGCTTTTCAAAGTGACGAGCCTAGAACACCTGTTGCCTATCATTATAACGTTGGAATTGCTAAAGTGCACCGTTGACTAGACATGGAAAGATTAAGCGCATGTTGCATTTTTAGGCAACATCTTCCTTGTAATGAGTCATGAGGAAAAGTTAACACCCATAAGATGTTATCCGAAAAGAAATAGAAGAGCACGAAATTAATCTTATGGACTTGCAAGTGGAATGTAAAATGGAAAAAGTTAACACTAGCTTTAGTTTTGTATGAACTTCATTAACTTCATTATAGCTAGGAGAAAGTTGCGTGTTGTATAGTCGTCATGCAAAAATCTCATTCATCAGGAGCCGTATTTAGGAAAGGTTGCATGGTTTAACAAAGCATTCTAAAGTGTAGATAACAAGGTAGTAGGCATGATTATTTGATGTAAGTCCTAGTAGGTCCTAGGAAAGTTAGTATCCAGATTATCATGTATTTTTACTTTACCAAGGAAAGATAGAGTTATTGTGAACTATGTGATGCGTAGAAGCAATGAATCACATGTATTGTGGTAGTTGCAACTATTTTTCCCTTTAGATCTAGTTTATTATCTCTAGGAAAGGTTCATCCTTGTCGCAAGACAAGTATATTGAATTGTCTAAATCACCTAACCCACAAGGGATTCATATAGGCATGATTCAGTCGATATGATAAATATCCCAAGTGCTAACTAGGGTTTAGCGCGTTAAGGATTCGACCCAGTTTTACACTTGTTGCCAAGTCAAAACCCTAAACCCTGCTTCTCGTCTGAAAATAATTCCGATACCAGAAAACGCCGTTCAATGGGTGAAATGATCCCATGGAATAAGATGCGACACTTGTGCAATAAGTTGCAACGTTGCATAGACTTGTTGTTGTTCACAAGAGAGTTTTGCCATTTCTTGAAATAAGGTTGGTAAGTTCTTGCGCAAGTTTAACTTGCAAGAGGATGAGTAGTCATCCTGTTACATCATCTGTCTTGGGGAAAGATTGCCAAGTAAAGGGAAGTTAGGTATTTGCTTGAAAGCAAATGATCAATCAATAAATTAAAGCGACATGGTCGCCAGGATTTACTGTTAATAAAACCTAAGGTATTGGTTAAGTTGGGTTAACAGGGTATGGCCCTAACCCAAGGACAAAAGGGTGAACAAATAAACCCTTGGGGATCTTGCCAAGTCGCAATTAATCCCGGATCGAACGCTGGATGCATTCGGAAAGAAGGATTCACTCCTTGACAGTTGGCCAAATAAACGACCACTGGAATTGATTGTGCTTGTAATTGTTTAGGAAGCACTGTTTGCATTGTTTGCTCAAAGAACTAAAGGATGAAATGATATCTAATGCTTCAGGTTGAAGGCCTGAAGGGAGAGGCAGCTTCAGTTACCACCGACTGCCTGCCTGACCCTAACCAAGGGGGTTGTTGACCGCGCTGGGAACGTGGACCGAACCCACCGCGAGAGGTCTTTCCGTTAAGCTCTACTTGGAGCAGGAGGACGCTTAGGTGCCAGGGGGGGCTCTGGCTGTAAATCCCTCGCCTTCCGGGTCCTGCACAAGAGGCTAACGTGACTCGGGATTGGATCTCGAGGCCCGCATACTAGTCTACGGGCAGAAGCTTGGAATAGTGATCCCTAGCGGATTACTGGATTGCCTTCGGGCGGATTATGGACAAGGCTACGGGCGGAACTCCTTGTATTTCAAAGATAAAATGATGAAATGATAATAAAGAAGTTGTTTGATATTGTTTTTCTATGTCACATGATAAGATTACGTGAAGGAACCAGTGCTTAACAGGGTTAATTAAAGAAGCTGATTGTTATATGTCAAATTAATGTGTTAGATAATTACATAACTAAAACAAACCGAGGAAAGTGCGGAGGATGGACCATGGGTCCATCCTACGGATGGGTGGTCCCGGTTAGCCGGGAACTTTTCTCAAAAATCTCGAAGAACAGCGGGATGATCATCATCATCAAAACGAATAACGAGAACGATGACCTAGAGTTACGTCTTAACCGATTTACGTTGTTTTAGGGGAACGGAATGGGACTATGCCTTATGGCTGACAGGTTGAGTTTTGCATCCCTCTCGTTTCCCATTCTCCTTGAACCAAGTGCAGTGTGAATCCGCTTCGGACCTGGCGTTTCTGCGTAAAGTAGTTCGCTCGGGTCTGACGCTAGTTGCTGCTAGCTAATGACCAAACAGGAAAACCCAAAATTCAGGTCGATTCTAAGTGGGAACGGCCATGATACTTCCGCTACGAGGCAGACGCGGGAAGACCTAGATCGCAAGTCCCGTAACATTCCATGGGAATTACGGGCGGAGATTTCTAGACATCCTTTTCGATGGACTGCTAAGACGTGTCCTGGATGATTCTAGTGGACACGTTACAGTTGGTATCAGAGCCGACCAACAACGGAATTGTTTTTATGAGATCTCAATAAAATGAAGTAAAGAAATTGTTGCTGTCCAAACATTTCCTCATCTTCAATACTGTCTTGCAGAACTATGAAGCGTGGAATAAGTTTTTGGTGTTCCGGGTCATGTTTATGACTGCAATGCATTCTCCGCATTATAGAGAAAGAGTTGGAATGATGAACATCCTGGAGCAGATTTATAATCCATCACCTTTATATATAGAACGAAGATGGACTGGGTCTTCAGGAATCTACTACATAGCTGCCCACCGGTTCGCTTATCTACAGACCAACCTGAAGAGGATCAAGTGGTTGGAAGACTTGAAAGTCGTGAAGCTGTTCATTTTTGTGGAAGCTCACGTAAATTTGACTTTGCATATTCAAGGTCGGAGGGTTGAATTGAACTCATATGTATATGAGGAAGTAACCCGTGTAATCCCCGCCAACAGGATTAAGGTGTTGGGCCGCCATGAGAAGTATGGATTCCAGCGGAAAGGATATCCTGAACTTCCAATGAATTATCGATTCCTAAAGATCCATGACCCAAAACCCTACTATTACACAGTTCCTGTAGACAAATGTAATACAACGTTGTTCTCCCCAAACTGAATGTAATGATTGGATTATCATCACACGAGATGTTATATAAGGCTACGCCCATGTAAATATAAATAAGGACTTCATTTATCAATATC
This sequence comes from Lygodium microphyllum, assembly GCF_053477565.2. Lineage (NCBI taxonomy): Eukaryota > Viridiplantae > Streptophyta > Polypodiopsida > Schizaeales > Lygodiaceae > Lygodium > Lygodium microphyllum. The sequence continues at coordinate 27,296,642 of NC_141137.1, forward strand.
CGACTGTGCACCAGAGTTGTAAAAAAGTTAAGTAGCTTCATGATTTACGAGATAGCTAATCTAAAGATAAGCTAACGTCAATTATCAGGTAATAACGTTAAGAAAACTTTTATCCAGGCACAACCCCAGGTACAGGTTCCAAATTCGCCCCCTACATCAAGTACTGTTGTGATCCAGGAGAAGAAGTTCCTCCTCAAGCAGATAAAGCCACCCGAGTTTGACGGGAGAGGCAGATTCGTCCAGTCTGAGGCTGAAATTTGGATAGAATCTATGGAGGATTACTTTGAAGCAGCTGGTACTGCGCCTACCAATCAGGCCATGCTCGCCAAATTAAAACTCACCGGCGAAGCTAGACTATGGTGGAAACAATGGTGTAGGGATCAAGGGACTTCAGAGGGGTCCGTCACCTGGGAGAAGTTAAAGAAAGCCGTGCAGGGGAGATATTTGCCACCTGCATATCGTACACAAAAAATGAATGAATTCTACGAGCTAAAACAGCTAGGACTCACCCTTGATGCATACTACTCTAAATTTGTCTCACTCTTAAAGTATGCACCACAGATGGACATGACGCAGCAGGTGTCCAAATTCTGCGTAGGCTTAAATCCACCCGTAAATACCCGTCTCGAATCTATGCGTCCGTCAGATCTTCAGGATGCACTCATTCGAGCGGCACCTATAATTCAGGAAGTGCAAGCTAGACCAAGGGGTAACAAAAATTGGTCCTATAGCGACCCGAACAGAGGAACATTCAGACCCCAAGTGAAGAGAGTCCAAGGTCACAATCAGGGACAAAGGAAGAAAGCAAGAACAAACAATGTCAACAACTTTGTTCCTACTCAAAGTAATGGCCGAAACCTCCGATGTTTCCACTGCAACGAACTCGGTCACTTCAAAAGGCAATGTCCCAAGCTCAGCGAGGGACATCATCAAGGTGTAGGCCGCGGTCAAGGAGCCGCCACCCGTGGAAGAGGAAGAACTGCCTGCATTACCAATAGGCAAAGATGCGAAGTAGAAGAAGAGGAAGATCCGACTATGGAGGCAGAATTTGAAAGAGCGACAATCCATGCCGCTTTACACAAGAAGGGGCAGAATCGTCAGTTCTCAGTGATTCAAACACCGTCGGACTATCAAGGTAAAGGTTTCAAAACCTTGATTGATTGTGGCAGTACACATTCCTTTATCTCACCAGCATGTGCAAAAAGATTAGGAATAGCCACAGTAGAAGCACCTACCTTACTTGTGGAATTGGCAAACGGTCGTGAGGTAACTTGTACCAGGCAAACTGCTAAGGAAGAATTCTTTCTGGGAGGAAAGAAAACCTCAGTCAAATTCAGAGTCATGAATTTAGGTATCCATGAGTGTCTACTCGGGATGGATTGGCTTAAGCCTAATGACGCCCACATCCACTGTGGAAAGGGTCAAGTTTCCTTTCGAAACTCTGAAAGAGAGTTTGTTACAACTCAAGGTGAGGCAGGGGTGCCAAGAATCCAGTTAGCCAAAGTATCGCGGATCATAAAAGGAGTTAGAAAAGGATTATGTGTTTACCTGATCAAACTCAACAAGTTAGATCAAAAGCAAGAGTCTCATGAGGGACTCTCTTGGCTAAAGGAATACGCTGACGTATTCCCTGAGGAATTGACTAAACTTCCGCCTCCAAGAGAAGTTGATCATGAAATAAGGCTAGTGCCTGGAGCTGCGCCAATTGCAAAGAGACCTTATAGAATGTCCATACCGGAAGCCATTGAGTTGAAGGAACAACTCAAGCAACTGTTAGATCAGGGTTACATCCGACCTAGCAACTCACCATGGGGAGCTCCAGTACTATTCCAGAAAAAGAAAGATGGGACACTTCGACTATGTATTGATTACCGTGGTTTGAATCAATCAACAGTCAAGAACAAGTATCCTATTCCTAGAATAGATGAACTTCTGGATCGCCTTCAAGGTGCAAAGATCTTCTCCAAAATTGATCTCAGATCAGGTTACTATCAAATAAGGATCAAGGAAGAAGATATTCCAAAAACGGCCTTCAATACAAGATATGGGCACTTTGAGTTCTTGGTTATGTCATTCGGGCTTACAAATGCACCTGCCACCTTCAATAGATTAATGCAGGATATTTTTAGACCATATCTTGATGATTTCGTGCTTGTCTTCTTCGATGACACTTTAGTGTATTCTAAACAGGAAGAAGATCATGAACCTCAACTACGGATTGTTCTTGAGACAATGAGGTCTCATAAGCTGTATGCTAAAATGAAGAAGTGTGCATTCTTCAAGCGTCAGATTGAATATCTAGGATTCATAGTATCATCAGAAGGAATATCAATAGACCCAGCCAAAGTCAGGGATGTGCTTGAATGGCCAATACCAATATCCATTAAAGAAATACGTAGCTTTCTTGGCTTGACCGGATGGTATAGGGTCTTTATCAAAAACTATGCTTTGATTGCAGCACCTCTTACAGACTTACTAAAGAAGCAGACTTCTATTACATGGTCAACTCCCGAACAAAATAGCTTCGACCAATTGAAGCAATGTTTGGTATCAGCACCTATTCTAAAACTTCGTGACCTCAATAAGGAGTTCGAGGTAGTAACTGATGCCAGCATTCTTGCCTTGGGGTGTGTACTTATGCAGGAAGGTCATCCAGTAGCATACTCTTCAAGGAAATTGAAGAGTCATGAAAAGAATTATGCCACGCATGATCTGGAATTATTAGCTGTCATCCATGCTTTAAAGCTTTGGAGACACTACCTGTTGGGTAACAAGTTTACTCTAGTAACCGATCATAAGAGTCTCAAATGGATTTTTACCCAGAACGAGCTCAACATGAGGCAACGGCGGTGGATTGAAGTATTGGAGGAGTATGATTTTGAAATCAAGTACCGACCAGGGAAAGAGAATGTAGTTGCCGATGCACTCAGTCGCAAGGCATTCCTAAATTCCCTAATCTTACAGAATCCATCAACGGCCAGATCTCTGGCTACAAAGGTATCTATGCCAAGCAACCCTATACTCGAACTAGCTAGAGAGGAAGCATGCCATGATTTGGCCTACCAAACAATGATAAAAGAAATATCTACCAAGGATCAGAATCTGAAGTTACAGGCCAAGTATCAGGAATTTTCCATTGATAATGGACTTGTCTACTACAGAACAAGGCTGTGTATACCAACAAGCCAGTCACTTAAGCAGAAGATATTATGGAAAGCTCATGATTCCCCTTTCGCAGGACATCCGGGCTATGCAAAAACTCTTAATGCAGTTAGGAAGAGCTACCATTGGGAGAGGCTCAAAGGTGACGTTCTCAAATATGTCATTGAATGTTTGTCTTGCCAACGTATCAAGGCTGAACATGTCATGATGCCAGGAAAATTGCGACCACTTGACATTCCCCAAATGAAATGGGAATTCATCAGTATGGATTTTGTTGTGGGCTTACCCCAAGTCCAAGGAGGATACAATTCCATTATGGTTGTAGTTGACATGCTTACTAAGGTTGCACACCTGATTCCAGTAAAGACAAACTATAAAGCCTCCGACATTGCAAGATTGTTTATCAAGGAGATATTCAAGCTACATGGGTTACCTAGAAGAATCATTAGCGATCGAGATTCTCTCTTCACTTCACACTTCTGGAGAGCTATCTTTGAAGCTATTGGGACTCAACTCTGTTTTAGCACCGCCTACCATCCCCAAACAGATGGACAAACAGAGCGAGTGAATCAAATCATTGAGGATATGCTTAGGGCATACTGCTGTCGAGAGCCGAAGAGGTGGATTCAATACTTGCCGTTAGTAGAATTTGCCTACAATGCTTCTTACCAGCAGAGCATTCAAATGACCCCTTTCCAAGCCTTGTATGGTCTTGATTGTCGAAGTCCCCTAAACTTTTCTAATCCAACCCTAAGAGTTGAAGCTTCAAGACAAATGTTGGAGGACATGGACGACCAAATAAGGTCAATAAGACAAGACATACAAGCAGCCAAGGATAGACAAAAGGCATATGCAGATTTGAAACGTCAAGAGAGGGTCTTCGGAGAAGGAGACATGGTCTTCATTCGTGTACGCCCTAAAAGGAGTTCTCTATCTCTAGGAGAATGCAAGAAGCTAAGTCCAAGGTATTGTGGGCCGTATAAAATCCTCAAATGCCTGGGACCCAATGCTTATAAATTGCAACTTCCTGATAACCTAAAAGTTCACAATGTATTCCATATTAGTCTCTTAAAAAAATATATATACCCAACCCTAATCATGTACTTGATGACCAACAAATTGTAATGCCTAGTCAAGGAGTCCTTGAACTAAGACCGGATAAGATTTTAGATGTTAGGGAGAGACAGTTAAAATCTAGAACCTTGAAAGAATGCCTCGTACAGTGGAAAGATTATCCCGAAGAGGATGCTACTTGGATAGATGAAAGCTCTCTCAACCTTCAATATCCCCAGTTTATCTCGAGATGAGGACATCTCGATTCTTCTAAGGGGGAGAGAATGTAATATTCCCACTCGTGAATATTGACTTCCCGCACACTGCGTAAACCTCGTGCAAAGGTTATCTTTCATATTGGAATTGCCGGCAGTGTAATCCGTAACCTGCACGCGAGAAATCGAGACCTCCGCATTGGCAAAGCAAGCCCGAGGGTTCAAATCCGCAATTCACACGTAAACACCCTCTTGGGAGGGGCAAAATGGATATTAGTAAAGCAATTTTTCTTTTAAATATTTATCCCTTTCCCCCTGCCGATGCATGGCTGGAGGAGAGGGAGTGCGGGGGAATGGGCTTGGTGGAGTTGTGGGCTGCATGAGGAGGGGGGAAGCCATGCAGTGGCCACGTGGTGGAGCTCTCCTCTCCCCCCCCCCCCCCTTGTCCTATAAATACACCTCTAAGGTGTGAAGGGAGAGGGAGAGAGGATGAATGGCTGCTACCATCGCCGTGCTAGGGAGAGCATAGGCTGCCATATTGACGACGCTGTCATGCTGGGAAGCCGCCGTGAGGACGCCCAGACCTGTCGCCATTGCTGCCAGGAATTGCCGCCAGGCTACCAATACAGCCGCTACCACGCCCAGCCGTCAAACTGCCACCATTACATCACAAACCCCCCCTGTCTCGACGCTAACTTTCCCTCTCCTCAACCCTTACCTTTAACCCACGTGGTTTCGTGGGGAGCAAAAGCTTCCCAGAAGCTTTTGGAAGCTTCTAAAGTACAAGGCTTAAGGCCTTGTGCACACGGGTTCCACCTCGGGGGTTAAAAACCTTCCCTTAAAGCCCATTTCCACAGCTTCTAAGGGATAAGGCTTTGGCCCTGTTCCTGCGGCCTTCTCGGGTTTAAGACCGAGCTCTTTAAGCTCTATTCCCGTAGCTTCCTCGTAAAACTCCAAATTCTCGTAAGTCCTTGTAAAGCCTCCATTTTCACAGAGCCCCATTTCCGCAAACAAAGCTCAAATCCCATAAGCCCGAATCCCTTAAGCCCAATTCTCACAAGCCCTGGCCTTTTAAAGATCCGAAGTTCGGTGAAGGTATCTCTTGTGTACGAGGGAGAAGGGCAAGATCTTGAGGCTGCTTACCAAGGCTGAGGAGATTCACGGATCACGTAGGGCAAAGGCTAACCGAAAGTCCATAATTGTGTAAGGGCAAAGGCAAACCGGAAGTTCGTAATCACGCCTACGATGGCCCCCAAGAAGTCGCAAGGCGCGCCTGCGGGAGGTTCTTCTCCTAGCATTCATGTGGACATCTCCCCGAGCCCGCAAACCCAGGTTTTTACTATTGTGATTCCATACAAAAGTAATGCATTAAGCATGATAACTTCATGGATTAGGAAGCACCCGTGCATGTTCAAATTCACCTAGCCTAGTTAAATGAAATTGGGAAAATTGGTATTTTCAATGCTATAAACGCAAATTGTCTATCCATCTTACGACCTTAATAGTATGTTTCCTTGTCGTGCTTTTCAAAGTGACGAGCCTAGAACACCTGTTGCCTATCATTATAACGTTGGAATTGCTAAAGTGCACCGTTGACTAGACATGGAAAGATTAAGCGCATGTTGCATTTTTAGGCAACATCTTCCTTGTAATGAGTCATGAGGAAAAGTTAACACCCATAAGATGTTATCCGAAAAGAAATAGAAGAGCACGAAATTAATCTTATGGACTTGCAAGTGGCATGTAAAATGGAAAAAGTTAACACTAGCTTTAGTTTTGTATGAACTTCATTAACTTCATTATAGCTAGGAGAAAGTTGCGTGTTGTATAGTCGTCATGCAAAAATCTCATTCATCAGGAGCCGTATTTAGGAAAGGTTGCATGGTTTAACAAAGCATTCTAAAGTGTAGATAACAAGGTAGTAGGCATGATTATTTGATGTAAGTCCTAGTAGGTCCTAGGAAAGTTAGTATCCAGATTATCATGTATTTTTACTTTGCCAAGGAAAGATAGAGTTATTGTGAACTATGTGATGCGTAGAAGCAATGAATCGTATGTATTGTGGTAGTTGCAACTATTTTTCCCTTTAGATCTAGTTTATTATCTCTAGGAAAGGTTCATCCTTGTCGCAAGACAAGTATATTGAATTGTCTAAATCACCTAACCCACAAGGGATTCATATAGGCATGATTCAGTCGATATGATAAATATCCCAAGTGCTAACTAGGGTTTAGCGCGTTAAGGATTCGACCAAGTTTTACACTTGTTGCCAAGTCAAAACCCTAAACCCTGCTTCTCGTCTGAAAATAATTCCGATACCAGAAAACGCCGTTCAATGGGTGAAATGATCCCATGGAATAAGATGCGACACTTGTGCAATAAGTTGCAACGTTGCATAGACTTGTTGTTGTTCACAAGAGAGTTTTGCCATTTCTTGAAATAAGGTTGGTAAGTTCTTGCGCAAGTTTAACTTGCAAGAGGATGAGTAGTCATCCTGTTACATCACCTATCTTGGGGAAAGATTGCCAAGTAAAGGGAAGTTAGGTATTTGCTTGAAAGCAAATGATCAATCAATAAATTAAAGCGACATGGTCGCCAGGATTTACTGTTAATAAAACCTAAGGTATTGGTTAAGTTGGGTTAACAGGGTATGGCCCTAACCCAAGGACAAAAGGGTGAACAAATAAACCCTTGGGGATCTTGCCAAGTCGCAATTAATCCCGGATCGAACGCTCGATGCATTCGGAAAGAAGGATTCACTCCTTGACAGTTGGCCAAATAAACGACCACTGGAATTGATTGTGCTTGTAATAGTTTAGGAAGCACTGTTTGCATTGTTTGCTCAAAGAACTAAAGGATGAAATGATATCTAATGCTTCAGGTTGAAGGCCTGAAGGGAGAGGCAGCTTCAGTTACCCCCGACTGCCTGCCTGACCCTAACCAAGGGGGTTGTTGACCGCGCTGGGAACGTGGACCGAACCCACCGCGAGAGGTCTTTGCGTTAAGCTCTACTTGGAGCAGGAGGACGCTTGGGTGCCAGGGGGGCTCTGGCTGTAAATCCCTCGCCTTCCGGGTCCTGCACAAGAGGCTAACGTGACTCAGGATTGGATCTCGAGGCCCGCATACTAGTCTACGGGCAGAAGCTTGGAATAGTGATCCCTAGCGGATTACTGGATTGCCTTCGGGCGGATTATGGACAAGCCTACGGGCGGAACTCCTTGTATTTCAAAGATAAAATGATGAAATGATAATAAAGAAGTTGTTTGATATTGTTTTTCTATGTCACATGATAAGATTACGTGAAGGAACCAGTGCTTAACAGGGTTAATTAAAGAAGCTGATTGTTATATGTCAAATTAATGTGTTAGATAATTACATAACTAAAACAAACCGAGGAAAGTGCGGAGGATGGACCATGGGTCCGTCCTACGGATGGGTGGTCCCGGTTAGCCGGGAACTTTTCTCAAAAATCTCGAAGAACAGCGGGATGATCATCATCATCAAAATGAATAACGATAACGATGGCCTAGAGTTACATCTTAACCGATTTACGTTGTTTTAGGGGAACAGAATGGGACTATGCCTTATGGCTGAGAGGTTGAGTTTTGCATCCCTCTCGTTTCCCATTCTCCTTGAACCAAGTGCAGTGTGAATCCGCTTCGGACCTGGCGTTTCTGCGTAAAGTAGTTCGCTCGGGTCTGACGCTTGTTGCTGCTAGCTAATGACCAAACAGGAAAACCCAAAATTCAGGTCGATCCTAAGTGGGAACGGCCATGATACTTCCGCTACGAGGCAGCCGCGGCAAGACCTAGATCGCAAGTCCCGTAACATTCCATGGGAATTACGGGCGGAGCTTTCTAGACATCCTTTCCGATGGACTGCTAAGACATGTCCTGGATGATTCTAGTGGACACGTTACAGAAGTGTTGGAGGAATATGACTTTGAAATCAAGTACCGACTAGGGAAAGAGAATGTAGTTGCCGATGCACTTAGTCGCAAGGCATTCCTAAATTCCCTAATCTTGCAGAATCCATCAACGGCCAGATCTCTAGCTACAAAAGTATCTATGCCAAACAACCCTATACTTGAGTTAGCTAGAGAAGAAGCATGCCATGATTTGGCCTACCAAACAATGCTAAAGGAGATCTCTACCAAGGAGCAGAACCAAAATTTGCAGGCTAAGTATCAGGAATTTTCCATTAATAGTGGACTTGTCTACTACAGAACAAGGCTATGTATACCAACAAGCAAGTCACTTAAGCAGAAGATATTGTGGGAAGCTCATGACTCTCCTTTCGCAGGACATCCTGGCTATGCTAAGACTCTTAATACAGTTAGGAAGAGCTACCATTGGGAGAGGCTCAAAGGTGATGTTCTCAAATATGTCACCGAGTGTTTGTCTTGCCAACGTATCAAAGCCGAACATGTCATGATGCTAGGGAAACTGCAATCGCTTGACATCCCGCAAATGAAATGGGAATTCATCAGTATGGATTTTGTTGTAGGCCTACCCCAAGTCCAGGGAGGATACAACTCCATCATGGTTGTGGTTGACATGCTTACTAAGGTTGCATACCTTATTCCGGTAAAGACAAACTATAAAGCCTCAGACATTGCAAGATTGTTTATCAAGGAGACATTCAAGCTACATGATTTACCCAGAAGAATCATTAGTGACCGTGATTCTCTCTTCACATCACACTTTTGGAGAGCTATCTTTGAAGCTATTGGGACTCAACTCTGTTTTAGCACCACCTACCATCCCCAAATGGATGGCTAAACAGAGTGAGTAAATCAAGTCATCGAGGATATGCTTATGGCATACTGCTGTCGAGAGCTGAAGAGGTGGATTCAATACTTGCCTTTGGTTGAATTTGCCTACAATGCTTCTTACCAGCAAAGCATTCAGATGACCCCTTTTCAAGCATTATATGGTCATGATTGCAGAAGTCCCCTAAAATTTTCTGATCCAACCTTAAGGGTTGAAGCTTCAAGACAGATGTTGGAAGACATGGATGATCAAATAAAGTCAATAAGACAGGACATACAAGCAGCCAAGGATAGACAAAAGGCACACGTGGATTCGAAGCGTCAAGAAAGGGTCTTCGAAGAAGGAGGCATGGTCTTCATTCGCGTATGCCCTAAAAAGAGTTCTCTATCCTTAGGAGATTGCAAGAAGCTAAGTCTAAGGTATTGTGGGCCATACAAAATCCTCAAATGCCTAGAACCTAATGCTTATAAACTGCAACTCCCTGAGAACCTAACAGTTCATAATGTATTCCATATCAGCCTATTGAAAAAGTATGTACCTAATCCTAACCACATACTTGACGACCAACAAGTTGTAATGCCTAGTCAAGGAGTCCTTGAACTAAGGCCTGACAGGTTCTTAGATGTTAGGGAGAGACAATTAAGATCCAGAACCCGGAGAGAATGCCTCGTCCAATGGAAAGACTATCCCGAAGAAGATGCCACCTGGGTAGATGAAGGCATACTCAACCATCAATATCCCCAGTTTATCTCGAGATGAGGACATCTCGATTCCTCTAAGGGGGAGAGAATATAATATATCAAATATTTTCATGGAAAATTCTTTACTCTGTCGGCGGCGGTTCGTGCTGGAGGGGGTGAGGGATTTAGAAAGGACAGCAAGCTCCTCGTTGGAGCTTGCGTATCCTCAAGGCCATTCAGGGCGACACGAGGAGAGGGAGGAATTCCTTCCCTCTCCCTATAAAACCCCCCCAACTAAGGAGGAGTGAAGGAGGACGACGCTGCCCAAATTCGAAGAGGAGGAGCTGAAGTGAGGAGGAAGAGGCGGATGAAGAGGAATATCGCTGAGAATGCCGCCGCCTACTACAGCCGTCGACCCCAATTTGCAGCGCTGCCTGCCTGTCGCCAATGCGGCGGTGAAACGCCCCCCCTGCCACGTGAAGCATAGAAGCTTCTTAAGGGGGGGGTAATTAAGCCCCCTTTCACCCCCCCTCGTGTCCCCTTTTAACATCCCCCCCCCTCGGGGTTTTTAAATCCTCTTAAGCCCCTTTTCATCCCCCTTGTGTTCCCTTTGCCCCCTTGTGTTGCCCTTCATCTTTCCCCCCTAGGTTTTAAAACCCCTAAGGCCTTTTTCACCCCCGTGTCCACACACCCCTCCCCTGTGTCCTAAAATCCCTCCAAGACCCCCCTTCATATACCTTTCACTCCTGTATCCAAAAATCTCCGAAGGCCCCCTTCTTATGCCTTTTTGAACCACACACACACACCCTTTCCTCCCCCATGTTTTAAGCCCCCTCATCCCATGGGTGTTGAAACCCCCGTAATGTAAACCTTTCTTCCCCTATATTTAACCCTTAAGCCCTTTCTTTTGGGCTTGTTACTTCCCCCCCCTCGTGTGTAAAACCCTATAGGGCCTTTTCCTTAGGCTTTGTAAGCATTTCCCTCCCAAAAGAATTAATGCCTTAAAGGTCTTATTACCCCCTCCTCGTGGTTAAACCCTTAACGGTTCCTTGCCTTTCCAAAATACCCTTGGGACTTGGTTTTTTTTCCCCTTCTCGAAAAAGAGAAGAAGAGTAGTGACGTGCAAGGGAGCGACTGTGGAATTTCGAAAAGGAGTGTAAAGCTGCTTCCATGTTCGAATGACTACAACTGCAATGCCTCCTAAGAAAGTCCAAGGAGTAGTTGCGGGAGGGTCATCTCCTGGTATCCATGTGGATATCTCACCCCAAACCCAGGTTTTTCCTTCTTAATTTTATATCGGTTTAATTCAATCGTGCAAGATGAATTGTTAGGGATAAGATTTATTTTGTCCTAGTTATTCACGACGAAGGAATTTAGTTTAATGGGACATGCAAAATAAATAAAGTATAAACATAGTTTTTTTCAAATAGCATTATGCATTGAAACAAATTATGAGCAAGATTATTTACCTACTAAAGTAGTATACTTCAGTTAAGCCTAGAAGGTATAAAACTGCATCTTGCACTATTAACCCCTATTCCTTTTTACAACGAATCATCATTAAAGTGCAAATCATGAAAGGATTCTTACGATGCTTAAACTCTAGGAAGTTATCATTGTTAACTGCATAACTTAGCAAGGGAAAGATTGCTTATTTAGCATGAGTTTTTTTGCAAAGACAAGGAAAGATTAGTTGGATTTAACCTAACCTCAAATCGATGAAGTATAAGATTGAAAAGTCAATTGACACGTAGATAACAAATCATACGGAAGTAATATCGAAATTACCTTCTAGAGTTAACCAAATTAAAATGGTGCGAAATATTTGTTGGGAATGAATTAAAATTCCAAGAAACGTCTATACCTTAAATACTTGTCCACATTTCATGAATATAGGGTCAGTAAATTGTAACAAAAAAAAAAGAACTAGGGTTTGTTCCTGAGATTCTTACAAGAATGAAGCTAGGAAACCCTAGGTCTAACAACGTCAGCTTAAAGAACCCGAAACAGATTGATTCGTGATTCCATTATCACATAGTACGATGCGGCACTTGCACAGCAAGTACGAAGTCATATGGTCTTGTGATTGGATCACAAGAAGGAAGGCCAAATTCTCCCAACGAGGATGGCGGATCCTTATGCAAAGTTATCTTGCAAGAGGATGTGTACTTTGATATCCTCCTTGGGTAAGGAAGATTAATTGGAGATTAAACTGCAAACTGAAGTACCCAATGAACTTTAGAGTTTGACCAAGTTGGGCTAATAAGGTATGCCTTAACCCAAAATATAAGGGATCTTGCCATGTTGCAAGACATCCCGGATCAAGTGCTGGAGGCATTCGAAAGGAAGGATTCCTTCCTTAGCAGTTTGCCAACAACAAAAATGATCAAAGGAAATGTTTGTGCTTGCTAGAGATTTTAGAGCACTGTTTGACTTGTTTGACCAATGAATTACAAATTAAATGAATATTCATACTTCAGGTTGAAGGCCTCAAGGGAGAGGCAGCTTCAGTTATCCCCGACTGCTTGCCTGACCCTAACCAAGGGGGTTGTTGATCACGCCGGGAACGTGGACCGAACCCGCTGCGAGAGGTCTCTCTGTTGAGCACTACTTGGAGCAGGAGGACGCTTGGGTGCCAGGGGGGGCTCTGGCCGTAAATCCCTCGCCTTTTGGGTCCTGCACAAGAGGCTAACGTGACTCGCGATTGGATCTCGAGGCCCGCATACTAGTTTTTGGGTGGAATCTTGGAATAGTGATCCCTGTGGATTGCTGGATAGCCTTCGGGCGGATTGTGGATAAGCCTACGGGCAGAACTTTTGTATTTCAAAGATTAATATGATGACCTGTTAATAAAGAACTTGTTTGAGATTGTTTTTCTATGTCAAGTGATAAGATTACATGAAGGAACTAGTGCTTAACGGGTTAATTAAAAAAGCGGATTGTTACATGTCCAACTAATGTGTTATTTAATTACATAATTAAGACAACCCGAGGAAAGTGCGGAGGATGGGCCATGGGTCCGTCCTACGGATGGGTGGTCCCGGATGGCGGGGAACTTTTCTCAAATCATGAGGAACAGCAGGATGATTGTCAAAAAACACGAATAACAAAAGCATTGACCTAGAGTTATGTCTTAACCCGATTTACGCTGTTTTAGGGAAACGGATTGGGACTATGCCTTATGGCAGAGAGGTTGAGCTTTGCATCCCTCTCGTTTCCCATTCGCCTTGAACCAAATGCAGCGTGAATCTACTTCGGACCTGGCGTTTCTACGTAAAGTAGTTTGCTTGGGTCCGATGCTAGTTGCTGTTAGGAAATGACCAATCAGGAAAACCCTAATCCAGGTCAATCCTAAGTGGGAAGGGCCGGAATACTTCCGCTACGTGGCAGACATGGAAAGCCCTATATTGCAAATCCCGTAACATTCCATGGGAGTGTCGGGCAGAGCTTTCTAGACATCCTTTCCAATGGACTGCTAAGACGTGTCATGGATGATACTAGTGGACACGTTACATAGGAGATGTCCCTACTGTCAATACTTCCACTCCAATGAGCTTGGACACATCCATATTGATTGTCATGACTTAAGTCCAGAAGACATTGAGCCTCCAAAGAAACAAAGCCACACAAGTGCAGTCTTCGGATATATAGAGGAATCAGATGAAGACAAAGACTGAGAACCCACTACAGCTCTTCAGGATGACTAGAAATCTTGGAAATTTTATCGATATGAGATACTTTTATTGGGACAAACTTTACTCTTGTAACTAAAGTTAACCCAAGTAATATAAGTTGCACCAATTTTGAGCCTAGAATTTGAAAATTATTAGAGACACTGTAGCCAAGAATTACAGTTATAACTTGCAATGAATTTTCCTTAAGTGTTCTTCTCGACTAATATAGATTGAGTCTTGATAGAATGTCAAAGTTTGAGAGTATTCTTTAATACTACAAGCAAAGACAATTGACTATGGATCTCAATATAGGTTTAAAAAGAAGACAATTTGAAAACAAAGTTTTTGCAAAGGACCACTTCAGTCTGGTGAAAGGATCCTAGGACAATTTGGCCTAAAGAAGAAAATCATGCCAAGGATGATCAGAAATCTTGTTACTCCAAGTGATAAAGCTTCGCACTGTTTCTTGTAATAAAGCTAACCTAACTAGCCTAAACTAGCCTAGCTCCATGTCCAACCGTGGATAAAGAAACAGGAAATCAACAAGATAAATTGAAAATGGAAAGAGACTAACCTTCCTTAACATGGCAAGCTACCATAGCTAAAAATGGAATACCAGAAAGAAAGTTAGCTAGAACAAGATGTCTTCAAATGATCAAGAGATAATGCTACATTTGGTTGGCTACCATTTTATAGGTAAACCCTAGCTAATCCTTAGCTAAGACTAATTAGGGTTTCTTTACACATGTATGCCCTAATTCCTAAAAGTATTTACAAAGGAAAAATAGGAGGGCATAATTTTCTATATGACAAACCATCCCCTCGTGAAGAAGCTTTGTCCTCAAAGCTGAAATTACATTGATTACAAGGATGGAAACATGTAAGAAGGTAGAGTAGAGGTTGCATAATCCATGATAAACTCCAAAAGCAGATCTTCAATAAATGGTCTTCATAGGATACGAGTAATTGTCATGAAATAGAGAGCAGGGCTGAATAAGGTAGCTGAAGTAAAATGCCCATAACTTCTGATTGAAGTGTCCAAATTCAGTGTTTGAGGTGAAGATACAAAATACATAACCCAAGGCATCAAGCTATGCCCTCAAATCCATATTTTGATTGCATTAGGAAAATTTAACTCATCACAGAATTTCTATACATCAAGCTGTCTCCTGTTCCAAGACACATGAAATCATCCCAAAATCAACCTCCAGGATCAAAAGGATGTGATAAATCCTATCCATAATCCATAGATGCATTCATGTAAATCCTTGGATCATATGGAAATGAAAGATCATCAACATTATTGTTAACACCTCCATAATGCAAAGTATCATCCCCATAATCATGAATAAAGCTTGAAGAATCATTATCATAATCAATAGGATGTTGAAAGTCATCATCTACATGAGGTATGAGCTATTGAAAATCATCATGTAATGATTTCATATCCTCAATGCTTGTTTGGTCAATTGAATCTTCTTCAGCCCTTTCATCTTCAGCATTAGATTCATCATCATATGCATCATCTTGGTTGAGTGCATAGTCCTCTTGATCCTCACTAACATTTACATGCTCTTGTTCTTCATTTACAGATACATCTCTTGGTTCTTCATCTTGGTCACTAAAAACATTCTCTTCTTGTTGGTCTTCTATACATGATTGCTCATCAACTACATGTGTTACATGTATGGCATTTAGAGCAATTTTCCCTTGCTGCCTAGTCAAATCTTCAGCCTGATTTTTAGCATAGGCATCATCTTCTTGCTGCCCATGACTATCATGTCCTTGCCCAACATATATATCTTCCATTGGGTCTTCCAAGTCAAGGGCTGTAGCAAAATGTTTATTCCTGCGATAATCCTCATGATGAGGTGACCAATGCTCATTACACTTGTAGCATATCAGCTGCCTTTGCATTTCCATCAATGGTTGATGAGGAATAAGCTTTCTTCCAATGCCATAAGGAGTCTGGAACTCTAGAAAAACTAATACGTTAATATGCTTTGCCTTGCATACATTGTCATCCCCAAGAGTATTCTTCTCCTTGCATTTATAACATAGGCCCTTGGAACTTATGTTGTCCAAGATATAACTTGACAAGTAGATGCCATATACACCACTGAAAGAAAACTGATGGACATTTTCTCCATCTATCAAATGATAACCATAACCATGAGCTTGTTCTCCATGGTTTACTACATAAGGGTGCACATAAGCATTTCCAATCCTTTGTGGCTGATGATAAAACACTTGTGGTTGAGAAGAAGAAGTATCCATAACATAGGCATGCTCATATACTTCTTGTCTATGCATAGGAACTTGAATTTCTGTAGGAGCATTTGATTGCAGTTGCTTTCCACTCATTGGATGAAGACTAGATTGATTTGAATGAAGGCTTTTCCCAAATGGTTGATCATAAACATGACTATGATTAACATGCTATTGCTACCCAAAAGAACTAGGGTCTGAATTGGCATAATCATCATGATCATAACCATAAAAATAATGCTTCTTATAAGAACTATTCCCATACATTCCATCTTATGCTGCATATTCATGTCTAATCATGCCACCATAATCAAATCCATAACCATTCATTGGAGTAGCAACTGATCCCAACATATGCTCTCCATAAACAATACTTCTACTTGCATTAAAGTCTCCACATGCATGATTTTGATGGTATTCAACATTGCTACATAAGGTAAAAGCACCATGTTGTCCATAAGACCCAAGACATGCATGATTTTCCATGCAACCATCAAAATTTTCATGTTTGTTACTCCTGTGGTGTATGTCGTCCATAGTGACATGCTGGTACGATATCAGCTCTACCTTGAAAAATATGAGTACAAATAAGGTATATGATAGCTTGACTCGGAGATTAGGATTTCTAGTATCAAGTAGAAATCGTGGTTTGAATTTAGGAGTAGCAATACCTCTCTCTATTTAAGAATTTCCAAAACTGTCCACAGTGAACTAATAGTGAACTGCCGGCACAAAATAGGCTCTAACTTGAGAAATATGTGTCCAAATGAATCATTTGATAGCTCCACTCGAAGCTTGTGATGCCTAGTATCCACTCCAAGTTTTCTTTTCTCATTAAAATGAGTTGAAAATTTTTAGTAGCAAAATTACCAAATCTATCATGTTATTACAACACCTTGTTTTGGCCATGTTCCAAGTGTTTTGAGTACTTCTTATCCAACCTGAGTCAATACCCAATACTGAGACACTCTAATGAGTAGGAAAGAGCAATAGAGAAACTCTTTGACCATAAAAGTACCAATGAACATGTATTCCCTGTCAATACCATTGCATACTCCAAAGTACAAAAATGTAGGGCTGAAATAGATTGCATTATATATTCATTGCATTTTCACCCCTGCATTACATATGCCCATTGGAGAGTAAAACTTGCTACCAAATCCAATGTCCCATCTTACTTGCGAAAATGCCATACATCATTGCCATCTTGCATAAATTACATTGAACCATTTGTCCATGTGTAATTGCCATTGATCAATGCTCTTCAAGCATAAAATGTGGTGCGCAGATCGGATGCTATATGCTCGCATAGTGAACACCGAAAGGTCCCCAAGAACAAAAGAACTCTACTTAAGAAGAGGGAGAGAGAGAGAGAGGAGAAGAAGAGGAGGAGGAGAAGAAGAGAAGACAGGGAGAGAGAGAGGAGAAGAAGAGAAGAAGAAGAAGAAGAAGAAGAAGAAGGGAGAGAAATAGGGAGAGAAAGAGAGAGGGAGAAGAAGAGAAGAAGAAGAAGAAGAAGAAGACGAGAGAGGGATATGGAGAGGAAGAGACAAGGAGAAGGAGAGGAGAAGAAGAAGGAGAAGGACCCTTTCCCCTCTCTAGAGGGTGTCCACATGCATAGCTTCTCTCCCATTGGCTATGGACCAAAACCCCATTTCCACATGATTATCCCTCAATTGCAAGCTCATCTCACTCCTCAACTAGCCCTCACTAATTGAAATACAAGACGCGGAAGTCCTGTGCAAGGTACGATGAAAAGAGGAGAGATCGGGAATGGCACCCATGCGGAAGTTGTCGCACCCAGATGGCAATCCTGCAACGAAAGCTTCGAATGGCCACATCTTTGGCAATCCAACCATGCTACTACCAATCGCAAGTAATATATTTCAGAATTAAAGGACTTCTTGCTTTGATTTCCACAGCAAAGTGCATTAAGCTCTACTATACCGCGCGAGATTAGGTTAACTAAAAGGTTACAGTTTGTCATAAACATTAGCGGATAAAGTTTGTGAAGTTCTTGTATCAAGGGAAGCTAATTGCCCTAGTTGCTATGCCACAAATCCATGCATATCATAAGTGACAGATAGTAATTCTAAAGTACTAAGCATCAATAAATCCTTGATTATTCAATACCTAGGAAAATATTGTTAAGGCTCGCAGATGCATGTAGGCGGTACATGCATGTGAAAGATTATATGATACATGTTTCGATGGTACATAAATTGATCTTGCATTAAAGCCTTGCTAATATCACAAAATATTAGTCATTGGGATCCTGATGTTGTGTAGCTAGTACAAACAACATTCATTAGGACTATAACTATGATGCCCTGACATCCATTCGATAGTGACTATGTTTATCAATCCTATTTGGATTGGACTAGATTCAAACATGGATTTGGCCCCCAAAGGTAAGTAGAGAGTTGAAGGGATTGAGAAGATCGAGTTACAATGAAAGACCACTACTCCTTCGAAAGAAGGCTAGGCTATCGATCAATATAAGTGACTAATGGAACTTATGTCTTGTATAGTGTTAAAACCCCTAACAAATGCTTTAGTTGAAAGAAGGGTGTGTTAAATATTTTTTATATGGAATCACTCTTGATCCCAAGGGGAAGAGAAAATATGCAATGGATAGTTATTGTGACTATCCCTGCAATGTTTGGAAAAGGATACCATTACTTTTGTTGATTGATCGAATAACGTTCTAAACGCTTTTGCATTAAACTGGCTGATGGAATGTGAAGTCGATGATTATTCCAAGTGCTTGTGTTTGATGGTAAATGCATGGCAAGGGTCTCTAATGACAAGTGCCATGGGCATAAAGGAATCTTCTTCTTGGAAGATGATATTAGGCTGATTGCCTTGATAGTGCTTGATTCCTAATTGGAATAATTAAGGAAGGATATTTTGCATGGGTGGATCCTCTCCAAGGTCACTCTGCGTTTCAACCCGAGATGGCATTGCTCGATTCTTAGGCTCAAGGTCGAGTGGTGAAAAGGCCAACCACGAAAAGTGTGTCTTACTCCTAGGTCACTTGGGGTCACTAGAGCTCTAGATACCCCTTGCGGAGTCTGGAATGCAGCTGCAAATTGTTGTGAGCCCAACGTCTAGGGTGTTGGAAGATCCTATTCTAGATACTGGATAAAAATTATGGTGCCATGTGATTTGGACCATGACTTCTATTGGATAGAAGGGATACATAATTCTCCTACATGGGCAGGAGACAAACATTAACTTGAAGATAAGTTAAGGAACTTGTTTGTAAAAAGGGCTGCTTGTTTCTGTTTTCATGTTGGTGCCTGTAATATTTCCGTTTGAAATATTAAAGGGCTTTGATCAACCGCATGCCCGCACAAAAAAAACCTGTGCAAAGTTATCTCCCACATTGTAAATATTGGCAGCTAAATCCTTACCCCTCACGTGCAATAATGAGCCCATCCGCATTGTAAAATTGAGGCCGGGGTTTAAAACCACAAAGCCGCGTGAGAACACCCTTATTGGAAGAAGGGGAAACTAGATAGTAGGTAAGGTTAAGTCAAATTTTATAATAATTACCCCTCCCCTCAGCCGATTCATGGCAAGGGGAGAGGGAGTGTGTGGAGGTGGGAGTAAGGTAGAAGAGAGGTGTGTGGGATGCATGAGGGGGAAGGCATGCACCAGCCACGTATGTGGCTACCTCTCCCCCCCCTTAGCACTATATAACCTCCCCCTTAGGCATTGGGAGGAGGCACAAAAACGTTCAGAGAGGGAAGGAGGAGCTAGATGCAGCCATGTTGTGACGAACGAAGGGAGAGAAGAGGATTTGGAGCACCGTGCTGATGTCGTGCTGCAGCCGCCAAAATCCGCTGCCCTACTGCGCCACAGTCCGCCTACAGCGCCGGGCTACCGCCCATACTCCTCGCCATCATCGCCATCAATCATTACCCCCCCCCTTGTTAGTTTGAATCTTCTTCTCCAATCATTACCCCCTTTTCTCCCACGTCATGTTCTGGACAGACTAAAGAAGCTTCCTTGGAATCTTCTAAGGATAAGGCTTTCTTAGGCCTTGTGCACGCGTCTATTTCCCGGGGTCTTAATATCCACACCCTATAAAAGGGTAATTCCTGCACAAGGGAGAAAGCAAGCAAACTTGGAGGCTGTTTTGCCAAAGCTCAGAGGAAATTCGGAGATCGTGTAAAAGATCGCGGAGTTCAAGTCATCAACGATGGCTCCAAAGCCAAAATCGCAATGCCCACGCACAGAGGACTCAAACCCAAGCATACTCGTGGACATCCCCACGAGCCCTCAAGCTGAGATTCTACGATTTTAATTCCACGTAAAAGAAATGCATTAAGCCCGATAAATTTCATGGAAAGAAAGCATTTACGCATGTTTCTAATTCATGTAGCCTAGTTAAAATACATTTGGGAAATTGCCTACTCGAATGAATTACTAGAGTTAGTGCATGACGTGGAATTGCATTTCTTGCATTTCCAAAGTTATGAATGTAAATCACTTATCTTATGAGGTTAGTCGCAAATTTCCCTTGTCGTGCATTTCCAAAGTGATAAGCCTAAATGCATATTGCTTAGGGTTAAAAGAGGAAATTGTTAAGTGCATCGTTGATTGGCCGTGAAAGAACAAGCATATCTTGCATTTAGTCAATAACTTCCTTTGTTATGACTCGCATGAGAAAATTGTTAATATCCATTGCATGGCATGAAAATGAAACCATGGACATCGCATGTTGCATGTGAAGACGCTTGTAGAATGGATTAAAGGTTGCCTGTCACATATTCGTGATGCATGAACTTCATTTAACGAAGTTGTATCTAGAAAAGGTTGCATGTTACATATTCGTCATGTGTAAATTTCATTCATCAAAGTTACATTTAGAAAAAGTTGCATGTCCTATCAAAGCATGAAATTCAATTGCATTAAACAAAAGGTTTTAGGCATTGTTCCTTGATGTAAATCCTTGTAGGTTTCATGCAAGTTATTCTCCAAATTATCATGCGTAATGTCTTTAGCAAGAAAAGAAAAAGGAAGAAATCCTGATTCAAGTCGGTCCTAAATGGGAACAGTCGGAATGCTTCTGCTATGTGGAAAACTCGGGAAGGCCTAGATTGCAAACCCCGTAACATTCCGTGGGAGTGCCAGGAGACGCTTTCTAGGCTCTCTTCCTGATGGGCTGCTAAGACATGTCCGACAAGGGAACAGGTGGACACGTTACAGTTGGTATCAGAGTGAACCAATGAGGAACTAATGTTTTCAAAAAAACTTAATAAGGAAAAGTACAGCAAATGTTATTGATAAGATCGTCTCCTTACTTACTTATCAATATCGACTTGCAGACTTGGGAAGCATGGAACAGATTCTTGGTGTTCCAGGTCATGTATATGACTATGATGCATGCTTCGGATTATCAACGGTGGATCGATATGATGAATATCTTAGACTGCATCTATAATCCATCACCCTTGTACATGGAATGGAGATGGATGGGTGTTTTAGGGATCTATTATATAGCTTCCCACTGACTTGCGTACCTTCGAATCAACTTGAAGAGAATCAAGTGGATGGAGGACCTAAAGATTGTGAAACTGTTCGTCTTTGTTATGGCTCATGCAAACCCAGCCCTACATGTCGGAGGTCGAAGGGTCATGTAGAACACGTATATGTACGAGGAAGTGACCCGGATAATCCCTACCAATAGAATCAAGGTGTTGGGACATTATGAGAAGAATGGGTACCAAAGGAAAAGATACCCTAATCTTCCAATGACCTATCGACTCCTGAAAATCTATGACCCCAATCCATACTATTACTCAGTCCCCGTAGCTGAATGTAACACAATCTTATTCTCCTCGAATTAATGTATCATCTTGTTCCATCTCTCCAAGGATAATTATACTTCGAAAGGGCTATGCCCATATGAATAAAATAAGACTTCTTTTTATCAATGATTGTCTTGACTATGAATATTGATAAAGATGTAAAGTGATTTGGTCACTTGGTTAAAAGCTGAAGTGGACATTTAATGTAATGTGGAATTCCTATTGGGAGGAATGTCGACTTCGGTCAGATTCAGGGTCATGAACCTAGGTATCCATGAGTGTTTGCTTGGAATGGATTGGCTTAAACCTATTGATGCCCACATTTATTGTGGAAAGGGCCAAGTTTCCTTTGGAAACTCTGAAGGGGAATTGGTCACAACTCAAGGAGAGGCTAGAAAGCCGAAAATTCAATTGGCCAAAGCATCTCGGATAATAAAGAGAGTTAGAAAGGGATTGCCTATTTATTTGATTAAGCTTAATAAGCTAGATCAAAATCAAGAGTCTAGTGAAGAACCTTCATGGCTAAAGGAGTACGTAGACGCATTTCCTGAAGAGTTGACAGAACTTCCGCCTCAAAGGGAAGTTGATCATGAAATCAAGCTAGTGCCTGGAGCTGCACCAATTGCAAAGAGGCCTTATAGAATGTCTATCTCGGAAGCGGTTGAGCTGAAGGAGCAACTCAAGCAACTATTAGAACATGGCTACATCCATCCTAGCAGTTCACCATGGGGAGCCCTAGTGCTGTTCCAGAAGAGAAGGATGGAACGCTTCAGCTATGTATTGATTAGAGAGGGTTGAATCAATCAACCATTAAGAACAAGTACTCTATTCCAAGAATAGATGAACTTCTTGACCATCTTCAAGGTGCGAAGATCTTCTCCAAGATTGATCTCAGGTCTGGATACTATCAGATAAGGATCAAGGAAGAAGATATCCCAAAGACGGCATTCAACATAAGATATGGACACTTTGAGTTCCTAGTCATGTCGTTCAGGCTGACAAATGCACCTGCCACCTTCAACAGGTTAATGCACGATATCTTTAGGCCATATCTTGACGACTTTGTACTCGTCTTCTTTGACGATACCTTAGTCTAGTCCAAACAGGAAGAAGATCATGAACCCCAGCTTCGCATTGTCCTTGAGACAATGAGGGCACACAAGCTTTATGCCAAAAGGAAGAAGTGTCCATTCTTCAAAAGAAAGATTAAATATCTAGGATTCATCGTATCAATGGAAGGAATCTCAGTGGATCTGGCTAAGGCCAAAGACGTTCTGGAATGGCCAATTGAGAGCGGAGTTTTGAGCTCGGAATGTGCCTAAAATTTGCCAAAAAATTTGGAATTTAGGGAAAAAATCTTCAACATCGAAGGCGGCGGCTGCAGCTAGGACGATTTTAAGCATCAAGTGAAAGACGACTTTTAAAAGGCACCCGAGTGACACTTGTGGATTTTTGAGAATTTTTTTGACTGCCATGGAGGATGTCGGGAGTCAGTGCGGGATGCCGAGATGGACGCGTAGGATTGTAACGTGTCCAGTAATATCATCCACGACACGTCTTAGCATAGAAAGTCTAGAAAGCTCCGCCCGGCACTCCCATAGAATGTTACAGGATTTGCGATCTAGGGTTTTCCGCATCTACCACGTAGCAGAAGTATTTCAGCCCATCCCACTTAGGATCGACTTGAATTAGGGTTTTCCTAATTGGTCATTTCCTATCAGCAACTAGCGTCGGACCCAAGCGAACTATTTTACGCAAAAACGCCAGGTCCAAAGCGGATTCACGCTGCACTTGGTTCAAGGATAATGGGAAACGAGAGGGATGCAAAGCTCAACCTCTCTACCATGAGGCATAGTCCCATTCTGTTCCCCTAAAACAGTGTAAATTAGGTTAAGACATAACTCTAGGTCAACGCTTTTGTGTTCGTGTCCTTAGACGATCATCTTGCTGTTCTTCGTGATTTGAGAAAAGTTCCCAGCCAATCGGGACCACCCATCCGTAGGACGGACCCATGGACCATCCTTTGCACTTTCCTCTGGTTGTTTTGGTTATGTAATTATCTAACACATTAGTTGGACATGTAACAAATAGCTTCTTTAATTAAACCATTAAGCACTAGTTCCTTCACGTAATCTTATCACTCGACATAGAAAAACAATATCGGATAAGTTCTTTATTAACAGGTTATCATGTTTATCTTTGAAATATAAGGAGTTCTGCCCGTAGGCTTATCCACAACCTGCCCAAAGGCTATCCAGCAATCCACAGCGATCACTGTTCCAAGTTTCCGCCTATAGACTAGTATGCCGGTCTCGAGATCCAATCTCGAGTCACGTTAGCCTCTTGTGTAGGACTCGGAAGGGGAGGGATTTATGGCCAGAGCCCCTTGGCACCCAAGCGTCCTCCTGCCAAGTAGTGCTCAACGGAAAGACCTCTCATGGTGGGTTCAGTCCCCGTTCCCAGCATGGTCAACAACCCCCTTGGTTAGAGTCAAGCAGGCAATCGGGGGTAAATGAAGCTGCCTCTCCCTTCAGGCCTTCAACCTAAAGTATAGATATTTATTTATTTTGTAATTCATTGGTCAAACAAGTCAAACAGTGCTCTAAAATCTCTAGCAAGCACAAACATTTCCATTGATCAATTTTGTTGTTAGAAAACTACTACGGAAGGAATCCTTCCTTTCGAATGCATCCAGTACTCGATCCGGGGTGTCTTGCAACTTGGCAAGATCCCTTATATTCTGGGTTAGGGCGCACCCTATTAACTCAACTTGGTCAAACCTTAAAATTCATTGGATACTTCAGTTTCTGGTTTTTAATCTCCAATTAATATTCCTTAATCAGAAGGATATCAAAGTATACATCCTCTTGCAAGATAACTTGCGTAAGGATCTGTTGAGATATCGATCTCCACTTGTGATATGCTAGGGTGACCGTTGTGCATTTATATCACCGACTTGTCAGTGTTGCAGATGTATTTGGTACACCGCTCATGAATAATAGCTAGATGATAGCTATCCTTATCTACTCTAGTTCGTGGCTCAGTTAGTATGCCACCTTAGTTAGTTGAGTTTGGTTTTGAAACCCATATATAGGGTTCTTCTATTTCTTTTGTACTTGAGTTCTTTTGGCTTACACAACTAAGAAGAGGAAAACTGTTTTTTCAGCCTCCTGTGTGTATTCCCCCATTGTGCAAGTAAGAAAGCTACAAGTGAGACTCCTTCCTTCTCTCCCACAATCTTGACATGGTATCAGAGCCTTGTTCGTGATAAGGAGCTCAAGAAAGCAAGCCAAGCTCGCGGCATTCTGGTAAGAGGACCAGTGTTGCTTTCATTTTTATGTTTGGGAGCAAGTCTCTGCAGAGGTAGCACAACCGAGAAGTGCAAGAGTGCATTGTCTCAGGTTGAGATGCCCTTCGCGGTGAAGCAAGAGGGCATTATATGCTGTGGGAAAGGGCTTTTGCCCTTGGTGACCCTGTTTTCTTGATTTGAGGCCATTTCGGGGCCTGTTTTGGAGGCGGAAGTTTTCTGCACGCACTCAAAAAAAGGCCCAGTTTTGTACTGTGCAACCACTGTTCTACAGGTCGGTGAAAAGTTACTGTAGAAATTGCATCGTATGCCTATGTGCAGAGACATTGGGAGTTACAGAATCATCCTTGGTTCCTGTTTATGCAAAATTGTCACTAGGAAGTGACTGTGTGGTCAAATACCACTTTCGCTAGTTTTGCAGATTTGCCCTTGTGAGGGTGAAGTTGTGTTTTTTGCAGTGACAGAATTTTTTGCAGTGTTCTGTAATGGCGTCTGATTCTCTTTCACAGATTGTAACTGAAAAGCTTGACAAAAACAACTTCCAAGCATGGAAGTTTAGAATGACGAATTTCCTTATGGGAAAAGGATATTGGGAATTTGTTGCAGGAAATGAAGAAGAACCAGTTCTTCCTAATGTTCCCAATCAACAACAAATGCAGGCATTCAAAGCATGGCATGAGAGAGCTAGGAAAGTTATGTACTGGCTGTCTATCAGTATTTCAAACTCTATGATTGTGCATATCTAGGATGCAAGTACGCCAAAGGAGGCATGGGATACTTTGTCAAAAATGTATAGTACAAATACTCAAGCCAGGAAAATGCAGCTCAAGCAAGAGTTGCATAATGTGCAAAGAGAAAGTATGAGCATCAATGACTACCACATGAAGGTGAAGAAGATTGCAGATGCACTTGCTTCCATTGGGTCGCCAGTGGAAGATGATGATTTAGTTTCTGTGACCTTGAATGGTCTAGGAAAGGATTATGCGCAGTTTCGGACATCCATTTCAGTTCGTGAAAGATTTCCTGATTTTGAGGAGTTGATTGCTCTTCTAATTTCTGAGGAGTAAAGAAATGGTGGTGCATCTTCTTCAGGAGGAACTTCAAAAGAAACTGTCTTCTACTCAAATGCTGGAAGAGGTAGAGGCAGAGGTAGAGGAGGCCGATCCGGAGGCCATGGTAGAAATCAGAATATGCAGCAGACTCAAGAAAACCAGTCCTATGGAGGAGGACGTGGTAACTCTAGAGGGAGGGGGAGCCAAAGAGGTCGTGGTGGATGGCAAAGAGGCCAAAATGCAAACAGTAATGTTGAATGCTACTACTGTAGTAAAATGGGTCATATGGCTAAAGACTGCTATAAAAAGCAGAATGACATCATGAATGGAAAATTGCAACAAGGGAATTATGCATCTTCTAGTAGATAGGGTGATGACAGAAATGAGCATTTGTTTATGGTGTAGCACATGAACAATTCTGTGACAAGTGCAGAAGAAAGCAACGATGTATGGTATGTTGACTCAGGTGCATCAAACCACATGACAGGTCATGCAGAATGGATGGAGGATGCAAGGAAAATGGAAAAAACAGGATTTGTGGAGACTGGTGATGATACTGCACATCCTATTGTGCAGATTGGAAAAATTCCTTTGTCTATGCAGGATGGAAAAAAGAAATACCTGTCAGATGTATTTCATGTCCCGAATATCACCAAGAATCTGGTTTCTGTTGGTCAAATGGTTGAGCAGGGCTTGCAGGTCAGATTTAATCCTCATGGATGCTTTGTTGAGGATATGAAAAATAAAGGTCGCTTGATAGCAAAAGGAAAGAAGAAGGACAGAATGTTTACATTGGATGCAGGCATGCCTGAATTGAGTGCAGCAATGTTTGCACATGGGACCGGTGTAGTTGCAGATATTGATATCTAGCATAAACACATTGGTCATGTTAATGTACAACGACTTAAATCAATGCAAGCCCAAAATATTGTTGCAGGATTGCCTAAATTCAAGGTTGCAGAAATGCATAAGATATGTGACGCCTGTCAGTTTGGAAAATAGGCAAGGAAACCATTTCCTAGACATGTTCAAGAGAGTAAGAAGCCATTGGAATTAATCCACTCTGATGTGTAGACTACTAAAGCTGCATCTCTTGGAGGCTATCATTATTTTGTCACTTTTATTGATGACTATAGCAGAAAAGTTTGGGTGTATTTTATGAAAAGAAAAGTGAAGTTTTTGGGCATTTCAAAACTCTTAAAGCTATGGTTAAAAAAGAAACAGGCCTGCAGATAAAATGCCTAAGGTCAGATGGAGGGGGAGAGTACCTCTCAAATGAGTTTGCAAGGTTCCTGCAGGAGCATGGCATAAAGCAGCAATATTCATGCAGTCATACCCCACAACAAAATGGAATTGCAGAAAGAAAAAACAGGCATATAGGAGAGGTATCTCGTGCCATGCTCAACAAAAAAGACTTGCCAGATTTTTATTGGGCTGAGGCAGTTGCTACAGCAGTCTACATAATGAACAGGACTCCCACTGCAACAATACATGGCATGACTCCAAAGGAGAGGTATACTGGTAGGAAACCAAAAATTTCTCATTTGAAAATTTTTGGTTGCATTACCTATGTTCATGTGCCAGATGAGTTGAGATCCAAGTTGGATCCAAAAGCTGAGAAGTGCATCTTTATTGGTTATTCTCTGCAGCAAAAAGGGTATAGATACTATAACCCTTCTACTCGTAAGTTTACAGTGAGCAGAGATGTTGTTTTTGATGAGATGAGTAGCTGGTATAAACCAGTAAATGTGATTGATAATGTAGATGCACAAAATGGTAATGTTGCACAGAATTCTCAGCAGCAGTCACAAGATATTTCTGGACTTGGAGTGTCCTCTAGCAGTGGTTCACATTCTTTGCCATGGACAGGCAGATTGAGATCAGGAGAATCTTCTCAAGGCAGTGCAAATAGTGATATACAAGTATCACGAAAAGGAAAAGAGAAGGTAGATGAGTCCATGTTTGATGTGAATGCAGGTCACTCTTATGTGGATGGTGAATCCAGTGGCTCAGAACAGAGCATTGATGATGAGTTGGGTATTCCTTCTATTGTTACACCTAGAGTAAGGAAGACCAGGGATGTTTTGAGAGCATCTAGGAGTGAACCTACTTTGCGCAGGTCTACCAGAGCTAGGTATCCTGTGGATAGGCTAAAATATGATGGATTTACAGCCATTCACTATGCATATATGGTCAAAGTGATACAGGAACCAGAACCCACTTCTTTGAGCAAGCCATGGAAAAAGAAAAATGGGAGAAAGCCATGGATGAAGAAATGGATGCCTTGGAAGCAAATGCTACATGGGAATTGGTACCTTTGCCTAAAGATAAGAATGCAATTGGTTGTAAGTGGGTTTATAAGGTGAAACACAATGCAGATGGTTCTGTGAATAGATACAAGGCAAGATTAGTAGTCAAGGGGTATGCACAAACATATGTCATTGATTATGAAGAAACATTCAGTCCGGTTGCAAGGATGGCAACCGTAAGAGCAGTCATTGCTATGGCTGCATCAAAGGAATGGTCTTTACATCAGATGGATGTAAAGAATGCCTTCTTGCATGGTGATTTGCAAGAAGAGGTATATATGGAGCAGCCACCAGGTTATGTGCATGCTGTTCATCCTGAGTTTGTTTGCAGGTTGAAGAAAGCATTGTATGGCTTGAAGCAAGCACCTAGAGCATGGTGTGACAAGATAGGACAGTATCTTGTCACTGTTGGTTTTCAGATTTCCAAGGCAAATTTCTCACTTATGTGAGAAAAACAAAGAAATGTATTATGCTACTTGTCATTTATGTTGATGATTTAATTATGACACGTGACAGTGATGAAGATATCCTTCATGTGAAAATGCTATTGAAGCAGAAGTTTGAGATGAAGGATTTGGGAGAGCTGCATTATTTCTTGGGCATTGAGGTGATTAGATCACCAAGTGGGATACAGCTCTTGCAGAGGCAGTATGGATTGGACATGCTGTCCAAATATGGGATGATAGGCTGTAAGCCTATTTCAGTTCCTTTGGAGCAAAATGTGAAGCTGAGCGCAGATGTAAGTGAACTTTTGGAAGACCCTACTATGTACAGACGCAAAGTAGGAAGTTTGATTTATATGACTATTACCAGGCGAGATTTGAGCTATGCTGTTGGATTGGTAAGTCAGTTTATGCAGGCTCCAAGAAAACCGCATTTGGATGCGGCTAGACGCATACTCAGGTATGTGAAGTACACATTGCAGTATGGACTGTTTTATGAGACTGGGGTTCAGATACAGTTGCATGGATACACTGATGCTGATTGGGCTGGTAGTATTTCTGATAGACGATCTACCAGTGGGGATATGTGTTCTCTTTTGGGAGTGCTGCAGTCACTTGGAGCAGCAAGAAACAACCTACAGTTGCCTTGTCAAGCATAGAGGCTAAGTACAGGGGTGTAGCAATGGCTGCATGTGAGGTAGCTTGGTTGCATAAGCTACTTTATGATATGCATCAGTCTACAGATGGGCCAGTTGTCATTTATTGTGACAACATGAGTAGTATACACTTGGCAAATAACCCAATCTATCATGCTAGAACAAAGCACATTGAGGTGCATTATCACTATGTGCGGGAGAGGGTTTTACTAGGCCTTATTGATCTAGTTTATGTCAGCACAGAGGATCAGGTAGCTAACATATTCACGAAGGCATTGGGCGCAGAGAAGCTGCACAAGTTCAGAGACCTGCTTGCTGTGCAAGAATTGGGATTGAGCTCGAGGGGGGGTGTTGAGATATCGAGCTCCACTTGTGATATGCCAGGGTGACCGTTGTGCATTTATGTCACCGACTTGTCAGTTGCAGATGCGATTGGTACACCGCTCATGAATAATAGCTAGATGACAGCTATCCTTATCTACTCTAGTTCGTGGCTCAATTAGTATGCCACCTTAGTTAGTTGAGTTTGGTTTTGAAACCATATATAGGGTTCTTCTATTTCTTTTGTACTTGAGTTCTTTTGGCTTACACAACTAAGAAGAGGAAAACTGTTTTTTCAGCCTCCACCCTTGTGTGTATTCCCCCATTGTGCAAGCAAGAAAGCTACAAGTGAGACTCCTTCCTTCTCTCCCACAATCTTGATAGGATCTGCCATCCTTGTTATGAGAATTTGTCATTTCTTCTTGTGATTCAATCACAAGACCATATGACTCTGTACTTGCTGCGCAAGTCCCGCATCGTACTATGCAATAATGGAGTTATGAAACAATCCGTTTCAGTTTCTTTAAGCGGACGTTGTTAGACCTAGGGTTTCCTAGCTATATTTTTTTGTAAGAAACTCACGGACAAACCCTAGTTCCTTTTACGTTTACAATTTACTGACCCTACAATCAGGGAATGTGGGCAAGTATTTAAGGTATAAACGTTTCTTGGATTTTAATTCATTCCCAATTAATATTTCACAGCATAGGTATTTCTAAGTCTATATTAATTTGGTTAACTTTAGAAGGTAATATCGATATTACCTCCACATGATTTGTTATCTATGTGTCAATTGATTTTTCAATCCTGAACTTTATCGATTTGAGGTTAGGTTAATTCAACTAATCTATCCTTTTCTTTGCGAACAAAATTCATGCTAAATAAGCAACCTTTCCCTTGCTAAGTTTAACTTCCTAGAGTTTAAGCATCGTAAGAATCCTTTCATGATTTGCACTTTCCATGATGATTTATTGTAAAAAAAATAGGGGTTAATAGTGCAAGATGCAGTTTTATACCTTTAGGCTTAACTGAAGTATACTACTTTAATGGGTAAATAATCTTGCTCATAATTCATTTCAATGCATAAAGCTATTTGAAAAAAAATACGTTTATACTTTATTTATTTTTCATGTTCCATTAGATGTATTTCGTCGTGAATGACTAGGACAAGATATATCCTATTTCTAACAACTAACCTTGCATGATTAAATTACAACGATATAAAATAAAAGATAAGAAGGAAAAAATTGGGTTTAGGGTGAGATATCCACATGGATTCGGGGAGATGACCCTCCCGCGGCTACGCCTTGGACTTTCTTAGGAGCCATTGCAATTGTAGTCGTTCGGACGTGGAAGCAGCTTTTACAACTCTTCTTTGGAATTCCACCGTCGCTCCCTTGCACCGCCCGTCAAAAGTAATTTTTTGGAAGGCTCCCTCCTTGAAATTGGGAAATTTGGAAGGGTGTTTCAGAATCTTTTACGACTAAGGCCTATTGAAGCAATGGGGAAGGCTTAATGGCCTTATAATGACTCGTTCAACGAGGCATGAAAAAGGGAGGGAAAAAGCACAAGGTGCGGAAGAGAACTCCAAGGAAATATAGTAACGGTAAAGGTTATAAGTAAGGTCGAAGGTCCTTGGGTCAACTTGGAGGGAAGGGTTTCAATACGCCACAAGGGAAGGGCTAGGGAAGGTTTTAACATGGAGGAAAGAGGGGTGGTTCCAAGGAAAAGGGGTTTTAAAGGATTAGCACGGGGGGGTGTGGTTCAAAGGAATACGAAAAGGGGGCTCAAGGAAAGGGCTGAGTGACTTTTAAAAGCACAGGGGGAAAAGTAATAATAGGACTTCTAAGCCCACTCTTTATAGGGGAAAAAAGAGGCTTATGATCCTTTATACACGAGGGGGGGTGAGGTTCCAAAAACATAAGAAGGGGGCCTTGGGGATTTTTAGGACATGGGTGTAATAATAAGGCTTTTGAAAGATACAATAAGTGGGGTGAAAAGCCCTTAAGAGAATAAAACCGAAGGGGGGGGGGGGGTAATAAGGCCTTTAAGGCCTTAGATCTTTGGGCGGAATAGGGAGAATTTGGTGAGGCACAAGAAGGGGGGGTGAAAGGGCTTAAGGGGATTTAAAAACCGGGGGGGAAGAGAGTAGGGAGAATTTTTAGGACACACGGGGGGGGTGAAAAGGGGCTTAAGGGCCCCTTGGAAGCTTCCACTCCTTGGAAGCTTCCACGCCACCTGGAAGAAGAGCCCAATGGCGAGCAGGCGTGAGGAGGAGATGCAGGGATCTTCTGCGTATGAGGGACCCCGAGTGTAGGTGGTGCTTCCCAACAGCGAGTAGGCGATGTCAGGTCTTCTGGGTGCGTCCGATTTCGACCGTCCTCCTCTATCTCATGGCAGCAGCACAGGGAATCGACAGCCCTCTCATTTTTCCCCCTCTTCACGGCAGCAACCCCTCTCTTAAATAGGGGAGGGCGGGGAATCCTCCCTCTCCTTATGTGTCATTGTGCATGGCAGTGGAAGGCGCCGAGCTCCACCAAGGAGCTTAGTCCTTCATTCTATTTCCCTCCCCTTACAGCACAACAGTCGATTTTGGGGAGGGAAAATTTAAAAAAAAATTGCATTATCGTAAGCATTTCTCAGAATTGTCCATTTGAAAGGGGTTAGTTTATGTGAAGGGAAATACAGAACTTTACATTCTCTCCCCCTTAGAGGAATCAAGATGTCCTCATCTCGAGATAAACTGGGGATATTGATGGTTAAGAGTGCCTTCATTTATCCAAGTGGCATCCTCTTCCGGATAATCTTTCCATTGTACGAGGCATTCTCTCAAGGTTCTGGATCTTAATAGTCTCTCCCTAACATCTAAGATCCTATGAGGCCTTAGTTCAAGGACTCCTTGACTAGGCATTACAATTTGTTGATCGTCAAGTACATGGTTAGGATTAGGTACATACTTTTTCAATAGGCTAATGTAGAATACATTATGAACTTTTAGGTTCTCAGGGAGTTGCAGTTTATAAGCATTAGGTCTTAGGCATTTGAGGATCTTATATGGCCCACAATACCTTGGACTTAGCTTCTTGCAATCTCCTAAGGATAAGGAACTCTTTTTAGGGCGTACGCGAATGAAGACCATGTCTCCTTCTTCGAAAACCCTTTCTTGACGCTTCAAATCCGTGTATGCCTTATGTCTATCCTTGGCCGCTTGTATGTCCTGTCTTATTGACTTTATTTGGTCATCTATGTCTTCCAACATCTATCTTGAAGCTTCAACCCTTAAGGTTGGATCAGAAAATTTTAGGGAACTTCTGCAATCATGACCATATAATGCTTGAAAAGGGGTCATCTGAATGCTTTGTTGGTAAGAAGCATTGTAGGCAAATTCAACCAAAGGTAAGTATTGAATCCACCTCTTTGGCTCACGACAGCAGTATGCCCTAAGTATATCCTTGATGACTTCATTTACTCGCTCTGTTTGGCCATCCGTTTGGGAATGGTAAGCGGTGCTAAAACAGAGTTGAGTCCCAATAGCTTCAAAGATAGCTCTCCGGAAGTGTGATGTGAAGAGAGAATCACGATCACTAATGATTCTTCTGGGTAAACCATGTAGCTTGAATATCTCCTTGATAAACAATCTTGCAATGTCTGAGGCTTTATAGTTTGTCTTTACTGGAATAAGATGTGCAACCTTAGTAAGCATGTCAACCACAACCATGATGGAGTTGTATCCTCCCTGGACTTGGGGTAGGCCTACAACAAAATCCATACTGATGAATTCCCATTTCATTTGGGGAATGTCAAGCAGTTGCAATTTCCCTAGCATCATGACATGTTCGGCTTTGATACATTGGCAAGACAAACACTCGGTGACATATT
Source organism: Lygodium microphyllum (assembly GCF_053477565.2). Lineage (NCBI taxonomy): Eukaryota > Viridiplantae > Streptophyta > Polypodiopsida > Schizaeales > Lygodiaceae > Lygodium > Lygodium microphyllum. The sequence goes on from NC_141137.1 coordinate 27,330,252, forward strand.
TGAGAACGTCACCTTTGAGCCTCTCCCAATGGTAGCTCTTCCTAACTGCATTAAGAGTCTTAGCATAGCCAGGATGTCCTGCGAAAGGAGAATCATGAGCTTCCCACAATATCTTCTGCTTAAGTGACTGGCTTGCTGGTATACACAGCCTTGTTCTATAATAGACAAGTCCACTATTAATGGAAAACTCCTGATACTTAGCCTGCAACTTTTGGTTCTGATCCTTGATAGAGATCTCCTTTAGCATTGTTTGGTAGGCCGAATCATGGCATGCTTCCTCTCTAGCTAACTCAAGTATAGGGTTGTTTGGCATAGATACTTTTGTAGCTAGAGATCTGGCTGTTGATGGATTTTGCAAGATTAGGGAATTTAGGAATGCCTTGCAACTAAGTGCATCGGCGACTACATTCTCTTTCCCTGGTCGGTACTTGATTTCAAAATCATATTCTTCCAACACTTCAATCCACCGACAATGCCTCATGTTGAGCTCGTTTTGGGTAAAGATCCATTTGAGACTTTTATGGTCAGTTACTAGAGTAAACTTGTTACCCAACATGCAGTGTCTCGAAAACTTTAGAGCATGGATGAGAGCTAGCAATCCTAGATCATGTGTAGCATAATTCCTTTCATGACTCTTCAATTTCCTTGAAGAGTATGCTACTGGATGACCTTTCTGCATAAGTACACACCCTAAGGCAAAAATGCTAGCATCAATTACTACCTCGAACTCTTTGTTGAGGTCTGGAAGTTTTAGAATAGGTGCTGATACCAAACTTTGCTTCAATCTGTCGAAGCTGTTTTGTTCGGGAGTTGACCATGCAATGGAAGTTTGCTTCTTTAGTAAGTCCGTGTGCTGCAATTAAAGCATAGTTTTTTATGAAGACCCTATACCATCCTGTCAATCCAAGAAAGCTACGTATCTCTTTGATGGATACTGGTATTGGCCACTCAAGCACATCTCTGACCTTGGCTGGGTCCACTGATATTCCTTCTACTGATACTATGAATCCCAGATATTCAATCTGACGCTTGAAGAATGCACACTTCTTCATTTTAGCATACAATTTATGTGACCTCATTGTCTCAAGGACAATCCGAAGTTGAGGTTCATGATCTTCTTCCTGTTTAGAATAGACTAAAGTTTCATCGAGGAAGACAAGCACGAAATCATCAAGATATGGCCGAAAGATATCCTGCCTTAACCTATTGAAGGTGGTAGGTGCATTCGTAAGCCTGAATGACATAACTAGGAATTTAAAGTGCCCATATCTTGTATTGAAGGCTGTTTTTGGGATATCTTCTTCCTTGATCCTTATCTGATAGTAACCTGACCTGAGATCAATCTTGGAGAAGATCTTTGCACCTTCAAGATGATCAAGAAGCTCATCTATTCTAGGAATAGGATACTTGTTCTTGACCGTTGATTGATTCAATCCTCCTTCCCATCTTTCTTTTTCTAGAATAGTACTGGAGCTCCCCATGGTGATTTGCTAGGCCGGATGTAGCCTTGATCTAACAGTTGCTTGAGTTGTTCCTTCAGCTCAATTGCTTCTGGTATGGACATTCTATAAGGTCTCTTTGCAATTGGCACAGCTCTAGGTACTAACCTAATCTCATGATCCACTTCTATTTGAGACGGAAGTCAGTCAACTCTTCAGGGAATACGTCCGCGTATTCCTTTAGCCAAGAAGGTCCTTCATGAGACTCTTGCATCTGATCTAATTTGTTGAGTTTGATCAAGTAAATAGGTAATCCTTTTTTGACTCCTTTTATGATCCGAGATACTTTGGCCAATTGGATTCTCGGCACTCCAGCCTCACCTTGAGTTGTGACTAATTCCCTTTCAGAGTTTCGAAAGGAAACTTGACCCTTTCCACAATGAATGTGGGCGTCGTTAGGCTTAAGCCAATCCATTTCGAGTAGACACTCATGGATACCTAAATTCATGACTCTGAATTTGATTGAAGTCTTCTTTCCTCCCAGAAAGAATTCCACCTTAGCAGTTTTCCTGGTACAAGTATCCTCATGACTATTTGCCAATTCCACAAGCAGGGTAGGTGCTTCTACTGTGGCTATTCCTAATCTTTTTGCACATGCTGGTGAGATAAAGGAATGTGTACTGCCACAATCAATCAAGGTCTTGAAACCTTTACCTTGATAGTCTGACGGTGTCTGAATCACCGAGAAGTGGCAATTTGGCCCTTTCTTGTGTAAAGTGGCATGGACTATTGCTCTTTCGAATTCTGCTTCCATGGTCGGATCTTCTTCTTCTTCTTCTTCGTACATTTGCCTATTGGCAATGCAGGCGGTTCTTCCTCTTCCTCGGGTAGCGGCTCCTTGACCATGGCCTGTTCCTTGGAAAGGCGCTTGGCGATGTCCTCCACCAAGCTTGGGACATTGCCTCTTGAAGTGACCGAGTTCATTGCAGTGGAAACAACGGAGATTTTGGAAATTACTTTGAGTAGGAACAAAGTTGTTGACATTATTTGTCCTTGCTTTCTTTCTTTGTCCCTGATTATGACCTTGAATTCTCTTCATTTCAGGTCTGAATGCTCCTTTGTTCGGGTCATTATAAGACCAAGCTTTGTTACCCCTTGGTCTAGACTGCACCTCCTGAATTATAGGCGCCGCTCAAATAAGTACATCCTGAAGATCTGTTGGACGCATAGATTCGAGACGGTTATTTACTGGTGGATTTAAACCCGTACAAAATTTGGACACCTACTGTGTCATGTCCATCTTTGGCGTATACTTTAAAAGTGAGATGAATTTAGAGTAGTATGCATCAAGAGTGAGTCCCAGCTATTTTAGCTCATAGAACTCATTCATCTTCTGAGTGTGATATGCAAGTGGCAAGTATCTTCCCTGCACGGCTTTCTTCAGCTTCTCCCATGTAACGGATCCCTCCATGATCCCTTGATCCCTGCACCATTGCTTCCACCAAAGTCTGGCTTCGCCTGTGAGCTTTAACTTGGCGAGCATAGCTTGATTGATGGGTGCAGTATCGACTGCTTCGAAGTAATCCTCCATGGATTCAATCCAAATTTCAACATCAGCTTGGATGAATCTTCCTCTCCCGTCAAACTCGAGCGGCTTAATCTGCTTGAGAAGGAACTTCTTCTCCTGGATTACAGGAGTACTTGATGTAGGAGGCAAATTAGGAACCTGTACCTGGGGTTGTGCTTGAATAAAGGTTTTTTTACCATTATTATACGATAATCATCGTTAATTTATATTACATCTTCAATTCTGCTATCATGTAACCAATGTAGCTACTTAACTTTTTATGAACTCTTATGCACAATTTGACATAAAAAAGAAGTCTTTATTTGTATTTATATGGGCATACCCCTTTCGAATACAACGTTTCATGCGATGATAAGCCAACGGTTACATTTAATTTGGGGAGAACAACGTTGTATTACATTTATCTACAGGGACTGTAGAATAGTAAGGTTTTGGGTCATGGATCTTTAGGAATCGGTAAGTCATTGGAAGTTCAGGATATCCTTTCCATTGGAATCCATACTTCTCATGGCGGCCCAACACTTTAATCCTATTGGCGGGGATTGTTGAGATATCGAGCTCCACTCGTGATACGCCAGGGTGACCGTTGTGTATTTATGTCACCGACTTGTCAGTTGTAGATGCGGTTGGTATACCGCCCATGAATAATAGCTACATGATAGCTATCCGAGGCATTCCTTCAAGGTTCTGGATCTCAGTTGTCTCTCCCTAACATCTAAGATCCTGTCACACTGTAGCTCAAGGACTCCTTGGCTAGGCATTACAATTTGTTGGTCATCAAGTACATAGCTAGGATTAGGTATATACTTCTTCAGTAGGCTGATATGGAATACATTATGAACCTTTAGGTTCTCAGAGAGTTGCAGTTTATAAGCATTAGGTCCTAGGTACTTAAGGATATTGTATGGTCCACAATACCTTGGACTTAGCTTCTTGCAATCTCCTAAGGATAGGAAACTCTTCTTTGGGTGTACACTATTGAAGACCATGTCTCTTTCCTCGAAGGTTCTACCTTGACGCTTCAAATCTGCGTATGCCTTTTGTCTATCCTTGGCGGCTTGGATGTCCTGTCTTATTGACTTTACTTGGTCATCCATCTCTTCCAACATCTGCCTTGAAGCTTAAACCCTCAAGGTTGGATCTGAGAAGTTTAGGGGACTTCAACAGTCATGACCATACAATGCTTGAAAAGGGGTCATCTGAATACTTTGTTGGTAAGAAGCATTGTAGGCAAATTCAACCAAAGGCAAGTATTGAATCCACCTTTTTGGTTTACAACAGCAGTGTGCCCTTAGCATATCCTCGATGACTTGATTTACTCGCTCCGTTTGGCCATCAGTTTGGGGATGGTAAGCTGTACTAAAATAGAGTTGAGTCCCAATGGCTTCAAAGATAGCTTTCCAAAAGTGTGATGTGAAGAGAGAATCACGATCACTAATTATTCTTCTGGGTAGCCCATGTAGCTTGAATATCTCCTTGATAAACAACCTTGCAATGTTTGAGGCTTTATAGTTTGTCTTTACTAGAATAAGGTGTGCAACCTTAGTAAGCATGTCAACCACAACCATGATGGAGTTGTATTCCTCCCTGAACTTGGGATAGGCCAACAACAAAGTCCATATTGATGAATTCCCATTTCATTTTGGGAATGTCGAGTGGTTGCAACTTCCTTGGCAACTTGACATGTTCGATTTTAATACGTTGACAAGACAAACACTCAGTGGCATATTTTTGAGAATGCCACCTTTAAGACTCTCCCAATAGTAGCTCTTCCTAACTGCATTGAGAGTCATGGCATAGCCAGGATGTCTTGAGAAAGGAGAATCATGAGCTTTGCACAATATCTTCTGCTTAAGTGACTAGCTTGCCGGTATACATGCACTCATTCTATAGTAGACAAGTCCACTATTGACAGAGAATTCATGATACTTAGCATGTAGCTTTTGTTCCTGGTCCTTATTAGAGATTTCCCTTAGCATCTTTTGATAGGCTGGATCATGGCATGCTTCTTCTCTAGCTAGCTCAAGTATTGGGTTGTTTGGCATGGACACCTTTGTAGCTAGAGATCTAGCTATTGATGGATTTTGCAAGATTAGTGAATTAAGGAATGCCTTGCGACTGAGTGCATCAGCAACTACATTCTCCTTTCCAGGTCGGTACTTGATCTCAAGGTCATACTCCTCCAGCACTTCAATCCACTGACATTGCCTCATGTTGAGCTTGTTCTAGGTAAAGTTCCACTTGAGACTTTTATGATCAGTCACTAGTGTAATCTTGTTACCCAGCAGGTAGTGTCTCCAAAGCTTGACAACTAAAAGTTCAAGATCACGGGTAGCATAATTCTTCTCATGGATCTTCAGTTTCTTGAAGATTATGCTATAGGATGACTTTCCTACATGAGCACACATCCTAAGGCAAGCATGCTAGTATCAGTTACTACCTCAAACTCCTTACTGTGGTCTAGAAGTTTTAGGATCGGTGCTGATACCACACTTTGCTTCAACCTATCAAAGCTAGTTTGTTCGGAAGTTGACCAAGCAATGTTTGCTTCTTCAGTAAGTCTGTCAAAGGTGCTGCAATCAAAGCATAGTTTTTGATGAAGACCCTATACCATCTTGTCAATCCAAGAAAGCTGCGTATTTCTTTGACAGTTGTTGGTATATGGCCATCCTAGAACATTTTTGACTTAGGCCGGCTCCACTGAGATTCCTTCTGTTGATATGATGAATCCCAAATAACCAATCTGATGTTTGAGGAATGCACATTTCGTCATCTTAGTATACAGCTTGTGTGACCTCCTTGTCTCAAGGAAAATCTGAAGTTGGGGTTCATGATCTCCTTCCTGTTTGGAATAGACTTGAGTGTCATCAAAGAAGACGAGCACGAAGTTATCAAGATATGGTCTAAAGATATCCTGCATTAACCTATTGAAGGTGGCAGGCGCATTCGTAAGCCCTAATGACATAACTAGAACTCAAAGTGTCCATATCTAGTGTTGAAGGTCGTCTTTGGGATATCTTCTTCCTTGATTCTTATCTAATAGTAACCAGACCTAAGATAATCCTGGAGAAGATCTTGGCACCCTGAAGACGATCAAGAAGCTCATCTATTCTAGGAATATGATATTTGTTCTTGACTGTTGATTGATTCAACCCTCTGTAATCAATACATAGTCGAAGTGTTCCATCTTTCTTTTTCTGGAACAGTACTGGTGCTTCCCATGGTGAGCTGCTAGGATGGATGTAGCCCTGATCTAGCAGTTGCTTGAGTTCTTCCTTTAGCTCAATTGCTTTTGGTATAAACATTCTATAGGGTCTCTTCGCAATTGGCGCAGCTCCTATTACTAGCTTGATCTCATGATCTACTTCTCTTTGAAGCGGGAGTTCTGTTAACTCTTCAGGAATTACATCCGTGTATACCTTTAGCCATGAAGGTTCTTCACTAGACTCCTGCTTCTAACCTAACTTATTGAGCTTAATTAAGTAGACAAGTAGTCCCTTTCTAACTCCCTTTTTAATCTGAGATGCTTTTAGTGAATTGAATTTTTTTGGCTTTCCAGCCTCACCTGGAGTTTGTAACCAATTTCCCTTCAGAGTTTGGAAAAGAACTTGGCCCTTTTCACAATGAATGTGGGCATCATTAGATTTAAGCCAATCCATTCCGAGTAGATACTCATGGATACCTAGGTTCATGATCCCGAATCTGATCGAAGTCGACTTTTCCTCCTAGTAAGAATTCCACATTACATCACATAACTACTTCAGCTTTTAGCCAAGTGATCAAGTCACTTTTCTTTGTTAACAATATTCACAGTCAAGACAATCATTGATTTTTTTAAAAAATTTATTCCATTCATATCAGCATAGCCCTTTCGAGGTACAATTATTTCTTGGGGCGATGAAACAAGTTAATACATTAATTCGAGGAGAATAGGATGTTGTTGCATTCAGCTACAGGAACTGAGTAGTAGTACAGATTGGGGTCATCGATTTTCAGGAATCGATAGTTCATTGGAAGATTAGGGTATCTTTTCCTTTGATATCCATTCTTCTCATGACGTCCCAAAACCTTGATTCGGCGGCAGGGATTCTTTGAATCACTTCCCCGTACACATACTTATTTTGGTTAACCCTTCGACCTCCGACCTGTCGGGTCGCGTTTGCATGAGCCTCAACAAAGACGAACAGATTCACGATCTTCAAATCCTCCATCCACTTGATTCTCTTCAAGTTAATTTGAAGGTACGCAGGACGATGGGCAGCTATATAATAGATCCCTGAAACACCCATCCATCTCCGTTCCACATACACAGGCGATGGATTGTAAATGCGGTCTAGGATGTTCATCATCTCAACCCTTTGTCGATAATCCGTGGAATGCATCACGGTCATAAACATGACTCGGAACACTAAGAACCTGTTCCATGCTTCATAATTCTGCAAGATAGCATTGAAAGTAAGGAAATGTTTGGGACAGTAACAATTTCTTTACTTCATTCTTATTAAGATTTCTTAAAAACAAGTCCTTTGTTGGTTTTCTCTGATACCAATTGTAACGTGTCCACTAGAATCATCCAGGACACGTCTTAGCAGTCCATCGGAAAGGATGTCTAGAAAGCTCCACCTGACATTCCCATGGAATGTTACGGGATCTGCGATCTAGGTCTTCCCGCGTCTGCCACGTAGCAGAAGTATCCTGGCCGTTCCCACTTAGGATCGACCTGAATCAAGGTTATCCTGATTGGTCATTATCTAGCAGCAACTAGCGTCGGACCTAAGCGTACTACTTTACGCAGAAACGCCAGATCCGAAGAGGATTTATGCTGCACTTGGTTCAAGGAGAATGGGAAACGAGGGGGATGCAAAGCTCAACCTCTCTTCCATAAGGCATAGTCCCATTCTGTTCCCCTAAAACAGCGTAAATCGTTTAAGACATAACTCTAGGTAATTGCATTCGTTATTCGTTTTGATGATGATGATCCTCCCGCTGTTCTTCGAGATTTTTGAGAAAAGTTACCGGCTAACCGGGACCACCCAACAGTAGGACGGACCCATGGTCCATCCTCCACACTTTCCTCGGTTTGTTTTAGTTATGTAATTATCTAACACATTAATTTGACATATAACAATCAGCTTCTTTAATTAATCCTGTTAAGCACTGGTTCCTTCACGTAATCTTATCACGTGACATAGAAAAACAATATCAAACAAATTCTTTATTATCATTTCATCATTTTATCTTTGAAATACAAGGAGTTCCGCCCGTAGGCTTGTTCATACTCCGCCCGAAGGCTATCCAGTAATCCCCAGGGATCATTATTCTAACCTTCCGCCCGTAAACTAGTATGCGGGCCTCCAGATCCAATCCCGAGTCACGTTAGCCTCTTGTGCAGGACCCGGAAGGCGAGGGATTCACGACCAGAGCACCCCTGTGACCCAAGCGTCCTCCTGCTCCAAGTAGAGCTCAACGGAAAGACCTCTCGCGGCGGGTTCGGTCCACGTTCCCGGCATGGTCAACAACCCTCTTGCTTAGGGTCAGGCAGGCAGTCGGGGGTAACTGAAGCCGCCTCTCCCTTCAGGCCTTCAACCTGAAGCATTAGATATCATTTTATCCTTTAGTTCTTTGAGCAAACAATGCAAACAGTGCTTTCTAAACTGTTATAAGCACAATCAATTCCAGTGGTCGTTTATTTGGCCAACTGTTAAGGAGTGAATCATTCTCTCCGAATGCATCCATCATTCGATCCGGGATCAATTGCGACTTGGCAAGTTCCCCAAGGGTTTGTTTGTTCACCCTTTTGTCCTTGGTTTAGGGCCATACCCTGTTAACCCAACTTAACCAATACCATAGGTTTTATTAACGGTAAATCCTGGCGACCATGTCGCTCCAATTTATTGATTGATCATTTGCTTCCAAGCAAATACCTAACTTCCCTTTGCTTGGCAATTTTTTTCCCAAGAAAGGTGATATAACAGGATGACTACTCATCCTCTTGCAAGTTAAACTTGCACAAGAACTTGCCAACCTCATTCCAAGAAATGGCAAAACTCTCTTGTGAACAAACCACAAGTCTATGCGACGTTGCAACTTATTGCACAAGTGTCGCATCTATTCCATGGGATCATTTCACCCATTGAACGGCGTTTTCTAGTCACAGAATTATCTCCAGACGAGAAGCAGGGTTTAGGATGTCTTCTTACCCAACCTATTCCTAATTACACAAGGCCGACAACGTTCGGTCCTAGGGATTCCAACTCAATCCGAGTTTCATCATTTGAACGAGTGATCCTTAGGGTAGAAACCTTAGATTGTTTTATGCATGAGCGTCCAATTGTCCCTACATTTTGTGAATGTGGGTAGGACCTTTGGTTTAAGGGTTCGTCTTGGTAACAAGTGCGTGAAACTAGGTCAAGTCCTTAACGTGCTAAACCCTAGTTAGCACTTGGGTTATTTATCGTATCGGTTGAGCCATCCTATGCGAATCCCTTGCAGGTTAGGCGATTTAGATAATTCGATCTACTTGTCTTGCGACAAGGACGAACCATCCCTAGAGATGTTAACTTGATCTTAAAGGAGAAAGCTAGTTGTAACATCTCACAATTCACCTAAACGCGTGATTCATTGCTTCTACGTACCCCTAAATTCGCAATAACCCTAACTTTTCGTTAAGATCAAAACGCATGTTAAATTGCGGCATAACTTCCATTGATCCTACTAGGACTTGCATTCAAGAATCATGCCCACAATTCTTTTTCTAAGCTTTTAAGATTTCATGCTTCAATAAACCATGCAGCCTTTCCCTAAATACAACTCTTGATGAATGAAATTTTTCATATGACAAATGTGCAACATGCACTCCTTTTCTGACTACAACGTAGTGAAATTCATGCCAAGAAAACTAGAGTTGACCTATTCCAATTTACAATCACATGCCACACGCAAATTCCTAGAATCATTTCCGCGCTCTTCTATTTCCTATAGGGTTAAGGACTTTCCCTAATGAATCATTCAATGAAGATTTGTCTAAAAATGCGACGTGCAATTAATCTTTTCATGCCTAGTCAAAGGTGCACTTTAATAATCTCAACCTTATAATGATAGGCAATAGGTGTTCTAGGCCATCACTTTGACATGCACGACAAGGCAACATACTATTAAGGACGTTAAATGGATAGACAATTTCTTTATATGAAAAATACCAATGACCCAATTTCATGTCATGAACTAATTCTAATCATTGTTCGAATAGTCGATTTATTTCCAGTTGCATTTAACTTGACTAGGTGATTTTAAGCATGCATAGGTGCTTCCTAATCCATGAAGTTATCGTGATTAATGCAATGCTTTTACATGGAATCAAAATTAGTAAAAACCCGTACTTGTGGGCTCGGGGAGATATCCACATGAATATTAGGAGAAGAACCTTTTGTGGTTGCGCCTTGTAACTTTTTTAGGGCCCGTGGCGAATTCGATCTTCGGTTAGCCTTCATGGATTTCGAGCTTCTTGCCTTGGCTTGCAGTCTTATGATCTTGGCCCATCTCCCTCTTACGCGAAAATCCCCTTTGAAGTACAGATCCTTGAAGAAGTACCGGCTTGCAAGATTTGGCTTACGGAAGGCCTGAGGGTTTGGAGCTTGGACCTTTTTGTGGGAGAGGAGGGAGTTCGCAAAAAGGGCTCTTGTGAATGGCCTTGGGGCAATGGAGACTTTGAGAGTTTTTCCTCTTCTTCTCTTAAAATCCCGAGGCTAGGGATGGGCTTGTGGGTGATCGGTGGGAAGGGAGCTTAAGAAAGCCCCCTTAGAAGCTTCCTAAAGAAGCTTCTATGAAGCTTCTAAGGTGTGCAGCTCCGACGTGGAAAGAGGGAGGATAATAATGACATGGAAGAGGATGACGATGAATCGAAAGGCCTTGATGGCAGCATGTGGGCTCAACGACAGCATGCGGCATCAATGGCAGTAGCTCGGCAATTGGCGTAGTGAAGGCGGGATGGCTCGCACGGCAGCAGGCAGCTCTTGCTTCTTTCAGCGTGGCGGTCTCTCCTTCTATCCGTCAGCGTGTCTGGCTCTAGGGCGGTGGCTTCTCTAGCATGACCTCTCTGCTTCCTTCCTCCACACGACGTAGCATGGCACTTAATGTTTCACTACTCCTTCCTCCACTCACTCCACAATAGCCTCCACAGCCTGTCGCCTTCCTCATCTCACCTCTCAAGTAGCTTGTCGTAGCCTTCTTCCCCCTCCCTTCAACACCTTAGAGGTTGTATTTATAGGACAAGGGGGGGAGAGGGCTCCCTCCCGCACATGGCCCCCTTGCATGGTATCCTCCCTTCCACCTCCTTAGTTTCCCAATATAGCCCATCCCCTTCCCTCAGCCACGCTTTGGCTGGGGGGAAAGGTAAATAATTTTTTTTTGCAATGAACCTATCATTATCCTATTGACCTCCTCCCAAGAGGATGTTTCCCTATAGGTGATGCGGTTTTTGATCCTCGGTCCCGGTTGACCAATACGGAGTACTCCTGTTCTCGCGTATGGTCATAAATCAACTACCGAAAATGGAGATAATCTTTTCACGAATTTACGGTGTGTGGGAGGTTGGTCTAGTAATATTTTTATTCAAACGGAAATATTACAGAAACGACAAAACTATCATTTTGCTGCCTTAAAAATCGAATTTTGAGTTTTACAAGAATTAAATAGCGCACGTAAATCATTGCAAAATCAAAATTTTTTGATAAACAGCAATTAATCATAATGCAACTAGCACTCAAAAAAAATTTCATCCAATAAGAACATCATTACCATCATAAAATACCAAAAACCCTTCATTTTCTTCATAAAAATGGTCATACCGTATTTTTATGAAACCCGAGATGCATTAGATGACTACGTGGCCAGCAGTCGAAGCCTCCATTGCTCTCAATCCAATGCTGCACATAAATCTTCAGCATCTCCATCAATCTCCATCACCATTTCCTTCAATCTTCTTCCCGATTCCTCCTTCAAGATACTGCGCATGAATAGCCCATAGAGAGGAGAGAGAGGGAGGAGAGAGAAAGACTAGACTGGGTTATATGCCAAGTGTATACTACTCATGTTGTCACAATAAATGACAACTGGCCCATCTGTAGACTGATGCATATCATAAAGTAGCTTATGCAACCAAGCTACCTCACATGCAGCCATTGCTGCACCCCTGTACTCAGCCTCTGTGCTGGACAAGGCAATTGTAGGCTGTTTCTTGCTGCTCCAAGTGACTGCAGCACTCCCAAAAGAGAACACATATCCACTGGTAGATCGTCTATCAGAAATACTACCAGCCCAATCAGCATCAGTGTATCCATGCAACTGTATCTGAACCCTAGTCTCATAAAATAGTCCATACTGCAATGTGGACTTCACATACCTGAGTATGTGTCTAGCCGCATCCAAATGTGGTTTCCTTGGAGCTTGCATAAACTGACTTACCAATCCAACAGCATAGCTCAAATCTGGCCTGGTAATAGTCATATAAATCAAACTTCCTACTATGCATCTATACATAGTAGGGTCTTTTAGAAGCTCACATGTATCTGTGCTCAGCTTCACATTCTGCTCCAAAGGAACTGAAATAGGCTTACAGCCTGTCATCCCATATTTGGACAGCATGTCCAATCCATACTGCCTCTGCAAGATCTGTATCCCACTTGGTAATCTAATTACCTCAATGACCAAGAAATAACGCAGCTCTCCCAAATCCTTCATCTCAAACTTCTGCTTCAATAGCATTTTCACATGAAGGATATCTTCATCACTGTCGCCTGTCATAATCAAATCATCAACATAAATGACAAGTAGCATAATACATTTCTCTGTTTTTCTCACATAAAGTGAGAAATATGCCTTGGAAATCTGAAAGCCAATAGTGACAAGATACTGTCCTATCTTGTCAGACCATGCTCTAGGTGCTTGCTTCAAGCCATATAAGGCTTTCTTCAACCTGCAAACAAACTCAGAATGAACAGCATGCACATAACCTGGTGGCTGCTCCATATATACCTCTTCTTGCAAATCACCATGCAAGAAGGCATTCTTTACATCCATCTGATGTAAAGACCATTCCTTTGATGCAGCCATAGCAATGACTGCTCTTACGGTTTCCATCCTTGCAACCGGACTGAATGTTTCTTCATAGTCAATGCCATATGTTTGTGCATACCCCTTGACTACTAATCTTGCCTTGTATCTGTTCACAGAACCATCTGCATTGTGCTTCACCTTATAAACCCACTTACAGCCAATTGCATTCTTACCTTTAGGCAAAGGTACCAATTCCCATGTAGCATTTGCTTTCAAGGCATCCATTTCTTCATCCATAGCTTTCTCCCATTTTTCTTTTCCCATGGCTTCCTCAAAAGAAGTGGGTTCTGGTTCCTGTATCACTTTAACCATATATGCATAGTGAATGGCTGTAAATCCATCATATTTCAGCCTATCCACAGGATACCTAGCTCTCGTAGACCTGCGCAAAGTAGGTTCACTCCCAGGTGCTCTCAAAACATCCCTGGTCTTCCTTACTCCAGGTGTAACAATAGAAGGAATACCCAACTCATCATCAATGCTCTGTTCTGAGCCACTGGATTCACCATCCACATAAGAGTGACCTACATTCACATCAAACATGGGCTGATCAACCTTCTCTTTTCCTTTTCGTGATACCTGCATACCACTATCTGCATTGCTTTGAGAAGATTCTCCTGATCTCAATCTGCCTATCCATGGCGAAGAATGTGAACCACTGCTAAAGGACGCTCCAGGTCCACTAATATTTTGTGACTGCTACTGTGAATTCTGTGCAGCATTACCATTTTGTGCATCTACATCATCAATCACATTTACTGGTTTATACCAGCTACTCATCTCATCAAAAACAACATCTCTGCTCACTGTAAACTTACGAGTAGAAGGGTTATAGCATCTATACCCTTTTTGCTGCAGAGAGTAACCAATAAAGATACACTTCTCAGCTTTTGGATCCAACTTGGATCTCAGCTCATCTGGCACATGTACATAGGCAATGCAACCAAAAATTTTCAAATGAGAAATATCTGGTTTCCTACCAGTATACCTCTCCTCTGGAGTCATCCCATGTATTGCTGCAGTGGGAGTCCTGTTCATTATATAGACTGCTGTAGCAACTGCTTCAGCCCAAAACAAATCTGGCAAGTCTTTTTCATTGAGCATGGCACGAGATACCTCTCCAATATGCCTGTTTTTCCTTTCTGCAATTCCATTTTGTTGTGGGGTATGACTGCATGAATATTGCTGCTTTATGCCATGCTCCTGCAGGAACCTTGCAAACTCATTTGAGAGGTACTCTCCCCCTCCATCTGACCTTAGGCATTTTATTTGCAGGCCTGTTTCTTTTTCAACCATAGCTTTAAGGGTTTTGAAATGCCCAAAAACTTCACTTTTCTTTTTCATAAAATACACCCAAACTTTTCTGCTATAGTCATCAATAAAAGTGACAAAATAATGACAGCCTCCAAGAGGTGCAGCTTTAGTAGTCCACACATCAGAGTGGATTAATTCCAATGGCTTCTCACTCTCTTGAAAATGTCTAGGAAATGGTTTCCTTGCCTGTTTTCCAAACTGACAGGCTTCACATACCTTATGCATTTCTGCAACCTTGAATTTGGGCAATCCTGCAATAATATTTTGGGCCTGCATTGATTTAAGTCGCTGTACATTAACATGACCAATGTGTTTATGCCAGATATCAATATCTGCAACTACACCGGTCCCAGGTGCAAACATTGCTGCACTCAATTCAGGCATGTCTGCATCCAACGTAAACATTCTGCCCTTCTTCTTTCCTTTTGCTATCAAGCGACCTTTATTTTTCATATCCTCAACAAAGCATCCATGAGGATTAAATCTGACCTGCAAGCCCTGCTCAACCATTTGACCAACAGAAACAAGATTCTTGGTGATATTCGGGACATGAAATACATCGGACAAGTATTTCTTTTTCCCATCCTGCATAGACAAAGGAATTTTTCCAATCTGCACAATAGGATATGCAGTATCATCATCAGTCTCCACAAATCCTGGTCTTTCCATTTTCCTTGCATCCTCCATCCATTCTGCATGACCTGTCATGTGGTTTGATGCACCTGAGTCAACATACCACACATCATTGCTTTCTTCTGCACTTGTCACAGAATTGTTCATGTGCTGCACCATGAAAAAATGCTCATTTCTGTCATCACCCTGTCTACTAGAAGATGCATAATTCCCTTGTTGCAATTTTCCATTCATGATGTCATTCTGCTTTTTATAGCAGTCTTTAGCCATATGACCCATTTTACCACAGTAGTAGCATTCAACATTACTGTTTGCATTTTGGCCTCTTTGCCATCCACCACGACCTCTTTGGCTCCCCCTGCCTCTAGAGTTACCACGTCCTCCTCCGTAGGACTGGTTTTCTTGAGTTTGCTGCATATTGTGATTTCTACCACGGCCTCCATATCGGCCTCCTCTACCTCTGCCTCTACCTCTTCTAGCATTTGAGTAGAAGACATCTTCTTTTGAAGTTCCTCCTGAAGAAGATGCACCACCATTTCTCTGCTCCTCAGAAATTAGAAGAGCAATAAACTCCTCAAAATCAGGAAATCTTTCACGGATGGAAATGGATGTTCGGAACTGTGCATAATCCTTTCCTAGACCATTCATGGTCACGAAAACTAAATCATCATCTTCCACTGGCGACCCAATGGAAGCAAGTGCATCTGCAATCTTCTTCACCTTCATGTGGTAGTCATTGATGCTCATACTTTCTCTTTGCACATTATGCAACTCTTGCTTGAGCTGCATTTTCCTGGCTTGCGTATTTGTGCTATACATTTTTGACAAAGTATCCCATGCCTCCTTTGGCGTACTTGCATCCTGAATATGCACAATCATAGAGTCTGAAATGCTGATAGACAGCCAGTACATAACTTTCCTGGCTCTCTCATGCCATGCTTTAAATGCCTGCATTTGCTGTTGATTGGGAACATCAGGAAGAACTGGTTCTTCTTCATTTCCTGCAACAAATTCCCAATATCCTTTTCCCATAAGGAAATTCGTCATTCTAAACTTCCATGCTTGGAAGTTGTTCTTGTAAAGATTTTCAGTGACAATCTGTGAGAGAGAATCAGACGCCATTATAGAACACTGAAAAAAATTCTGTCACTGCAAAGAACACAGCTTCAGCCTCACAAAGGCAAATCTGCAAAACTGACGAAAGTGGTATTTGACCACACAGTCACTTCCTAGTGACGATTTTGCATCAACAGGCAACAGGGATGATTCTGTAACTCCCAATGTCTCTGGGCACAAGCATACGATGCAATTTCTACAGTAACTTTTCACTGACCTGTAGAACAGTGGCTGCACAGCATAAAACTGGGCCTTTTCTTGAGTGCGTGCAGAAAACTTTCGCGTCCAAAACAGGCCCCGAAATGGCCTCAAATCAAAAAAACCTGAGACAATGCACTCCTGTACTTTCCGGCTGTGCTACCTGCAGAGATCTGCTCCCAAAACAGAAAATGAAAGCAACACTGCTCCTCTTACCAGAACACCGCGAGCTTGGCTTGCTTTCTTGAGCTCCTTACTATGAACAAGGCTCTGATACCATGTCAAGATTGTGGGAGAGAAGGAAGGAGTCTCACTTGAAGCTTTCTTGCTTGCACAATGGGGAATACACACAAGGGTGGAGGCTGAAAACAGTTTTTCTCTTCTTAGTTGTGTAAGCCAAAAGAACTCACTTACAAAGAAAATAGGAGAACCCTATATATGGGTCTCAAACCAAACTCAACTAACTAAGGTGGAAAGATTATCCCGAGGAGGATGCCACTTGGGTGGATGAAAGTACTCTCAACCATCAATATCCCCAGTTCATCTCGAGATGAGGACATCTCGATTCCTCCAAGGGGGAGAGAATGTAAGACCAACCTCCCGCACACCGTAAATTCGTGAAAAGATTATCTCCATTTCCGGTAGTTGATTTATGACCGTATGCGAGAACAGGAGTACTCCGCATTGGTCAATCGGGAACGAGGATCAAAAACCGCATCACCTACGGGGAAACATCCTCTTGGGAGGAGGTCAAGAGGATAATGATAGGTCTATTGCAAATTTTTTTATTTATCTTTCCCCCCCAGCGTGGCTGAGGGAAGGGGATGGGCTATATTGGGAAACTAAGGAGGTGAAAGGGAGGATACCATCCAAGGGGGCCACGTGGGGGAGGGAGCCCTCTCCCCCCTTGTCCTATAAATACAACCTCTAAGGTGTTGAAGGGAGGGGGAAGAAGGCTACGACATGCTACTTGAGAGGTGAGATGAGGAAGGCGACAGGCTATGGAGGCTATTGTGGAGTGAGTGGAGGAAGGAGTAGTGAAGCATTGAGTGCCGTGCTACGTCGTGTGGAGGAAGGAAGCAGAGAGGTCGTGCTAGAGAAGCCGCCGTCGTAGAGCCAGACATGCTAACGGACAGAAGGAGAGACCGCCACGCTGAAAGAAGCAAGAGCTACCTACTGCCGTGCGAGACATCCCGCCTTCACTACGCCAACTACCGAGCTACTGTTGTTGATGCCGCATGCTATCCTTGAGACCACATGCTGCCATCAAGGCCTTTCGAATCGTCGTCATCCTCTTCCACGTCATTATTATCCTCCCTCTTTCCACGTCAGAGCTGCACACCTTAGAAGCTTCTTTAGGAAGCTTCTAAGGGGGCTTTCTTAAGCCCCCTTCCCACCGATCACCCACAAGCCCATCCCTAGCCTCGGGATTTTAAGAGAAGAAGAGGAAAAACTCTTAAAGTCTCCATTGCCCCAAGGCCATTCACAAGAGCCCTTTTTGCGAACTCCCTCCTCTCCCACAAAAAGGTCCAAGCTCCAAACCCTCAGGCCTTCCGTAAGCCAAATCTTGCAAGCCGGTACTTCTTCAAGGATCTGTACTTCAAAGGGGATTTTGGCGTAAGAGGGAGACGGGCCAAGATCATAAGACTGCAAGCCAAGGCAAGAAGCTCGAAATCCATGAAGGCTAACCGAAGATCGAATTCGCGATGGGCCCTAAAAAAGTCACAAGGCGCAACCATAAAAGGTTCTTCTCCTAATATTCATGTGGATATCTCCCCGAGCCCACAAGTCTAGGTTTTTACTAATTTTGATTCCACGCAAAAGCATTGCATTAATCACGATAACTTCATGGATTAGGAAGCACCTATGCATGCTTAAAATCACCTAGTCAAGTTAAATGCAACTGGAAATAAATCGACTATTCGAACAATGATTAGAATTAGTTCATGACATGAAATTGGGTCATTGGTATTTTCCATATAAAGAAATTGTCTATCCATTTAACGTCCTTAATAGTATGTTGCCTTATCGTGCATGTCAAAGTGACGGCCTAGAATACCTATTGCCTATCATTATAAGGTTGAGATTATTAAAGTGCACCTTTGACTAGGCATGGAAAGATTAATTGCACGTCGCATTTTTAGACAAATCTTCATTGAATGATTCATTAGGGAAACTCCTTAACCCCGTAGGAAATAGAAGAGCGCGGAAATGATTCTAGGAATTTGCGTGTGGCATGTGATTGTAAATAGGAATAGGTCAACTCTAGTTTTCTTGGCATGAATTTCACTACTTTGTAGACAAGAAAGGAGTGCATGTTGCACATTTGTCATATGAAAAATTTCATTCATCAAGAGTTGTATTTAGGAAAAGAGTGCATGGCTTATTGAAGCATGAAATCTTAAAAGCTTAGAAAAAGAATTGTGGGCATGATTCTTGAATGCAAGTCCTAGTAGGATCAATGGAAGTTATGCCGCAATTTAACATGCGTTTTGATCTTAACAAGAAAAGTTAGGGTTATTGCGAATTTAGGGGTACGTAGAAGCAATGAATCACGCATTTAGGTGGATTGTGAGATGTTACAACTAGCTTTCTCCTTTAAGATCAAGTTAACATCTCTAGGGATGGTTCGTCCTTGTCGCAAGACAAGTAGATTGAATTATCTAAATCGCCTAACCCGCAAGGGATTCGCATAGGATGGCTCAACCGATATGATAAATAACCCAAGTGCTAACTAGGGCTTAGCACGTTAAGGACTTGACCTAGTTTCACGCACTTGTTACCAAGACGAACCCTTGAACCAAAGGTCCTACCCACATTCACGGAATGTAGGGACAATTGGACGCTCATGCATAAAACGATCTAAGGTTTCTACCCTAAGGATCACTCGTTCAAATGATGAAACTCGGATTGAGTTGGAATCCCTAGGACCGAACGTTGTCGGCCTAGTGTAATTAGGAATGGGTTGGGTAAGAAGACACCCTAAACCCTGCTTCTCGTCTGGAGATAATTCTGTGACCAGAAAACGTCGTTCAATGGGTGAAATGATCCCATGGAATAGATGCAACACTTGTGCAATAAGTTGCAACGTCGCATAGACTTGTGGTTTGTTCACAAGAGAGTTTTGCCATTTCTTGGAATGAGGTTGGCAAGTTCTTGCGCAAGTTTAACTTGCAAGAGGATGAGTAGTCATCCTATTATATCACCTTTCTTGGGAAAAAAATTGCCAAGCAAAGGGAAGTTAGGTATTTTCTTGGAAGCAAATGATCAATCAATAAATTGGAGCGACATGGTCGCCAGGATTTACCGTTAATAAAACCTATGGTATTGGTTAAGTTGGGTTAACAGGGTATGGCCCTAACCCAAGGACAAAAGGGTGAACAAACAAACCCTTGGGGATCTTGCCAAGTCGCAATTGATCCCGGATCGAATGATGGATGCATTCGGAGAGAAGGATTCACTCCTTAACAGTTGGCCAAATAAACGACCACTGGAATTGATTGTGCTTGTAACAGTTTAGAAAGCACTGTTTGCATTGTTTGCTCAAAGAACTAAAGGATGAAATGATATCTAATGCTTCAGGTTGAAGGCCTGAAGGGAGAGGCAGCTTCAGTTACCCCCGACTGCCTACCTAACCCTAACCAAGGGGGTTGTTGACCGTGCCGGGAACGTGGACCAGACCCGCCGCAAGAGGTCTTTCCATTGAGCTCTACTTGGAGCAGGAGGATGCTTGGGTGCCAGAGGGGCTCTGGCCATAAATCCCTCGCCTTCCGGGTCTTGCACAAGAGGCTAATGTGACTCGGGATTGGATCTCGAGGCTCGCATACTAGTTTACGGGCGGAAGCTTAGAATAGTGATCCCTGTGGATTACTGGATAGCCTTCGGGCGGATTATGGACAAGCCTACGGGCAGAACTCCTTGTATTTCAAAGATAAAATGATGAAATGATAATAAAGAATTTGTTTGATATTGTTTTTCTATGTCACGTGATAAGATTACGTGAAGGAACCAGTGCTTAACAGGATTAATTAAAGAAGCTGATTGTTATATGTCAAATTAATGTATTAGATAATTACATAACTAAAACAAACTGAGAAAAGTGCGGAGGACGGACCATGGGTCCGTCCTACGGTTGGGTGGTCCCGGTTAGCTGGGAACTTTTCTCAAAAATCTCGAAGAACAGCGGGAGGATCATAATCATCAAAACGAATAACGAATGCAATGACCTAGAGTTATGTCTTAAACGATTTACGCTGTTTTAGAGCAACGGAATGGGACTATACCTTATGGCAGAGAGGTTGAGCTTTGCATACCCCTCATTTCCCATTCTCCTTGAACCAAGTGCAGCATAAATCCGCTTCGGATCTGGCGTTTCTACGTAAAGTAGTACGCTTAGGTCCGACGCTAGTTGCTGCTAGATAATGACCAATCAGGATAACCTTGATTCAGGTCGATCCTAAGTGGGAACGGCTAGGATACTTCCGCTACGTGGCAGACGCGGGAAGACCTAGATCGCAGATCCCGTAACATTCCATGGGAATGCTGGGTGGAGCTTTCTAGACATCCTTTCCGATGGACTGCTAAGACGTGTCCTGGATGATTCTAGTGGACACGTTACAGTTTTAGGTGGGTGAAATGTGTTCCTATTGGGGGGGGAATGGAAAATAGATTGAATGTTAGTACGCTAAAGTGATTGGAACAAGGAAAAAAAAAGTAGCATATTTTATTGACAAATAAATCAAGAAAATGGAGAAAATAAGGGAAAAAATAGAAATACGCTTCAAAAAAACAAGGAAAAATATAATGATTGTTTGTGGATGTATGGTAGTGGCAAAGCATGAGGTTTAGCCTCAGTCTGCCCTATCTCCTTGTCAAAGTTTGTGATTTATCGCTTTTCATACATCAAAATATGACAAAATGAACCTCTACACCTATACAACGAAAGCAATACCTAAACGTAGGGGGGTTGGGATGTTTGAATGGTGCAATTTGCATGCTGATTATTGCCGATTTTTTAATGCATTTCATGATATAGATTTTGCTGTATTTTAATTAAGAGGATAGTAGCATGGAAGTCGTCTCGGTGCTATCCTTAGATCACCGCAATGAGTTAGTCAATGAGCATTGGAAAGCCTGGTTGTGTACAACACATTTCTGATTGAAAATTATGTTTGAGCACTTTAGGATCATCCACTTTTGCATGTGCATGTCAACCATGGTATCAAAATACAAAGAACTGGATGCGTAGCACCTGTTTTCGATTACGATGATCCACACTTGAGTGTGGAAAGGCAACTTAAGCCGTAGGATAAACGTTCGTTTCTTGGGGGATCATTTGGTAAGGACACATGGTATCTCCTAGAATACGTTCAAAATGAAAGAGTGGAGTTTGTTCGTTTGTTTTATATGTTGAGTAGCGCATCAAGGGGCCAATCCCTGCGATGTTGCAGGAGAGCTGCAGTGGGGCCGTGGTGATTCCGTCGAGAGGTTTCCTCCCATGTATGTGATTATCATGGCATTTATTGCCAATGTGTAAGGGTTCTCCACCTGTGGAGTTTATGGAAAGGGAAGTGTTGGACTACAAAACTATAAACACATAGATTAGGCTTTAGGACAGTTTATCCTTTAGCAGCAGATAGACGCTCTTGGCCCGTGAGGTCGTGTGGGTGTGTTTGTCTGTTATGAGCATGAGGTCCGGCTAGTGCCATAGCCAGTGCTGGCCCATTTGAGGTCCCATCAGTGGTGCATCTGTCGGGAGTTGTCAACAAGTGGTGGTTCTCGAATCTAGGGTTTTGTAGGGATCAAAAAAGTTGGTTTATGTTCTCTGACAAGGATCGTCAAGCATAAATACAAAAAGAAGAACGTGCTGAGAGGGCTAGATGGCGGTTGGAGATTGTAAGACGCTACTCTCCTCAAAGGAGTAGCCCGATACGCATAACAGGCAGTGGTCTTAGTAGCCCAACTGCTGCACATAGTCCTTTAGGTGTAGGAGGAAGCACAAGTTCTTCCGCTCTTCCACCAAGTCAACCCACTTCAAGTGGGGGTGTGATCCCATCAGTCCAAACTCCTATTGTCAATCCGATTGTCGTCATGGCACAACCCATTGCAATTCCTGTAGGGACGCCGGAACTGCCAGTTTTAGGAGTTTCTTTGCCCATTTTTAATGGGTTAGCCGAAGAAGATGCAGAGTTTTACATTTGTGAATTCCAAAGATTAATGTTTAATTACCGCATCCAAGATGAGGGACATCTTATGATGTTCTTTAACATGACGTTAAAAGGAAGGGTTGCAGTATGGTATCATAGCATGGAAACTAGAACCATAACCACAATCGACCAATTTTATGCAATTTTCCAAGGAGAATATGTCCCTGAAAGAGGTGGCCAATACTGGTTTCCTGTTTTGAATGTAAACGCCAAGACCCCCATGAGAATGTGAAAGCCTATGCCAAGAAGCTTAAAGAAGTATTTCATAAGTTACAAACTTACATTCCTATTCCACCGGCTGCCCAATTGCAATACTTCTTGCTTGGATTGGATTTCAATATTCAGGTACAATTGAGCAGTGTGGCTTTGGCTGATATAGACACCGCCATCACGTGGGCAAAAGGAGTAGAGTCACGATTACAAATGACCTACTCCTCTTGAATAAATATTAATGCGGGTCTAGTACCTAGAGGCAATTTACCATTGATGAATGGAAGTCAAGGGATATTGCCTATGAATAACCCTAATGGGAGAGGAAGCATGGTTGAAAATGTACCTTTGCTGCTAGCTCCTCCCAATGTGACTATGCCTATGGCTAGCCAGTTGGCTCCACCAAATGTTGGAGGCCAAGCTTCAAACCCTAATGTTGTTCTTGTGAGTCAACAACCAATGCCCAATCAAATTGTTAGGCCAATGGAATGACGGATAGATGATCAAGGCTATGAGTCGAGTGCCTCTAATGTCCTTGGCAAAGTTAAGGATATGATGAAGCACTACATCGACATGATTTTTAAACAATATCGGCAAATAGCTCTTGACGTCAATTTCCTAAAGAAGCAACAGAATCTGATAGGGAGTCGACGCCCTGAAGAGGGTGGTCCCTCAAGATTCAGCTGTAAGTGGTGTGGTGGACAACATTTCCCTAGAAACTGTCCAAATGTTAAATGTGATATTTGTGGGAAGTCGGGCCACTTAGCCGCTACTTGTTGGAGTAAGATTAGTTCCCTCCAACAAGGGAGTAAATAGCCAGGTCCAGTTAATCATAGAGCGCAAGGTAGTAACCTCCAGCAAAATGATGGACCAAGACAAATATTGCAAAGGGGAAAGACCACTATAGAGGAGTTGCCACAAGGAAATGAAGTCAGCCTTATCGAGGCTGTACAAATCAATGGTGCTGAAACCTCTAACCTACGAGCCGTGACAAGAGGCCAAAAGGCTAAAGAGGGTGATAAAGATAATGCAAATCCGATTGAGGGAAACCTTAGCAAAGTAAGGGGATAAGGGGACGCAAGTCCTGAATCATGGCGTGGAAGATGGACCTCTAAGGCCTGGTGACAAAAAAGTCGATCCTAAGAAGGATGAGAAAGTGCCAAGAAAGAAGGCAAGAGCTAAAAAAGAAGCACCAAAGCTAATCCCGAGACCAAAAGAGAGAATGTTTTGGCGAGAAAAGAGAGCTTTGGCTACCTATCATGATTTTGATTTAGCAAGTTCTCTTTTTCGAAATCAAACCAGATGTAAACCTCTTACAGTTGATTAAATTACCTCCAGGAGTACGCAAGGAATTCAAGAAGATCCTGCGTATTGGGTATATTGTAGAACCTTTGGGTATAGCATGAGTAGGGGAAGATTGGTTTGATCATGCTGAAAAGAATTGCCTTAGGGTTCCAGCATACGTGGATGGAATATTAGTGGAGCATGCTATCGTAGACACTGGGTTCTCCGTCAATATCATGATTTCAGAGTTGATGGAGAGGTTGGGTCTAGGTATCCAAAAAGATGGCTCCACCCTTCTTAGAATGGTTGATGATAGTCTAAGGCAACCAGAAGGTTGCATCACTAAAGTCCATGTTACAGTTGCAAGTGTGGAATGCTTCTTGTACTTTAGGGTAACAAGATTTGTATGATGTCCTAGCTATCGAGTCTTGCTAGGTAGGCCTTGGATCTTACGAACAGACTATCAAGTCGATATACCCGCCGGTCAAGTGGTTCTAGCTAGAGGTGCTAATTGAGTAATAGTCGATGCTTACCCTGAGTCTCCTCAGAGTGAGAGAGCTCCTTATCCTCTATTGAATTAGAGACAGCAGATGATCCATTTGGTAGAGAGACATCATCTAGCGATGAATCTAAAAGGGGTCCACTACAGAGGATATTTATCAGATAACTCTAAATGAGCCGATAGAGCCTCAAGATAGGATAAGAGACGCGGATGTGATTGAGTTGGACCTTCGCACGCCGAATGATTCGCGGCCAATTAAATTAGGTTCCACGCTCAGTTCAGCAGAAAGGAAGGACTATGTGTCCTTGATTCAAGAATTCTGCGACATCTTTTCTTGGAGTTATGACAAGCTGAGAGGCATTCCTCCTAGCCTTGCTGTTCATACTATTCCTGTAAAAGAAGGAAGTTGACCTGTGCGTTAGAAAGTAAGGCGGATGCCTTTTGAATTGAGGGACGGGCTGTTTGAGGAGTTACAGAAGTTACGGAAAGCTGGTTTGATCTTCCCTGTACAACACACAGAATTGTGTTCACCAGTTGTCATTAGGAAGAAGAAAAACAACCAAATCCGACTATGTGTAGATTTTAGAGAGTTGAATAATCAGACGATTAAGGATTACTACCCGTTGCCATTTATTGACCAGATTTTGGATCAATTAGCGGGTAGGGAAATATATTCGTTTATGGATTGCTTTGCAGGATACAATTAGATGGCAATTGCAGAAAAGGACAAGTTGAAAACGACTTTCATTACTGTCTTTGGTACTTTTGCGTACCATGTGATGGCCTTTGGTTTGTGCAATGCATTTGGATCATGGCAACAAGCAGCATACAAGACCTTTGGTGACATCTCCCCAGATGAGTTGAAAGTATTTATCGATGACCTGGGGGCAGCCACTATAAGGGAAAGGATGTTGATTATCTTAAGAATGTGTTTTGAGTGCTGCAGACGATTTTGTATCGCTCTTAACCCACGGAAGTGTGTCTTTGGTGTGCCTTATGTGCTATTGCTAGGCCATGTGGTCAATTTAGTAGGGATCGCAACAGACCCTGAAAAGATCAAGGTTATAGTCGCTATGAGTCTACCACGCACTCCGAAAGAGGTACATAGCTTTCTGTCATCGATAGGGTACTATCGGAGGTTTATAAATGCCTTGGCAGAAAGGACGTTGCCACTAACGAACTTATTATCCTTTAGCTGTCTATTTGTATGGAGCGACCCTTGTAAGGTAGCTTTCGAGAATGTGAAACAGAAGCTAGTAAAAGCACCAGTTTTTAAAGCACCTAAAAGAGGCAATGTATTTTACATATTTTCAATAGCCACCATGCATAGTATCAGCTGCTGATGTTTAGCCCAAATCTGGGAGGAAAAGTGGTATCATCCAATAGCTTTTGCTAGTCGAAAATTGGGCATATCAGAAATTTACTACACCTACATGGAGAAGTTGTGCCTTGGATGGTCTTTGCGACTAAAAAAATCAGGCATTACATCCTCTATGAGAAGGTACTTCAGCATAGTAATGCGCAAGTAATCCAAACATATACTTGCGCTTGTGAGTCGCTTCAGGTACGTCTTCAAGCATGCGTAGTTGGAGTAAGGCATTCCAAAAGCATTTGGTGTACTGAGAAATAGGCTCACAATCTCTTTGCTGAAGAAGGTCCCATTGCTTTATGGCTTTTTCATGGAATTGCGGAGGAAGGAAATTCTGCATAAACTTCTTTTTGAAACTCTCCCAGGTAGTGGGAGAATCTATGCTCTTACGAACCACGGTTCACCAAAGAGATGCTCTATCCACTAAATGATTAGTGACACACTTGATTTTATCTTTTTCAGCGTATGTTTCCTCATGAAAGTAATCATCAAACTGACTCATGAATGTAAGAAGAGTCTTTTCATCTTGAATACCATTGAAAGTACGGAATTTGAAATTTCTTTTACTTATCTTTGTTTCTTTGCGGATGGATTGAGCTTCAAGAGTCGCATCAATGGTTCGTCAGATAAGATCTTCCGGTTGTGGTTCCTCTTTGTCAGTAGTCGATCTTTGTAAATTGGCTAATTGAACTTGTAAGGCTTGCGGGGCTCTTCGTTCTTCATCCAGCTGCATCATAATTAAATCCAACTTTTGTTCCACCATAGGTTTAGGAAGATCGCCTTCAGCCATTAAATCATCCATATTTTGTTCCGTCATCCTGCAAAAATTCAAAAGACCTCACACTCTCCCTCTTTGATGGATACAATATACTCCAAGTGCTAGCTAGGGTTTAGCACGTTAAGGACTTGACCTAGTCGCACTTATTGCCAAGTTGATACTCTCATACGCTAACGTCCTGCCCACATCCATGGAATGTAGGAACAATTGGACGGACTTGCAAGAACGAATTAGGGTTTCTGCCCTAAAGATCACTCGTTCAAAAGATAAACTCGGATTGAGATGGAACCCCTAGGAGCGAATGATGTTGGCCTAGTGCAATCGAAAATGGATTGGATATGAAGACACCCTAAAAAACATGTTTCCTATCTAATCATGATTCCGTGATTAGAAGTTGCCGTTCGATGGGTAAAATAGTCCCATGGATTAGATGCGACAATTGTGCAACAAGTTGCAAAGTCGCATGTTCTTGTGGTTTGATCACAAGGGAATGGCCAATTCCTAGGAACAAGATTGGCAGATTCTTGCGCAAGTTTATCTTGCAAGAGGATGAGTAGTCATTCTGTTATAGCACCTTTCTTGGGAAAAGTGGCCAAGATAAGGGAAATTAGATATTTGCTTGGAAGCAAAGGACCAATCAATAATTTGGAGTAACATATTTATTGTTAATAGAACTTAAGGTATTGGTTAAGTTGGGTTAATACGGTACGGTCCTAACCCAAGGACGTACGGGTTAACAAACAAACCCTTGGGAATCTTGCCAAGTCACAATTGATCTCGGATCGAATGTTGGATACTTTCGAAGAGAAGGATTCACTCCTTAGAAGTTGGCCAAATAAACAACCACTGGAAATGATTATGCTTGTAAGAGTTTAAAGAGCATTGTTTGCTTTGTTTTCTCAATGAACTAAAGGATGAAAAGAAATCTAATGCTTCAGGTTGAAGGCCTGAAGGGAGAGGCAGCCTCAGTTACCCACGACTGTCTGCGTGACCCTAACCAAGGGGGTTGGTAGCCACGCCGGGAAGGTGAACCGAACCTACTGCATGACATCTCTCCGTTGAGCGCTACTTGGAGCAGGAGGATGCTTGGGTGCCAGGGGGCTCTAGCTGTAAATTCCTCGCCTTCCGGGCCCTGCACAAGAGGCCAACGTGACTCCGGATTGGATCTCGAGGCCCGCATACTTGTCTACTGGTGAAATCTTGGATTAGTAATGCCTGTGGATTGCTCGATAGTCTTTGGGCAGATTGTATCTTGAGGCCCGTATAGTTGTCTACGGGCGGAATCTTGGATTAGTAATCCCTATGGATTGCTGCCTTCGGGCGGATTATGGATAAGTCTACGGGCTGGACTTTATGAATGTATTCCAAATATAAAAATGATAACCTGTTGAAAAGGAACTTGTTTGACACTGCTTTTCTATGTCAAGTGCTAAGATTACGTGAAGGAGTCTATGCCTAATGGGCTAATTAAGGAAGCTGCTTAATGCATGTCCAACTAAATGTGGTAGGTAATTAGACAACTAAAACAACCTAAGGAATGTGTGGTGGATGTGGCCATGGGTCCGTCCTACGGATGGGTGGTCCGGGTTGGTCGGGAACGTTTCTCAATCATAATGGACTACAAGGAGATCTTTTCAAAGAAAATGAATAGCAAGGGCACTGACCTAGAGTTTAGGTTATAATAATCCCAGTTTATGACGTTTTAGGGGAACAAAATGGGATTATGCCTTATGGCAGAGAGGTCGAGCCTTGCATCCCTCTCGTTTTCCATTCTCCTTGAACCAAGTGCGACATGAATCCGCTTCGGCCCTGGCGTTTCTGCGTAAAGTAGTTCACTTGGGTTCAACACTAGTTGCCGTTTAGGAAATGAACAGTAGGGGAAACCCTGATTCAGGTCGGTCCTAAGTGAGAACAGCCAGAATACTTTCGCTACGTGGCAGATGCGGAAAGTCCTAGATCGCAAACCCCGTGACATTCCATGGGAGTGCTACGGGCGGAGCTTTCTAGACCTCCTTTCCGATGGACTGTTGAGACGTGTCCTGAAGGAAACAGGTGGACATGTTACAGTTGGTATCAGAGCAAACCAACGAAGGATTTGTTTTTAAGAAATCTTAATAAGAAAAAATAAAGAAAATGTTGCTATTCAGAATATTTCCTTACTTTCGATGCTGTCTTGCAGAATTATGAAACATGGAATAGGTTCTTAGTGTTGTTCCCAGTCATGTTTATAACCACGATGCATTCCCCGGATTATCAACAAAGGGTTGAGATGATGAACATCCTAGATCATATTTATAATCCATCGCCTTTTTATGTGGAACGGAGATGGACGGATGACTCAAGAATCTACGATATAGCTGCCCACCGGTTTGCGTACCTTCGAACCAACCTAAAGAGGATCAAGTGGTTGGAAGACCAGAAGATCATGAAGCTATTCATTTTTTTGGAGGGTCACATAAACTCAAATTTACATATTCAAGGTCGGAGGGTTGAACTAAACTCATATGTATACGAGGAAGTGACCCATGTAATCCCCACCGACAGGTTCAAGGTGTTGAGGCGCTATGAGAAGAATGGGTTCCCAAGGAAAGGATACCCTAATCTTCCGATGACTTACCGATTCTTGAAGATCCATGACCCGAAACCATACTATTATCTAGTTCTCGTAGATAAATGTAATACAACACTATTTTCCCTAAACTAAATGTAATAGTTGCTTTGCCATCCCAAGAAATATTGTACTTCGAAAGGGCTAGACCCATATAAATGGAATAAGACTTCTTTTTATCAATGTCTGTTTTGTCTATGAGAATTGATAAAAAGTTAAGTGGCTAGGTTTCTTGGTTGATAGCTAAAATTAGGTATGAAATATAAAGTCATAATGATTAGCAAGTTATAACATTAAGAAACCTCTATCCAAGCACAATCCTAGGTACAAATTCCCAGTTTGCCTCCTACAACAGGATACTGCCATGATCCAGGAGAAGATGTTTCTTCTCAAGCAGATCAAGCCGCCAGAATTCGACGGGAAAGGTAGGACTGTCCAAGCAGATGCTGAGATTTGGATAGAGTCTATGGAAGATTACTTTAAAGTAGCCGGTACTACACCCGCCAACCAGGCTATGCTCGCCAAGATGAAGCTCACCGGCAAAGCCAGGCTTTGGTGGAAGCAATGGTGCAGAGATCAAGGGATTGCAGAAGGATCCATTACCTCGGAAAAGATAAATAAAGATGTGCAAGGAAGATACTTACCACCTGCATATCGCACGCAGAAAATTGTTTCCACTGAAACGAGCCCGGTCATTTCAAGAGGCAATGTCCCAAGCTTGGCGGAGGACATTATCAAGCACCTTTCCAAGGAACTAGTCGTGGTGGCTAGGGAGCCGCTACCCAAGCCAGAGGAAGAACCGCCTGCGTTGCCAACATGGAAATATACGAAGAAAAAGATCCGACCATGGAATCAGAGTTTGAAAGGGCGATAGTCCATGCCGCTCTTCACAAGAAAGGGCCGAATCGCCAGTTTTCGGTGATTCAAACATCATTGTACTATCAAGGTAAATGTTTCAAGACCTTGATTGATTGTGGTAGTACACATTCCTTTATCTCACCAGCTTGTGCAAGAAGATTAGGAATAGCCATAGTAGAAGCACCTACCTTGCTTGTGGAATTAGCAAATGGTCGTGAGGTCACTTGTACTAGGAAAACTGCTAAGGTGGAATTCTTTCTGGGAGAAAAGACGACTTCGGTCAAATTCATAGTCATGAACCTAGGTATCCATGAGTGTCTACTCAGAATGGATTGGCTTAAACCTAATGACACCCACATTCATTGTGGAAAGGGCCAAATTTCCTTTCGAAAAATCTGAAGGGGAATTGGTCACAACTCAAGGAGAGGCTCGAAAGCTAAAAATTCAATTGGCCAAAGCATCTCAGATTATAAAGGGAGTTAGAAAGGGACTACATGTCTACTTGATTAAGCTCAATAAGTTAGATCAGAAGCAGGAGTCTAGAGAAGAACCTTCATGGCTAAAGGAGTATGCAGACGTATTTCCTGAAGAGTTGACAAAACTCCCGCCTCAAAGAGAAGTGGATCAAGCTAGTGCAGGAGCTATGCCAATTGCAAAGAGACCTTATAGTATGTCCATCCCGAAAGCAATTGAGTTGAAGGAACAACTCAAGAAACTGCTAGATCAGGGCTACATCCGTCCTAGCAGTTCACCATGGGGAGCTCCAGTACTGTTCCAGAAAAAGAAAGATGGAACGCTTCGAGTGTGTATTGATTACAGAGGGTTGAATCAATCAACTATTAAGAACAAGTACCTTATTCCTAGAATAGATGAGCTTCTTGATCGTCTTCAAGGTGCAAAGATCTTCTCCAAGATTGATCTCAGGTCTGGTTACTATCAGATAAGGATCAAGGAAGAAGATATCCCAAAGATGACCTTCAACACAAGATATGGACACTTTGAGTTTCTAGTTATGTCATTCGGGCTTACGAATGCTCCTGCCACCTTCAACAGGTCAATGCAGGATATCTTTAGGCTATATCTTGATTACTTCGTACTCGTCTTCTTCGACCACACTTTAGTCTATTCTAAACAAGAAGAAGATCATGAACCCCAACTTCGGATTGTCCTTGAGACAATGAAATCACACAAGCTCTATGCTAAAATGAAGAAGTGTGCGTTCTTCAAGCGTCAGATTGAATATTCGGGACTCATCGTATTAGCAGAAGGAATATCAGTAGATCCGGCCAAAGTCAGAGATGTTCTAGAATGGCCAATACCATCAACTATCAAAGAAATTCGCAGTTTTCTTGGATTGACGGGATAGTATAGGGTCTTCATAAAAAACTATGCTTTGATTGCAGCACCTCTGATGCATCTATTGAAGAAGCAAACATCCATTGCATGGTCAGCTGGCCAAATAATCTAGCTTTGATAGGTTAATACAAAGTTTGGTATTAGCACCTATACTGAAACTCCCAAACCTCAGTAAGGAGTTCGAGGTAGTAACTGATGCTAGCACACTTCCCTTAGGATATGTGCTCATGCAAGAAGGTCATGCTGTAGTATACTCTTCAAGGAAACTGAAGAGCCACGAGAAGAATTATGCTATCCATGATCTAGAACTGTTAGCTGTCATCCACGCTCTAAAGCTTTGGACACACTACATGTTGGGTAACAAGTTTACTCTAGTGACGGATCATAAAAGTCTCAAGTGGATCTTTACCCAGAACGAGCTCAACATGAGGCAACATCAGTGGATTCGAGTGCTGGAGGAGTATGATTTTCAAATCAAGTACCGACTGGGAAAGGAGAATGTAGTTGTCTATAATGCTTCCTACCAACAAAGCATTCAGATGACCCCTTTTCAAGCATTGTATGGTCATGACTATCAAAGTTCCATAAACTTCTTAGATCCAACCTTGAGGGTTGAAGCTTCAAGGCAGATGTTGGAAGAGATGGATGACCAAGTAAAGTCAATAAGATAGGACATCCAAGCCGCTAAGGATAGACAGAAGGCATACATGGATTTGAAGCATCAAGATAGAATCTTCGAGGAAGGAGACATGGTCTTCATTCGCGTACATCCAAAGAAGAGTTCTCTATCCTTAGGAGATTGCAAGAAGCTAAGTCCAAGGTATTGTGGGCCATTGGAGAGGATTTCCTTAAACTCTCGAGATTTTTAAAGAAAGAAGGCCCAAGCTCCGAACCCTAAGGCCTTCCAAAGCCCAATTCCGCAAGTTGGTGCTTCGGTCAAGGAAGTCGTACCTCAAAGGTAATTGCGCGTACGAGGGAGACGGTTGGGCCAAGATCATAAGACTACGGCCAAGGCAAGAAGGTCGAATTCACGATGACCCCTAAAAAGGCACAAGGCGCAACCGCAAGAGGATCATCTCCTAATATTCATGTGAATATTTCACCGAACCCAAAAGTCTAGGTTTTCATCGTATTTTTAATTTACGTCGAAGTATTGCAATTATGCATGGTTAATCCATGGAATTAGGATGCACTTTTGCGATTGAAATAATTTGGCTATTTTAAAGGAAGTAAAACATGATCGAAGATCGGTCATTTGTATTTTTGAATGGAATGAACGAAAGATGTCTATGCATTTTTAGCAAGTTGCTTCTGTGCATTGCAAAGTAACGAATCTAGAATAACTAATGACTATCATTACAAAGTCGAGATTATTGTTGTACACCTTTGATTGGGCATGGAAATATTAAATCCCATGTTGCATTACTAGACAAATCTTTCTTCGTAACAATTCATTAAGAAAGTTGCTAACAATCGTAGGAAATTGCAAGGCATGGAAATGATTCTAGGGCTACATGAAGTACGTTAACTCTAGTCAATTGGCATAAATCTCATTCAACTACGTTGTAGTTAGGAAAGGTTGCGTAATGCTCAATCAGCGGGTGAATATTTCATTCAGAAATGAAGCTAGGAAAAGGTTGCATGCTTCGTTTTAACATAAAACCCTAAAATCTTAGTGGCATAAATCATGAATGCATGTCCTAGTAGGATCAATGGAAATTATGTCGTAACTTAACATGCGCCTTGAGGTTAACCAGAAAAGCTAGGGTTTGTAAATCTAATCATACGTAGAGCAATGACTCGTGTGCTGATGAGAATTGTATCGTAATGCAACTAGTTTTCCCCTCTTTGATTGATACAATATACTCCAAGTGCTAGCTAGGGTTTAGCGTGTTAAAGACTTGACCTAGTCGCACTTATTGCCAAGTCAAAACTCTCATACCCTAAAGTCCTGCCCACATTCATGGAATGTAGGAACAATTGGATGGACTTGCAAGAATGAATTAGGGTTTCTGCCCTAAAGATCACTCGTTCAAAAGATAAAACTCGGATTGAGATGGAACCCCTAGGACCGAATGATGTTGGGCTAGTGCAATCGGAAATGGATTGGATATGAAGACACCCTAAAAAAGTTGTTTCCTATCTAATCATGATTCCGTGATTAGAAGACGCCATTCGATGGGTAAAATAGTCCCATTGATTAGATGCAACACTTGTGCAATAAGTTACAGAGTCGCATGATCTTGTGGTTTGATCACAAGAAAATGGCAAATTCCTCGGAATGAGATTGGCAGATTCTTGTGCAAGTTTATCTTGTAAGAGGATGAGTAGTCAACCTGCTATAGCACATTTCTTGGAAAAAGTAACCAAGATAAGGGAAATTAGATATTTGTTTGGAAGCAAAGGACTAATCAATAATTTGGAGCAACATATTTACTTTTAATAGAACTTAAGGTATTGTAGGGGCTGGACTTTATGAATGTATTGCAAAGATAAAAATGATAACCTGTTGAAAAGAAACTTGTTTGACATTGTTTTTCTATGTCAAGTGCTAAGATTATGTGAAGGAATCGGTGCCTAATGGACTAATTAAGGAAGTTTCTTGATGCATGTCCAAGTAAATGTGGTAGGTATTAGACAACTAAAACAACCTGAGGAAAGTGCGGTGGATGTGGCCATGGGTCCGTCGTACGGATGGGTGGTCCCAGTTGGCCGGGAACTTTTCTCTATCGTAATGCACAGCAAGGAGCTCTTCTCAAAGGAAATGAACAGCAAGGGCACTGAGCTAGAGTTTAGCTTACAAAAATCCCGATTTATGCTACATTTAGGGGGACAGTATGGGACTAAGCCTTATGGGTAGAGAGGTAGAGCCTTGCATCCCCTCTTGCTTTCCATTCTCCTTGAACCAAGTGCAGCATGAATCTACTTTGTCCTTGGCATTTTTGCGTAAAGTAGTTCGCTTGGGGTTTTAGCGGGTGCAGTCCCTGATGCTTCGAAGTAATCCTCCATGGATTCGATCCAGATCTCGGCATCAGTTTGGATGAAACTTCCCTTGCCATCAAATTCTGGTGGCTTGATTTGCTTGAGAATAAACTTCTTCTCCTAAATCACGGCCGTACTTGGGGTAGGGGTCAGACTAGGAATCTGCACTTGAGGTTGTGCCTGGACATTGGGATTCTTAACATTAAAATTTTGCTAAGCGTTTCTCACATCACATTAACATGTCCAATTCATCTTTTGCCAAGTAACCTAATAACTTAACTTCTTTATCAATACTCACAGTCAAGACAATCATTGACAAAAAGAAGTTTTATTTCATTCATATGGGCATAGCCCTTTCGAGTACGATCATTTTTTTGAGAAGATGGAACAAGCTGATACATTAATTCTGGGAGAATAAGATTGTGTTACATTCAGCTACGGGAACTGAGTAATAGTATGGATTGGGATCATGGATTTTCAGGAATCGATAGGTCATTGGAAGATTAGGTATCCTTTCCTTTGATACCCGTTTTTCTCGTAATGTCCCAACACCTTGATTCTGTCGGCAGGGATTATTCGGGTCACCTCCTCGTACACATACGTGTTCTGCTTGACCTTTCGACCTCTGATATGTAGGGTTGTGTTTGCATGAGCCTCAACAAATATGAACAGCTTCACGATCTTCAGGTCCTCCAACCACTTGATTCTCTTTAGGTTAGTTCGAAGGTACGCAAATCGGTGGGAAGCTATGTAATAGATTCCTGAATCACCCGTCCATCTCCATTCCACATACAGGGGTGAAGGATTGTAGATGCGGTCTAGGATATTCATCATATCGATCCTCCATCGATAATCCGAGGAATGCATTGCGGTCATAAACATAACCTGGAACACCAAGAATTCATTCCATGCTTCACCACTCTGCAAGTCAGCATTGATACGTACGTAAGGAAATGTTCTTAACAACAACATTTGCTTTACTTCTACTTATTAAGTTTCCTTGTAAAGACATATCCTTCATTGGTTCGCTCTGATACCAACTGTAACTTGTCCACCTGTTCGCTCGTAGGACATGTCTTAGCAGCCCATCGGGAAGAGAATCCAGAAAGCGCCGCCCGACACTCCAATAGAATGTCACGGGGTTCGTGATCTAGGTCCCTGCCGAGTCTGCCACAAAGCGGAAGCATTCCAGCTATTCCCACTTAGGACCGACCTGAATCAGGGTTTCCCTAGTGGTCAAATTCCTAGAATGGTAGCTAGCATCGAACCCCAGGCGAACTACTTTACGCAGAAATGTCAGGGTCCAAGCGGATCCATGCTGCACTTGGAAAATGAGAGGGATGCAAAGCTCGACCTCTCTACCCATAGGGCATAGTCCCATTCTGTTCCCCTAAAACAACATAAATCGGACTCTAGTATCCTAGATTCTAGGTCAACGTTCCTTGCTATCAATTTCCTTCGAGAAAAGTTCCCGGCCAACTGGGACCACCCATCTGTAGGACGGACCCATGGCCACATCCACCACACTTTCCTCAGGGTTGTTTTAGTTATCTAATTACCTACCACATTTAGTTTGACACGCAAAAATCAGCTTCCTTAATTAGCCAATTAATCATCGGTTCCTTCACGTAATCTTAGCACTGACATAGAAAAACAATGTTAAGCAAATTTCTTTTCAACAATTTATCTTATTAATCAGTCTTTGGAATACATCATAATAATCTAGCCTGAAGGCTAATCCATAATCCACCCCGAAGGCAATCCAACTGCCTGAAGGCAATCCAACAATGGGTTCGGTCCACGTTCCCGGTGCGGCTAACAACCCCCTTGGTTAGGGTCAGTAGGCAGACAGTCGGGGGTAACTGATGCTAAAACCTACATAGATTTACATCAAGAGCCATGGCTATAGACCTTTATTTAATGCACCTGAATTATAGGCTTTAATATGATATGCAACCTTTTCTAGATACAACTTCGATAAATGAAGTTCATGCATGACAAATGTCATAAGACTAATGTTTACTTAATCCGTTCTACGGCAATTAATCCAACTTAAAATCGCATCTTCGCATGCAACAGGCAAGTTCATGGTTTCCTTTTCATGCAATGCAATTCTTTGGACAATATTCTAACGAATGTTAACGATTATTTCTTACGAATCATATCTAGGAAATCATTGCCTAGATGCATTATGTGCTTGTTCTTTCATGCGAGGAAGACAAGGATGCATTTAAACAAATTTTCATCCTTTTAACCTGTGCAATATGCAATTGGGATTGCAAGCAAAGAGCAACATGCAATTAAAACTCGTAAGACGAATGAGTAATTTGTATTCATAACTTCCTCATGAAATTTAAACATGCCCAATGTATTCCTTTAATGCGGAAATTATCTTTTAAGAACCTGGGATTGAGGACTCGTAGGGATGTCCACGCGTATGCTCAGGGTAGAAACTCCCCGTGAGCTCCTCTCGCTATTTTCTTGGGAGCCATTAACGAGTCGAATTCTGGTTCAGCTATTCCTCTTTGGCTCTTTCACGTATCGAATCCCTTTCTGCCCGAGATCTTTTATTCTGCACGGGACACGGCCCTTATTACAGAATGTGATTTTAGGCTAACCTGAAATGGTGAGGTGAACAAGGCTTATAGAAGCCTTGTTTTAGAAGCTTCTTTGCTTATGAGGTACAGGGATGATGTGAGAGGAGGAGATGATTGGAAAGGGGGAAAGATGATGACGAAGAGGATGATTAAGAAGGTGATGATGATGGCGATGGAGTGGGCAGCAGCAGCAAGGTTGCAGGCGGACTGCGTGGCAGAATGGCGACGGCCTGGGCAGCATGGCACGACAGCAACAGCAGTCCTCCGCCCTTCTCTCTCCTCGTGCCTCCCTCCCAAGCTCCCAGGGGGAGGTTATATAGCCTTTAAGGGGAGGGGGGATAGCCACCCCCATGGCATACTTGCATGACGTCTCCCTCCCCCATGCACTCCACCTCTCGTGGACTACTCACCCTCCCTCTCACACTCCTCTCCCCTGCCATGCATCGGATGAGGGGGGGAGGGGATATTAATTAAAAAAATTGCCTAAATTTTTACCATTATCCTCTTTTTCCCTTTTGGAGAGGTGTTCCCATGCCGCTTGCGGTCTTTAAGCCCGGGCCTCTTTTGCATGACACGGAGCCGAAATTTAACATTGTGCACAGAGGGAACACTTAGCCATCAACATTAATCGACGCAGAAGATTATTTTGCACTGCTTTTGTGCAAGATGTGCGGGATTTTTTTTAAGGTCGATTAATATTTTAGGTGAAAATATTACAAAGACTACTCAAGAAATTTATAAGTTCTTATTAGAAGAAATCTTTTGCAAGTATGGTTGTGTTGGTAAAGTGGTTGCAGATAGAGGAGAATTGGATGTGGATGAGGCTTGTGACTTCTTTTCACGATTGGGTATCAAGCTAGCTTTAACTTTAGCCTATAATCCTGAAGCAAATGGAAAAAGTGAAAGAGGTCATCAGCCTATCATTAAGGCATTAGAAAAGTCATGAAAGGGCAGGATGAAAGAGTGGCCAAGAATGTTACCCTTTACTTTATGGGCTGATAGGACCACTCATAGTTCAGTTACAGGGTATATGTCTATTGAATTAATGTATGGACAAAAGCCAATCATACCTATTGAGGAGACTGTTGCTACTTGGAGTGTTCTATGGGAAGAGGGTTTGAATAGAGAAGAGTTGTTGGTCCTACACATTAGATAGTTAGAAAGAAGGCCTGAAGGCATTGAGACAGCCATGAAAAAGCTAATGACTACAAGTATCAAGAACAAGAAGAGATTTGACAAGCAACATAGAATTTGACCAAGAGCTATACAAGAAGGGGACTGGGTGCTCGTTTATGACAATAGCTTGTAAAATCAGCATACTGCTAGTCAGAAGATGGCAAAGCGGTGGTTTGGTCCATATGTGGTAAGGTTTGTTTTTTATAATATTACATATGCATTACATGAGATGGATGGGACAGCTTTAAGGGTTCCAGTGGATATCGAGCTCTTTAAACATAGGGAGTCTTTAGCATATGAGTTGAATGAGTTGGATACTGAGAATGAACATGAGAATATGGAAGAAGAAGAGGTAGAAGATGAAGACATTGACATGGAAGAAGATACTTCTTGTGACACTACAAATCCATAAGAATTTGGCACATACCAAAGGATGTGCAGGTTAGGAGGGGGTTGATGTCATCCCATTATGCACACATCGTGTGAAAAACTCTAGAGTGTGGCTTTCTTATTGATATAGAGAGCCAAGGCCATTTTAGACATTAGTGTTAGTGTCCGTAGTGTGGATGGTTCAAAAATATTAGATTTTTGGATAAGTTTAGCTAATTTTTGATATTTTAGATATTATCTCTTGTAAAATTACGGGACATGTCTTAGTAACCCATCGGAAAGAGGGTCTAGAAGGCTCCATCGGCACTCTAGATCTTTCCGAGTCTACCACGTAGCAGAAGTATTCTGGCCATTCCCACTTAGGACTGACCTGAATCAGGGTTTCCTCTTGTGGTCAAATTCCTGGAGAGTAAGTAGCATCAAACCCCAGACGAACTACTTTACGCAGAAACGTCAGGGTCGAAGCGGATTCATGCTGCACTTGATTCAAGGAGAATAGGAAACAAGAGGGATGCAAGGCTCGATCTCTCTGCCCATAAGGCATAGTCCCGTTCCGTTCCCCTAAAACAACATAAATCGGGATTCTAGTAACCTAAACTCTAGGTTAGCGCCCTTGCTGTTCATTTCCTTCAAGAGAAGTTTCCTCATGTCCATTCTGCTTGAGAAAAGTTCCCGGTCAACCGAGACCACCCATCCGTAGGACGAACCCATGGCCACATCCACCACACTTTCCTCAGGGTTTCTTTAGTTGTCTAATTACCTACCACATTTAGTTGGACATGTATCAAGAAGCTTCCTTAATTAGCCAATTAGACACTGGTTTCTTCATGTAATCTTAGCACCTAACATAGAAAAACAATGTCAAACAAGTTCCTTTTCAACATGTTATCTTATTTATCTTTGGAATATATCCATATAATCCAACCCATCGGCTAATCCATAATCCGCTCGAAGGCTATCCAGCAATCCACAGGGATTACTAATCCAAGATTCTGCCCATAGACTAGTATGCGGGCCTTGAGATCCAATCCCGAGTCACGTTGGCCTCTTGTGCAGGGCCCGAAAGGCAAGGGATTTATAACCAGAGCCCCCCTGGCACCCAAGCGTCCTCCTGCTCCAAGTAGTGCCCAACAGAGAGACCTCACATGGCGGGTTCGGTCCACGTTCCCGGCGTGGCTAGCAACCCCCTTGGTTAGGATCAGGCAGATAGTCAGGGGTAACTCATGTTGCCTCTCCCTTCAGGCCTTCAACGTGAAGCATTAAATATCTTTCCATCCTTTAGTTCCTTGAGCAAAAAATGCAAATAGTGCTCTTAAATTGTTACAAGCACAATCAATCTAGTGGTCGTTTATTTGGCCAACTGCTAAGGAGTGAATCCTTATCTCCGAATGCATCCAACATTCAATCCGGGATCAATTGCAACTTGGTAAGATCCCCAAGGAATTGTTTGTTCACCCTTTTGTCCTTGGGTTAGGGCCATACCCTGTTAACCCAACTTAACCAATACCTTAGATTTCATAAATTAACAGTAAATCCTGGCGACCATGTTGCTCTAACTTGATTGATCCTTAGCTTCCAAGCAAATATCTAACTTCCCTTAACTTGGCAAATCAGCCCAAGAAAGGTAATGTAGTAGGATGACTACTCATCCTCTTGCAAGTTAGACTTGCGCTAGAACCTGCCAACCTCATTCCAAGGAATGGCCAATCCATCTTGTGATTAAACCACAAAGCCATGCGATGTTGCAACTTGTTGCACAAGTGTCGCATCTACCCATGGGATCATTTCACCAATTGAACGGCGTTTCCTGGTCAAGGAATTATGTTTAGACAAGAAGCAGGGTTTAGGGTGTCCTCTTACCCAACCCAACCCTAATTGTACTAGGCCGACGGTCCTGGGGTTTCCAAACTCAATCCAAGTTTTAGCATTAGGTCGAATGATCCTTAGGGTAGAACACCTAGATTGTTGTTTGCATGAGCATCCAATTGACCCAAACATTCCGTGAATGTGGGTAGGACCTTGGGGTTTGAGGATTTCGACTTGGCATTCCAAGTACGATATTAGGCAGCACTTCCAACGTGCCAAGCCCTAGCTAGTACTTGAGGTATTTAACGTGTCGACTAGTTATGCCTATACGAAATCCTAATAGTTATAATATCACAAGTGATTTAGCTAAGTTGAATTACTTGACTTGAGACAAGGATGAGCATTTCCTAGAGGTGCTAAGCTTGTTCTAAAGGTGTGAATAATTTCAAGACTTCACAATACATGTAAACCTGCGACGCACCACAAGGTTCGCAATAACCCTATCTTTTCTTCCTAAAGTCAAAACCTATGATAATTTGCAAAATAACTTTCATAGGACCTACTAGGACTTACATCAAAGAATCATGCCTACAACCTTTTGTCTAGGCAATTGAGTTTCATGCTTTGATAGGCCAAGCAATCTTTTCTAAATGCAACTCGATGAAATGAAATTTATGCACGACGAAGATGCAACATGCAACCCTTTCCTAACTACAACGTAGTTAATGAAGTTCATGCAAAGTGAATATTGTAGGACTAGTGTTGACTTATTCCATTTTACAAGCATATGCCACATGCAAATCCATAGATTCATTTTTGTGCTCTGCAATTCCTTCTCGGATACATCCTACGGGGGCTAACAAATTTTCCTCATGGGAATCATTACAAGGAAGATATTGCCTAAAATGCGACATACGCTTATTCTTTCCATGTCTAGTCAAAAATGCACTTAACAAGTTAATCCCCTTTGCCCTAAGAAATAGGCGTTTAGAATCATTACTTTGGAAATGCACCAAATTAGCAACATGCAGCTAATCTCTTAAGACGGACAACATGCAGCTAATCTCCTAAGACTCATTACTTTGCGGGGTACGATTTAAACTGCAGGTAATTATGATGCGGGAGATAACCTTGCATAGGTTTTACGTAGCGTGCAGAGAGTCATGTTTAGTAATATTTTTGAGCAGAAATATTACATTCTCTCCCCCTTGGAGGAATCGAGATGTCCTCATCTCGAGAAGAACTGGGGATATTGTTGGTTGAGAGTACTTCCATCTATCCAAGTGGCATCCTCCTAAGGATAATCTTTCCACTAGACGAGACATTCTCTCAAGGTTCTGGATCTTAATTGTCTCTCCCTAACATCTAAGATCCTGCCAAGCCCTAGCACAAGGACTCCTTGGCTAGGCATTACAACTTGTTGGTCATCAAGTACATGGCTAGGATTAGGTACATACTTTTTCAGTAGGCTGATGTGGAATACATTATGAACCTTTAGGCTCTCAGGGAGTTGCAGTCTATAAGCATTGGGTCCTAGGCACTTGAGAATCTTGTAGGGTCCACATTACCTTGGACTTAGCTTCTTGCATTTACCTAAGGATAGGGAACTCTTCTTTGGGCGTACGCGAATGAAGACCATGTCTCCTTCCTCGAAGGTTCTATCTTGATGTTTCAAATCCGCGTATGCCTTTTGTCTATCCTTGGCGGCTTGGATGTTCTGTCTTATTTACTTCATTTGGTCATCCATATCTTCCAGCATCTACCTTGAAGCTTCAACCCTCAAGGTTGGATCTGAGAAGTTTAAAGGACTTCGACAGTCATGCCTATACAATGCTTGAAAAGGGGTCATCTAGACGCTTTGTTGGTAAGAAGCATTGTAGGAAAACTCAACCAGTGGCAAGTATTGAATCCACCTTTTTGGTTCATGGTAGCAGTGTGCCCTTAGCATATCCTCGATGACTTGGTTGACTCGCTTCGTTTGACCATCGGATTGGGGATGGTAAGCTATACTATAGTCCCAATGGCTTCAAAGATAGCTCTCGAGAAGTGTGATGTGAAGAGAGAATCACGATCACTAATGATTATTCTGGGCAACCCATGTATCTTGAATATCTCCTTGATAAATAATCTTGCAATGTCAAAGGCTTTATAGTTTGTCTTAACAGGAATAAGATGTGCAACCTTGGTGAGCATATCAACCACAACCATAAAGGAGTTGTATCCTCCTTGGACTTGGGGTAGGCCAACAACAAAGTCCATACTGATGAATTCCCATTTCATTTGGGGAATGTCAAATGGTTGCAACTTTCCTGGCATTTTGACATGTTCGACCTTAATACGTTGACAATACAAACAGTCAATGATATATTTGAGAACATCACCTTTAGGACTCTCCCAATAGTAGCTCTTTCTGACTGCATTGAGGGTCTTGTCATAGCCAAGATTTCCTGAGAAAGGGGAATCATGAGCTTCCAAAAGTATCTTTTGCTTGAGTGATTGGCTTACCGGTATACATAATCTTGTTCTATAGTAGACAAGTCCACTATTGATAGAGAGTTCCTGATACTTAGCCTGTAGCTTTGGGTCTTGATCCTTGATAGGGATATCCCTTAGCATCTTTTGATAGGTTGGGTCATGGAAAGCTTCTTCTCTAGCTAGCTCAAGTATCGGGTTGTTTGGCATGGATACCTTTGTGGATAGAGATCTAGCTATTGATGGATTTTGCAAGATTAGAGAATTAAGGAATGCCTTGCGATTAAGTGCATCGGCAACTACATTCTCCTTTCCAGGCTGGTATTTGATTTCAAAATCATACTCCTCTAGCACTTCAATCCATCAACGTTGCCTCATGTTGAGCTCGTTCTGAGTAAAGATCCACTTGAAACTTTTATGATCCGTCACTAGGGTAAACTTGTTACCCAATAGGTAGTGTCTCCAAAGCTCTAGAGCATGGATGACAGCTAACAGCTCTAGATCATAGGTAGCATAATTCTTCTCATGGCTCTTCAGTTTTCTTGAGGAGTATGCTATAGGATGACCTTCTTGCATACGCACACATCCTAGGGCAAGTGTGCTAGCATCAGTTACTACTTTGAACTCCTTATTGAGGTCCGAAAGTTTCAGGATAGGTGTTGATATCAAACTTTGCTTTAATCTATCAAAGCTAGATTGTTCGGCAGTTGACCATGCAATCGATGTTTGCTTCTTCAATATATCTGTCAGAGGTGCTGCAATCAAAACATAGTTTTTGATAAAGACCTTATACCATCCTGTCAATCCAAGAAAACTGTGTATTTCTTTGACAGTTGTTGGTATTGGCCATTCTAGAACATCTCTGACTTTGGTTGGATGTACTGAGATTCCCTCCGCTGACACGATGAATCCCAGATATTCAATCTGGTGTTTGAAGAATGCACACTTCTTCATCTTGGCATAAAGCTTATGTTCCCTCATTGTCTCAAGGACAATGCGAAGCTAGGGTTCATGATCTTCTTCCTGTTTGGAGTAGACTAAGGTATCTTCGAAGAAGACGAGTATGAAGTCATCAAGATAT
The DNA here is from genome assembly GCF_053477565.2 of Lygodium microphyllum. Lineage (NCBI taxonomy): Eukaryota > Viridiplantae > Streptophyta > Polypodiopsida > Schizaeales > Lygodiaceae > Lygodium > Lygodium microphyllum. The sequence continues at coordinate 27,374,328 of NC_141137.1, forward strand.
GGCCTAAAGATATCCCGCATTAACCTGTTGAAGGTGGCAGGTGCATTCATAAGCCCGAATGACATGACTAGGAACTCAAAGTGTCCATATCTTGTGTTGAATGCTGTCTTTGGGATATCTTCTTCCTTGATCCTTATCTGATAGTATCCAGACCTGAGATCAATCTTGGAGAAGATCTTTGCTCCTTGAAGACGGTCAAGAAGTTCATCTATTCTTGGAATAGGATACTTGTTCTTAATGGTTGATTGATTTAACCCTCTGTAAATCAATACACAGTTGAAGTGTTCCATCCTTCTTTTTCTGGAATAGCACTGGAGCTCCCCATGGTGAACTGCTAGGATGGATGTAGCCTTGATCTAATAGTTGCTTGAGTTGCTCCTTCAGCTCAATTGCTTCTGGGATGGACATTCTATAAGGCCTCTTTCGAATTGGCGCAACTTTCGGTACTAGCTTGATCTCATGATTAACTTCCCTTTGAGACAAAAGTTCTGTCAACTCTTCAGAAAATACGTTTGCGTACTCCTTCAGCCATGAAGGTTCTTCACTAGACTCTTGATTCTGATCTAGTTTATTAAGCTTAATCAAGTAGACAGGTAGCCCCAACTCCCTTTAAAATTCGAGATGCTTTGGCCAATTGAATTTTTGGCTTTCCATCCTCTCCTTGAGTTGTGACCAATTCCCCTTCAGAGTTTCGAAAGGAAACTTGACCCTTTCCACAATGAATGTGGCCATCATTAGGTTTAAGCCAATCCATTGGATACCTAGGTTCATAACCTTGAATCTGACCGAAGTCGACTTTCCTCCCAGAAAGAATTCCACCTTAGCAGTTTGCTTGTTAGAAGTGACCTCACGACCATTTTCTAATTCCACAAGCAAGGTAGGTGCTTCTATTGTGGCTATTCCTAATCTTCTTGCACAAGCTAGTGAGATAAAGGAATGTGTACTGCCACAATCAATCAAGGTTTTGAAGCCTTTACCTTGATAGTTTGATGGTGTCTGAATCACCAAAAACTGGCAATTCGGGCCTTTCTTGTGAAGGGCGGCATGGACTGTTGCCCTCTCAAAGTCTGCTTCCATGGTCGGGTCTTCTTGTTCATACATTTCCCTGTTGGCAACACAGGTGGTTCTTCCTCTGCCTCGGATAGCGGCTCCTTAGCCACGGGTGGTTCCTTGGAATGGTTCTTGAGGTTGTCCTCCGCAAAGTTTGGGACATTGCCTTTTGAAATGACCGGGCTCATTGCAATGGAAGCAACGGAGATTGCAGCCATTACCTTGGGTAAGGACAAAGTTATTGGCATTGTTGGTCCCTGCTTTCTTCCTTTGTCCCCAGTTTTGACCTTTAAGTCTCTTCTCCTGGGACCTATATGCTCCTTTGTTCTGATCATTATAAGTCCAAGTCTTGTTACTTCTTGTCCTGGCCTGCACCTCATGAATTATGGGCGCAGCTCCAATGAGTGTGTCCTGAAGATCTATTGGGTGCATTGATTCGAGGTGGGTATTGACAGGTGGTTTTAATCCGAAAAAAAGCTTTGACACCTATTGTGTCATATCCATTTGTGGCACATACTTCAAAAGTGAGACGAACTTTGAGTAGTATGCGTCAAGGGTCAGACCAAGCTATTTTAGCTCATAGAACTCATTCATCTTTCGCGTGCAATACGCAGGTGGTAAGTATCTCCCTTGCACAGCTTTTTTCAGCTTTTCCCAGGTAACGGATCCTTCCGAGATCCCTTGGTCTCTGCAACATTGCTTCCACCAAAGCCTCGCTTCGCCGGTGAGCTTCAGCTTGGTGAGCATTGCCTTGTTGGCGGGTGTAGTACCGGCCGCTTCAAAGTAATCTTCCATGGACTCGATCCAAATCTCAGCATCAGCTTGGACAGTCCTTCCTTTCACATCAAATTCTGGCAGCTTGATCTGCTTGAGAAGAAACTTCTTCTCCTAAATCACGGCCGTACTTGGTGTAGGGGTCGAACTAGGAATCTGTACCTCGGGTTGTGCCTGGGTAACAGATTCTTAATGTTAACAACTCGCTAATTGTTACTTATATTACATTTCATACCCAATTTAGCCTTCAGCCAAGAAACCTAACCACTTAACTTTTTATCAATACTCATAGACAAGACAATCATTGATAAAAAGAAGTCTTATTTTATTAATATGGGCATAGCCCTTTCAGAGTACAATATTTCTTGGGATGGTAGAGCAAGCTGATACATTAATTCGAGGAGAATAAGGTTGTGTTACATTCAGCTACGGAAATTGGGTAATAATATGGACTTGGATCATGGATCTTCAGGAATCGATAAGTCATTGGAAGATTAGGGTATCCTTTCCTTTGGTACCCATTCTTCTCGTAGCGTCCCAACACCTTGATCCTATTGGCGGGGATTATGCGGGTCACTTCCTCATACACATACATGTTCAACTTGACCTTCCAACCTTCGACATGTAAAGTTGCGTTTATGTGAGCCTCAACAAAAATGAACAGCTTCACGATCTTCAGGTCCTCCAACCACTTGATTCTCTTTAGGTTGGTTCGAAGATACGCAAACGGGTGGGCAGCTATGTAATAGATTCCTGAATCACCCATCCATCTCCGTTCCACATACAGAGGTGATGGATTGTAAATGCGGTCTAGGATGTTCATCATATCGATCCTTCATTGATAATCCGAGGCATGCATCGTGGTCATAAACATGACCTGGAACACCATTAACCTATTCCATGCTTCATGACAGCATCGATAAGTAAGGAAATGTTCTTAATAGTAACATTTTCTTTACTTCTTCTTATTAAGTTTTCTTATAAAGATAGATCCTTCATTGGTTGGCTCTGATACCAACTGTAGCATGTCCACCTGTTCCCTTACAAGACACGTCTTAGCAGCCCATCGGAAAGGGGGTCTACTTTATGCAGGTGAACTACTTTACGCGGAAATGTTAGGGTCAAAGTGCATTCATGCTGCACTTGGTTCAAGGAGAATGGAAAATGAGAGGAAGGCAAGGCTCGACCTCTCTACCCATAAGGCATAGTCCCATTCCGTTTCCTTAAAATAGCATAAATTGGGATTCTAGTAACCTAAAATCTAGGTTAGTGCCCTTGCTATTCATTTCCTTCACGAGAAGGTTCCTGCTATCCATTCCGCTTAAGAATAGTTCCCGGCCAACTAGGACCACCCATCCATAGGACGGACCCATGGCCACATCCACCGCACTTTCCTCAAGATTTCTTTAGTTGTCTAATTACCTACCACATTTAGTTGGACATGCATCAAGCAGCTTCCTTAATTAGTCAGTTAGACACTAGTTCCTTCGCATAATCTTAGCACCTAACATAGAAAAAAAATGTCAAACAAGTTCCTTTTCAATCTCGAGTCACATTGGCCTCTTGTGCAGGGCCCAAAAGGCAAGGGATTTACGGCCAGAGCCCCCCTGGCACCCAAGCGTCCTCCTGCTCCAAGTAGTACGCAATGGAGAGACCTCACACGGCGAGTTCGGTCCATGTTCCCGGTGTGGCTAACAACCCCTTGGTTAGGGTTAGACAGACAGTCGAGGGTAACTGATGCTTGTTGAGATGACAAGCTCAACACATGTGGACATTAATGATGGACCGCCTGGTTAGATGGGTCCACATGTCTACACTTAGTACGTCGGTAGTCATTATGACTCTCACATGGCCACTGACTCATTATTTATTATATTCAGGTTGTTACACCTATTTACAGCTGGCATAGTTATAGTGCCAGTCGACTAGTGTAGTCGGTTATGCATTGTTTGACTTAGTAGGCTACTTTCCTTTATGTTGTATCTTATCTATACTTTGTGTACATAAATACATTCCAATGTCCTTACTTTCCGTAAATACAAAGGCACGAAAGATTCAACTCAAGCAAGAGTTGAATACATTGAAGAAAGGGAAGATGTCTATCAATGAGTATGCACTGAAGGTAAGGAGCATTGCAGATACCTTGGCAGCGATTGATGCAATGCCTGATGATGATAATTTGGTGTCATCTACCTTGGGTGGACTTAACAATGAAAAGGCTTGGAAGTCTTTTGTAACTTCCATATATGTCAAAAAGCCATTTCCAGATTTTGATGAGTTGGTCTCCCATATGATCACTGAAGAGATCAACGTGTAGAGTGAGACATCTGAAAGAAGTGTTGAACAGGTCCAAGCTTTCTACTTCACTTCAGGAAGGGGACGTGGCATGTTCTCTTCAAGAGGCCATGGTAAAGGACCTGGTAGTCATTATTTTTGGCCAACTGCTAAGGAGTGAATCCTTCTTTCCGAATGCATCCAGCACTCGATCCAGGATCAATTGCGACTTGGCAAGATCCCCTATATCCTAGGTTAGGGCCGTACCCTATTAACCTAACTTAATCAATATCTTAAGTTCATATGTTATTCCAAGTTATTGATTGGTCTTTTGCTTCCAAGCAAATATCTAATCCCCGTATCTTGGTCACTTTACCCAAGAGAGGTACTATATCAGGACAATTAATCATCCTCTTGCAAGATAAACTTGCATAAGAATCCGCCAGTCTCATTCCGAGGAATTGGCCATTCCCCTTGTGATCCAATCACAAGATCATGCGACTTTGCAACTTGTTGCCAAGTGTCACACCTAATTTATGGGACTATTCTTACCATCAATGGCGTCTTCTAATCATGGTATCATGATTAGATATGACAATCCATTCCTGTTTGCATTAGGCCGACATTGTCAGTCCTAGTGTTCCGAGTTTCATCTTTTTAGCGAGAGATTCTTAGGAAAACCGTAGATCACTTCTCGCAAGTATGTTCCAATGTCCTTACATTCCGTGAATGTGGGCAAGTCTTTAGGGTATAGGAGTTTGAGCTTTGGTAATACGAGCGACTAGGTAATGTCCTCAACAAGCTAACCCTGGTTAGCTCTTTGGAATATGTTGCATTGAATTAACCCTTCCTAAACGGGTACCTCACGGTTTTAGGTGTTTAGGTTTCAACCAATTTAACTTGTCTATTCTTGAAGATAATTACGCTACATTTTCGTAATAACCACATGATTCATTGTCTATGTGTAAGTTGATTTACAAGCCCTAACTTTTCGGGTTACGATCAAATCATAGGTTAAGTTATAGCATCATTTCAATTGATCATCCTATAACATGTAAACAAGATTCATGCTAAAACATGCAGCCTTTTTCTACTTTCATTTCCGAATGAATTTGTTGTATGCATAACTTACACCACCTTTCGTTGATTTTGAGTTTTTAGGTCACTTGCCTAGAGTTAAATCTTCTTCATGCAATCCTAGCAATTTGCTATGCTTGCTAATAACTTTCTTTAAGAATCCTGTTGAAAAAGATGTTCAATAATGCGATATGCAGTTTATTCCTTCCATGCTGAAGTGTACTATCATAATTCCATTTTGTAAAGATGGGCATTAATTAATCTAATTAATGCATAAAACCCACTTGCTAGCCATGCATAGAAATCTTATGCTTGTTTTCTTTTATTCGTTTTATTAAAAAAATACTAATGACCAAATTCTTCCATCGTGATGCTCTTTCCTTTAAATTAGTCAAAGTATTTAAATCAAAAGATGCATCCTATCTCCAAAAATGATCCACGCACAATTGAATTATAACGACGTAAATCAAAATTAGGAAGAAAAACCTGGACTTGTGGTGAAATGTCCACATGAATGTTAGGAGACGATCCTCCTGCGGTTGCGCCTTGTGCTTTCTTAGGAGCCATCGCGAATGCGGCCTTTTCGTCTTGGATGCATATTTATGACCTTGGCTGTCTCCTTTGCACGCGAAACTCCCTTTTGTGATTCCACCGTCCTTTAGAATCGAACCTTAGAAATGGAACTTATTAATTTCTCCTTCCTTTAGTGGAAGCTCCAGGGTGCAAATTGTCTATACGGGAAGGGGTTTAGCTTTCGGGCTAATTGGGAGATTGTAGAAAATTCAAGAGGGAAAAAGGGCTTGACGAGGCTTTTTAAGGCCTCGGATGGGACTCCATGGAAATGGGGGGTGCTATAATGGACTTTGGCGGATTGGAAAAAGAGGCAAAGGGTATAAAAGTCCTTAAAAAGGGATATCTCCATGGAGGGGGGGGGGGAGAAACCCACGTGAAAAGGTTTGAATCCCGGGAAGGGGGAGTAGGAAAACCTTTTGAGAGTAAGGCTTATTAAAGCCACGGCAAAGGGCTTAATGGCCTTTTAAAAGATTGGCTGGGACCCCATGGGAAAAAGGGGAGAACAAGGGGTGTGAAAGACCGTTAAGAGGGGATTTTGGGGGAAAAAAGGGCTTTAAAGATGCCACATGAAGGGGGGCTTCTTAGGAGGCTATAGAAGCTTCCTAAGAAGCTTCTAGAGCTTTTGGAGACTGTGGGAGCCTACATGGATAAGGAGATGGAGGTGTAGGTGGAATTCGATGGCGGCAGGGCGATCCCAATGGTGGCGGCACTCTTGCGACTCTCTCCTCCCCTTCAACGGTGATGTACAACCTTCTCCTCGTTTATGGCAGCGACTGCAGTCTGACGGCCTTCTCTCCTCCTTTTCTCACGACCACCCAGGGAAGAGTTGAGACTCTATTGTGCAGTCGTGAAGGAGGAAAGGGTGGTCGTGAGAAAAGGAGGAGAGAAGGTAGGAAGGGAAGAGTTGAAGACTCTGTTGTGCAGCCGTGAAGGAGGAAAGGGTGGTCGTGAGAAAAGGAGGAGAGAAGGCCGTCAGATTGCAGTCACTGCCATAAATGAGGAGAAACTGTACGTCGCCGTTGAAGGGGAGGAGAGAGTCGCAACAGTGCTGCCACCACTGGGATCGCCCTGCCGCCATCGAATTCCACCTACGCCTCCATCTCCTTATCCACGTAGGCTCCCACAGTCTCCAGAAGCTCTAGAAGCTTCTTAGGAAGCTTCTATAGCCTCCTAAGAAGCCCCCTTCATGTGGCATCTTTTAAGCCCCTTTTCCCCTCAAAATCCCCTCTTAAGGGTCTTTCACACCCCTTGTTCCCCCCTTTTTCCCGTGTGGTCCCAGCCAATCTTTTAAATGGCCATTAATCCCTTTCCGTGGCTTTAATAAGCCTTACTCTCAAAAGGTTTTCCTACCCCCCCTTCCAGGGATTTGAACCTTTTCCCGTGGGTTTCTTTCCCCCCCTCCACGGAGATATCCCTTTTTAAGGACTTTTATACCCTTTGCCCCTTTTTCCAATCCGCCAAAGTCTTTTATAGCACCCCCCATTTCCGTTGTCATATTGCTGCGCATTCGAGGTGTGAAAACCACCCAAAAGTTGTGCATGAGATTTGTTACTTTGTACATACTTTGACATAGACGTTGTGCTTTGCTTTGCTTGAACATTTTTCTTTCAGTTGGTTCATGTTCAAATTTACAGAAGAAACAAGTGTAAGTTCCTTAAGAGGCAAACTGTTCTTCCTCACAACTGAGAATGGAACGGTGGATATCTTGTTTATCCATCTCTTTCTACATTACACACACTTGATGCTCACACAGCAGGTTGTTATTGATTTGCCATTGATCCGATTGGGAGGTACTTTGCAATGGGGAGTGCAGATGCTCTTATGAGTCTTTGGGGACTTTCTGAGATGCTTTGTGTTCGTACTTTTACCAAGCTTGAAGCAAAGCAAGAGACCTAGATTTGAAGGGACATGCAATGTGAAGAGGAAAAGATGTTGCTTTTCTGTGTGTATAAGAGAGGAAAGTGTGGCTAAATAAGTGGGCTTTTTCTGGTTCATAAAAAGAAAACAAAAGGGAAAAAGAAAACACTAATGAAGAAAGCTAAAGAGGGATTTTCAAAAGAGCTAAAGAGGGAGGGAAAAAAAAGAGAGGCGGATGTGACAGAAAAAGAAGGAGAGGAATTACGCTAATAGGGAGGAACAAAGCATTAGAAAAAAACAGAGTGCTCTGCAATCTGTGGAAGGGGAGTAAACGACGAAAAAGCTTGAGAAAGCTCTGAATGCAGACTGAGTGCTGAAGTCTTGTGCAAGAGAGAGGATTGGAAGAGAAACAGTGAAGATGGCGGAACAGGAGGGGAACTAAAACAGAGAAGGAGGAGGACGATACTCTGCGCTGAATAGAGGGGAGCAGGGCTTATGCTTTAGGCTTTCATCTTTTGTGGTGGAAGCATGTGAGACTGTATTTACTGTAGTTGAGAGAGGCAGAGTTGGAAGAACTCTATAATTGTGACACAACAATATCGATTGTCTAATCAGCAATAATAATTTCATCAATTGCAGCAACTTATTCATCATCAACTTTAATTTCCAAGGCAGTAGCATATTCCGGGACAGTATGTTCATTTATAGGTCTTTGGAACTTCCAAGTAGACCTCCACGTTTTCAAAGCAATCATATTAGCTGCAGCACCAGCAATGGCTTGGTGCTCTAACTCGAGCAGCTGGTTCAGTTCCAGAGGTGCTAAAATAGTGTGATGTTAATTTTCAGTGTGCAACGTCTCAACAAGGTAGCTGTGATGATGGTGTATAACAGCGGCTTGTTCTTGAAGCCTCTCAAGGCTTGTCAAAATCGCAAGCATTGTATTAAATGCATCTACAGGCAAGTGAAATGAAACTATTTGTTCAATCACTTCTACCATAAGCAGTACCATGTACATAGCAAGCCAATTGTAGTGTTACTGGCACGCACTTTCCGCAAAGTGCCTGTTCTACAACTAATTGCTGCAGCAAATGTGTCAAGAGACTTACTTTCCAAAGCACAATTATCCAGTATTGAGTCTGAACCAATAAGCTTGAACAGCATGACACGACCAGTTGGTGCACTGAATGAGTGCCGGCAAAAATGAAGAAGAATACTTGACTACTGAAGTCGATTGGGGCAGCTGATATGGATACAAAGGGTTAAATCCTCATGCAGACCAGTGTATGCAGATCAGGGATCTTAATGAATCGATGTACATGCATAGTCAAGAATCTGAGCTTTGATGTGAAGTCTAGCCTTAAATGTATATTCACAGAATTTAGCATTGGATCATGCTTATGTAAGGTTGTTTCCTTTCCCATTTCCCTATGATTAACAGGATCATGTCAGAGCTCTTTCAATCATTGATCACTTTGGGTTCTTTTCTTTCCTAAGAGCAGCTGGAAGCAGCCCATACCCATGGGCTGAGCTTCAGTTAGAATAGAACTGTGAGTAGCAGGAGATGAAAGCTTAGCCTTTGTCATCTCACTTGAAGGGCTTGGATTTGATCACTTGCAAGATCATGTTGAGTTTACCCAACAAAATTCTCTTCGTATTATGCAGTTTGCCTTTGAAGATGAAGTTAGCCTATTGATGTTTTGAAAGAAGCTCCTCATATTACTAATGTTGTGCATGAATGTACCCTGGTTATTTACAGATTTAGAGACTAAAAATGATAAAGAAATAGAGCTTTCAAATTGACTTTGATATGCTAAATTGACCTTCTATCCTGAAATTATTCAAAGTCCTCTGTGGTCGCGACTTTGGTTTCAGAATCCTTCGACATCTTTGGTGAACCCGACGTGAAAGCGTCGCAGAAATTTCAGGATGGGAGATACTTCAGCCTCTATTTCAGCTTCCTCTACAACTCCAACTGCGTCTACTTCAGCTCCATCATTGACTGCTGCGTCAAGTACTTCAACGGAGGATCTAAAACAGATTTTGCAGAATATGTCCATGTATATGCAGCTCCAAAATCAGCAAACACAATTGTATATACAACAGCAACAACAATTGCATCAACAGCAGTTGTCTCAGCAAAGGCAACTCTATTCGGAGTAGGAGAATGCAAACAGCGCGACTAAGGCTATTGAAGCAGTTGAGAGTGAGAAGAAGCTATTTGATGGGCGTAATGTTTCAGCATATTTGAAGACATATGAGATCAAGATGGGATTTTTTGGAGTTCCTGCTGGACTTATGAGTAAGTACTTCCTTCGTCTTGTCACACCTGCTTTGAGGACAAAAGTGACTGATCTTTTTATTCAAAATACACATTGGCAAGATTTTAAGAAGTCCTTGAAAGAAGAATACTTCCTTGAGGACTTTGGTATGGCTACTCGACGGTCATTCCGAGAGTGGGTCTACATGCCAAATAAAGGTCTCGCTGCTTCGGAGTTGATTCGAGAATTCGAAGAGAGGTATAGTCAGCTTGATGCCATTGAACAAAGAGCATTGGATGTTGAAAAAGTTGAGCTTTTCTTGCAAGCTGCACATCCTGCTCTTCAAGAAGAACTGGGTGAGCTTCTTGAAGATAGCACGAAGCCTATGGGTCTTAAAACTGATTGGCAGGATGCTCAGGATGCAGTCTCAACTTTGACCAAGAGGAGGATATGGAAGACTTGCCTACAGAATGGTTCCATGACACCTACACCATCATCAGCTCCTATGCCTACTTCTATCCCTGTTATTTCTTCTCCTCGCTAGTTTCTTGGCCTATGCCAGTGCCTACTGTTTCTACTCCACCTATTCCTCCTGTTCCACGACCGATGCCTACACCTTCTGCTCCAAAACCATCCGCTCCATCGGTGCCTACCTCTCTTGATGACATAATCAAAGGCATCACAGATTTGACACTTGAGTCAGTCAAAGCGGAGTTAGTGGGAAAGTTGAAGGAGCAGTTTGCTTCAACTGTGCCTACTACTTCTTCTAGTGCTCCTACTGCACCTAGGAGTGCTCCTAGTGCACCTAGGAGAGATCGGAGATGTATTTGGTGTGATAGTACGGAGCATCAGCATTGCAGGGATTGTGACTCTTTTCAGGATGCAAGGAGGCAGAATTTGGTATATTGGGGGCAAGATGGTAAGATTTGGTTGACTGAGACAGGAGCTCCACTTGCTACCAACTTTGGTAAAGGTGGAATGAAGAAGTTAGTGGAGGATATGGCTGCGCGTACTTCTTATGTGACAGCTAGAGGTGATGCTTCTGCATATGGAGTACAGATTGAGAAGGGATCAGAGACTCAGTCAATGCTATGGACTTATGCTATGGAGACTGCAAACAAGGGGAAAATTCAGCAAACTATTTTGACTAGTGCAGGCTCTAGCATCAGATCAGAGACAGGTTGGGACTCGCCTGTTGACAGGTACTCTATTTATGCTTATTTGGCTAAATCTCATGGTGCAGATGTACTTGTTGAGGAGAAACGTAAGAGGGATGAAGAAAATCCAAGTGCAGCTAAGAAGACTAGAGGGGGTGAGTTTGTTTCTCCACCTACTGCAGGAGTCTTCAAGACCAGGGCCAGATCGACAAATGGAGGATGCTCAAAAGAGAGAAAAGAGACAAGAGCCTAGAGAGAGAAAGCAGCCAGGATTCAGATTGATGTCCGATATTGAGACATCTACAGACATGAAGAAAATCTTTAATGATAAGATACTTGGCAATGAGGTGACTTTCACTATTTCTGAGATTTTGGGTATCTCAAAAAGAGAGTTTCAGGATCAGTTTCAGGAGGTCTTGAAGAGGAAAAGACATGCATTGGCTACCACTGATACACAGGGAGTTTTTATTGGAGAGTTGGATGAGGATGAGGATGAGGTCATGGTTGATAATGGTTCTGTTTTTCCGCAGGTAGAGAAGAGGGTTCAGCCTATGCATTATGCTGAAATTGATGAGCCTATTTTGATACCGCGTAGTCACTTTTCGCGGAGCCATTGGGCTAGGACAACTACAGAGACGATGGTAAAGATTGGAGAGAAACAGGTGCCTTATGTTGCATTGGTTGATCATGGTTCAGAGATTAATCTCATAGTTCGTGGAGTTTATGAGAGTAACAGATGGCCTATGGATGTAGAGCATGGGTGGCGTATGAGAGCCGCCAATAACACTGCAGGTGATTTATATGCTGCTTGCCCTAGTGTCAGGGTTTCTATTGGTGATGTAGAGGAGGATTTTCATTTCTTTGTGCAGGATTCATGCTCTTATCCCATAATTCTTGGACAGCCATTCATTACAGAGATGCGCATGGAAACAAAGGTCATGGATGATGGATCTGCTTATGCACGGATTCGCAGTAAAGATGGTATGAGAGCAGTTCAGTTTATGACTGTATGTGTGAACCATGTTAGAAACAGAGATACTCTCAGAGATGCACCCTTACCCACTGTGAGGGATTCGGGTTTTCATTAGGTACCGCCGTTTCGCGAGACGATGGTGGTACAGAGGAGAGGAGATTGGAGTTCTCGCCTCCTGGCAGCAGTGTTTTCTCCTCCGGTTATGTTGGGATTACAGCAAACAGTTCGATGAGCTATCAGAAGACTTCTAGGTTGCCTAGAGCTGCCAGGCAGTATATATGCAGGAAGGAGAAAATTTTGAAAAATGCAGGAATTTTGGAGGATGATGAGCACATAGATGGGATGTATGACAGTGTGATTTGTGCAGATACGATGACAGAGATGGAAGATATGCTGAAAACTGATATGCTGAATTGCCATGGTAATGTATTAGTGCAATCCCTGGACATGTTTCATGAAATTGCAGATTTTGTGTCACAGATTGAGTCAGAGGCTGAGGTAACTCAGCAAAGAGTATTGAGTGCTGAAGAAATTCAGCAAACAGAGTTTCCAGCTGGTTATGATCAGCTTTCAGAGAGATAGAGGGCTGAAAATTTTCAGCCAACAGAGTTTACTGCTGAAATATTTCAGCATTCAGAGTTTGGGGCTGTTTCTATGCAGTCCATAGAGTAGAGGGCTGAGAATATTCAGCCATTGGAGTGCAGAATTGCTGATTTACAGCAAGGTTTATGTAATGCAGAAGAGCATAATGAAGCCAGGGTTGACACGAAATACAAAACTGTGGATAAGAAGGTGAAGCCGGTTGCTGTACCGCTTCCATTTGACAGTGATCAGCAAATAGAGAGGGCTGTTAAACAGCAAATTTTGAGGAATCCGGAGCATATTGGTCATAAATTTTCAGCGGAGACACTTGCTGAATTAAAAATTGGAAATGGTGATTTCTTGTTACCCATGGAGAAGCAATGCTTTCAGGAGATGCTTGAGTGTCATGGAAGGGGATTTGCTTTCGTCCCACATGAGATTGGATGTGTGAATCCTTATATTGTTGCTCCTATGGTCATTTTTACTATTCCTCATATCCCATGGAATCTCCAACCTATTCCAGTGCCTAAAGCACATTTGCCAAAGCTGATTGATTTATTGAATGAGAAAATCAGGATGGGAATCCTTGAGCCTTCATCTGCACCATACTCAAACAGGTGGTTTACAGTTCCAAAGAAGAATGGTACTCTCCGATTTATTCAGGATATGCAGCTAGTGAACAGAGTTACTATCAGGAATGTTGGTATAGGTCCAGTTGTGGATGAGTTTGCAGAGGCATTTGCTGGACGTGCCATCTATTCTTTGGGTGATTTGTATTCAGGATATGATCAGTTTCAGCTGGCTTTGGAAAGCAGGGACATAACCACCATGAGAACTCCTATTGGGCTTGTCAGGATGTGTACCTTGCCTCAAGGTGCCACTAATTCTGTTGCGCATATGATGAATGCCATGCATAAGGTCCTTCGTGATTACATACCTCAGCTTACTATGCCTTTCTTGGATGATGTGCCCATTAAGGGGTGTGCAGAAGAAGAGAAGAATGAGAGCCTAAATGAGCAGGGATGCAGATACTTTGTGGCTGATCATATTTCAGCATGTGAGAAGATTTTGGCCAGGTTAGAAGAAGTGAACTTGACACTTTCAGGGAAAAAATGTGTTTTTGGAGTGAATGAGGTTGTCATTGTTGGGCATATGTGTGGATATTATGGCAGGAAACCCTCACCTGATAAGGTGAATGCTATAGGCAAGATTGCAGAGTATTGTTCTACCACTTCTGAGGTACGGAGATTCATTGGTGCTTGCGTGTTTTATATGATTTGGATACCTCATTTTGCACACATAGCAGATTGTTTGTATCAGCTGCTTCGAAAGGGGCAGAAATTTTATTGGGATGAGAGCCACACTAAAGCCATGCGGAAATTGAAGAAGTTATTGCAGAATGCTCCTACTCTCAGGAAAGCGGATTATAACTGTGATAGGCCTATTGTATTGACAGTTGACACTAGTCCAATTGGCATAGGTTGGGCTGTGGGTCAAGATGATGCAGATGGAAATAGGTATGCTATTCGGTTTGGGGCGAAAGTCCTAAACGAGAGACAGAGGAGATATCCACAAATCAAGAGGGAGTTATTGGGGATTGTCACGGCTCTCAAATGTGACAAGGAGTACTTTATTGGAGCTTCAGTTGTGGTAGAGACAGATTGCTTGCCATTGATTGGTATGATCACGAGTTGCTCTACTCCGGATATAGCCATGTTGAGATGGATTGCATACATTAAGTCATTAAATCCGGAATTTAAACACATAGCAAGGAAGGATAATCCAGTGGCAAATATGTTGTCTAGAGCCAGATATGATGATGAGGAGACTCTACTTGCAGAAGAGGATGATGCAGAAATTTCAGCCACTATGGTTGATATTGTTTGTCATGTCTATGATATTGTGGCTTTCATAGAAGAACTTTATGTTGGAGATTGGTTGCAGATTGGCAGGTACCTTAGTACACTAAGCAAAAGAGATGAATGGACAGATGAAGAGTTCAAGAAGATCAGAAGGAAAGCCTATGGTTATTTTCTCAAGGACGGATTTCTTTGGAAGCATCCGAAGAAAAGAGGCGGATTACCTTTGCGGGTTGTCTGCGATAGAGAGACACAGTTACAGGTGATGAGGGAGTTTCATGAGAGTCCTTGGGCTGGTCATAGAGGAGTATGGGCTACTTATGAGAAAATCAAGGAGAAATATTGGTGGAAAGGCATGTACAGAGATGTTTCTCACTTTGTTGAGACTTGCAGAGACTGCCAGATGTATTCAGTAGTGCGTCATAGAGATGAGCTTCATCCGACCTATCCGCTATGCATTCATTATAAGTGGGTAGTTGATTTGGTTACCATGCCTATGGGTCTATGGCAGATGAGATACATTGTTTTGGCTAGAGAGGATCTTACCAATCATGTTGAGGGCAGATCTTTGAGAACGAAGACCACTAGTGCAGTGTGTAAGTTCTTATTGGAGGAAATTTTCTGCAGGTATGGTTGTGTGGGTAAGATCACTGCGGATCGTGGTGAATTGGATGCAGATGAAGCTAGGGAGTTTTTCTCTCAGCTAGGAATCAAGTTGGCTCTTACCACAGCATACAATCCAGAGGGAAACGGAAAGAGTGAAAGAGGGCATCCGCCGATAGTGAAAGCATTAGCCAAAGCATGCAGAGGACGGATTGGAGAATGGCCAAGACTTCTACCATTTGCTTTGTGGGCTGATCGTACGACTCATAGTGTTACCACAGGATATATGCCTGTAGAGTTGATGTATGGTCAGAAACCTGTTATGCCAATTGAGACTTGTGCTTTGACTTGGTCAATTTTACCTTGGCAGGAGGATTTGACGAGAGAGCAGCTCTTAGCTCTTCGGATTCGACAGTTGGAGAGGAGATCTGAGGATATTCAGCTAGCTATTGACAGGTTGAAAGTTGCTAGACTAAGGAATAAGGACAGGTTTGATAGCAGGCATCGCTTGCGGCCAAGAGCAATAGAAGAGGGAGATTGGGTATTGATGTTTGATAGCAGTCTTGAAAATCAGCATACTGCACTTCGGAAGATGGTGAAAAGATGGTTTGGGCCATATATAGTCAGACATGTCTTTGATAATGCAACATATGAGCTGACAGAATTGGATGGAACAGTGCTTAGAGTGCCTATTGCTGGAAAAAGAATCAAGATTTTCAAGAAAAGAGATTATGAGGATTATGCATTGGAAGAATTTTCAAGAGAAGAGCAACGACAAGAAACTCCAATGGAAGAGACAGATGATATGACAGATAATCTTGTTGATCTACCGGAAATGCATAATGAAGAGATTGATCTATTTGTGGATCTTGATGATAACGATCATGGGTAGTTGGCCCATCCGGAGGATGCACAGGATTAGAGGGGGTGGATGTCGTATTGCTCCGCATTCGAGGTGTGAAAACCACCCAAAAGTTGTGCATGAGATTTGTTACTTTGTACATACTTTGACATAGACGTTGTGCTTTGCTTTGCTTGAACATTTTTCTTTCAGTTGGTTCATGTTCAATTTTATAGAAGAAACAAGCGTAAGTTCCTTAAGAGGCGAACTGTTCTTCCTCACAACTGAGAATGGAATGGTGGATATCTTGTTTATCCATCTCTTTCTACATTACACACACTTGATGCTCACACAGCAGGTTGTTATTGATTTGCCATTGATCCGACTGGGAGGTACTTTGCAATGGGGAGTGCAGATGCTCTTATGAGTCTTTGGGGACTTTCTAAGATGCTTTCTGTTTGTACTTTTACCAAGCTTAAAGCAAAGCAAGAGACCTAGATTTGAAGGGACATGCAATGTGAAGAGGAAAAGATGCTGCTTTTCTGTGTGTATAAGAGAGGAAAGTGTGGCTAAATAAGTGGGCTTTTTGTGGTTCATAAAAAGAAAACAAAAGGGAAAAAGAAAACACTAATGAAGAAAGCTAAAGAGGGATTTTCAAAAGAGCTAAAGAGGGAGGGAAAAAAAAATGAGGCGGATGTGACAGAAAAAGAAGGAGAGGAATTACGCTAATAGGGAGGAACAGAGCATTAGAAAAAAACAGAGTGCTCTGCAATCTGTGGAAGGGGAGTAAACGACGAAAAAGCTTGAGAAAGCTCTGAATGCAAACTGAGTGCTGAAGTCTTGTGCAAGAGAGAGGATTGGAAGAGAAACAGTGAAGATGGCGGAACAGGAGGGGAACTAAAACAGAGAAGGAGGAGGACGATACTCTGCGCTGAATAGAGGGGAGCAGGGGTTATGCTTTAGGCTTTCATCTTTTGTGGTGGAAGCATGTGAGACTGTATTTACTGTAGTTGAGAGAGGCAGAGTTGGAAGAACTCTATAATTGTGACACAACAATATCGATTGTCTGATCAGCAATAATAATTTCATCAATTGCAGCAACTTATTCATCATCAACTTTAATTTCCAAGGCAGTAGCATATTCCGGGACAGTATGTTCATTTATAGGCCT
The DNA here is from genome assembly GCF_053477565.2 of Lygodium microphyllum. Taxonomy (NCBI): domain Eukaryota; kingdom Viridiplantae; phylum Streptophyta; class Polypodiopsida; order Schizaeales; family Lygodiaceae; genus Lygodium; species Lygodium microphyllum. The sequence goes on from NC_141137.1 coordinate 27,391,377, forward strand.
TTGGAACTTCCAAGTAGACCTCCACGTTTTCAAAGCAATCATATCAGCTGCAGCACCAGCAATGGCTTGGTGCTCTAACTCGAGCAGCTGGTTTAGTTCCAGAGGTGCTAAAACAATGTGATGTTAATTTTCAGTGTGCAACGTCTCAACAAGGTAGCTGTGATGATGGTGTACAACAGCGGCTTGTTCTTGAAGCCTCTCAAGGCTTGTCAAAATCGCAAGCATTGTATTAAATGCATCTACGGGCAAGTGAAATGAAACTATTTGTTCAATCACTTCTACCATAAGCAGTACCATGTACATAGCAAGCCAATTGTAGTGCTACTGGCACGCACTTTCCGCAAAGTGCCTGTTCTACAACTAATTGCTGCAGCAAATGTGTCAAGAGACTTACTTTCCAAAGCACAATTATCCAGTATTGAGTCTGAACCAATAAGCTTGAACAGCATGACACGACCAGTTGGTGCACTGAATGAGTGCCGGCAAAAATGAAGAAGAATACTTGACTACTGAAGTCGATTGGGGCAGCTGATATCGATACAAAGGGTTAAATCCTCATGCAGACCAGTGTATGCAAATCAGGGATCTTAATGAATCGATGTACATGCATAGTCAAGAATCTGAGCTTTGATGTGAAGTCTGGCCTTAAATGTATATCCACAGAATTTAGCATTGGATCATGCTTATGTAAGGTTGTTTCCTTTCCCATTTCCCTATGATTAACAGGATCATGTCAGAGCTCTTTCAATCATTGATCACTTTGGGTTCTTTTCTTTCCTAAGAGCAGCTGGAAGCAGCCCATACCCATGGGCTGAGCTTCAGTTAGAATAGAACTGTGAGTAGCAGGAGATGAAAGCTTAGCCTTTGTCATCTCACTTGAAGGGCTTGGATTTGATCACTTGCAAGATCATGTTGAGTTTACCCAACAAAATTCTCTTCGTATTATGCAGTTTGCCTTTGAAGATGAAGTTAGCCTATTGATGTTTTGAAAGAAGCTCCTCATATTACTAATGTTGTGCATGAATGTACCCTGGTTATTTACAGATTTAGAGACTAAAAATGATGCAGAAATAGAGCTTTCAAATTGACTTTGATATGCTAAATTGACCTTCTATCCTGAAATTATTCAAAGTCCTCTGTGGTCGCGACTTTGCTTTCAGAATCCTTCGACACCGTGGAGTCCCATTTGAGGACTTAAAAATCCTCGTCAAGCCCTTTTCCCCACTTGAATTTCCTACAATCTCCCAATTAGCCCGAGTGCTAAACCCCTTCTCGTGTAGATAATTTGCACCCTGGAGCTTCCATTAAAGAAAGGAGAAATTAATAAGTTCCATTTCTAAGGTTCGATTCTGAAGGACAATGGAATCACAAAAGGGAGTTTCATGTGCAAAGGAGACGGACAAGGTCATAAATCTACATCCAAGACAAAAAGGCTGCATTCGCGATGGCTCCTAAGAAAGCACAAGGCGCAACCGCAGGAGGATCGTCTCCTAACATCCATGTGGACATTTCACCACAAGTCCAGGTTTTTCTTCCTAAGTTTGATTTACGTCGTTATATTTCAATTGTGTGTGGATCATTTTTGGAGATAGGATGCATGCGCATCTTTCGATCTAATTATTTTCACTAATTTAAATGAAAGAGCATCACGATGGAAGAATTCGGTCATTAGTATTTTTTTTATAAAACGAATAAAAGAAAGCAAGCATAATATTTCTATACTTGACTAGCAAGTGGGTTTTATGCATTAATTAGATTAATTGTGCCCATCTTTACAAAATGGAATTATGATAGTACACTTCAGCATGGAAGGAATAAACTGCATATCGCATTATTGAACATATTTTTCAAAAGGATTCTTAAAGAAAGTTATTAGCAACCATACCAAAGTTGCTAGGACTGCATAAAGAAGATTTAACTCTAGGCAAGTGACCTAAAAACTCAAAATCAACGAAAGGTGGTGTAAGTCCTGCATACAAAAAATTCATTCGGAAATGAAAGTAGAAAAAGGATGCATGTTTTAGCATGAATCTTGTTTGCATGTTATAGGATGATCAATTGAAATGATGCTATAACTTAACCTATGATTTGATCGTAACTCAAAAAGTTAGGGTTTGTAAATCAACTTACACGTAGAAAATGAATCATGTGGTTACAAAAATGTAGCATAATTATCTTCAAGAATATACAAGTTAAATTGGTTTAAACCTAAACACCTAAAACTATGAGGTACTCTTTTAGGAAGGGTTAATTCAATGCAACATATCCCAAAGAGCTAACTAGGGTTAGCACGTTGAGGACATTACCTAGTCGCTCGTATTACCAAAGCTGAAACTCCTATACCCTAAAGACTTGCCCACATTCACCGAATGTAGGGACATTGGAACATACTTGCAAGAAGTGATCTAGGGTTTTCCTAAGAATCTCTCGCTAAAAAGATGAAACTCAGAACCCTAGGACCGACAATGTCGGCCTAATGCAAACAAGAACGGATTGTCATATCTAATCATGATACCATGATTAGAAGACGTCGTTGATGGTTAGAATAGTCCCATGGATTAGGTGCGACACTTGGCAACAAGTTGCAAAGTCGCATGATCTTGTGATTGGATCACAAGGGGAATGGCCAATTCCTCGGAATGAGATTGGCGGATTCTTACGCAAGTTTACCTTGCAAGAGGATGAATAATTGTCCTGATATAGTACCTTTCTTGGGTAAAGTGACCAATATATGGGGATTAGAGATTTTCTTGGAAGCAAAAGACCAATCAATAACTTGGAATAACATATGAACTTAAGGTATTGATTAAGTCAGGTTAATAGGGTACGGCCCTAACCAAGGATATAGGGGATCTTGCCAAGTCGCAATTGATCCTGGATCGAGTGCTGGATGCATTCGGAAAGAAGGATTCACTCCTTAGCAGTTGGCCAAAAATAACGACCAATGGAATTGTTTGTGCTTGTAACAATTTTTTAAGAGCACTATTTTGCTTTGTTTGCTCAAATAATCAAAGGATAAAAGGATATCTAATGCTTTAGGTTGAAGGCCTGAAGGGAGAGGCAGCTCAGTTACCCCCGACTGCCTACCTGACCCTAACCAAGGGGGTTGTTAACTGCGCCGGGAAGGTGGACCGAACCCACCGCAAGAGGACTCTCCGTTGAGCACTACTTGGAGCAGGAGGACGCTTGGGTGCTAGAGGGGGCTCAGACCGTAAATCCCTTGCCTTCCTAGCCCTGCACAAGAGGCCAACTTGACTCGAGATTGGATCCCGAGGCCAGCATACTAGTCTACAGGCAGAATCTCGGATTAGTGATCCTTATGGATTGTTGGATAGCCTTCGGGGGGATTATGGATAAGCCTACTACAGGTTGGGCTTTATGTATTTCAAAGATAAATATGATAACCTGTTGAAAAGGAACTTGTTTGGCATTGCTTTTCTTTGTTAAGTGCTATGATTACGTGAAGGAACCAGTGCCTAATGGGCTAATTAATGAAGCTGATTCATACATGTCCAACTAAATGTGTTAGGTAATTAAATAACCAAAACAATCTGAGGAAAGTGTGGTGGATGTAGCCATGGGTCCGTCCTACGGATGGGTGGTTCTGGTTGGCCAAGAAATTTTCTCAATCCTGATGGACATCGAGAAGATCGTTCAAAGAACACGAACAACAAGAGCGTTGACCTAGAGTCTAAGTTATAAATGATCCCGATTTACGCTATTTTAGGGAAACGGAATGGGACTATGCCTTATGGCAAAGAGGTTGAGCTTTGCATCCCTCTCATTTTCCATTCTCCTTGAATCAAGTGCAGTGTGAATCCGGTTCGGACCTGGCATTTCTGCATAAAGTAGTGCGCTCGGGTTCGACGCTAGAAAATGACCAATAGGGAAAACCCTAATTCAGGTCGGTCCTAAGTGGGAACAGCCGGAATACTTCCACTACATGGCAGACGTAGAAAGTCCTAGATCGCAAACCCTGTAACATTCCATGGGAGTGCCGGGTGGAGCTTTTTAGACATCCTTTCCGATGGACTGCTAAGACGTATCCTGAAAATAACAGGTGGACACGTTACAAAATGCATCCAGCATGTTCGATCCGGGATCAATTGCAACTTGGTAAGATCCGCAAGGGTTTGTCTGTTCACCCTTTTTTCCTTGGGTTAGCACCATACCCTGTTAACCCAACTTAACCAATACCTTAGGTTTCATAAACTAATAGTAAATCCTGGCAACCATGTCGCTCTAACTTGATTGATCCTTTGCTTCTAAGCAAATACCTAACTTCCCTTAACTTGGTGAATCAGCCCAAGAAAGGTAATGTAGCAGGATGACTACTCATCCTCTTGCACGTTAGACTTGCGCTAGAACCTACCAACCTCATTTCAAGGAATGGCCAATCCATCTTGTGATTAAACCACAAAGCCGTGCAATGTTGCAAGTTGTTGCACAAGTGTCGCATCTATCCATGGGATCATTTCACCCATTGAATGGTGTTTCTTGGTCAAGGAATTATGTTTAGACAAGAAGCAGGATTTAGGGTGTTCTCTTACCCAACCCAACCCTAATTGTACTAGGCCGATAATGTTCGGTCCTAGGATTTCCAAACTCAATCCGAGTTTTAGCATTAGGTCGAATGATCCTTAGGGTAGAAACCCTAGATCATTGTTTGTATGAGCGTCCAATTGACCCAAACATTACATGAATGTGGGTAGGACCTTCGGGTTTGAGGATTTTGACTTGGCATTCCAAGTACGATATTAGATAACATTTCAAATGTGCCAAGCCCTAGCTAGTACTTGAGGTATTTAACGTGTCAACTAGTTATGCCTATACGAAATCCTAATAGTTATAATATCACAAGTGATTTAGCTAAGTTGAACTACTTGACTTGCGACAAGGATAAGGCTTTCCTAGAGGTGCTAAGCTTGTTCTAAAGGTATGAATAATTTCAAGACGTCACAATACATGTAAACCTGCGACGCACCACAAGGTTCACAATAACCCTATCTTTTCTTGCTAAAGTCAAAACGCACGATAATTTGCAGAATAACTTTCGTAGGACCTACTAGGACTTACATCAAAGAATCATGCCTACAACCTTTTGTCTAGGCAATTGAGTTTCATGCTTTGATAGGCTAAGCAATCTTTTCTAAATGCAACTCGATGAAATGAAATTTACGCACGATGAAGATGCAACATGCAACCCTTTCCTAACTACAACGTAGTTAATGAAGTTCATGCAAAGTGAATATTGTAGAACTAGTGTTGACTTATTCCATTTTACAAGCATATGCCAGATGCAAATCCATTGATTCATTTTCATGCCCTGCAATTTCTTCTCGGATACATCCTATGGGGGTTAACAACTTTTCCTCATGGAAATCATTTTTAAGGAAGATATTGCCTAAAATGTGACATACACCTATTCTTTCCATGTCTAGTCAAAAATGCACTTAACAATTTAATCCCCTTTGCCCTAAGCAATAGGCGTTTAGACTCATTACTTTGGAAATGCACCAAATTAGCAACATGAAACTAATCTCCTAAGACGGACAACTCTGGAAATGCAAACAATTCAATTGCATGACATGCACCAATCCTTATCCATCATTCAAAAAGATAATTTATCAAATGTACTTTTGTCGCTACCACATGCATTAATGATAAGCGTAAAATGCATTCTCCCTTATGGAATTAAGCGTGCTTAAAACATTTCTTTATGTTAAAATAAATTCAAAAAAACCTGGACTTGTGGATCCGCGGTGATATCCACGTGTAAGTTCGCGGAAGAACCTCCCGCGGGTGCGCCTTGCGTCTTCTTGGGAGCCATCGTTGATGATTTGACTCCGCGATCTCTTACATGATCTCCGAATTTCCTCCGCTTGGCAAAAGGGCCTCCAAGCCTGCCTGCTCTCTCCCTTGTGCAGGAATTGGGGTTTTATGAATCTCGGTTTTAAAATCGAGGAAAGCACATGGGAACAAGGCTTATGGGCCTTATCCCTTTAGAAGCTTCTTAAAGAAGCTTCTAAGAAGCTTCTAATCTTTGAGCAGGGCCGATGTGGAAGAAAGGTAATGATTGAGAGGGTAATAAAAAGGTGGAAACATGACGACAAGTGGGGGAATATTGACTTGCTGTGGCAAACGTGGAGTTACGGGCGGCAAAAATGCTGCGACGATAGCTGCAAGTGAGAGGTGGCGGTGAAATAGCGTTGGCAGCGGCAACCATCCCTCCTCTCCACGATCGTGGACAGCATGGTAGTATCCTCCTCTTCCTTTCTTATCTCCTCTGGTCGTTAGCGTAGCCTCTCCCTTATCCTCCCTCCCCTCAAGGCCTAAGGGGTGTTTATATAGGCCAAGGGGGAAGAGAAAAACTCCATCACATGGTGCCCCCCCATACTTCCCTCCTCACCCATGCATCTCCACCTCTCTTACTTCATCTCACACTCCCTCTCCTCTAGCCATGCATCAACTGGGGGAAAGGGATAATAATAATAAAAATTTGCCTATTTTTTAAACCACTATCCATTTTTGCCCCTTCCAAAAGGGTGTTTCCCCGCGGGTTTTTACGATCTTCAACCCCGGGCTCGATTTCACAATGCAGAGATCTCATTTTTGCATGTGCGAGGAACCGTTTAAGCTGCCGGTAATTATGATGCGGGAGATAACCTTGCACAAGTTTTACGCAGCGTGTGGGGAGTCAAGTTTAGTAGATCGAGATGTCCTCATCTCAATAAGAACTGGGGGTATTCTTGGTTGAGAGTACTTTCATCTATCCAAGTGGCATCCTCCTCGGGATAATCTTTCCACTAGACGAGAAATTCTCTCAAGGTTCTGGATCTTAATTGTCTCTCCCTAACATCTAAGATCCTGCCAGGCCGTAGCTCAAGGACTCCTTGGCTAGGCATTACAACTTGTTGATCATCAAGTACATGGCTAGGATTAGGTACATACTTTTTCAGTAGGCTGATGTGGAATACATTATGAACCTTTAGGTTCTCAGGGAGTTGCATTCTATAAGCATTGGATCCTAGGCACTTGAGAATCTTGTAGGATCCACAGTACCTTGTACTTAGCTTCTTGCATTCACCTAAGGATAGGGAACTCTTCTTTGGGCGTACGTGAATGAAGACCATGTCTCCTTCCTTGAAGGTTCTATCTTGACATTTCAAATCCACGTACAATCATTCCCATACAATGCTTGAAAAGGGGTCATCTGAATGCTTTGTTGGTAAGAAGCATTGTAGGAAAACTCAACCAGTGGCAAGTATTGAATCCACTTTTTTGGTTCATGGCAGCACTGTGCCCTTAGCATATCCTCGATGACTTGGTTGACTCGCTTCGTTTGACTTTCGATTTGGGGATGGTAAGCTATACTAAAATAGAGTTGAGTCCCAATGGCTTCAAAGATAGCTCTCGAGAAGTGTGATGTGAAGAGAGAATCACGATCACTAATGATTCTTCTGGGCAACCCATGTAGCTTGAATATCTCCTTGATAAATAATCTTGCAATGTCAGAGGCTTTATAGTTTGTCTTAACAGGAATAAGATGTTCCAAGTCATGTTTATGATCGCGATGCATTCCTCAGATTATCGACAAAGGATCGATATGATGAACATCCTAGACTGTGTTTATAATCCATCGCCTTTGTACATGGAACAGAGGTGGACAGGTTTGTACATGGAACGGAGGTGGACGGGTGACTTAGGAATCTACTACATAGCTGCCCATCGATTTCTGTACCTTCGAACCAACCTAAAGAGGATCAAGTGGTTGGAGGACCTGAAGATCGTGAAGCTGTTCATTTTTGTGGAGGCTCACATAAACTCAACTTTACATATCAAAGGTCGGAGGGTTGAGCTGAACTCATATGTATACAAGGAAGTGACCCAAATAATCCCTGCCGATAGGATCAAGGTGTTGGGACGCTACAAGAAGAATGGGTACCAAAGAAAAGGATACCCTAATCTTCCGATAACCTATCGAATCCTGAAGATCCATGACCTGAAATCATATTACTGTCCATATTCCATGGCTAAATGTAACACAAAATTATTCTCCCCGAACAAAATGTAACAGTTGCTCTATCATCCGAGGAAATATTGTACTCTGAAAGGGTTATGCCCATATAAATGAAATAAGTCTTCTTTTTATCAATGTTTGTCTTGTCAATGAGAATTGATAAAAAGTTAAGTGGCTAGGTTTCTTGGCTAAAAGCTAAATTGGGTATGAAATATAATCATAACGATTAGCAAGTTGTAACATTAAGAATCCTCTATCCAGGCACAACCCCAGGTACAGATTCCCAGTCCGCCCCCAACATCAAGTACAGCCATGATTCAGGAGAAGAAGTTTCTTCTTAAGCAAATCAAGCCACCAGAATTTGATGGGAAGGGAAGGACTATCCAAGCAGATGTTGAGATTTGGATAGAGTCCATGGAAGATTACTTTGAAGCGGCCGGGTACTACACCCGCCAACCAGGCTATGCTCGTCGAGCTGAAGCTCACCGGTGAAGCCAGGCTTTGGTGAAAGAAATGATGCAGAGATCAAGGGATCTCGAAAGGATCTCTTACTTGGGAAAAGCTAAAGAAAGCTGTGCAAGGAAGATACTTACCACCTGCGTATCACACTCAGAAAATGAATGAGTTCTACGAGCTGAAACAGTTGTTTCTAACTCTTGATGCATACTACTCAAAATTTGTCTCACTTCTGAAGTATGCACCATAGATGGCTATGACACAACAAGTGTCGAAGTTTTGTGCCTGTTTAAACCCACCGGTAAATACCCACCTTGAATCTATGCGCCCAACAGATCTACAGGACGCACTCATTCAAGCTGCTCCCATAATTCAGGAGGTGTAAGATAGGCCAAGAAGTAACAAGACTTGGTCTGATAATGATCAGAATAGAGGAACATATAGGCCCCAAACAAAGAGAGTTCAAGGTCAAAACCGGGGACAAAGAAAGAAAGCAAGGACCAATAATGTCAATAACTTTGTCCCTACCCAAGGTAATGGCTGAAATCTCCATTGTTTCCACTGGAACGAGCCCGGTCATTTCAAAAGGCAATGTCCCAACTTGGCGGAGGACATCGTCAAGCTCCTTTCCAAGGAACTGGCTGTGGCCTAGGAGCTGCCACCCGAGGCAGAGGAAGAACCGCCTCTGTTGCCAATAGGGAATTGTGCGAAGAAGAAGACCCGACCATGGAAGCAGACTTTGAAAGGGCAACAGTCCATGCCGCCCTTCACAAGAAAGGCCCAAATCGCCAGTTTTCAGTGATTCAAACACCATCAGACTATCAAGGTGAAGGCTTCAAAACCTTGATTGAGTGTGGCAGTACGCATTACTTTATCTCACCAGATTGTGCAAGAAGATTAGGAATAGCCACAGTAGAAGCACCTACCTTGCTTGTGGAATTAGCAAATGGTCGTGAGGTCACTTGTACTAGGCAAACTGCTAAGGTGGAATTTTTTCTGGGAGGAAAGTCCACTTCAATCAAATTCAAGGTCATGAACCTAGGTATCCATGAGTGTTTACTCGGAATGGATTGGCTTAAACCTAGTGACGCCCACATTCATTGTGGAAAGGGCCGAGTTTCCGTTCGAAACTCTGAAGGGGAATTGGTCACAACTCAAGGAGAGGCTGGAAAGCTAAAAATTCAATTGGCTAAACCATCTCGGATTGTGAAGGGAGTTAGAAAGGGATTACCTGTCTACTTGATTAAGCTCAATAAGCTAGATGAGAAGTAGGAGTCCAGTGAAGGACCTTCATGGCTAAGGGAGTACGTGGATGTATTCCCTGAAGAGCTGACAGAACTTTCGCCTCAAAGGGAAGTGGATCATGAGATCAAGCTAGTGCCAGGAGCTGCAAAAATAGCAAAGAGGACTTATAGGATGTCCATCCCGGAAGCAATTGAGCTAAAGGAGCAACTCAAGCAACTGTTATATCAGGGCTACATCCGTCCTAGCAGTTCACCATGGGGAGCTCCAGTGCTGTTGCAAAAGAAGAAAGATGGAACACTTCGTCTGTGCATTGATTATGGAGGGTTGTATCCTATTCCTAGAATAGACAAGCTTCTTCACCATCTTCAGGGTGCGAAGATTTTCTCCAAGATTGATCTCAGGTCTGGTTACTATTAGATAAGGATCAAGGAAGAAGATATCGCAAAGACAGCCTTCAACACAAGATATGGACACTTTGAATTCCTAGTCATGTATTTCGGGATTTATGAATGCACCTGCCACCTTCAACAGGTTAATGTAGGATATCTTTAGGCCATATCTTGATGTCTTCATACTCATCTTCTTCGAGGACACCTTAGTCTATTCCAAACAGGAAGAAGATCATGAACCCCAGCTTGGGATTGTCCTTGGGACAATGAGGGCACACAATCTTTATGCTAAGATGAAGAAGTGTGCATTCTTCAAACGTCAGATTGAATATCTAGGATTCATCGGATCAGTGGAAGGAATATCAGTGGATCTGGCCAAAGTCAGAGATGTTCTAGAATGGACAATACTAACAACTGTCAAAGAAATACGCAGTTTTCTTGGATTGACAGGATGGTATAGGGTCTTCATAAAAAACTATGCTTTGATTGCATCACCTCTAACGGATCTACTAAAGAAGCAAACATCCATTGCATGGTCAACTGCTGAACAATCTAGCTTTGATAGATTAAAGTAAAGTTTGATATTAACACCTATCCTGAAACTTTCGAATCTCAGTAATAAGGAGTTCCAAATAGTAACTCACGCTAACATGCTTACCTTAGGATGTGTGCTCATGCAAGAAGGTCATCCTGTAGCATACTCTTCAAGGAAATTGAAGAGCCATGAGAAGAATTATACTACCCATGATCTAGAACTGTTAGCTGTCATCCATGCTCTGAAGCTTTGGAGACACTACCTGTTGGGTAACAAGTTTACTCTAGTGATGGATATAAAAGTCTCAAGTGGATTTTTACCCAGAACGAGCTCAACATGAGGCAACGTCGGTGGATTGAAGTGCTAGAGGAGTATGATTTTGAAATCAAATACCGACCTGGAAAGGAGAATGTAGTTGCCAATGCACTCAGTCGCGCAAGGCATTTCTTAATTCTCTAATCTTGCAAAATCCATCAGCAGCTAGATCTCTAGCCACAAAGGTATCCATGCAAAACAACCCAATACTTGAACTAGCTAGAGAAGAAGCATGCCATGATCCAACCTATCAAAAGATGCTAAGGGAGATCCCTATCAAGGATCAAGATCAAAAGCTACAGGCTAAGTATCATGAATTCTCTATCAATAGTGGACTTGTCTACTATAGAATGAGATTATGCATACCGACAAGCCAGTCACTTAAGCAGAAGATATTGTGGGAAGCTCATGATTCCCCTTTCTCAGGATATCCCGGCTATGCGAAGATTCTCAATGCAATTAGGAAGAGCTACTATTGGGAGAGGCTTAAAGGTGACGTTCTCAAATATGTCACTGAGTGTTTGTCTTGTCAACGTATCAAAGCCAAACATGTCAAAATGCCAGGAAAGTTGCAACCACTTGACATTCCCCAAATGAAATGGGAATTCATCAGTATGGACTTTTTTGTTGGCCTACCCCAAGTTCAGGGAGGATACAACTCCATCATGGTTGTGGTTGACATGCTTACTAAGGTTGCACACCTTATTCCAGTTAAGACAAACTATAAAGCCTCAGACATTGCAAGGTTGTTTATCAAGGAGATATTCAAGATACATGGGTCGCCCAGAAGAATCATTAGTGATCGTGATTCTCTCTTCACATCACACTTCTTGATTTGAAGCCATTGGGACTCAACTCTGTTTTAGTATAGCCTACCATCCCCAAACTGATGGTCAAACAGAGCGAGTCAATCAAGTCATCGAGGATATGCTAAGGGCACACTACTATCGTGAACCAAAAAGGTGGATTCAATACTTGCCACTGGTTGAGCTTGCCTACAATGTTTCTTACCAACAAAGCATTCAAATGACCCCTTTTCAAGCATTGTATGGGCATGACTGTCGAAGTCCCCTAAACTTCTCAGATCCAACCTTGAGGGTTGAAGCTTCAAGGCAAATGCTGGAAGAGATGGATGACCAAATGAAGTCAATTAGACAGGACATCCAAGCCACCAAGGATAGACAGAAGGCATATGCAGATTTGAAGCATCAATATAGAACCTTTGAGGAACGAGACATGGTCTTCATTCACGTACGGCCAAAGAAGAATTCCCTATCCTTAGGAGATTGCATGAAGCTAAGTCCGAGGTATTGTGGACCATAAAAGAAAATCAAGTGCCTAGGAACTAATGCTTATAAATTGCAACTCCCTGAGAACCTAAAGGTTCATAATGTATTCCATATTAGCCTATCAAAGAAGTATGTACCTAATCCTAGCCACGTACTTGATGATCAACAAATTGTAATGCCTAGACAAGGAGTCCTTGAGCTACGGCTTGACAAGATCTTAGATGTTAGGGAGAGACAACTGAGATCTTGAACCTTGAGAGAATGCCTCGTCTAGTGGAAAGATTATCCCAAGGAGGATGCCAGTTGGATGGATGAAAGCACTCTCAACCAACAAAACCCCTAGTTCTTCTCGAGATGAGGACATCTCGATTCCTCCAAGGGGGTGAGAATGTAATATTCCCATTCAAAAAATATTACTAAATTCGACCTCCTGCGCAGCATGTAAAACTCGTGCAAAGGTTATCTTCAGTGCCAGGAGTTAATCTGTAACCCGCACGCAAGAAATCAAGGCCTCCGCATTGGCAAACCAAGCCCGAGGGTTTAAAACCACATAAATCACGAGGAAACACCCTCTTGGGAGGAGGTTAAGTGGATAATGTGCAAATAATTGCAAATTTTTTTACTAATTCTCCCCCAGCTGATGCGTGGCTGAGGGAAGGGGATGGGCTTAGTTGAATGGTGGGCTGCATGAGGAGGGGGGAGGAAGCCATGCAATGGCCACGTGGGGGAGGTCCCCTCTCCCCCCTAGACCTATAAAAACCCCCCTTAGGGGGTAAGAAGGGAAAAAAACATAGGGCCATGCTGCGTGGAGAGGACACCGTAGACGCTGCTGTCGTGGATGCCAATTGCCACTAGACTGGGAGGACGCTGTGCTGCTGGAGACAGCTAGCCGCAAGCCGCCAGCTATCGCCCCAGCTCCGCCGTGTCAGGTTGCTACCAATTCCACCCCCCCACTCGACATCATTCTCCTACCATTACTACCCCTCCCTCTTCCACATGGCCACTGTCCGTAGTCAAAAGCTCCTAGAAGCTTCTTTTAGGAAGCTTCTAAGGGGCTTCCTTAACACCCAGTCCTACAAGGCCCCCATAAAACCATTCCTAGCCCGGGATTTTAAAGCCTCCATTCCCACAAGGCCCATTCACAAGAGCCCTTTTCGTGAACCCCCTCGTAAGGCTTCAATTTCCAAAACTCCATTCATAAAAGCCCCATTCCTAAGAATTTTGTAGAAGCCCCACTCCCGCAATAATATTCAATTCCCACAAGGCCGCTCGTGGAAACCCCAATTCTTGCAAGCACTCATTAAGTTCCATTTCCGCAGTTTTTTCGAAAAAGGCCCAAGCTCCAACCCCTAAGACCTTCCATAAGCCAAATCCCGCAAGCCGGTATTTTTTTCAAGGATCCGTACTTCAAAGGGGATCTCTGCATATGAGGGAGAAGGGCAAATATCTTGAGGCTGCATACCAAGGCGAGTAAATTCGTAGATCACGAAGGCAAACGAGAAGCCGAAATCACACCCGTGATGGCCCCTAAAAAGTCACAAGGCGTGCCTATCGGAAGATCTTCTCCTAGTATTCACATGGATATCTCCCCGAGCCCACAAGTCCATGTTTTCTTCTATTTTGATTTCACGAAAAGTATTGCATCATGCATGATAATTTCATGGACTAGGATGCACTTATGCATGTCAAATCCACCTAATTAAACACAATTGGAAATAAATTGGCTATTTAGAATTTACTAGAATTAACTCATGATACGAAATTGGTCATTGGTACTTTCAATGAAATGAAGGAAAAAAACATGAGGTGTCTATGCATTTTAGGACCTTATTAGCAAGTTGCCTTTTGTGCATCTAGAACGCCTATTGCCTATCTTTACATAGTCAAAATTATTAAAGTGCACCTTTGATTAGGCATGGAAAGTTTAATGGCACGTCGCATTTTTAGACAAATTTCCTTTGTAATGATTCATTTAGGAAGTCGTTATCAACCGTAGGAAATAGCAAATCATGGAAAAGATTCTAAGGGCTGCATGAAATAGGTTAACTCTAGCTTCAATTGGCATGAATCTCATTTAACTACATAGTAGTTAGGAAAAGGTTGCATGTTGCACATTCGTCGTACGCAAGAATTTTGTTCTAATATGGAATACATTGTGAACTTTTAGGCTATCCGGAAGTTGCAGTTTATAAGCATTGGGTCCCAGGCATTTGAGGATTTTATACGGCCCATAGTACCTTGGACTTAGCTTCTTGCATTGTCCTAGAGATAGAGAACTCCTTTTCGGCCGTACACGAATGAAGACCATGTCTCCTTCTCCGAAGACCCTCTCTTGGCGTTTCAAATCCGCATATGCCTTTTTTCTATCTTTGGCTGCTTGTATGTCTTGTCTTATTGACCTTATTTGGTCATCCATGTCCTCCAACATTTGTCTTGAAGCTTCCACTCTCAGGGTAGGATCAGAAAAATTTAGGGGACTTCGACAATCATGACCATACAATGCCTGGAAAGGGGTCATTTGAATGCTCTGCTGGTAAGAAGCATTGTAGGCAAATTCCACTAACGGCAAGTACTAAATCCACCTCTTCGGCTCTCGACAGCAGTAAGCCCTAAGCATATCCTCAATGATTTGATTTACTCGCTCTGTTTGTCCATCCGTTTGGGGATGGTAGGCGGTGCTAAAACAGAGTTGAGTTCCGATAGCTTCAAAGATAGCTCTCCAGAAGTGTGAAGTGAAGAGAGAATCTCGATCGCTAATGATCCTTCTAGGTAACCCATGTAACTTGAATATCTCCTTGATAAACACTCTTGCAATGTCGGAGGCTTTATAGTTTGTCTTTACTGGAATCAGGTGTGCAACCTTAGTAAGCATGTCAACTACAACCATAATGGAGTTGTATCCTCCTTGGACTTGGGGTAAGCCCACCACAAAATCCATACTGATGAATTCCCATTTCATTTGGGGAATGTCAAGTGGTTGCAATTTTCCTGGCATCATGACATGTTCAGCCTTGATACGTTGGCAAGACAAACATTCAGTGACATATTTGAGAACATCACCTTTGAGCCTCTCCCAATGGTAGCTCTTCCTAACTGCATTAAGAGTTTTTGCATAGCCAGGATGTCCTGCGAAGGGGGAATCATGAGCTTCCCATAATATCTTCTGCTTAAGTGACTGGCTTGTTGGTATACATAGCCTTGTTCTGTAGTAGACAAGTCCATTATCAATGGAAAATTCCCGATACTTAGCTTGTGACTTCAGATTCTGCTCCTTGGTAGTTATTTCTTTTATCATGGTTTGGTAGGCCAAATCATGGCATGCTTCCTCTCTAGCTAGTTCAAGTATAGGGTTGCTTGGCATAGATACCTTTGTAGCCAGAGATCTGGCCGTTGATGGATTCTGCAAGATTAGGGAATTTAGGAATGCCTTGCGACTGAGTGCATCGGCAACTACATTCTCTTTCCCTGGTCGATACTTGATTTCAAAATCATATTCCTCCAATACTTCAATCCATCGACGTTGCCTCATGTTGAGCTCGTTCTGGGTAAAAATCCATTTGAGACTCTTATGATCGGTTACTAGAGTAAACCTGTTACCCAACAGGTAATGTCTCCAAAGCTTTAGAGCATGGATGACAGCTAATAACTCCAGATCATGCATGGCATAATTCTTTTCATGACTCTTCAATTTCCTTGAAGAATATGCTACTGGATGACCTTCCTGCATAAGTACACACCCCAAGGCAAGAATGCTGGCATCAGTTATTACCTCGAACTCCGAGCTCATCTATTCTAGGAATAGGATACTTATTCTTGATTGTTGATTGATTCAGCCCCCGGTAATCAATACATAGTCGAAGTGTCCCATCTTTCTTTTTCTGGAATAGAACTGGAGCTCCCCATGGAGAGTTGCTAGGCCGGATGTAACCCTGATCTAATAGTTGCTTGAGTTGTTCCTTCAACTCAATAGCTTCCGGAATGGACATTCTATAAGGTCTCTTAGCAATTGGCGCAGCTCCAGGCATTAGCCTTATTTCATGATCAACTTCTCTTGGAGGTGGAAGTTCAGTTAATTCCTCAGGGAATACGTTAGCGTATTCTTTTAGCCAAGAGGGTCCCTCATGAAACTCTTGCCTTTGATCTAACTTGTTGAGTTTGATCAAGTAAACAGGTAATCCTTTCCTAACCCCTTTTATGATCCGCGATACTTTGGCTAATTGGATCCTTGGCACTCCTGCCTCACCTTGAGTTGTAACAAACTCTCTTTCAGAGTTTCGAAAGGAAACTTGACCCTTTCCACAGTGGATGTGAGCGTCATTAGGCTTAAGCCAATCCATCCCGAGTAGACACTCGTGGATACCTAAATTCATGACTCTCAATTTGACTGAGGTTTTCTTTCCTCCCAGATAGAACTCCTCCTTAGCAGTTTGCCTGGTACAAGTTACCTCATGACCGTTTGCCAATTCCACAAGTAGGGTAGGAGCTTCTACTGTGGCTATCCCTAATCTTTTAGCACACGCTGGTGAGATAAAGGAATGTGTACTGCCACAATCAATCAAGGTTTTGAAACCTTTACCTTGATAGTCCAATGGTGTTTGAATCACCGAGAACTGGCGATTCGGCCCCTTCTTGTGTAAAGCGGCATGGACTGTCGCTCTTTCAAATTCCGCTTCCATAGTCGGATCTTCCTCTTCTTCTGCTTCACATCTTTGCCTATTGGTAATGCAGGCAGTTCTTCCTCTTCCACGGGTGGCGGCTCCCTGACCGCGGCCTGCACCTTGACGGTGTCCCTCGCTGAGCTTGGGACATTGCCTTTTGAAGTGACTGAGTTCGTTGCAGTGGAAACATCGAAGGTTTCGGTCATTACTGTGAGTAGGAACAAAGTTATTGACGTTATTTGTCCTTGCTTTCTTCCTTTGTCCCTGATTGTGGCCTTGAACTCTCTTAACTTGGGGTCTAAATGCCCCTCTGTTCGGGTCGCTATAAGACCAATTTTTGTTACCCCTCGGTCTAGCTTGCACTTCCTGAATTATAGGTTCCGCTCGAATGAGTGCATCCTGAAGATCTGATGGACGCATAGATTCAAGACGAGTATTTACAGGTGGATTTAAGCCCGCGCAAAATTTGGACACCTGCTGTGTTGTGTCCATTTGTGGCGCATACTTTAAGAGTGAGACAAATTTAGAGTAGTATGCGTCAAGGGTGAGTTCTAACTGTTTTAGCTCATAGAACTCATTCATTTTCTGTGTACGATATGCAGGTGGCAAATATCTCCCCTGCACGGCTTGCTTTAACTTCTCCCAGGTAACGGACCCCTCTGAAGTCCCTTGATCCCTACACCATTGTTTCCACCATAGTCTGGCTTCACCGGTGAGTTTTAATTTGGCGAGCATGGCCTGATTGGTGGGAGCAGTACCAGCTGCTTCGAAGTAATCCTCCATAGATTCAATCCAAATCTCAGCATCCGACTGGACGAATCTGCCTCTCCCGTCAAACTCGGGTGGCTTTATCTGTTTGAGGAGGAACTTCTTCTCCTGGATCACAGTAGTACTTGATGTAGGGGGCGAATTTGGACCCTGTACCTGGGGTTGTGCCTGAGTAAAAGTTTTCTTAACATTATTATATGATAGTTGACTTTAGCTTATCTTTAGTTCAGCTATCTCATAAATCGTGAAGCTACTTAGCTTTTCGTAACAACCCTGATGCACAGTCGGGTATTGATGAAAGAAGTCCTTATTTATATTTACATGGGCGTAGCCTTATACAACATCTCGTGTGATGATAATCCAATCATTACATTTAGTTTGGGGAGAACAACATTGTATTGGATTTATCTACAGGAACTGTGTAATAGTAGGGTTTTGGGTCATGAATCTTTAGGAATCGATAATTCATCGGAAGTTCAGGATATCCTTTCCGCTGGAATCCATACTTCCCATGGTGGCCCAACACCTTAATCCTATCAGCTGGAATTACACGGGTTACTTCCTCATATACATATGAGTTCAATTCAACCCTCCGACCTCGAATATGCAAAGTCGAATTTACGTGAGCTTCCACAAAAATGAACAGCTTCACGACTTTCAAATCTTCCAACCACTTGATCCTCTTTAGGTTGGTTTGTAAATAAGCGAACCGGTGGGCAGCTATGTAGTAGATTCCTGAAGACCCAGTCCATCTTCGTTCTATATATAAAGGTGATGGATTATAAATCTGCTCTAGGATGTTCATCATTTCAATTCTCTGCCTATAATGCGGAGAATGCATTGCAGTCATAAACATGATCCGGAACACCAAAAACTTGTTCCACGCTTCATAGTTCTGCAAGACAGTATTGAAGATGAGGAAATGTTTGGACAGCAACAATTTCTTTACTTCATTTTAATGAGATCTCACGAAAACAATTCCGTTGTTGGTCGGCTCTGATACCAACTGTAACGTGTCCACTAGAATCCTCTAGGACACGTCTTGGCAGTCCATCGGAAAGGCTGTCTAGAGAACTCCACCCGGCACTCCCGTGGAATGTTACGGGTTTTGCAATCTAGGTCTCCCCGCGTCTGCCACGTAGCGGAAGTGTCCTGGCCGTTTCCCACTTAGGATCAACTGGAATTAAGGTTTTCCTGTTTGGTCATTAACTAACAGCAGCTAGCGTCAGACCCGATCGAACTACTTTACGCAGAAACGCCCGGTCTGAAGCGGATTCATGCCGCACTTGGTTCAAGGAGAATGGGAAACGAGAGGGATGCAAGGCTCAACCTCTCTGCCATAAAGCATAGTCCCATTCCGTTCCCCTAAAACAGCGTAAATCGGGTAGGATGTAACTCTAGGTCATCGTTCTCATTATTAGCTTTGATGATGATCATCATCCCGCTATTCGTCGAGTGATTTTGAGAAAAGTTCCCAGCTAACCGGGACCACCCATCCATAGGACGGACCCATGGTCCATCCTCCGCACTTTCCTCGGTTTGTTTTAGTTATGTAATTACCTAACACATTAATTTGACATATAACAAACAGCTTCTTTGATTAGCCCTGTTAAGCACTGGTTCCTTCACGTAATCTTATCACGTGACATAGAAAAACAATATCAAACAACTTCTTTATTATCATATCATCATTTTATCTTTGAAATACAGAGGATTCTGCCCGTAGGCTTGTTCATAATCCGCCCGAAGGCTATCAGTGATCCGCTAGGGATCACTATTCCAAGCTTCTGCCCGTAGACTAGTATGCGGGCCTCGAGATCCAATCCCGAGTCACGTTAGCCTCTTGTGTAGGACCCGGAAGGCGAGGGATTTACGGCCAGAGCCCCCCCTGGCACCCAAGCGTCCTCCTGCTCCAAGTAGAGCTCAACAGAAAGACCTCTCGCGGCGGGTTCGGTCCACGTTCCCGGCGCGGTCAACAACCCCCTTGGTTAGGGTCAGGCAGGCAGTCGGGGGTAACTGCGCTGCCACTCCCTTCAGGCCTTCAACCTGAAGCATTTATATATCTTTCATCCTTTAGTTCCTTGAACAAACAATGCAAACTGTGCTTTCTAAACTGTTACAAGCACAATCAATTCCAGTGGTTGTTTAGTTGGCAAACTGTTAAGGAGTGAATCCTTCTCTCCGAATGCATCCAGCATTCGATCCGGAATCAGTTGCAACTTGGCAAGATTCCTATTGTCTTTGGGTTAGGGTCATACCCTGTTAACCCAACTTAACCAATGCTTTAGGTTTTATTAATAGTAAATCCCGGCGACCATGTCGCTTTAATTTATTGACTAATCATTTGCGCCCAGCAATTACTTAACTTCCCTTAACTTGGCAATTTTTCCCTAATGAGGGCGATGTAACAGGATGACTACCCATCCCTTTTCAAGTTAAACTTGCGCAAGAACCTGCCAACCTCATTCCAAGGAATGGCAAAACTTTCTTACGATCAAACCACAAGGCTATGCGACGTTGCAACTAGTTGCACAAGTGTCGCCTCCATTCCAAGAGATCATTTCACCTATTGAATGGCATTTTCTGGTCACGAAATTATCTTCAGACGAGAAGCAGGGTTTAGGGTGTCTTTTTACCCGTCCCATCCCTAATTTCACTAGATCGACAACGTTTAGTCCTAGGGTTCCAACTCAATTCGAGTTTCATCATTTTGAGCGATTGGTCCTTAAGGTAGGAACCCTAGATTATTGTTTGCATGAGCATCCAATTAACTCAAAATTTTGGGAATGTGGTTAGGACTATTGGGCATGAAGGTTTCGACTTAGCGACAATTGGAAAACTTGGCCGAATCCTTAACGTGCTAATCCCTAGTTAGTGTTTGGGGTATCTATCGTAGGATGAATCCTTCCCTAGAGACAATAAACTAGATCTAAAGAAGAAAAATGGTTTCGACTACCACAATACATGTAAACATGCGACTCACTCTATCTTTTATTGGTAAAGTAAAAATACATGATAAGCTGGATACCAACTTTCTTAGGACCTACTAGGACTTACTTCAAATAATCATGACTACTACCTTGTTATCTACACTTTAGAATCTCATGCTTTGTTTAAATTCTGCAACCTTTCCCAAATGCAACACTTGATGAATCAATTTTATGCACGATGAAAGTGCAACATGCAACCCTTTCATAACTACAACGTAGTTAAATGAGGTTATTGTAGAGTTAGTGTTGGTATATTCTTTCTTGCAAGCACACGCCACATGCCAATCCATAGATTCATTTTTTGATACACCACCATTACTTTTCGGATAACCTTCTATGGTGTTAACAACTTTTCCCCATGAACCATTACAATAAAGATTTTTCCTAAATTGCGACATATGCTTATTCTTTCCATGACTAGTCAAAAATACACTTAATAACTTCAACCATAGAATGATAGGCGGTAGGTGTTCTAGGCTTGCTAATTTGAAATGCATGATAAGGCAGCATAATACTAGGGTCATAAGATGGATAGACAACTCACATTCATCATATTGAAAATGTTAATAACTCCATTTCATGTCATGAGCTAATTCTAGTAATCGATCAAATAGACAAATTTTCCTCAATTGCCTTTTAATTTGGCTTGGTAAATTTGAACATGCCTAGGTGCTTTCTATTCCGTGAGAGTTATTATACCTAATGCATTACTTTTGCGTAGAATCAAAAATCATAAAAAAAACCTGGGTCTGTGGGCTCGGGGAGATGTCCACTTGAATACTAGGAGATGAACCTCCCGCAGGTGCGCCTTGCGTCTTCTTGGGAGCCATTGTAGACGTGAATACGGACTCCGCAGATTCCCTCTAGCCTTTACTCTTGCTCTTCGAGACGGCTAGGAGGTCGATACCTTCTCCTCGCGTAGGAATAGGAGTTTCCCGATCCCGGTTTTAAAACTGAGAAGCCCGCATAGGATCAAGGCCTATGGCCTTATCCTTAGAAGCTTCTTAAAGAAGCTTCTAAGAAGCTTCTGGGCAACAGCAGCAACGTCGGGGGGTCCCAATGATTGGGAAGGAGGTCGTGGTCAAGAAGAGGATGGGCGGCGGCCTGGGCCTTTCAGCAAGGCGGCGGCGTTCCTAGTCGCGGCAGCAGACGGTGGTCACGGCAGCCTCCTCCTCCTTCGAACCTCCCTCCCGCAGCCTTCAGACTAGCATTCCCCTCTTCAGCACGGCGACGTGTATCCCACCTTCCCCTCTTCAGCACGTAGGGGATGATTTTATAGGCATGGGGGGGGGGGGGAGAGAAGGCCTCCACCACGTGGCCCCCTTGCATGGGTTCCCCCCTCCCATGCAGGCCACGACTTTCCCATGTCCCATCCCCCCCACACTCCCTTTTCTCCAGTCGTGCATCGGCTGGGGAAAAAGGGATAAAAATAAAAAAATTTGCCTTGAATATTCAAATTACCCCTCCCAAGAGGGTGTTTATGTAAGACTTGCGGTTTCGAACTTCCGGGTTTAATTTACCAATGCGGAGAACCCCATTTCTCGCGTGCGGGTCACACATTACACCACCAATAATTTCAATACGAGAGATAACCTTTGCACAAGGTTTACGTCGTGTGCGGGAAGTCAATATTCACGGGTGGGAATATTACACTCACATCCATTGTGGGAAGGGCCAAGTTTGCTTTCGAGATTCTTAAGGTGAGCTAGTTACAGCTCAAGGAGAAGTAGGTAAAACAAAGATCCAAATAGGCAAGGCAACACAAATAGCTCAAGGAATAAGGAAAGGATTACATGTCTATCTAATCAAGCTAAACAAGCCAAAATCGGTAGAGGACTCCAATGAAGAACCGTCATGGTTAAAAAAGTACACAGATGTATTTCAGGAAGAATCGACAAAATTACCACTGCCTAGGGAAGTTGACCATGAGATTAGGCTAATACCAGGTGTTTCACTAGTTGCAAAAAGGCCTACAAGATGTCCATTCTTGAAGCTATTGAGTTAAAAGAACAACTCAAATAGCTATTGGACCAAGGGTATGCACACCCCAACAGTTCTCCTTGGGGGGCTTCATTCTTGTTCCAAAAGAAGAAGGATGGGACACTTCACCTTTTAATAAATTATAGAGGCCTAAACCAAGTAACCATCAAGAATAAATATCCTATTCCAAGGATAGAAAAGTTATTTGATGGATTGCAGGGAGAAAAAATCTTCTCCAAGATTGATTTGAGGTCAAGATACTACTAGATCCGCGTCAAGGTTGACGATATTCCTAAGATGGTATTCAATACCAGATATGGTCGTTTCGAATTCATAGTAATGTCTTTTGGATTGGCTAATACCCCTACCACATTTAATAGGCTAATACAAGATATTTTTAGACCATATCTTGATGATTTTGTACTTGTCTTCTTTGATGACCCCCTAATTTATTCCAAGGAAGAGAAGGATCATGAATCCCAAGTTCGCATCATCCTTGAGACCATGAGGACTCATCAGCTCTATGCCAAGAAAAAAATTGTGCCTTTCTCAAGAGGAAAGTTGAATATCTTGGATTTATTGTGTCAAACAAGGGAATCTTTGTAGACCCTACAAAGGTTAAGGATGTCTAAGAGTGGCCTCCACCAACCACTATCAAAGAAGGGCATAGCTTTCTTGGATTAACAAGTTGGTATAGGATCTTCATTAAGGACTATGCCTCAATTGTAGCACCCCTCACAAATCTACTAAAAAAGCAAGTTGCCATAGTGTGGATGCCCACTGAACAATCAAGTTTTGAACAACTCAAGCATAGCTTAGTGATAGCACCAATTCTAAAACTCCCTGACTTAAGCAAGGAGTAAGAAGTTGTCATGTATGCTAGCTCACTTCCACTAGGCTATGTACTAATGCAAGAAGGTCATCCTATAGCATATTCTTTGAGGAAGCTAAAAACCTATGAAAAGAATTATGCTACTCATGACTTGGAGCTACTAGCACTTATTCATGCTCTCAAACTTTGGTGACACTATTTTCTTGGTAACAAGTTCTCTTTGGTCACTAACCATAAGAGCCTCAAATGGATCTTCACCTAGACTAACCTCAATATGCAACATTGGTGGATTGAAGTTATGTAGGAATATGACTTTGAGATTAGGTATCAACCTAATAAAGAGAATGTGGTCAGTGATGCCTTAAGTCGCAAGGCATTCCTCAACTCTCTTATTATGGAGGAACCTTCAATGGCGGAATCATTAGCAACTATGGTGTCAAGGCCTAGCAACCCTATCCTTGAATTAGCTAAGGAGGAAGCTAGCTATGACCTAGAATATCTGAAGATGATAAAGGAGATTTTGAAAAATGACAAAAATCCTAGACTTAAGGTCAAGTATCAAGAATTCTCTGTCAATGGGGGACCTATCTATTTTAGGAGAAGATTATGCATACCCTCAAGCAAGAAACTCAAACAGAGAATACTCTAGGAACCACATGACTCCCCCTTTTCAGGCCATCTGGGATATATCAAGACCCTCAACATGGTCAGGAAGAGCTACCATTGGGAAAGGCTTAAGGAAGATGTACTCAAATATGTCACGAAATGATTGTCTTGCCAACGCATTAAGGCAGAGCATGTCAAGATGCCTGGGAAGCTACAACCTCTTCACATTCCCCAAATGAAGTGGAAATTTATCAGCATGAAATTTGTTGTTGGATTACCTTCAATTCATGGGGGATACAATTCAATTATGGTTATAGTAGATATGCTCACCAAGGTTGCACATCTCAGTCCAGTCAAGAAAAACTACAAAGCTTCAGATATTGCCAGATTATTCATTAAGGAGATATTCAAACTCCATGGGTTACCTAAAAGCATCGTTAGTGACCGTAACTCCCTCTTCATATCTCACTTCTCGAGAGGAATATTTGAGGCATTTGGGATTCAACTCTATTTCAGTACAGCCTACAACAACCAAATTGATGGCCAAACAGAGAGAGTCAACCAAGTCATTGAAGATATTCTTAGATCTTATTATTGTCGCAAACCCAAGAAATGGATCCAATATCTACCATTGGTAGAGTTTTGTAACATACCAAACTTCCAATAGCACGCGTGAACCCTCTTTATAGTCGTAAGGATAATTTATTTATTTTGATAAAGGTAAATATTTTTAAATTATTCCCCTCTCCTGCAGCCGACTGTCGAGCTGGAGGAAGAGGGGAATAGCATGTTTAAGCAAGCTCCTTGCTGGAGCTTGCTAAGACTATGGAGCATGCGTGATGCCATGCAGGGGAGGGAGGATCCCCTCCCCTCACCTATAAAAAGGCTATGGCCATAGATCGAAAGAGGAGGCCATCGCCTACTGTTGCTGTGTAGGAGAGAGCCGTGACTCTGGGGGAGAGAGAGAGAGGTGGTCATCGCTGTAAGGGAGACGCCCTGAGCTACTGCATCAGTTGCTGTTGACGTCCGTTTGCATGCTGCCACAGTGGCCTTGGCCGTTGCCACGCTGCGCAAGGGGAGCCACCTCCCTCCACGTGGCTCCACCGTAATCCCCAAAAGCTTTGGAAGCTTCTTAGGGAAGCTTCGAAAGGCCTTAATAAGCCCCCCTTCATGTGGGCTCTATAAGCCCTCTTTCCCCCCCTCCCAAAAAGGTTTTACCTTAAAGGCCCTTTTTCTCCCTGTATTTTAAATCCCCCTTAGGCCCCCTTCCTTATATCCTTTAAGACTACCCCCCCCACAAGTTTCCTCCCAAGGGCTCCATAAGCCCCTCCTCCCCCAAAAAAAAATTCGACTTGAAGGGGCCTTCATGTGGCCTTAAGTTTTTTTTTCCATACAAAAAAAAGTCATTCTTAAAGCCCTTCATACCCTTTGTTCCCCCCCACACAAAAATCCACTCTTAAGGGTCTTCTACACCCATTTTTCCCCCTTTTCGAGGTTCATTCAAAAACCTTAACTACGAGGGTTGGTATCCCCTCCCCCCCCTCGGGATTCAAAAAAAGCCTCCTAGCCCTGGTCATGTGGGCTTACTAAAACACCCCCTGCCTTGGGAATCCAAGGCCGTTGGTGTACACCTTTCATACCCTCTGTTTTCCTCCTGTTCAAGATTCTTCCACCCAATTTCGCGTGAATTCCAACTAAATCCCTTTCTGTGTTTGCATACAAAGGAGACAGACAATATCGTAACTCCGTGCCCAAGGCGAAAAGGCTACATTTGCGATGGCTCCTAAGAAAGTCCAAGGCGCAACTATAGGAGGATCGTCTCCTAGAATCCATGTGGACATCTCACCACAAGTCCCGATTTTTCTTCCTAATTTTTATTTTACGTTGTTATAATTCAATTGGACGTAGATGTTTTTTTGGAAATAGGATGCATTTTTCATCTTAAATGCTTTAGAAAAATTAACTCACGATGGAGGAATTCAGTCATTAGTATTTTTAATAAAATGAACAAAATAAAGTGAGTAGAAGATTGATATGTGTTCCTAGCAAGTAGTTTTTGTGCATTTCAATGGACTGAACTTAGGTTATTGTCCATATTTACAAAACGGAATTAAGATAATGCACTCCGTTTAAACATGGAAGTATAAATTGCATGTCGCATTATTAGGCCATATTTTCTTCGCAATGAGTCATCATGGGAAGTGTTAAGAATCCATAGGAAAGTGCAAGGCAAGAAATGATTCCTAAGTTGCATAAATTGGTCAATTATCGTTTTTCAACTGCATAATTATTAGTAAAAGGTTGCTTGTTTAGCATGAATCTTGTTCGCAAGTTATAGGATGATTAAATGGAATTAGGTTATAACCTAACCTATACTTGATCTTAAATCGATAAGTTAGGGCTGAAAATCAATTTACGCATAGACAATGAGTCATGTGTTTATGGAAATGACAGCGTAATTATCTTCAAGAATTAAACAAATTGGCATAAACCTAAACACCTAAACCCGCGGAGTACTCATTTTAGAAAGAGTGAATTCAAATCCAAAGAACTCACTAGGATTTAATACGTGACCTAGTCGCACGTATTGCTAAAATTGAAACTCCTATACCCTAAATACTTGCCCACATTCACCGAATGTAGGGACAACGGAACATACTTGAGAAGTGATCTAGGGTTTGTCCCTAAGAATCTTTTGCTAAAAAGATGGAACTTGGAACCATAGGACTGACAACGTCAGCCTAATGTAATCAGGAACAGATTATTTCGTGACTCCATTTGATGGGTAGAATAGTCCCATAGTTCGATGCGACACTTGTGCAACAAGTGCAGAGTCGTATGATCTTGTGATTGGATCACAAGGATATGGCAAATTCTCGGAATGAGGTTGTTCGATTCTTACGCAAGTTATCTTACAAAAGGATGAATAATCATCCTAATATATCTTTCTGGGATAAAGATAATTACTTGGAGCAAAGGACAAACCAATAAATTGGAATAACATATGAACTTAAGGTATTGATCAAGTCAGGTTAATAGGGTACATCGCTAACCCAGGATATAGGGGATCTTGCCAAGTCGCAAGTCATCCCATATCAAGTGTTGGATGCATTAAAAAAGAAGGATTCACTCCTTAGCAGTTGGCTAACAATAAACAACCAATGGAAATATTTGTGCTTGTTACAGATTTAAGAGCACTGTTTGGCTTTGTTTGATCAATGAATTAAAAGATAAATGGATATCTAATACTTCAGGTTGAAGGCATGAAGGGAGAGGCAGCTTCAATTACCCCCGACTGCCTACCTGACCCTAACCAAGGGGTTTGTCAACCACACCGGGAAAGTGGACTGAACCGGCCGCAAGAGGTCTCTCCATTGAGCGCTACTTGGAGCAGCAGGACACTTGGGTGCCAGGGGGGCTCTGGCCGTAAATCCCTCGCCTTTCGAAACCCTGCACAAGAGGCTAATGTGACTCGGGATTGGATCTCGAGGCCCGCATAGTAGTCTAAGGGCGGAATCTTGGATTAGTGATCCCTGTGCATTGCTGGATAGCCTTCGGGTGGATTGTGGATAAGCCTATGGGCTAGACTTTCTGTATTTCAAAGATAAATATGATAACCTGTTAAAAAAGGAACTTGTTTGACATTGCTTTTCTATGTCAAGTGATATGATGACGTGAAGGAACTAGTGCCCAACGACTAATTAAGAAAGCTAATTGATACATGTCCAACTAAATGTGTTAGGTAATTAAATAATTAAAATAACCTGAGGAAAGTGCGATGGATGTGGCCATAGGTCTGTCCTACAGATGGGTGGTCCCGGTTGGCTTTGAACTTTTCTCAAATCACGATGGACAACCAGAAGATCGTCAAAGAACATGAACAACAAAAGCGTTGACCTAGAGTTATAATCGATCCTGATTTATGCTATTTTAGGGGAACAGAATGGGACTATGCCTTATGGCAGAGAGGTTGAGCTTCGCATCCCTCTCGTTTCCCATTCTTCTTGAACCAAGTGCAGCGTGAATTCGCTTCGAACCTGGTGTTTCTACGTAAAGTAGTTCACTCGGGTTCGACGCTAGTTGCTGTTAGGAAATGACCAATAGAAAAAACCCTAATTCAGGTCGGTCCTAAGTGGAAACGGCCGGAATACTTCTGCTACATGGCAGACATGGAAAGTCCTAGATTGCAAACCCCGTAACATTCCATGGGAGTGCCAAGTGGAGCTTTCTAGACATCCTTTCCGATGGACTTTTAAGACATGTCCTGAAGATAACAAGTGAACACGTTATAGTTGGTATTAGAGTGAACCAAAGAAGGATTTGTTTTTATGAAATCTTGATAAGATAAAGTAAAACAAATGTCACATTTGCTGTCCAAACATTTCCTTACTTTCAATGCTATCTTGCAGAATTACAAAGCATGGAACAAGTTCTTAGTGTTCTGAGTCATGTTTATGACTGCAATGCCTTCCCCGGATTATCGACAAAGGGTTGAGATGATGAGCATCCTAGCGTGTATCTATAATCTATCACCTTTGTACATGGAACGAAGATGGATGGGTGCCTTAGGAATCTACTATATAGCTGCCCACTAGTTTGCATACCTACAGACCAACCTATAGAGGATCAAGTGGTTGGAAGACCTAAAAGTCGTGAAGCTGTTCATTTTTGTGGAAGCTCACGTAAACTCAACTTTACATATTCAAGGTCGGATGGTTGTGTTGAACTCATATGTATATGAGGAAGTGACTCGTGTAATCCCCGCTGATAGGATTAAAGTATTGGGGCGCCATGAGAAGAATGGGTTCCAAAGGAAAGGATACCCTGAACTTCCAATGAGTTACCGATTCTTGAAGATCCATGACCCGAAACCCTACTATTATCCAGTTCCTGTAGATAAATGTAATACAACATTATTCTCCCCAAACTCAATGTAAACAGTTGGCTTATCATCGCAAGAAATGATGTATTCCGAAAAGGGATATGCCCATATAAATACAAATAAGACTTCTTTTTATCAATATCTGATTGTGCATGAGAATTGATAAAAAGTTAAGTGGTTCAATTGCTTGGGTGATAGCGGAATTGGAGATGTAATATAAATCAATAAGGATTATCGTGTAATAATGTTAAGAAACCTTTATCCAGGCATAACCCCAGGTACAGGTTCCCAATTCGCCTCCTACATCAAGTATTGTTGTAATCCAGAAGAAGAAGTTTCTTCTCAAGAAAATTAAGCCGCCCGAATTGGACGGGAGAGGCAGGTCCGTTCAAGCAGATACTGAAATTTGGATTGAATCCATGGAGGATTACTTCGAAGCTGCCAGTATTGCACCCGCCAATCAGGCTATGCTCACCAAGCTAAGGCTCACTGGCGAAGGCAGGCTTTGGTGGAAGCAATGGTGTAGGGATCAAGGGATCGCAGAAGGATCCGTTACCTGGGAGAAGCAGAAGAAAGCCGTGCAAGGAAGATACTTACCACCTCCATATCGCATGCAGAAAGTGAATGAGTTCTACGAGCTAAAACAGCTGGGGCTCACTCTTGACGCATATTACTCTAAATTCGTCTCACTTCTTAAGTATGCGCCACAGATGGATATGACACTGCAGGTGTCAAAATTTTGTGCTAGTTTAAATCCACCAGTAAATACCCGTCTCGAATCAATGCGCCCATCAGATCTTCAGGACACACTCATTTGAACTTAGCCTATAATTCAGGAGGTGCAGGCTAGACCAAGGGGTAACAAAACTTGGTCTTATAATGACCCAAATAGAGGAGCATTCAAGCCTCAAATAAAGAGAGTTCAAGGTCAGAATCAAGGGCAAAGAAAGAAAGCAAGAACTAATAATGTCAACAACTTTGTTCCTACTCAAAGCAATGGCCGAAAGCTCCACTGTTTCCACTGCAACGAGCCCAGGCACTTCAAGAGGCAATGTCTCAAACTTGGAGGAGGACATTGCCAAGCACCTTTCCAAGGAACGGGCCATGGTCAGGGAGTCGCTACCTGAGGCAGAGGAAGAACCTCCTGCATTGCCAATAGGCAAATGTGCGAAGAAGAAGAAGATCCAACTATGGAAGTAGAATTTGATAGGGCAATAGTACATGCCGCTCTTCACAAGAAAGGCACAAATTGCCAGTTCTCGATGATTCAGACACTGTCCAAATATCAAGGTAAAAGTTTCAAGACCTTGATTGATTGTGGTAGTACACATTCCTTCATCTCACTAGCTTGTGCAAAAAGATTAGGAATAGCCATAGTAGAAGTACCTACCTTGCTTGTGGAATTCGCAAATGGTCGTGAGGTTACTTGTACCAGGCAAACTGCTAAGGTGGAGTTCTTTCTGGGAGGAAAAATGACTTCGATGAAATTCAGAGTCATGAATTTAGGTATCCATGAGTGTCTACTCGGAATGGATTGGCTTAAGCCTAACGACGCCCACATTCATTGTGGGAAAGGCCAAATTTCCTTTCGAAACTTTGAGGGGAAATTGGTCACAACTCAAGGAAAAGCAGGGAAGCCAAAAATTCAATTGGCCAAAGCATCTTGGATTATAAAGGGAGTCAGAAAAGGACTACCTGTCTACTTGATTAGGCTCAACAAGTTAGATCAAAAGCAAGAGTCTAGTGAAGGACCTTCTTGGCTAAAGGAATACATGGATGTATTTCCTGAGAAGTTGACAGAACTCCTGCCTCAAAGAGAAGTGGATCATGAGATTAAGCTAGTACCAGGAGCTGCGCCAATTGCAAAGAGACCTTATAGAATGTCCATACCAAAAGCAATTGAGCTGAAGGAAAAACTCAAGAAACTGCTAGATCAGGGCTACATCCGTCCTATCAGTTCACCATGGGGAGCTCCAATACTGTTATAGAAAAAGAAAGATGGAACACTTCGACTATGTATTGATTACAGAGGGTTGAATCAATCAACTGTCAAGAACAAGTACCCTATTCCTAGAATATATGATCTTCTTGATCATCTTCAAGGGGCAAAGATCTTCTCCAAGATTGATCTCAGGTCGGGTTACTATCAGATAAGGATCAAGGAAGAAGATATCCCCAAGATGGCCTTCAACACAAGATATGGGCACTTTGATTTCCTAGTTATGTCATTTGGACTTACGAATGCCCCTACCACCTTCAACAAGTTAATGCAGGATATTTTTAGGCCATATCCTGATGACTTCGTGCTCATCTTCTTCGATGACACTTTAGTTTATTCTAAAAAGGAAGAAGATCATGAACCCCAACTTCGGGTTGTCCTTGATACGATGAGGTCACATAAGTTGTATTCTAAGATGAAGAAGTGTGCATTCTTCAAGCGTCAGATTGAATATCTAGGATTCATCGTATCAGCGGAAGGAATCTCAGTGGATCTAGCCAAGGTCAGAGATGTGCTCGAATGGCCAATAGCAACAACTGTCAAAGAAATAGGTAGCTTTCTTGGATTGACAGGATGGTATAGTCTTCATAAAAAACTATACTCTAATTGCAGCACCTTTGATCGACTTACTGAAGAAGCAAACATCCATTGCACTGTCAACTCCCGAACAAACTAGCTTGGATAGATTGAAGCAAATTTTGGTATCAGCACCTATCCTAAAACTTCCAGACCTCAATAAGGAGTTTGAGGTAGTAATTGATGCCAGCACACTTACCTTGGGATGTGTGCTCATGTAGGAATGTCATCTTGTAGCCTACTCTTCAAGGAAACTAAAGAGTCATAAGAAGAATTATGCGACCCATGATCTAGAATTGCTAGCTATCATCCATGCTCTAAAGCTTTGGAGACACTACCTGTTGGGTAACAAGTTTACTCTAGTAATTGACCATAAGAGTCTCAAGTGGATCTTTACCAAGAATGAGCTCAACATGAGGGAACGTCAATGGATTGAAGCGCTGGAGGAGTATGAATTTGAAATCAAGTTCCGACCAGGAAAAGAGAATGTAGTTGCCGATGCACTCAGTTGCAAGGCATTCCTTAATTCCCTAATCTTGCAAAATTCATCAACAGCTAGATCTCTAGCTACAAAAGTATCTATGCCAAACAATCCAATACTTGAGTTAGCTAGAGAGGATGCATGCCATGATCCAGCCTACCAAATGATGCTAAGGGAGATCTCTATCAAGGATCACAATCAAAAGTTACAGGCTAAGTATCATGAATTCTCTATCAATAATGGACTTGTCTACTATAGATTGAGGCTGTGTATACTGGCAAGTCAGTCACTTAAGCGGAAGATATTGTGGGAAGCTCGTGATTCCCCTTTCTCAGGACATCTTGGCTATGCCAAGACTCTCAATGCAGTTAGGAAGAGCTACCATTGGGAGAGGCTTAAAGGTGACGTTCTCAAATATGTCATCGAGTGTTTGTTTTGTCAACGTATCAAAGCCGAACATGTCAAGATGCCAGGGAAGCTGCAACTGCTTGACATTCCCCAAATGAAATGGGAATTCATCAGTATGGACTTTGTTGTTGGCCTACCCCAAGTTCAGGGAGGATACATCTCCATCATGGTTGTGGTTGACATGCTTACTAAGGTTGCACACCTTATTGCAGTAAAGACAAACTATAAAGCCTCAGATATTGCAAGATTGTTTATGAAGGAGATATTCAAGCTACAGGGGCTACCCAAAAGAATCATTAGTGATCGTGATTCTCTCTTCACATCACACTTCTGGAGAGCTATCTTTGAAGCCATTGGGACTCATAGCGTACCATCCCCAAACGGATGGCCAAATAGAGCGAATCAACCAAATCATCTAGGACATGCTTAGGGCATACTGCTGTCGTGAGCCAAAAATGTGGATTCAATACTTGACTTTGGTTGAATTTGCCTACGATGCTTCCTACCAACAAAGCATTCAGATGACCCCTTTCCAAGCATTGTATGGTCATGACTGTCGAAGTCCCCTAGACTTCTCAGATCCAACCTTGAGGGTTGAAGCGTAAAGGCAAATGTTGGAAGAGATGGATGACCAAATAAACTCAATAAGATAGGACATCCAAGCTGCCAAGGATAGACAGAAGGCATACACGGATTTGAAGCGTCAAGATAGAGTCTTCGAAGAAGGAGACATGGTCTTCATTCGCGTACGCCCTAAGAAGAGTTCCCTATCCTTAGGAGATTGCAAAAAGTTAAGTCCAAGGTATTGTGGACCATAAAAGATCCTCAAATGCCTAGGACCTAATTCTTATAGATTGCAACTCCCTAAGTACCTAAAAGTTCATAATGTATTCCATATCAGCCTATTGAAGAAGTATGTACCTAATCCTAACCATGTACTTAATGATGAACAAGTTGTAATGCCTAGTGAAGGAGTCCTTGAACTAAGGCCTGACAAGATCTTAGATGTTAGATAAAGACAACTGAGATCCAGAACCTAGAGAGAATTCCTCGTCCAGTGGAAAGATTATCCTGAAGAGAATGCCACTTGGATAGATGAAGGCACTCTCAACCATCAATATCGCCAGCTTATCTCGAGATGAGAACATCTCGATTCCTCCAAGGGGGAGAGAATGTAACATACGGAACTTCTAATAGCACGCGTGAACCCTCTTTGTAGTCATAAGGATAATTTCTTTATTTTGATAAAGGTAAATTTTTTATAATTATTCCCCTCTCCTCTAGCCGACTGTTGAGTTGGGGGAAGATGGGAATAGCATGTTTAAATGAGCTCCTTTGCTGGAGCTTGCTAAGACTATGCAGCATGCGCGATGCCATGCAGGGGAGGGAGGATCCCCTCCCTTCACCTATAAAAAGGCTATGGCCATAGATCAAAAGAGGAGGCCACCGCATGCTGGCGAGAGAGAGAGAGGTGGTCATCGCTGCAAGGGAGATGCCATGAGCTGCTGCATCGGTCGCTGTTGCCGTCTGTCTGCACGCCGCCACACCGGCCCTGGCCGTCGCCACGCTGCGCAAGGGGAGCCACCTCCGTGCATGTGGCTCCATAGTAATCCCCAGAAGCTTTGGAAGCTTCTTCGGGAAGCTTCCAAAGGCCTTAATAAGCCACCCTTCATGTGGGCTCTATAAGCCCCCTTTCTCCCCTCCCAAAAAGGTTTTACCTTAAAGGCCCTTTTTCTCCTTGTATTTTAAATCCCCCTAAGGGCCCCCTTAAGCCCCCTTTCCTATAGCCTTTAAGACTACCCCCCCCCCCCCCCCCCCCCAACTTTCCTCCCAAGGGCTCCATAAGCCTCTTTCCCTCCCCCCCAAAAAATTTGACTTGAAGGGGCCTTCATGTGGCCTTAAGTTTTTTTTTTCCATACAAAAAAAAGTCATTCTTAAAGCCCTTCATACCATTTGTTCCCCCACACACAAAAATCCACTCTTAAGGGTCTTCTACACCCCTTTTTCCCCCTTTCCGAGGTTCATTCAAAAACCTTAACTACGAGGGTTGGTATCCCCTCCCCCCCCTTGTGATTCAAAAAAACCCTCCTAGCCCTGGTCATGTGGGCTTACTAAAACACCCCCTGCCTCAACATCGTAACTCCGCGCCCAAGGTGAAAAGGCTACATTTGCGATGGCTCCTAAGAAAGCCCAAGGCAAAACTACAGGAGGATCGTCTCCTAGCATCCACGTGGACATCTCACCACAAGTCCATGTTTTTCTTCTTAAATTTTATTTTTTGTCGTTATAATTCAATTGGGCGTAGATATTTTTTTGGAAATAGGATGCATTTTTTGTCTTAAATGCTTTAGAAAAATTAACTCACGATGGAGGAATTCAGTCGTTAGTATTTTTAATAAAATGAACAAAATAAAGTGAGTAGAAGATTGATATGTGTTCCTAGCAAGTAGTTTTTGTGCATTTCAATGAATTGAACTTAGATTATTGTCCATATTTACAAAATGGAATTAAGATAATGCACTCCGTTTAAACATGGAAATATAAATTGCATGCGCATTATTAGGCCATATTTTCTTCGCAATGAGTCATCATGGGAAGTGCTAGGAATCCATAGGAAAGTGCAAGGCAAGAAATGATTCCTAAGTTGCATAAATTGGTCAATTATCATTTTTCAACTGCATAATTATTAGTAAAAGGTTGCTTGTTTAGCATGAATCTTGTTCGCAAGTTATAGGATGATTAAATGGAATTAGGTTATAACCTAACCTATGCTTGATCTTAAATCGATAAGTTAGGGCTGAAAGTCAATTTACGCATAGAAAATGAGTCATGTGTTTATGGAAATGATAGCGTAATTATCTTCAAGAATTAAATACATTGGCATAAACCTAAACACCTAAACCCGTGGAGTACTCGTTTTAGAAAGAGTGAATTCAAATCCAAAGAACTCACTAGGATTTAATACGTGACCTAGCCACACCTATTGCTAAAACTGAAACTCCTATACCCTAAATATTTGTCCATATTCACCGAATGTAGGGACAGCGGAACATACTTGAGAAGTGATCTAGGGTTTGTCCCTAAGAATCTTTCGCTAAAAGATGGAACTTGGAACCCTAGGATCGACAACGTCAGCCTAATTTAATCAGGAACAAATTGTTTCGTGACTCCATTTGATGGGTAGAATAGTCCTATAGTTCGATGCAAAAACTTATGCAACAAGTGCAGAGTCGTATGATCTTGTGATTGGATCACAAGGGTATGGCCAATTCTCGGAATAAGGTTGGCAGATTCTTACGCAGGTTATCTTGTAAAAGGATGAATAATCATCCTAATATATCTTTCTGGGGTAAAGATAACTGCTTGGAGCAAAGGACAAACCAATAAATTGGAATAACATATGAACTTAAAGTATTGATCAAGTCACGTTAATAGGGTACAACCCTAACCCAGGATATAGGGGATCTTGCCAAGTCGCAAGTCATCTCGAATTGAGTGTTGGATGCATTCAAAAAGAAGGATTCACTCCTTAGCAATTGGCCAACAATAAATGACCAATGGAAATGTTTGTGCTTGTTACAAATTTAAGAGCACTATTTGGCTTTGTTTGATCAATGAATTAAAAGATAAATGGATATCTAATACTTCACGTTGAAGGCCTGGAGGGAGAGGCAGCTTCAGTTACCCCCGACAGCCTGCCTGACCCTAACCAAGCGGATTGTTAACCGTGCAAGGAAAGTGGACCGAACCCGCCGCGAGAGGTTTCTCCGTGGAGCGCTACTTGGAGTAGGAGGACGCTTGGGTGTCCCGGGGGGCTCTGGCCGTAAATCCCTCGCCTTCTGGGCCCTGCACAAGAGGCTAACGTGACTCAGGATTGGATCTCCAAGCCCGCATATACCAGTCTACGGGAAAATTCTTAGATTCGTGATCCCTGTGGATTGCTGGATAGCCTTGGGGCAGATTGTGGATAAGCCTACGGGCTAGACTTTTTGTATTTCAAAGATAAATATGATAACGTGTTAAAAAGGAGCTTGTTTCACATTGCTTTTCTATGTCAAGTGATATGATTACGTGAAGGAACCAGTGCCTAACGGCTAATTAAAGAAGCTTATTGATACATGTCCAACTAAATGTGTTAGGTAATTAAATAATTAAAATAACCTGAGGAAAGTGCGATGGATGTGGCCATAGGTCCATCCTACGGATGGGTGGTCCCAGTTGGCCGAGAACTTTTCTCAAATCACGATGGACAGCCAGAAGATTGTCAAAGAACATGAACAACAAAAGCGTTGACCTAGAGTTATAATCGATCCCCATTTATGCTATTTTAGGGGAACGGAATGGGACTATACCTTATGGCAGAGAGGTTGAACTTTGCATCCCTCTCATTTCCCATTCTCCTTGAACCAAGTGCAGCATGAATCCGCTTCGAACGTGGCGTTTCTGCGTAAAGTAGTTCGCTCAGGTTGGATGCTAGTTGCCGTTAGGAAATGACCAATAGGGAAAACCCTAATTCAGGTTGGTCCTAAGTGGGAACGGCTGGAATACTTCCGCTACGTGGTAGACGTGGAAAGTCCTAGATCTCAAACCTCATAACATTCCATGGGAGTGCTGGGCAAAGCTTTCTAGACATCCTTTCTGATGGACTGCTAAGACGTGTCCTGAAGATAACAAGTGGACACGTTACAGTTGGTATTAGAGTGAACCAACGAAGGATTTGTTTTTATGAAATCTTGATAAGATAAAGTAAAGAAAATGTTGCTATCCAAACATTTCCTTACTTTCAATGCTATCTTGTAGAATTAGGAAGCATGGAACAAGTTCTTAGTGTTCCGAGTCATGTTTATGACTGCAATGCATTCCCCGGATTATCGACAAAGGGTTGAGATGATGAACATCCTAGAGCGTATCTAAAATCCATCACCTTTGTACATGGAACGAAGATGGACGGGTGCCTCAGGAATCTACTATATAGCTGCCCACCGGTTTGCATATCTACAGACCAACCTAAAGAGGATCAAGTGGTTGGAAGACCTAAAAGTCGTGAAGTTGTTCATTTTTGTGGAAGCTCACGTAAACTCAACTTTACATATTCGAGATCGGAGGGTTGAATTGAACTTATATGTATATGAGGAAGTGACACGTGTAATCCCCACCGACAAGATTAAAGTATTGGGGCGCCATGAGAAGAATGGGTTCCAAAGGAAAGGATACCCTGAACTTCCAATGAGTTACCGATTCCTGAAGATCCATGACCTGAAACCCTACTATTATCTAGTTCCTGTCGATAAATGTAATACAACATTATTCTCCCCAAATAAATGTAAACAGTTGGCTTATCATCGCAAGAAATGTTGTATTCCAAAAAGGGCTATGCCCATATATGTTGAGAATCAGCAATCACACTCACTCAAACAGCCTCTTTGTATGGAGCTTCAGGGTCAAGGATATGCAGGCTAACTTATCCCATATGCATAATGGTGCCTACTGGAGTTTCCTACTTTCCTATAAAGCATTGTACTTGCTTCCTTTTCTTAATGCAATGATAGTACTCTTTTCTTTTCAGTGAAGTGTCAATGTCATTGTCCACATACACAAGATTGTGTTTATGAGTCCAAGTCTCAATCTTGGAACCTAATTCACTCGTGTAACAAACAGTGTCTTTTCCATCATGAGTCCACACTTCTCCTTCCATCCTCCATAGCTTCCGCCTTTGCCATGCTCTAGATCCCACATTTCTCACATGGTATCAGAGCCTAGTTGGGCATGGCATTGCTTCTCCAGCCTCTCTTGATTCCTCTCAACCTCAATCTAGCTCAATGTCAGCTCTTGACTTCATCTCCCAACTCTACTCTCACTGAAGCTTCCATGGCAGCCATAGCCAGCAACACCCTGCCAGATTGAGCTGCTTATATCTCACTCCACAGGTCAAATCTCTTGGAGATTCCTTCTGGAAAAGTATTCCCCAACTCACAAAACTTCCCTATATCACATCAATCTAGGACATTTGACCATCTGGAGCTCAGCATTGTGAAAATTCTCAATCTCTGCTCTATGTCTGCCATAGCGAGACAGGACCTACCTCACTTGGAGCTTCAATAACTTCTCAATCAGGCCACTTCAGCTCTTGATTTCTTCTAGGGAGTTGTTCCTCTACTCAAGGCGCTTCATCCTGGCACAAAAATTGATCACATTGCTGCGCCCTGACCCCGGTATTGCACAAATTCGTCATCGTTGTCCTGAACTGCGCTGAATCTGTTCGAGCTGCCTGTGTGCTTCATACAGTCCATGATCTTGATGATTATCATGGGGCTTTGATAGCCCATGAAGTCAGCTTCCTAGGTATGTAAAAATTTTTGAAAATGATCAAGTATAGCTCCTACAATGTTAAAAAAACTAGGCCCCTGTCTCAGAAACCCTAATTCCACCATAGCCAAAATTTCTCAAGCTTTTTTTTCCTCAGTTTTTCTCTCTCCTGACGCTTAACCCAAGCCTCTGTCACTCTAATCCATTGACCCAGCATCAAATCAAGGAGGGGAAGGACTTGAGAAGATTGAAGAACGACCGAACGATCCCAAACAAGAATAATCAAGGTCAACATCAACACTCACATAGTGTGTTTTCATACTGCACTAACTGTGTCTCTTGACACACTGCATTCTGCTCTTCTACTAATAAAATCTCAGAATTCTGGTGTTGATTTACTGCTGATCTTGCAACCTCAACATGGGAAAAGACTCTCCAAATGCTTGATTCAAAGGAGTCGGGTTTCACACCTGGCAAACCCGCATCAAACTCATCTTGATGAAAAAGGGTCTCTGGGCCATCACAAATAGCAAAGAGAAGAAGCCTCGGGACGCGGACCTTGCAACTACTTGGCAAAAGAATGATGACAGAGCCCAGGCCATTATCAAACTAGAGCTAGACGACAGTTATATCCACCATGTGGATAACTGTGAGACCTCATAGGATACATGGAAAAGACTTGACATCCTGTTCGGTGCACAATCTAAATCATCAAAGTATGGTCTCCTGATTGAGTTCTTCAGGCTTGAAATGAAGTCCAGCACATCACTTGCCACACATCTCAATTACATGGAAGGACTCCTAACCCAACTTGCAGGAATCAACATTAAAATGGATGAAGATGTTTGCATCGGTGTTCTACTTAAGAGTTTGCCTCCTGAATATAATAATGTATCAACAACTTTAATCAACATACCAAATCCTGAACTTGTTGATATCTAGGCATCTCTGTTAGAAGAAGAAAATAAACTTAAAAGCAAAGAAGAGCCCAACACTTCAAAGGATGAACAAATGTTATATGTAAACAACAGATACAAAGGTAAAAAGGAACCGCTCTTGTGTGACTTCTGCAAAAGGATCGGACATATTGAAAAGTTTTGTCATGCTAGGAAGAGGTCCCAAAAGGCCTATCTTGCAGCTGTAAAAGAAGAAGAAGACCGTGGACCAAAAGATGAAGATGAAGATGAAGATGAAGACCACCAGGATCGGAAGGACAAGACTCATCAGTCCTTCTACTCTCATAACTCTGATAGACTGTTTTAAAAGCCTTGTACTTCCTTGCCCTAATGCTTCCTACCATAAGCTTTGTAAAACTCCTTATGTAACTTGGCATTACAGTCCCTGTACACTTTGTGAGGCCCCTGTTACAGCCTCTGGATGTCCACCATGTTTATGGTACCCACACTTAGCCTTTTCTACGACAGCCTCTGGTGTTTTGCCATGTTTGTGGTATGCCCACACTTTGCAGGTGGTTCTCATTACAGCCTCTACACACTTTGTGCCTTTCTAGTTGTGATTGAGGAGGGGTGTTGAGAATCAGCAATCACACTCACTCAAACAGCCTCTTTGTATGGAGCTTCAGGGTCAAGGATATGCAGGCTAACTTATCCCATATGCACAATGGTGCCTACTGCAGTTTCCTACTTTCCTATAAAGCATTGTACTTGCTTCCTTTTCTTAATGCAATGATAGTACTCTTTTCTTTTCAGTGAAGTGTCAATGTCATTGTCCACATACACAAGATTGTGTTTATGAGTCCAAGTCTCAATCTTGGAACCTAATTCACTTGTGTAACAAATAGTGTCTTTTCCATCATGAGTCCACACTTCTCCTTCCATCCTCCATAGCTTCCGCCTTTGCCATGCTCTAGATCCCGCATTTCTCACAATATAAATATAAATAAGACTTCTTTTTATCAATGCCTGATTGTGCATGAGAATTGATAAAAAGTTAACTGGTTCTATTGCTTGGGTGAAAGCGGAATTGGAGATGTAATATAAATCAATAACGATTATCATGTAATAACATTAAGAAACCTTTATCCAGGTACAACCCCAGGTACATGTTCCCAGTTTGCCTCCTACATCAAGTACTGTTGTAATCCAGAAGAAGAAGTTTCTTCTCAAGCAAATTAAGCCGCCCGAATTGGACGAGAGAGGCAGGTTCATTCAAGAAGATGCTGAAATTTGGATTGAATCCATGGAGGATTACTTCAAAGCAGCCGGTACTGCACCCGCCAATCAGGCTATGCTCGCCAAGCTGAAGCTCACTAGCGAACCTAGGCTTCGGTGGAAGCAATGGTGCAGGGATCAAGGGATCGTGGAAGGATCCGTTACCTGGGAGAAGCAGAAGAAAGTCGTGCATGGAAGATACTTTCCACCTGCATATCGCACATAGAAAATGAATGAGTTCTACGAGCTAAAACAGCTGGGGCTCACTCTTGACGCATATTACTCTAAATTCGTCTCACTTCTTAAGTATGCGCCACTGATGGATATGACACACCAGGTGTCAAAATTTTGTGCTAGTTTAAGTGCACCAGTAAATACCCGTCTCGAATCAATGCGCCCATCAGATCTCTAGGGTGCACTCATTCGAGCTGCGTCTATAATTCAGGAGGTGCAGGCTAGACCAAGAGGTAACAAAAATTGGTCTTATAATGACCCGAACAGAGGAGCATTCAGGCCTCAAATGAAGAGAGTTCAAGGTTAGAATCAGGGACAAAGAAAGAAGGCAAGAACTAATAACATCAACAACTTTGTTCCTACTCAAAGCAATGGTTGAAACCTCTGTTGTTTCTATTGCAGCGAGCTCGGTCACTTCAAGAGGCAATGACCCAAACTTGGAGGAGGACATCGCCAAGCACCTTTCCAAGGAACGGGCCGTCGGGCTGTGGTCAGGGAGCCGCTACCCGAGGCAAAGGAAGAACCTCCTGCATTTCCAATAGGCAAATGTGCGAAGAAGAAGAAGATCTGACTATGGAAGCAGAATTTGATAGGGCAACAGTCCATGCCGCTCTTCACAAGAAAGGCCTGAATTGCCAGTTCTTGGTGATTCAGACACCGTCGGACTATCAAGGTAAAAGTTTCAAGACCTTGATTGATTGTGACAGTACACATTCCTTTATCTCACCAGCTTGTGCAAAAAGATTAGGAATAGCCACAGTAGAAGCACCTACCTTGCTTGTGGAATTGGAAAATGGTCGTGAGGTTACTTGTACCAGGCAAACTGCTAAGGTGGAGTTCTTTCTGGGAGGAAAAATGACTTCGGTCAAATTTAGAGTCATGAATTTAGGTATCCATGAGTGTCTACTCGGAATGGATTGGTTTAAGCCTAACGACGCCCACATTCATTGTGGGAAGGGCAAAATTTCCTTTCGAAACTTTGAGGGGGAATTGGTCACAACTCAAGGAGAAGAAAGGAAGCCAAAAATTCAATTGGCCAAAGCATCTCGGATTATAAAGGGAGTCAGAAAAGGACTACCCATCTACTTGATTAAGCTCAACATGTTAGATCAGAAGCAAGAGTCTAGTGAAGAACCTTCTTGGCTAAAGGAATACGTGGATGTATTTCCTAAAGAATTGACAGAACTCCTGCCTCAAAGAGAAGTGGATCATGAGATTAAGCTAGTACCAGGAGATGTGCCAATTGCAAAGAGACCTTATAGAATGTCCATACCAGAAGTAATTGAGCTGAAGGAACAACTCAAGAAACTGCTAGATCAGGGCTACATCCGTCCTATCAGTTCACCATGGGGAGCTCCAGTACTGTTCCAGAAAAAGAAAGATGGAACACTTTGACTATGTATTGATTACAGAGGGCTGAATCAATCGACTATCAAGAACAAATACCCTATTCCTAGAATAGATGAGCTTCTTGATCAACTTGAGGGGGAAAAGATCTTCTCCAAGATTAGGTTACTATCAGATAAGGATCAAGGAAGAAGATATCCCCAAGATAGCCTTCAACACAAGATATGGGCACCTTGACTTCCTACTTATGTCATTTGGACTTATGAATGCCCCTACCACCTTCAACGGGTTAATGCAGGATATTTTTAGGCCATATCTTGATGACTTCGTGCTCGTCTTCTTCAACGACACTTTGGTCTATTCTAAAAAGGAAGAAGATCATGAACCCCATCTTTGAATTGTCCTTGAGACGATGAGGTCACATAAGCTGTATGCTAAGATGTAGAAGTGTGCATTCTTCAAGATTCAGATTGAATATCTAGGATTCATTGTATCAACCGAAGGAATCTCAGTGGATCCAGCCAAGGTTAGAGATGTGCTCAAATGGCCAATACCAACAACTATCAAAGAAATACGCAGCTTTCTTGGATTGACAAGATGGTATAGGTTCTTCATAAGAAACTATGCTCTGATTGCAGCACCTCTAACTGACTTACTGAAGAAGAAAACATCCATTGCATGGTCAACTCGCCAACAAACTAGCTTTGACAGATTGAAGCAGAGTTTGGTATCAACACCTATCCTAAAACTTCCAGACCTCAATAAGGAGTTCGAGGTAGTAACTGATGCTAGCACAGTTGCCTTGGGATGTGTGCTCATGCAGGAAGGTCATATTGTAGCCTACTCTTCAAGGAAACTGAAGAGTCATGAGAAGAATTATGCTACCCATGACCTCGAATTGCTAACTTTCATCCATGCTCTAAAGCTTTGGAGACACTACCTGTTGGGTAACAAGTTGACTCTAGTAACTGACCATAAGAGTCTCAAGTGGATCTTTACCGAGAATGAGCTCAACATGAGGCAATGTCGGTGGATTGAAGCATTGGAGGAGTATGACTTTGAAATCAAGTACCGACCAGGAAAAGAGAATGTAGTTGCTGATGCACTCAGTCGCAAGGCATTCCTTAATTCCCTAATCTTGCAGAATCCATCAACAGCTAGATCTCTAGCTACAAAAGTATCTATGCCAAAAAATCCAATACTTGAGTTAGCTAGAGAGGATGCATGCCATGATCCAGCCTACCAAATGATGCTAAGGGAGAACTCTATCGAGGATCAAAACCAAAAGCTACAGGCTAAGTATCATGAATTCTCTATCAATAATGGACTTGTCTACTATAGATCGAGGCTGTGTATATCGGCAAGTCAATCACTTAAGTAGAAGATATTGTGGGAAGCTTGTGATTCCCCTTTCTCAGGACATCCTGGCTATGCCAAGACTCTCAATGCAGTTAGGAAGAGCTACCATTGGGAGAGGCTTAAAGGTGACGTTCTCAAATATGTCACCGAGTGTTTGTCTTGTCAACGTATCAAAGCCAAACATGTCAAGATGCCAAGGAAGCTGCAACCGCTTGACATTCCCCAAATGAAATGGGAATTCATCAGTATGGACTTTGTTGCTGGCATTCCCCAGGTTTAGGGAGGATACAACTCCATCATGGTTGTGGTTGACATGCTTACTAAGGTTGCACACCTTATTCCAATAAAGACAAACTATAAAGCCTCGGACATTGCAAGATTGTTTATCAAGGAGATATTCAAGCTACATGGGCTACCCAAAAGAATCATTAGTGATCGTGATTCTCTCCTTGCAACACACTTCTGGAGAGCTATCTTTGAAGCCATTGGGACTTAACTCTGCTTTAGCACTGCTTGCCATGCCCAAACGGATGGCCAAATAGAGCGAGTCAACCAAATCATCGAGGACATGCTTAGGGCATACTACTGTTGTGAGCCAAAAATGTGGATTCAATACTTGCCTTTGGTTTAATTTGCCTACAATGCTTCCTACCAACAAAGCATTCAGATGACCCCTTTCGTCCTAGCAGTTCACCATGGGGAGCTCTAGTGGTGTTCTAGAAGAAGAAAGATGGAACACTTCAGTTATGCATTGACTACAGAGTGTTGAATCAACCAACCATTAAGAACAAATATCCTATTCCAAGAATAGATGAACTTCTTGACCATATTCAAGGTGCGAAGATCTTCTCCAAGATTGATCTCAGGTCTGGGTATTATTAGATAAGAATCAAGAAGATATCCCAAAGAGGGCATTCACCACAAGATATGGACACTTTGAGTTCCTAGTC
Source organism: Lygodium microphyllum (assembly GCF_053477565.2). Taxonomy (NCBI): domain Eukaryota; kingdom Viridiplantae; phylum Streptophyta; class Polypodiopsida; order Schizaeales; family Lygodiaceae; genus Lygodium; species Lygodium microphyllum. The sequence goes on from NC_141137.1 coordinate 27,436,173, forward strand.
ATGTCATTCGGGCTGACAAATGCTCCTGCTACCTTCAACAGGCTAATGCAAGATATCTTTAGGCCCTATCTTAATGACTTCGTACTCGTCTTCTTTGAGGATGCCCTAGTCTACTCCAAACAGGAAGAAGATCATGAACCCCAGATTTGCATTGTCCTTGAAACAACGAGGGCACACAAGCTTTATGCCAAGAAAAAGTGTGCATTTTTCAAGCGACAGATTGAATATTTGGGATTCATTGTATCAACGGAAGGAATTTTAGTAGATGCAACCAAGGTCAGAGACGTTCTGGAGTGGTCAACACCAACTTCTGTCAAAGAAATATGTAGTTTTCTTGGATTGACAGGATGGTACAGGGCCTTTATCAAAAACTATGCTTTGATTGCAGTGCCACTGACCGGTCTACTGAAGAAGCAAGCATCAATTGTGTGGTCACGCTGAACAGTCCAGCTTTGATAAACTAAAGCAAAGCTTGGTATCAGCACCTATCTTGAAACTTTTGGATCTTAGTACGGAGTTTGAAGTGATAACTGATGCTAGCACACTTGCCTTAGGATGTGTGCTTATGTAAGAACATCATCCTGTAGCATACTCTTCAAGGAAACTAAAGAGCCATGAAAGGAACTATGCTACCCACGATCTAGAGCTCTTAGCTATCATCCATGCTCTCAAGCTTTGGAGACACTACTTGCTAGGTAACAAGTTTACCTTAGTGATGGATCATAAAAGTCTTAAATGGATTTTCACCCAGAATGAGCTCAACATGAGGCAATGTTGATGGATTGAAGTGTTGGAGGAATATGATTTTGAAATCAAATACCGGCCTGGAAAGGAGAATGTAGTTGCCAATGCACTCAGTCTTGGCAAGATCTCAGGTCTGGGTATTATCAAATAAGAATCAAATTCTTGATACAACCCAATCCTTGAGCTAGCTAAAGAAGAGGTGTGCCATGACCCAACCTATCAGAAATTGCTAAGGGAGATCCCTATCAAGGATCAAGACCCGAAGCTACATGCTAAGTATCAAGAATTCTCTATCAATAATGGACTTTTCTACTATAGAACGAGATTATATATACCGGCAAGTCAATCACTCAAGTAGAAGATACTTTGGGAATCCCATGACTCCCCTTTCTCAGGACATCTTGGCTATGCCAATACCCTCAATGTAGTCAGAAAGAGCTATTATTGGGAGAGGCTTAAAGGTGATTTTCTCAAATATATCACGAAATGTTTGTCTTGTCAGTGCATTAAGGCCGAACATGTCAAAATGCCAGGGAAATTGCAACCAATTGGCATTCCCCAAATGAAATGGGAATTCATTAGTATGGACTTTGTTGTTGGCCTGCCCCAAGTTCAGGGAGGATACAACTCCATTATGGTTGTGGTGGATATGCTCACCAAGGTTGCACATCTTATACCTGTTAAGACAAACTATAAAGCCTCAGACATTGCAAGGTTATTCATCAAGGAGATATTCAAACTGCATGGTTTACCCAGAAGAATCATTAGTGATCGTGACTCTCTCTTCACATCACACTTATGGAGGGCCATCTTCAAGGACATTGGGACTCAACTCTTTTTCAGTACAACTTACAATCCTCAAACCGATGGTCAAACGGAGCGAGTCAACCAAGTCATTGAGGATATACTAAGGGCACATTGTTGCCGCGAGCCCAAAAAGTGGTTTCAATATTTGCCACTAGTTGAGTTTTCCTACAATGCTTCTTACCAACAAAGCATCCAAATGACCCCTTTTCAATCATTGTGTGGGTACGACTCTCGTAGTCCTTTAAAATTTTTGGATCCAACCCTGAGGGTTGAAGCTTCAAAGCAGATGTTGGAAGACATGGACGACCAAATCAAGTCAATAAGACAGGACATCCAAGCCGCCAAGGATAGATAGAAGGCTTACACAGATTTAAAACGTCAAGATAGATCCTTCATTGAAGGTGACATGATCTTCATTCGCGTATGTCCAAATAAGAGTTCCCTATCCTTGGGTGAATGCAAAAAGCTAAGCCCAAGGTACTGTGGACCCTACAAGATCCTCAAGTGCCTAGGCCCTAATGCTTATAGATTACAACTCCCCAAAAACCTAAAAGTTCATAATGTATTCCATACCAGCCTACTAAAAAAGTATGTGCCTAACCCTAGTCATGTGCTTGACGATCAACAAGTTGTAATGCCTAGCCAAGGAGTCCTTGAGCTATGGCCTGACAAGATCTTAGATGTTAGGGAGAGGCATTTGAGATCCAGAACCTTGAGAGAATACCTCGTCTAGTGGAAAGATTATCCCGAAGAGGATGCCACTTGGATGGATGAAAGTACTCTCAACCAACAATACCCCCAGATCTTCTTGAGATGAGGACATCTCGATTCCTCTAAGGGGGAGAGAATGTAATATTTTCGCAATGAAATATTAATCGGCCCTAGACCCTACACACCCCGCGCAAAAAGAAGTTTAAAATAATCTCCCCGTGACAAAAGACCCTTGGCTAAGTACTTACCCCGCGTGCTTCAATAAACACCAGCCCACGTTGTGTATGGAAGACCGTGGCTAAAGACCGCAAGCCCACGCGGGAACACACTGCACGAAAAAAAGGTGATAATGGATAAAATTGTGCAATTTTTTTATATTGATAATCCCCTCCCCCTCAGCTGATGCATCGGGCGGAGAGGGAGTGTGAGAAGAGCATGAGTTGTGGAGGGCATGGGGAGGTGGCATGCAGCCCAACACTTGGTGGCTACACCCCCCTCCCCCACCTTAGCCTATAAGACCTCCCCCCTCTCAAGCTTGAGTGGGGGGGGGGGGAGAAAGGGGAATCGTGGAGTCATTCTGCTGCAGGAGAGGAGAAAGACGCCACGCTACGTTCATGCCACCGGGGGTTGCTGCCTCTGCCCACCACCATCATCATAATCATCATCCTCTTCATCTCCTTCGTCGTCATCCTCATCATCCTCTCCATTATTACTTTCTCTCTCCACATCTTCTGTCAGACCACAGAAGCTTGGAAGCTTCTAATTAAAGGCCTCCTTAAGCCTTATTCACCCATGCTCTCGAGTTTTTCAAAAACCGTGACTGTAAGGCTCATTCCTGCGCAAAAGAAGAGAACTCGGGGTAGAAAGAGCTTCGTAACGCATAAAGAGAGCCAGGAGGAAGTTGTTCAATCGAGAATTAATTCGTCAATGGCTCCCAAGAAAATGGTGAGAGGAGCACACGTGGAAGCTTCCAACCCAAGTACACATGTGGAGAACGCTTTGAATCTTAATACCCAGGTTCCAATTGTATTCTTGCATAAAAGGGATGCGTTAAGCATTATGGTTTTTAGGAAAATTTAAATGCATTTATTCATTTGTTTTACAAAGTTTAGTGCATGTCGATTTTTTGAAATTGCTCGCACTCCCGTGGACAAGGGTAGTTACAATATTCTTGAATGAATAATGCATAACTTAGAAGATGATATCATGCTAAGAAGGATAGACCTTATGTCGCTTGATGCACTTATGAATTAAATTCATGGTCGTGGTTCATATAGAGGATAATCTTAGACGCCCATTAAATGATGTCCAAATCGTCACAATGCATGGAAATGAATTATGAACTTGCAAATTGCATGCGAGGATGGTTACATTTTAGGTCAGTTAAGTGCTAAAAGACGGGTTAAATCATTAATGGTCTCATGGCATTCGCTCATGCAAGGAGTTCTTTTATCGAAGTTTGTATTTAGGAAAGGATGCATTTTCATATTAAAGCTTGAATTCAATGCATTAAATGAAGGGTTTATAGGCATAGTTCTTGATGTAAATCAATGTAGGGTTTATACGAGTTAGCTTTGAATTGTCAAGCATTATAGTTTAGGCAAGAAAAAGTAACGATCATTGTAGAAATTACAGCTGCATAGAAGGAAAAAGTCTATGAATTGCATATTTGCATGGAATGCTATATCTTGCAATTATTTACATCTTTTAGGAAAAGTATTTGCATCTCTAAGGAAAGATCACCTCTTGTCGCAAGACAATTAGATCAATTAGGTAAATCACTTGTAATGGTGTAACTCAAATGATGATCACCTCAATGCGCTAGGTAGAGCTAAGCCACAATAAAATTCTGCCTAGTATCGCACTCGGGAAACTGACTTAATATTTTTGACCTCAAAGGTCCTACCCACATTCACGGAATGCTAGGGTTAGTTAAACGCCTCTGCAAGAACGATCTAGGGTCCTCACCCTAAAGATAAATTGGCCAAATACTAGACTTCCATTTGAATTTTTAAACCCTAGGGCCAAACGTTGTCGGCCTAGTAGGGTTAAGGTTGGATTGCGTCAAGAGGACTCCCAAACCCTACATCTTGACCAAAGGTATTCTTGACCAAGGAAATACCGTGTGATGGGAGAAATAATTCCACACGTTAGGTGCGACACTTGTCTCATGCAACAAGTTGCAACGTCGCATGGTTTTGTGTCTAAATCACAAAATGGTATTGCTACTCCTTAGAAAAAGTTTGACGAGTTCTAAGTGCAAGTCTAATTTGCAAGAGGATGAGTAGTCCTCCTGCCACATCACCCTTCCTTGAGGCTGATTTTCCAAGTTAGGGAAATTATGAATTGCCTAGCAAGCAATTGACCAATCAAGTAAGGACAACGAGGTTGTCCAGGATTTATTGATCTTAATGTAAGGAAACCTATGGTATTGATAAATTGGGTTAACAGGGTAAAAACCCTAACCCAAGGAAAGAGGGTAAATTAGCAACACAGCTTACAAAACCCTTGGGATCTTGCCATATTACTATTGATCCCGGATCAGATACTAGATGTATTCGGAAAGAAGGATTCACACCTTAGCAGTTGGCCGTACAAACGATCACTGGAATGCTTGTGTTTGTACACTTAGGAGCACTGTTTGTACTTCTTTGCTCAAGGAACTAAAGCTGGAAAAATAATTAATGCTTCGGGTTGAAAGCCTAGAGGGAGAGGCAGCATCAGTTACCCCTGATTGTCTACTTGACCCTAACCAAGGGGGTTGTTAGCCATGCCGGGTACATGGACCGAACCCGCCATGAGAGGTCTCTCAGTGGGTGCTACTTGGAGCAGGAGGATGCTTGGGTGCCAGAGGGGGCTCTGGCCATAAATCCCTTGCCTCTGAACCCTACAGAAGAGGCCGATGTGACTCAAGATTGGATCTCAAGGCGTGCATACTAGTCTACGGGCGGAAACTTAGAATAGCAATCCCTGAGGATTGCTGGAATTGCCTTCGGGCATTAGCCTTCCGACGGATTATGGAATTGCCTTCGGGCGGATTATGGAATAGCCTTCGAGCTGGATTATATGATGTATTCCAAAGACTGATAAATAATATCAAGTGTTGAAAAGGAACTTGCTTGACATTGTTTTTCTATGTTAGTGCTTAAGTTACGTGAAGGAACGAGTGATTAATTGGCTAATTAAGGAAGGTGCTTTTGCGTGTCAAACTAAATGTGGTAGGTAATTAGATAACTAAAGAACCCTGAGGAAAATGCGGTGGATGTGACCATGGGTCTGTTCTACAGACGGGTGGTCCTAGTTGGCCAAGAACTTTTCTCAAAGGAATTGACAGTAAGGTAACGATGACCTAGAATCTAGAAAGCTAGAGTCTCGATTTATATTGTTTTAAGGGAATGGAATGGGACTATGCCTTACAGGCAGAGAGGTGGAGCTTCGCATCCCTCTCGTTTCCCATTCTCCCTGAACCAAGTGTAGCATAAATCCACTTCGACCTTGAGGCTTTTGTGTAAAGTAGTTTATCTGGGCTCGATGCTAGTTACCTTCGAGGAACATGACCATTAGGGAAACCCTGATTCAGGTCGATCCTAAATGGGAACAGCCAGAATTCTTCTGCTTCCTGGCAGGCTCGGGAAGACCTAGATCGCAAACCTCGTGACATTCTGTGGGAGTGCCGGGTGGCACTTTCTGGACTCTCTTCCCGATGGGCTGCTAAGACGTGTCCTACAAGTGGACAGGTGGACACGTTACACTCTTCAATGTTGGGGAAGAACCTTCAAATGTTGTTGGTCACTAATGCTAAGAACCTTTAGGAAGTATTGAAGAGAAAAAACCCCCATGAAATTCTTCAAAATTTTTAAAAAAATTTAGTGCTGTCCAAAACTGTCAATCCTAGGGTTTGAAACCTCCATAGCCATGCTCAAACAAAGCTTCAAGCTCAAATGTCCTTCAATGTCAGTCATAGGGTATAAGTAGAGACCTCAAGTAGTGGAATAGATTAAAAAAACCCCATGATTTTGAAGAAGAAATCTGAGATTTACTTGCTGCTGTAATAAACTGTCAAGAAATAGGGTTTTCATGAAGAAATCTGAGATTTACTTTCTACTCTGACTGTTGCTTCTTCACTCTTTTCTTTGTCTCTGATTGTTAACATGGTATTAGAGCACCCATGACTGGGCTCTGTGGAGAATAGCATTATGGAAGAAGACCTGAGATTGAAGAAAAAAGACCTGCTGTGTAGAAGGGCTGACTGTCATTGTTTCTGCAGAGGTATGTATTGAATGCATCTTCATTATACTTCAAGGAGAGTGTGTCACAACCTATTTGGAGCTTTGAGGAGGGTTGGTTGAGCGCTTGGAAGAAGACCTTGGTCATCATTATGAAGAGAAGCTGTTGCTGAAGACATTCTAAAAAATTTTGTATTTGCGCTTGCTTGCCTGATGGTCTGCCTTGACTGCTCATGGACATGATAAGCATCATCTATGCCATTTGTAGCTTGTACACATGCTTGAGAAGACATCTTGATAGTCTCACATGGCAATGGTTAAGTTGGAACTGAGATAAGAGCTGAAATAGTCAGCCCCACAGATCTAAAATTTAGACCATGCCTGCCACAAACAAGGAATACACAGCAAATATACTTCTCTAACATGAGGTTGGGAGCTCTCTGACATGCCTGAAAGGACTTGATATAGCATACCTATACTCAGGAAGACATATGTATTGAATTTCATTCTTGGAAGGTGTACGTTCTTGATGAAATCACTCAGATTTGTGAGCTCTTGACAGGCTGAAAATGGTCATTCATAGTTTACAGGAAGCACTTATCTATCTTGGAAGATTGCATGTTTTTTGTCGGCCTTGATAACATGTATGACATGGGATATGCCTGCTAAATTGGTTGTGGATTGGTATGAGCATTGGATGCTCTTGGAAACTGAAATTTGGATTAGAAAACAAATACTTTGACACTCTATTGTTGGTCATGAACAGTGAATACATTGTCTGATATTGCTCCTGAAGACATGACACTCATCGGTGTTGACAGGTTCATGTATTGATTCCTACACACAGTGGCATATGTATGAAGTGTCTTGAGGATCTCTTGGGCTGAAATACATCTTGGTTTGACAGTTTATTGGCTGTATACAATCTGTGAGAAGATTTATGTCACTTGTACTTGCTGGATATGCACTGCTTTGTGCCCGTATGACTATGTCTAGTTGCCTACATATACTAACAAATGTCTAGGAAAGTTTGGAGCATGTATGACATGTTTTAAAGTGGTTTTTGATAGTAAATTCACTGCTGGTTACTGAAAAATTACAAGTTTCAAACTGCATATTCTCTTTACTGCAATAAGCTTGCATGACACGGAGTTACAATACTTACAAAGTCTATGTACTGACTGATGTACCTACCGATTATACCACATGTTTGTGGATGTTTTTGAGGTTGTAAAGGGCTGAAATACCCTTGTCTTTTACATAGAATAGTTGCAGAAAACTATCATAAATAGTCAAGGACTGAAGTTGGTCAGAGTGACTTGTTGGCTTGTAGGAAGTCAGGCAGTGACTAGATATTGTCTCGTACAATATGGCTAATGAAAAAAGGACTAACAACATAACCCAAATAGTGGGGGAAAAGCTTGACAGTAACAATTATGCCATATGGAAGTTTCACATGGAGAACTTCTTAATAGGAAAAGGCTACTGGGAGTTGGTGACTAGAGCAGAAGCTGAACCTGATCTCCCAAATTGACCTACGGCTGTTAGGAGACGATTACACTAAGCTTGGACAGAAAGAGCTCGTAGAGTCTTGCACTGGCTCTCTTTATGTATCTCAGATGCCATGGTAATGTAGATAATGAACTGCAGCTCTCCTAAGAATGCATGGGACATTTTGGTCAAGTACTATGGCACAACCACAAGTGCCAGAAAGATAGAGTTGAAGCAGAAGTTCAACAACATGGAGAGAAAGAGCAGATCTATACAGGATTATGTCACGGAGGTTAAGACCATTGCAAATCAGCTCGCATTTGTTGGTTCACATGTTGAAGATGAAGACATGGTTGCTGTGACTTTGAATGGCTTGGGACCTCACTATAAGTCTTTTTACACTTCTGTGTCTCTCAGGGCTGAAATGCCTGATTTTAATGAGCTGCTTGCATTGCTTATACATGAGGAGGTTAAACTTGGCTTGGCTACAGGGTCAAGCAGTTCTAAAAATAAGGATGCAGTTTTTTATTCGAAGTAGCACGACTGTGGCAGCCGAGGTAGAGACTATGGATCTGGCAGAAGAGGCTAGCAAAATGCATCCTATGGCAATAACAACCAGCACGTATCGAATGCAAGAGGTGGTGGAAACTTTAGAGGCAGGGGAAGATCTAGCCCTAGAGGTAGAGGCTCCTGGCAACAGCAGTGTCCATCTAACAATCCCAATAGGGATAAGGATTGTCATTACTGCAGGAAGTATGGTCATATTGCCAAGGACTGCTAGAAGAAGCATGGAAATCAGAAGGGCAAACACCATGGACATTTTGCTATGTCTAGTCAGGGAGATGATTTCTCAAGTGATAGAATGTTTGCCATGCAGTATGTAAAAGACAGGGCTGTTAAAGAATGCACTGATGATGCAGTTTGGTACATTGATTCAGGGGCATCAAACCACATGACCCCTCACGGTGATTGGTTTACTGATATGGTGGCTGAAAAACATGGCTATGTCTGTACAGGTGATGATACGCAGCATAGCATTGAACATAAAGGCAAAGTGCCTCTTGTGGTTCATGATGGTAGAAAGAAAAATTTGCATGATGTATTGCATGTTTCTTCGATTATGAAGAACTTACTGTCTGTCTGTCAAATGACAGAGTAGAACTTGTAGGTTAGATTCAATAAGCATAGTTGCTTTATTGAAGAGTTTGGCAATGGATACAAGTTGATAGCTCACAGTCACAGGAATGGCAGAATGGTCACTCTTGATGCTAGCTTGCCAGAGCTGAATTCAGCTATGTTTGACCATGGTTCTGGCACTATCAGAGATTTGGAAATTTGGCACAAGAGAGTGGGGCATGGGAATTTGCAAAGGCTACAAATTATGCAGAAATAACAGCTTGTTACAGGTTTATCAAAGTTCCAACATTCCGATATTTGTCATGTATGCGATGCTTGCCAGTTTGGTAAGCAGTCAAGGTTGCCATTTGTCAAGCATGCAAGGCACAGTATACATACATTGCAATTTGTGCACTCTGATGTTTGGGGGCTAGCCCATAATGCATCTATGGGAGGCTCACAGTATTATGTGACATTCATTGACGATTATAGTCGCTATACTTGGGTTTACATTTTGAAGACAAAGGATGAGGTGTTTTCTATTTTTCAGCAGTTTAAAAAGTAGGTTGAAAAGGAATTTGACTGATATATCTCTTGCTTGAGATCAGATAGCGGTGGGGAGTATGTATCAAATGAGTTTGACAATTTTCTGGCTGAAAATGGCATACATAGGCAACTTACCTGCAGCTACACTCCTCAGCAGAATGGGATAACTCAAAGAAAGAATACGGACTTGATGGAAGCTGCTCATGCCATGATGAATGAGAAGAAGATGCTGCTCTATTATTGGGTTGAGGCTGTTATGACAGCCATGTATATCTTGAATCGGACTCCCACTGCAGTTATTCATGAGATGACACCATTTGAGAGGCTGTATGGCTATAAGCCGGATATAAATCACATGAAAGTCTTTAGTTGTCTTGCTTATGTGCACATTCCATATGAGAAAAGAAAGAAGCTGGATCCAAAAGCGCATAAGTGTGTTTTCATTGGATATTTGTAGGAGAAGAAGGCATACAGATGCTATGATCCCTCTACCAAGGAGACTTTGGTGAGCAGGGATGTTATTTTTGATGAGATGGGTTCTTGTATGTATCATCGGCTACAGTGCCATCGGATATGACTTCTACTCATGTATCTGTAGCAGTTGATTCACAGCAGAGCACTGCTATGACAAGACCTAGTGGTCAGACAGTATCCCCATGGACAAGGAGATTTAGGAGCTCACCGTCCACTAACACCAATAAGTCTGTGAGGGGGAGATATGATGTCTTGGACAGCAAAGGAAAAGAGAAAGCTACTGAGGATTCATCTGGTATGATGACACCTGGTGGAATGACTTCTTGATATGAGTCTGCTGACACTTTAGATAGTGAACTTGGTATTCCGACTGTCTATACGTCTGGCACAAGGCAGAGCAAGTACATTCTGCCTCATGAGAGAGGGGAATGGAGCAGTGCACCACAACCTAGACGCTTACAGAGGGTCGGATACCCTATTGACAAGTTGACATACAGTGGCTACTCTACAAAGTATTATGCTTACACATGTTGAAGCAGTGAAAGATGAGAAACTGGTGTGCAGCTATGGATGAAGAAATGAATGCCTTGGCTGAAAATAAGACATGGGATCTTGTGCCACTGCTTGAAGGGAAAAAGACCATTGGCTGCAAATGGGTCTACAAAATCAAATGCAAGTCGGATGGCAGTGTGGAAAGGTACAAAGCCACGCTGGTTGCTAAGGGGTTTGGCCAACAGTATGGACTTGATTATGAGGAAACATTCAGCCCTGTTGCCAAGATGGCAACCATATGCACTGTGATTGCTTTGGATGCTGCTTAAGGCTAGAAATTGTAGCAGATGGACATTAAGAATGCATTTCTTAATGGTGAATTAGCAGAGGATGTTTATATGGTTCAACCTGAAGGGTATGTTCACCCTGATTTTCAGCATTATGTATGTAAGGTGAAAAAGGCATTGTAGGGGATGAAGAAGGCTAGCTTGGCATGCTAAGATCAGTAATAACTACTTGCAGAGATTGGGATTTGCTATTGGTAGGGCTGATCATAGCCTATTTATAAAGAAGACTGACAGTGGCTTGGTAGTGCTGGTCATATATGTTGATGATTTGATAATCATTGGTGATGATGACTTGGGCATACAACATGTAATGAAGATGCTATAATTTGAATTTGACATGAAGGACCTAGGAGAACTGAAGTATTTCTTGTGCATTGAGGTAGTTCCAGCTAAAAATGGTTTGGCTGATGTAGAAGAACTATGCCATGGAAATGCAGAAGAAGTATGGTATGGCTGAATGCAAACCATTGGATACACCTCTTGATTAGAATCTCAAGCTAGACATGAGCACTGGAGCTGAAGTAGAGGATGTGGTTATGTACACGCAGATGGTTCACAGTCCGATTTACTTGACCATCGCTAGGCTTGACTTGAGCTATGTTGTAGGGCTCATAGGCCAGTTTATGCAGAAGCCTAGAAAGCCACACTTAGAAGCAGTTAGATGCATTATGAGATATGTTAAGTCCACTGTAGATTATGGGCTATTCTATGTGAGAGATAAGCCCTTGAAACTAGTTGGATACACGGATGCAGATTGGGTAGGTTGCTCATATGACCATAGATCTACGAGTGTGTATGCTTTTGGATTTGGTAGCGGCATGATTAGCTAGAGTAGCAAGAAGTAGCCTATGATTGCTTTGTCCAATACTGAGGCAGAGTACAGGGGTGTTGCATTGGCAGCATGCAAGATTTCATGGCTGCTGAAGCTTATGGCTGATTTAGACATACAGGTAGATGCTCCAGCAAAGTTACTATGCGATAATCTGAGTAGTGTACTCTTGGCCATGAATCTAGTATATCATGCTAGAATGAAACACATAGAGGTACACTACCACTTCATCAGAGAGATGGTTCTTGCAGGGACAGTTGATCTCATGCATGTGAAGACTGATGAGCAGGTTGCAGATATCTTTACCAAGTCCTTGGATAAAGATAAGTTCAGTGTTTTTAGACAGCTGCTTTGTGTGTAGATGTTGTCTTGAGGTTGAGGGGGAATGTTAAGACTTCAAGCTCAATCTACTATCTTTGGTATGACCATACCCGATACTTAAGTTGTCCAGCTGTACCACACTATGCGGACATTAAATAAGTCAGTGCATAGGACTTAACTGCTTTGGTGTGCATGGTCCTTTGTGACATTAGGCTGTACATTCACTAAGTAGTATGTGGAATGATAATAGAGAGTGAGAGAGCACTCTGCTCTAACTGTTGCTTCTTCATTCTTGTCTCTGTCTCTGATTGTTAACAATGTATGCTCTGTCAATATTGCTGCATACTCCAAAGTACAGAATTGTTGTAACATTTTCGATTTCTAAAACACACATTCTTTATATGAACCTCCTCTTAGGAGGCCAAAATGATAAAATTTAGGAATAAATGGCAATTTTTTTTATTATTCCCCTTTTTCCCCCAGCCGACTATCGGGCTTCAGGAGAGGGGAATAGCAAGAGTGAATAATCTCCTTGCTGGACCTTACACGGGGAGAATGCCATGCAAAATGACACGTGGAGGGAGGGAGGTACCTCTCCCTATCCCATATAAACCCCCTGTGGGGAAGCGGAGGATTGATGGTGGTGGTCGTGTGAAGAGAGAAAGGAGCCGTCACACTGCTATAAACATCGGTGCTGTAGAGCTGGAGGAGGAAGGCCGTCATGCTGCTGTCAAGAGTGGAGGGAGGAGCCATAAATGCTGCCAAAGGGAGCTGAGAGCAGCGCCGCGTGCCGTGAAGGAGGGAAGGCTGTGATCTTTGATAGGACGCCGCCGTTGAAGTTTTCCTCCACGTGGTATACCATGTTTTGTTCTAGAAGCTTCAAGAAGCTTCTTGAAGCTTCTAAGGGGAGGAGCTAAGCCCCCTTCCCGTGGCTTTCATAAGCCTTACTCTTGAAAGATTTTAAAACCCCCCTCCCCTGTATTTAAAACCCTCCCCGTGGGTTTTTCCACCACAAAATGCTTTAGGATCCTTTAAGCCCCTTTCATATTGCAAGCCCAAAAAAAAAACATTTCATGTGGGCCTCCTTCAAAGCCCCTTAATCCTTTCTTGTGGGCCTCCTTCAAAGCCCCCTTTCTTATGTTGTCCCATCCAAGCTTTTATAAGCCCATTAAGTTTTTTTTTTCCACCCTCCCGTTCTTACACAAAGGTTCATCTTAACCTCGGGGTCCCTTAGAACCCCCTTTCTATTGGCCTTCACAAACATCCTTTTTCCCCTTAGGTTCCCCACAAGTTCCCATTAGCCAAATTTAAGGAGGAAACCTATAAAGCCTTCTAAATCCAACTTTGAAAGACGGTGCAATTGGTCAGAAAGGGAGTTTCATGTTCGAAGAAGATCGGCCAAGATCATAAATCCACATCCAAGACGAAAAGGCTGCATTCACGATGGCTCCTAAGAAAGCACAAGGCGCAACCGCAGGAGGATCGTCTCCTAATATTCATGTGGACATTTCACAACAAGTCCATGTTCTTCTTCCTAAATTTGATTAACATCGTAATATTTCAATTATGCATGGATCATTTGAGGAATGAGGATGCGTGTTTTTTCGATTGAAAATACTTTGGCTAATAGCTCACAATTGAGGGATTCGGTCATTAGTATTTTTCAATAAAACGAACAAAATAAAGTGAGCATAAGATTTCTAGCAAGTGGTTTTTATGCATTGCAAATTAATGAAATTATATTAATTAATGCCCATCTTTACAAAACGAAATTATGTTAGTACACTTCGATTAAGCATGGAAGGAATAAACCGAACATCTTTTCTTCGAAATGATTCTTAAAGAAAGTTGCAAGAAGCCATAGGAAATTGCTAGGGCTGCATAAAGAAGATTTAACTCTAGGCAAGTGGTCTAAAAACTCAAATCAATGAAAGGTTGTGTAATTTCAGCATACGACAAATTCATTCAGAAAAGAAAGTAGAAAAAGGCTGCATGGTTAATTCAATGCAACATATCCCAAACAGCTGACTAGGATTTTACACGTTGAGGATGTGACCTAGTCGCTCGTATTGCCAAAGCTGAAACTCCTATACCCTAAAGACTTGCCCACGTTCATGGAATGTAGGGATAGTAGGACATACGTATGAGAAAAAATCTAGGGTTTTTATCCTAAGAATCTCTCGCTAAAAAAAGATGAAACTCGGTTTGAACTTGGAACCCTAAGACTGACAATGTCGGCCTAATGCAATCACGAACGGATCGTTATATCTAATCATGATTTTGTGATTATAAGATTCTTACGCAAGTTATCTTGCAAGAAGATGAATACCTTTCTTGAGTAAAGTGACCAAGATATGGGGATTAGATATTTGCTTGGAAGCAAAAGACCAATCAGTAAATTGGAATAACATATGTATTGTTTGATTAAGTCGGGTTAAGAGGTTACCGCCCTAACCTAGGATATAGGGTTAACAAATAAACCCTCGGGGATCTTGCCGAGTCGCAATTGATCCCGGATCGAGTGTTAGATGCATTCAAAAAGAAGGATTCGATCCTTAGCAGTTGGCAAAAAATTAACGACCAATGGAAATGATTGTGCTTGTAACAGTTTTAAGAGCACTGTTTTGCTTTGTTTGCTCAAAGAATTAAAGGATGAAAAGATATCTAATACTTCAAGTTGAAGGCCTGAAGGGAGAGGCAGCTTGAGTTACCCCCAAGACTGCCTGCCTGACCCTAACCAAGGGGGTTGTTAACCACGTCGGGAAGGTGGACCGAACCCACCACGAGAGGTCTCTCCGTTGAGCACTACTTGGAGCCAACGGACTCTTGGGTGCCAGAGGGGGACTTTGGCCATAAATCCCTGGCCTTCCGGGCCTTGCACAAGAGGCCAACTGAACTCGGGATTGGATCTCAAGGCCCGCATACTAGTCTACAGGCAGAATCTTATAGTAGTAATCCTTGTGGATTGCTGGATAGCCTTCGAGCGGTTTATGGATAAGCCTACAGGCTGGACTTTATGTATTTCAAAGATAAATATGATAACTTGTTGAAAAGGAACTTGTTTGACATTGCTTTTCTATGTCAAGTGCTATGATTACGTGAAGGAACCAGTGCCTAACGGGCTAATTAAGGAAGCTAATTGATACATGTCCAACTAAATGTGTTAGGTAATTAAATAACTAAAACAACCTAAGGAAAGTGCGGAGGATGTGGCCATGGGTCCGTCTTACGGATGGGTGGTCCTGGTTGGCTAGGAACTTTTCTCAATCATGATGGACAGCAAGAAGATCATTTCAAAGGATACGAACACAGAAAGGGCGCTGACCTAGAGTCTAAGTTATAATGATCCCGATTTATGTTGTTTTAGGGGAACGAAATGGGACTATGCCTTATGGCAGAGAGGTTGAGCTTTGCAACCCCCTCATTTCCCATTCTCCTTGAACCAAGTGCAGCATGAATCCGCTTCGGACCTTGGCGTTTCTGCATAAAGTAGTTCGCTTCAGTTTAACACTCTTTGCCGTTAGGAAATCACCAATAGGAAAAACCCTAATTTAGGTCGGTCCTAAGTGGGAACTGCCAGAATACTTCCGCTACATGGCAGAGGCGGAAAGTCCTAGATCACAAATCCCATAACATTCCATGGGAGTGCCGGGGGGAGCTTTCTAGACATCCTTTACTATGGGCTGCTAAGACATGTCGTGAAGATAACAAGTGGACATGTCTTAATAAAAAGAAGTAAAGCAAATATTGTGATCCGAACATTTCCTTTCTTTCGATGCTGTCTTGTAGAATTATGAAGCATGGAACAGGTTCTTAGTGTTTCGTGTCATGTTTATGACTGTGATGCATTCCCTAGATTATCAAAAAAGGGTTGAGATGATGAACATCCTAGAGCGTATTTATAACCCATCACCTTTGTACGTGGAACGAAGATGGAGGGGTGCCTCAGGAATCTACTATACAGCTGCCCACCGGTTTGCATACCTCCAAACCAACCTCAAGAGGATCAAGTGGTTGGAAGACCTGAAAGTTGTGAAGCTGTTCATTTTTTTGGAGGCTCACGTAAACTCAACTTTACATATTCCAGGTCAGAGGGTTGAGCTGAACTCATATGTATATGAGGAAATGACCTGTGTAATCCCCGCCAACAAGATCAAGGTATTGGGGCGCCATGAGAAGAATGGGTTCCAAAGGAAAGGATACCCTGATCTTCCAATGACTTACCGATTCCTGAAGATCCATGACCTGAAACCATACTATTATCCAGTTCCTGTAGATAAATGTAATACGACATTATTCTCCCCAAACAAAATGTAAACATTTGCCTTATCATCGCAAGAAATGTTGTATTCCAAAAGGACTATGCCCATATAAATACAATAAGACGTCTTTTTATCAATGTATGTTTGTTCATGAGAATTGATAAGAAGTTAAGTGGTTAGATTTCTTGGGTGATAGCTGAAATGGAGATGAAATATAAATCCTAACGATTATCGAGTAATAACGTTAAGAAACCTTTATCTAGGCACAACCCCAGATACAGGTTCCCAGTTCACCTCCTACATCAAGTACTGCTGTAATCCAAGAGAAGAAGTTTCTTCTCAAGCAAATTAAGCCACCCGAATTTGATGGGAGAGGCAGGTCCATCCAAGAAGATGCTGAAATTTGGATTGAATCCATGGAGGATTACTTTGAAGCAGGAGTACTACACCCACCAACCAGGCTATGCTCGCTAAGCTGAAGCTCACCGGCAAAGCCAGACTTTGGTGGAAGAAATGGTGTAGAGATCAAGGGATCGCGGAAGGATCCATTACCTGGGAGAAACTGAAGGAAGCCGTGCAGGGAAGATACTTACCACCTGTGTATCGCATGTAGAAAATGAATGAGTTCTACGAGCTAAAACAGCTGGGACTCACTCTTGACGCATACTATTCTAAATTCGTCTCACTTCTTAAGTATGCGCCACCACAGATGGACGTGACACATCAGGTGTCAAAATTTTGTGCTGGTTTAAATCCACCAATGAATACCCATTTCGAATCTATGCGTACAGCAGATCTACAGGACACACTCATTTGAGCTGCACCTATAATTCAAGATGTGCAGGTTGTTAGGCCAAGAGTTAATAAAACTTGGTCTTTTAATGACCCAAACAGAGGAGCATTTAGGCCTCAAATGAAAAGAGTTCAAGGTCAGAGTCAGGGACAAAGAAAGTAATCAAGGACTAATAATGTCAACAACTTTGTTCCTACCCAAAGCAATGGCTGAAACTTCCGTTTTTTCCACTGCAACAATCCAGGACATTTCAAGAGGCAATGTCTCAAGCTTGGAGGAGGACATCACCAAGCACCTTTCCAAGGAACTAGCCGTGGCCACGGAGCCGCTACTCGAGGCAGAGGAAGAACCACCTGCATTTCCAATAGGAAAATGTGTGAAGAAGAAGAAGAAGAAGATCCGACCATGGAAGCAGAGTTTGAAAGGGCAACAGTCCATGCCACTCTTCACAAGAAAGGGCCGAATCGCTAGTTCTCGGCAATTCAGACACTGTCGGACTATAAAGGTAAAGGTTTAAAGACCTTAATTGATTATGGCAGTACACATTCCTTTATCTCACTAGCTTGTGCAAAAAGATTAGGAATAGCCACAGTAGAAGCATCTATCTTGCTTATGGAATTGGCAAATGGTCGTGAGGTTACTTGTACTAGGCAAACTGCTAAGGTGGAATTCTTTTTGGGAGGAAAGACGACTTCGGTCAAATTCAAAGTCATGAATTTAGGCATCCATGAGTGTCTACTCGGAATGGATTGTCTTAAACCTAATGACGCCCAAATTCATTGTGGAAAGGGCCAAATTTTCTTTCGGAACTCTGAAGGGGATTTAGTCTCAACTCAAGGTGAGGCTGGAGTGCCAAAAATTCAATTGGCCAAGGCATCTCGGATTATAAAGGGAGTCAGAAAGGGACTACCTGTCTACTTGATTAGGCTCAACAAGTTAGATTAGAAGCAGGAGTCCAGTGAAGGACCTTCTTGGCTAAAGGAATACGCGGAGGTATTTTCTAAAGAGTTGACAGAACTCCCGCCTCAAAGAGAAGTGGATCATGAGATCAAGCTAGTGCTAGGAGCAGCGCCAATTGCAAAGAGACCTTATAGAATGTCCATCCCGGAAGTAATTGAGCTGAAGGAACAACTCAAGCAACTGCTAGATTAGGGCTACATCCATCCTAGAAGTTCACCATGGGGAGCTCGGGTACTGTTCTAGAAAAAGAAAGATGGAACACTTTGACTTTGTATTGATTAGAGAGGGTTGAGTCAATCAACTGTCAAGAATAAGTACCCTATTCCTAGAATAGATGAGCTTCTTGATCGCCTTTAGGGTGCGAAGGTCTTCTCCAAGATTGATCTCAGGTCTGGTTGTTATCAGATAAGAATCAAGGAAGAAGATATCCCGAAGACGGCATTCAACAAAAGATATGGGCACTTTGAGTTCCTAGTTATGTCATTCGGGCTTATGAATGCACCTGCCACCTTCAACAGGTTAATGCAGGATATCTTTAGGCCATATCTTGATGACTTCATGCTCGTCTTCTTTGACGACACTTTAGTCTATTCCAAATGGGAGGAAGATCATGAGACCCAACTTCGGATTAGTCCTTGAGACAATGACATCACATAAGCTGTGTGCTAAGATGAAGAAGTGTGCATTCTTCAAACGTCAGATTGAATATCTAGGATTCATCGTATCAGCGGAAGGAATCTCAGTGGACCCAGCCAAGGTTAGAGATGTGCTAGAATGGCCAATACCAATAAATGTCAAAGAAATACGCAGTTTTCTTGGATTGACAGGATTGTATAGGGTCTTCATCAAAAACTATGCTTTGATAGTAGCACCTCTGACAGGACTTACTGAAGAAGCAAACATCCATTGCATGGTCAACTCCCGAACAAACCAGCTTTGATAGATTAAAGCAAAGTTTGGTATCAGCACCTATCCAAACACTTCCAGACCTCAATAAGGATTTCGAGGTAGTAACAGATGCTAGCATGCTTGCCTTAGGTTTTCTGCTCATGCACGAAGGTCATCCTGTAGCATACTCTTCAAGGAAATTGAAGAGTCATGAGAAGAATTATGCTACCCATGATCTGGAATTGTTAGCTGTCATCCATGCTCTAAAGCTTTGGAGACACTACCTATTGGGTAACAAGTTTACTGTAGTGAGGACTGATCATAAAAGTCTCAAGTGGATCTTTACCCAGAACGAGCTCAACATGAGGCAATGTCAGTGGATTGAAGTGCTGGAGGAGTATGACTTTGAAATCAAGTACCGACCTGGAAAGGAGAATGTAGTTGCCGATGCACTCAGTCGCAAGGCATTCCTTAATTCTCTAATCTTGCAAAATCCATCAACAACTAGATCTCTAGCCACAAAGGTGTCCATGCCAAACAACCCAATACTTGAGTTAGCTAAAGAGGAAGCATGCCATGATCCAGCCTATCAAAAGATGCTAAGGGAGATCTCTATCAAGGATTAGGACCAAAAGTTATAGGCTAAGTATCATGAATTCTCTATCAATAGTGGACTTGTCTACTATAGAACGAGGCTATGTATAGTTGCAAGCCAGTCACTTAAGCAGAAGATATTGTGGGAAGCTCATGATTCCCCTTTCTCAGGACATCCTGACTATGCCAAGACTCTCAATGCAGTTAGGAAGAGCTATCATTGGGAGAGGCTTAAAGGTGATGTTCTCAAATATATCACTGAGTGTTTGTCTTATCAACCTATCAAAGCCAAACATGTCAAGATGCCGGGGAAATTGCAACCACTTGACATTCCCCAAATGAAATGGTAATTCATCAATATGGACTTTGTTTTTGGCCTACCCCAAGTTCAGGGAGGATACAACTCCATCATGGTTGTGGTTGACATGCTTACTAAGATTGCACATCTTATTCCAATAAAGACAAACTATAAAGCCTCAGACATTGCAAGGTTGTTTATCAAGGAGATATTCAAGCTACATGGGTTACCCAGAAGAATCATTAGTGATCATGATTCTCTCTTCCCATCACACTTCTGGAGAGCTATCTTTGAAGCTATTGGGACTCAAACCTGTTTTAGCACAGCTTACGATCCCCAAACTGATGGTCAAACGGAGTGAGTCAATCAAGTTATCGAGGATATTCTTAGGGCACACTGCTGTCATGAGCCAAAAAGGTGGATTCAATACTTGCCTTTGGTTGAATTTTCCTACAATGCTTCTTGCCAACAAAGCATTCAGATGACCCCTTTTCAAGCATTGTATGGTCATAACTGACGAAGCCCCCTAAACTTCTCAGATCCAACCTTGAGGGTTGAATCTTCAAGGCAGATGTTGGAAGAGATGGATGACCAAATAAAGTCAATAAGATAGGACATCCAAGCCACCAAGGATAGACAGAAAGCATACGCGGATTTAAAGCATCAAGATAGAATCTTCGAGGAAGGAAACATGGTCTTCATTCACGTACGCTCAAAGAAGAGTTCTCTATCCTTAGGAAATTGCAAAAAGCTAAGTCCGAGGTATTGTGGACCATACAAGATTCTTAAGTGCCTAGGATCTAATGCTTATAGACTGCAACTCCCTGAGAACCTAAAGGTTCATAATGTATTCCATATCAGCCTATTGAAGAAGTATGTATCTAATCCTAACCATGTACTTGATGACCAACAAGTTGTAATGCCTAGTCAAGGAGTCCTTGAACTAAGGCCTGATAGGATCTTAGATGTTAGGGAGAGACAACTGAGATCTAGAACCTTGAGAGAATGCCTCGTCCAGTGGAAAGATTATTCCAAGGAGGATGCCACTTGGATAGATGAAAGCACTCTCAACCATCAATATCCCCAGTTTATCTCGAGATGAGGACATCTCGATTCCTCCAAGGGGGAGAGAATGTAACATTCCCGATTTCTAAAACATGCATTCTTTATATGAACCTCCTCTTAGGAGGCCAAAATGATAAAATTTAGAAATAAATGGATTTTTTTTTAAATTATTCCCCTTTTTCCCCCAGCCGACTATCGGGCTGGAGGAAACAGGAATAGAAAGAGTGAATAAGCTCCTTTATTGGAGCTTACAGGGGGAGAATGCCATGCAAAATGGCGCGTGGAGGGAGGGAGATACCTCTCCCTCACCCATATAAACCCCCTGTGGTGGGGGAAGGGGAGGATTGATGGTGGTGGTCGTTTGAAGCGACAAAGGAGCTGTCACACTACTCTAAACATCACTACTGTAGAGCTGGAGAAGGAAGGCCGTCACGCTGCCGTCAAGAGTGGAGGGAGGAGCCATAAACGCCGCTAGAGCAAGCTGAGAGCAGCGCCATGCGCCGTGAAGGAGGGGAGGCTGTGATCTTTGACGAGACGCCGCCGTTGAAGTTTTCCTCCATGTGGTATACCACGTTTTCTTCTAGAAGCTTCAAGAAGCTTCTTGAAGCTTCTAGGGGAGGAGCTAAGACCCCTTCCCGTGGCTTTAATAAGCCTTACTCTCGAAAGATTTTAAAACCCCCCTCCCCGGGATTTAAAACCCTCCCAGTGGGTTTTTCCCCCACAAAATTCTTTAGGGTCTTTTAAGACCCTTTCATATTGCAAGCCCAAAAAAAAAAATCCTTTCTTGTGGGCCTCCTTCAAAGCCCCCTTTCCCGTGGTGTCCCATCCAAGCTTTTATAAGCCCATTAGGTTTTTTTTTCCACCCTCGCGTTCTTACACAAAGGTTCATCTTAACCTCGTGGTCCCTTAGAACCCCCTTTCTATTGGCCTTCACAAACACCCTTTTCCCCCTTAGGTTCCCCACAAGTTCCCATTAGCCAAATTTAAGGAGAAAACCTATAAAACCTTTCAAAGCCGACTCTGAAAGACGGTGCAATTGGTCACAAAGGGAGTTTCGTGTTCGAAGAAGATCGACCAAGATCATAAATCTGCATCCAAGACGAAAAGGCCGCATTCGCGATGGCTCCTAAGAAAGCACAAGGTGCAATTGCAGGAGGATCGTCTCCTAACATCCATGTGGACATTTCACCACAAGTCCAAGTTCTTCTTCCTAAATTTGATTAACGTCGTAATATTTCAATTATGCATGGATCATTTGAGGAATGAGGATGCTTGTTTTTTCGATTGAAAATACTTTGGCTAATAGCTCACAATTGAGGGATTTCTTCATTAGTATTTTTCAATAAAACGAACAAAATAAAGTGAGCATAAGATTTCTAGCAAGTGGTTTTTATGCATTGCAAATTAATGAAATTAGATTAATTAATTTCCATCTTTACAAAACGGAATTATGATAGTACACTTCGATTAAGCATGGAAGGAATAAACCGCATATCGCATTATTGAACATCTTTTCTTCGAAATGATTCTTAAAGAAAGTTGCTAGAAACCGTAGGAAATTGCTAGGATTGCATGAGGAAGATTTAACTCTAGGCAAGTGGCCTAAAAACTCAAATCAAGGAAAGGTTGTGTAAGTTCAGCATACAACAAACTCATTCAGAAAAGAAAGTAGAAAAAGGCTGCATGTTTAAACATAAAATCCTAAAGCTTAGTAGCATGAATCTTGTTTGCATGTTATAGGATGATCAATTGGAATTATGCTATAACTTAACCTATGCTTTGATCTTAACCTGAAAAGTTAGGGTTTGTAAATTAACTTATACGTAGCCAATGAATCATGCGGTTACAGAAATGGTAGCGTAATTATCTTCAATAATAGACAAGTTAAATTGGTTTAAACCTAAACACCTAAAAACCGCTAGGGACTCATTTAGAAAGGGTTAATTCAATGCAACATATCCCAAAGAGCTACCTATGATTTAACACGTTGAGGACGTGACCTAGTCACTCATATTGCCAAAGCTAAAACTCCTATACCCTAAGGACTTGCCTACATTC
Source organism: Lygodium microphyllum (assembly GCF_053477565.2). Taxonomy (NCBI): domain Eukaryota; kingdom Viridiplantae; phylum Streptophyta; class Polypodiopsida; order Schizaeales; family Lygodiaceae; genus Lygodium; species Lygodium microphyllum. The sequence goes on from NC_141137.1 coordinate 27,459,195, forward strand.
ACGGAATGTAGGGACAATAGGACATACTTGCGAGAAAAGATCTAGAGTTTTTACCCTAAGAATCTCTCGCTAAAAAAAGATGAAACTCGGTTTAAACTTGGAACCCTAGGACCGACAATGTCGGCCTAATGCAATTAGGAATGGATCGTTATATCTAATCATGATTTTGTGATTATAAGATTTGATGCGACACTTGTGCAACAAGTTGCAGATTTGCTTGATCTTGTGATTTGATCACAAGGGAATGGCCAATTCCTCGGAATAAGATTGGAAGATTCTTACGCAAGTTATCTTGCAAGAAGATGAATAATCATCCTGATATAGTACCTTTCTTGGGTAAAGTGACCAAGATACGGGGATTAGATATTTGCTTGGAAGCAAAAGACCAATCACTAAATTGGAATAACATATGTACTACTATTTGAACTTAAGGTATTGATTCAATCGGGTTAATAGGGTATTGCCCTAACCCATGATATAGGGTTAACAAATAAACCCTTGGGGATCTTGCCAAGTCGCAATTGATCCCGGATCGAGTGCTGGATGCATTCGGAAATAAGGATTTGCTCCTTAGCAGTTGGCCAAAAATTAACAAACAATGGAAATGATTGTGCTTATAACAGTTTTAAGAGCATTGTTTTGCTTTGTTTGATCAAAGAATTAAAGGATGAAAAGATATCTAATGCTTTTGGTTGAAGGCCTGAAGGGAGAGGCAACTTTGGTTACCCCCGACTGCTTGCCTGACCCTAACCAAGGGGGTTGTTAATCGCGCCGGGAAGGTGGACCAAACCTGCCACGAGAGGTCTCTCCATTGAGCGCTACTTAGAGGAGGAGGACGCTTGGGTGCTAGAGAGGGCTCTGGCCATAAATCCCTTGTCTTTTGGGCCCTGCACAAGAGGCCAACGTGACTCGGGATTGGATCTCGAAGCCCGCATACTAGTCTACGGGCAGAGTCTTGGATTAGTAATCCCTGTGGATTGCTGGAAAGCCTTCGGGCAGTTTATGGATAAGCCTATGGGCTGGAGTTTATGTATTTCAAAGATAAATATGATAACCTGTTGAAAAGGAACTTGTTTGACATTGCTTTTCTATGTCAAGTGCTATGATTACGTGAAGGAACCAGTGCCTAACGGGCTAATTAAGGAAGCTGATTGATACATGTCCAACTAAATGTGTTAGGTAATTAGATAACTAAAACAACCTGAGGAAAGTGCAGAGGATGTGGCCATGGGTCCGTCCTACGGATGGGTGGTCCCGGTTAGCCGGGAACTTTTCTCAATCATGATGGACAACGAGAAGATTGTTTCAAAGGATACGAATAGAAAAGGGCGCTGACCTAGAGTCTAAGTTATAATGATCCCGATTTACGCTAATTTAGAGGAATGGAATGGGATTATGCCTTATGGGAGAGAGGTTGAGCTTCGTATCCCCCTCATTTTCCATTCTCCTTGAACCAAGTGCAGCGTGAATCTGCTTCAGACCTGGCGTTTTTGCGTAAAGTAGTTCGCTCGAGTTTGATGCTAGCTTCCCTTAGAAAATGATCAATAGGAAAAACCCTAATTCAGGTCGGTCCTAAGTGGGAACGGCCAGAATACATCCACTACGTGGTAGACGCGGAAAGTTCAAGATCGCAAACCCCATAACATTCCATGGGAGTGTCGGGCGGAGCTTTCTAGACATCCTTTCGGATGGACTGCTAAGACGTGTCCTGAAGATAACAGGTGGACATGTTACAAATGTAGGGCTGAAATAGATTGCATTATACATTCATTGCATTTTCATCCCTACATTCCATTTGTCCAATGGAGAATACATCTTGCTGCCATACTTCATTACCATGTTGCATCCATACATTGAACCAATTGTCCATAGATGTTCATTGATCAATTTCCATTGATCAAACAACCAAATATAGCATCATACCCTTGAGAATGCTCCATCGGTCTTCCATAGGCAATAGGTTGATGAAGAGGAGTCAAGTGGCACAAGATTCCTCAAATAGATCATTGTTGAACCTTCAATCTCTTTAATGTTGGGGAAGAACCTTCAAATGTTGTTGGTCATTGATGCTAAGAACCTTTAGGAAGTATTGAAGAGAAAAAAACCCCATGAAATTCTTCAAAAATTTTGAAAAATTTTAGTGCTGTCCAAAACTATCAATCTTAGGGTTTGAAACCTCCATAGCCATGCTCAAACAAAGCTTCAAGCTCAAAGGTCCTTCAATGTCAGTCATAGGGTATAAGTAGAGACCTCAAGGAGTGGAATAGATGAAAAAACCCCATGATTTTGAAGAAGAAATCTGAGATTTACTTGCTACTATAATAAAATGTCAAGAAATAAGGTTTTCATGAAGAAGAGAAGAGCTCAAGATTATGAAATATTTGCCATAGATGGTATATTGGCCAGCAAAAATGGAACCACCTTCCAAGGCCTCCTTTCAATCTTAGCAACAAACAAAGGAAAACAAAGATGGGGCCCTCACCATACTGTTAATAGAAGAAAACTTGTAATGAGGAAAGGTCTGGAAAAGTGGACTTTAGCCTACTCAGCTCTAATTGCTATACTACTTCAATTTTCCTTCCAATAGGCTATATTTAGTCTTTCTTTGAAACTTTCTCAATCAAATCTGCAGCATTTTGCACTATCAATATAGCCTCTTCACTGTTAAGAGTTCAAGCTTGATCTACTATCTTTGGTATGACCATACCCGACACTTAAGTTGTCCAGCTGTACCACACTATGCAGACATTAAATAAGTCGATGCTTAGGACTTAACTGCTTTGGTGTGAATGGTCCTTTGTGATCTTAGGTTGTACATTCACTAAGTAGTGTGTGGAATGATAATAGAAAGTGAGAGAGCACTCTGCTCTGACTGTTGCTTCTTCACTCTTGTCTTTGTCTCTGATTGTTAACATGGTATCAGAGCACCCATGACTGGGCTCTATGGAGAACAGCATAATGGAAGAAGACCTGAGATTGAAGAAAAAAGACATGCTATGTAGTAGGGTTGACTGTCATTGTTTCTGCAGAGGTATGTATTGAATGCATCTTCATTATACTTGAAGGAGAGTGTGCCAGGACCTATTTGGAGCTTTGAGGAGGGTTGGTTGAGCACCTAGAAGAAGAACTTGGTCATCACTATGAAGAGAAGCTGCTGCTGAAGACATTCTAACAAATTGTGTGTTTGCGCTTGATTGCCTTATGGTCTGCCTTGGCTGCTCATGGACATGATAAGCATCATCTATGCCATTTGTAGCTTGTACACATACTTGAGAAGACATCTTGATAGTCTGACATGGCAATGGTTAAGTTGGAACTGAGATAAGAGCTAAAACAGTTACCTATGTATCTGAATGATATAGCATATATATGCTCAGGAAGACATATGTATTGAATGTCATGCTTGGAAGGTGTACTTTCTTGATGAAATCACTCAGATTTGTGAGCTCTTGATAGGCTGAAAATGGTCATTCATAGTTTATAGGAAGCACTTATCTATCTTGGAAGATTACATGTTTTTTGTCGGCCTTGATGACATGTATGACATGGGATATGCTTGATAAAATGGTTGTGGATTGGTATGAGCATTGGATGCTCTTGGAAACTGAAATTTGGATCAGAAAACAAATACTTTGACACTCTATTGGTCGGTCATGAATAGTGAATGCATTGTCTGACACTGCTCCTAAAGGCAGGACACTCATCGGTGTTGACAGGTTCATGTATTGATCCCTACACACAGTGGCATATGTATGAAGTGGCTTGAGGATCTCTTAGGCTGAAATACATCTTGGTTTGATAGTTTATTGGCTGTATACAATCTGTGAGTAGATTTATGTCACTTGTACTTCTAGATATGCACTGCTTTGTGCCTGTATGACTATGTCTAGTTGCCTACATATACTAGCAAATGTCTGGGAAATTTTGGAGCATGTATGACATGTTCTAAAGTGGTTTTTGACAGTAAATTCACTGTTGGTTACTAAAAAATTGCAGGTTTCAGACTGTGTATTCTCTTTACTGCAATAAGCTTGCATGACACAGAGTTACAGTAGTAGCTGCAAAGTCTATGTACTGACTGATGTACCTACGGGTTATACCACATGTTTGTAGATGTTTTTGAGGTTGTAAAGGGCTGAAATACCCTGGTTTTTTTGGCAGAGAATAGTTGTAGAAAACTGTCATAAACAGTCAAGGATTGAAGTTGGTCAAAGTGACTTGTTGGCTTGCAGGAAGTCAGGCAGTGACTAGATATTGTCTGTTACAATATGGCTAATGTAGAAAGGACTGACAGCAACATAACCCAAATAGTGGGAGAAAAGCTTGATAGTAACAATTATGCCATATGGAAGTTCCGCATGGTGAACTTATTAATAGGGAAAGGCTACTAGGAGTTTGTGACTGGAGCAGAAGTTGAAGCTGAGCTCCCAGATTGACCTACGGCTGATCAGAAATGATTACACCGAGCTTGGACAAAAAGAGCTCGTAGAGTCTTCCAGCGGCTCTCTTTATGTATATCAAATGCCATGGTAATGCAGATAATGAACTGCAGCTCTCCTAAGAATGCATGGGACATTTTGGTCAAGTATTATGGCACAATCACAAGTGCCAGAAAGATACAATTGAAGCAGAAGTTCAACAACATGGAGAGAAACAGAAGATCTATACAGGATTATGTCACTGAGGTTAAGACCATTGTAGAGCAGCTGGCACTGTTGGTTCACAGGTTGAAGATAAAGACATGGTTGCTGTGACTTTGAATGGCTTGGGACCTAAGTATAAGTCTTTTGACACTTTTGTGTCTGTGAGGGCTGAAATGCCTGATTTTAATGAGCTGGTTGCATTGCTTATACATGAGGAGGTTAAACTTGGCTTGGCTATAGGGTCAAGCAGTTCTAAAAATAAGGATGCAGTTTTTTATTCGAATTAGCAAGGCTGTGGCAGCCGAGGTAGAGGCTATGGATCTGGTAGAGGAGGCCAGCAAAATGCATCCTATGGCAATAACAACCAACAGCTAGAATGCAAGAGATGGTGGAAACTTTAGAGGCAAGGGGAGATCTAGCCCTAGAGGCAAAGGCTCCTGGCAGCAACAATATCCATCTGACAATCCCAATAGGGATAAGGATTGTCATTACTGCGGGAAGTATGGTCATATTGCCAAGGGCTGCTGGAAGAAGCAGGGAAATCAGAAGGGCAAACAGCGTAGACATTTTGCTACGTCTAGTCAGGAAGATGATTTCTCAAGTGATAGACTATTTGCCATGCCGTATGTAAAAGACAGGGCTGCTGAAGAATGCACTGATGATGCAGTTTGATACATTGATTCAGAGACATCAAACCACATGACCCCTCACGATGATTGATTTACTGATATGGTGGCTGAAAAACATGGCTATGTCTGTACATGTGATGATATGCAGCATAGAATTGAACATAAAGGCAAAGTGCCTCTTGTGGTTCATGATGGCAAAAAGAAAAATTTGCATGATGTATTGCATGTTCCTTTGATTATGAAGAACTTACTATCTGTTGAGCAGAACTTGCACGTTAGATTCAATAAGCATGGCTACTTTATTGAAGAGTTTGGCAATGGATGCAAGTTGATAGCTCGCAGTCACATGAATGGCAGAATGTTTACTCTTGATGCTACCTTGCCAGAGCTGAATTTAGCTATGTTTGCCCATGGTTCTGGCACTATCAGAGATTTGGAAATTTGGCACAATGGAGTGGGGCTTGAAAAATTTGCAAAGGCTACAAATTATGCAGAAAAAACAGCTTGTTACAGGTTTACCCAAGTTCCAATATTCAGATATTGGTCATGTATGCGATGCTTGCCAGTTTGGTAAGTAGTCAAGGTTGCCATTTGTCAAGCATGTAAGGCAGAGTACACGTCCATTGCAGTTAGTGCACTGTGATGTTTGGGGTCCAGCCCATAATGCATCTATGGGAGGCTCGAAGTATTATGTGACATTCATTGATGATTATAGTCACTATATTTGGGTTTACATTCTAAAGACAAAGGATGAGGTGTTTGTTGTTTTTAAGCAGTTTAAAAAGCAGGTTGAAAAGGAATTTGATTGCTATATCTCTTGCTTGAGATCAGATAGCGGTGGGGAGTATATGTCAAATGAGTTTGACAATTTTGTGGTTGAAAATGGGATACACGGCAGCTTACCTGCATCAGCTACACTCCTCAGCAAAATGGGGTTGTTGAAAGAAAGAATAGGGTCTTGATGGAAGTTGCTCGTGCCATGATGAATGAGAATAAGATGCCACTGTATTATTGGGTTGAGGCTGTTATGACAGCCATGTATATCTTGAATCACACTCCCACTACAGGTATTCATGAGATGACACCATTTGAGAGGCTGTATGGCTATAAGCTGGATGTAAGTCACATGAAAGTCTTTGGCTATCTTGCTTATGTGCACATTCCAGATGAGAAAAGGAAGAAGCTGGATCCAAAAGCGCATAAGTGTGTTTTCATTGGATATTCACAGGAGAAAAAGGCATACAAATGCTATAATCCCTCTACCAGGGAGACATTGGTGAGCACGGATGTTATTTTTGATGAGATGGGTTCTTGGTATGTATCACCGGCTACAGTGCCATCGGATATGCCTTCTACTCATGTATCTACAATTGATTCATAGCAGAGCACTGCTATGACAGGACCTAGTGGTCAGACAATATCCCCATGGATAGGGAGATTGAGGAGCTCACCATCACTGTTACCAGTATGTGAGTGAGGGGGAGATATGATGTCTTGGATAGCAAAGGAAAAGAGAAAGCTATTGAGGATGCATTTGGTGTGATGACACCTGGTAGAATGACTTCTGGATATGAGTCTACTGACACTTTAGATAGTGAACTTGGTATTCCGACTATCTATACGCTTGGCAAAAGGTAGAGTAGGTACATTCCACCTCATGAGAGAGGGGAATCGAGTAGTGCACCACAACCTAAACACTCGCAGAGGGTCAGATACCCTATTGACAGGTTGATGTACAGTGGGTACTCTGCAAAGCATTATGCTTACATGACAAAAGTGGTGGAGATCAAAGAACCAGGTACACATGCTAAAGCAGTGAAAGATGAGAACTAGTGTGCAGCTATGGATGAAGAAAAGAATGCCTTGGCTGAAAATAAGACATGGGATCTTATGCCACTGCCTGAAGGGAAAAAGACCATTGGCTGCAAATGGGTCTACAAAATCAAATGCAAGTTGGATGGCCATGTGGAAAGGTACAAAGCCATGCTGGTTGCTAAGGGGTTTGCCCAACAGTATGGACTTGATTATGAGGAAACATTCAACCCTATTGCCAAGATGGCAACCATACACATTGTGATTGCTTTGGCTGCTGCTAAAGCCTGGAAATTGCAGCACATGGACGTTAAGAATGCATTTCTTAATGGTGACTTAGCAGAGGATGTTTATATGGTTCAGGCTGAAGGGTATGTTCACCCTCATTTTCAGCATTATGTATGTAAGCTGAAAAAGGCATTGTACGGGCTAAAACAAGTTAGCTTTGCATGCTAGGATCAGTATCTACTTGCAAAGCTTGGGATTTGCTATTGGTAGGGCTGATCATAGCCTATTTACAAAGAATACTGACAGTGGCTTGGTAGCGCTGGTCATATATGTTGATGATTTGATAATCACTGGTGATGATGACTTGGGCATACATCATGTAATGAAGATGCTGAAATCTGAATTTGACATGAAGGACCTAGGAGAACTGAAGTATTTCTTGGGCATTAAGGTAGTTCCAGCTGAAAATGGTTTATGGCTGATGCAGAAGCACTATGCCATGGAAATGCTGAAGAAGTATGGCATGGCTGAATGCAAACCATTGGATACACCTCTTGATCAAAAGGTCAAGCTAGACATGAGCACCGGAGCTAAAGTAGAGGATGTGACTATGTACAGTGAGATGGTTGGTAGTTTGATTTACTTGACAATCACTAGACCTAACTTGAGCTATGCTATAGGGCTCATAAGCTAGTTTATACAGAATCCCAGAAAGCCACACTTGGATGCAGTTAGACGCATTATGAGATATGTTAAGTCCACTGTAGATTATGGGCTGTTCTATGTGAGAGACAAGCCCTTGAAACTAGTTGGATACATGGATGCAGATTGGGCACGTTGCTCATATGACCGTAGATCTACGAGTGGATATGCTTTTGGATTTGGTAGTGGCATGATTAGCTCGAGCAGTAAGAAGCAACCTACGGTTTCTTTGTCCAGTACTAAGGCAGAGTGCAGGGGTGCTGCATTGGCAGCATGCAAGATTTCATGGCTGCTCAAGCTTATGGATGATTTGGACATAGAGGTAGATGCTCCAGTGAAGTTACTATGTGATAATCTGAGTAGTGTACTCTTGGCCATGAATCCAGTATATCATGCCAGAACGAAACACATAGAGGTACACTACCACTTCATTAGAGATATGATTCTTACAGGGAGATTTGATCTCATGCATGTGAAGACTGATGAGTAGGTTGCAGATATCTTTACCAAGTCCTTGGGTAAAGATAAGTTCAGTGTTTTAGACAACTTCTTGGTGTGCAGATGTTGTCTTGAGCTTGAGGTGGAGTGTTAAGACTTCAAGCTCGATCTATTATCTTTGATATGACCATACCCGACACTTAAGTTGTCCAACTGTACCACACTATGCGGACATTAAATAAGTCGGTGCTTAGGACTTAACTGCTTTGGTGTGAATGGTCCTTTGTGACCTTAGGTTGTACATTCACTAAGTAGTGTGTGGAATGATAATAGAAAGTGAGAGAGCACTCTGCTCTGACAGTTGCTTCTTCACTCTTGTCTCTGTCTCTCTGATTGTTAACATTCACAATCCTCATCCACATTGATATTGTAGGCCTCTTCAAGAGCCATAACAATCTCTACCTGATCAAGAGAATCAACACCTAGCTCTTGAAATTTGGAGTGAGACTGAACCGTGCTAGGAGTGACTACCAATTGTTTGGTTACAATTTTGATAACTTTCTGCAGAGTCTCAGGTTTGGCAGGTGGAGCACCAGGCTGAGAGGAGATCTGCAACCTCCTTGAATACAAAGGGCTGATTGAGATAGCCAGTCTCACAAAAGAAGAGCCCTTGGAGTCATTGATTTGCAGAGAACGAGCCACAGCAATCGAGAGGGAAGCCATGACAGAAATCAGTGCCCTTGGAGTCGTTGATTTGCAGAGAAGCCCATGGAGTGAACAAAGGAGCTCCATGACAAGCCCCAATAGTTGAGAGGGAAGCCATGTCAGAAATCCTTCTTTTTCTTCCTCCTTCCTTCTCCCTCTCCGTCTGCTTCTACTTCTGGAGCAGAGAAGAGGGTTAATAGAGGTTGATCCTCTTATAACGAGAATGCCTCACAAATCAGCTCAAAAGGCATGATTGGATGTGCCTTTCCTTTCCAAGATAGTATATAGCTTGAGCTTATAACCTCCATATCCAAGCTCTATATAGCTTGTGACCACGAATTTGATGAGCTCATAGATGAGTGTGTTCAGTAGGCACAGTATGCACAAATCTAGCATCATGTACTGCGTGAGATCACAAGATTAAAGCAAGGTATTGCTATACTCTATGGATAGCTTAAGATCTCAAGAGTCAAGTAGATGATGCTTTTGAATCCATTGAAGCCATTGGAGTTGAATAGAAGATGATTTCTTGGACCATAGCTTCCATGGGAGCTTGTAAGGAACTTAAAACAGGAGAGAGAAAGACTGTTTCCAAAAACAAACCCTTCCTTCTCAAAAGTAACCACAACCAAACTTACCTCCAACCCTAGTTATCCTTATTTTGTCCATCTTCCATCATTTTTGAGCCAAAAATGAGCCACGACTTGCTAAATGTAGCTAGAACCCATCATTATGTTGAGATATTTGCAATCACACCTACTTTAGTCCCTTTGTGAGAAGCAGTGAGGGTTCAAGACCAGAATCCCATATGCACAGTAGGAGAAAGTACCACCACTCAATTCCTATAAAGCATTGTACTTGCACTCTTTTTCTAATGCAATAATAATACTCTTTTCTTTCCAGTAAAGTGTCATGTCACTGTCAATACACAAGATTGTGTTTATGAGTCCAAGTCTCAATCTTGGAACCTAGTTCACTTGTGTAACAATTTGTCCTAGTTAAGGTCAATGTTTTCATGAGTTTCTTTTTCCACTTTAACCTCCATAGCTTCTGCATCTGCCATGCTCTAGATCCCATGTATTTCACATGGTATCAGAGCTCAGTTGAGCATGGCCCAACTCTCCTTTCACTCCTCTTAGCTCCTTTCCATCTCTTCTTAGCTCAGTTTGAGTACTGGACTCTATCTCCAACGTCATTTGCATTCGTACCTTCAATGAAGCTTCCATGGCAGCCATAAATAGTAGCACTCTGTCAGTTTGAAGCTTTCATATCTCTCTCCATAGGCCAAATCTCTCTAAACTTCCTTTTGGAGAAGTGTTTCTCTACTTCCAAAGCTCCTTGTTGGCACCTCAATCATTGATATTGGGCAACTATAGCTTCATCATTGCCTCTTTTCAGAGTTGCTGCCATAACTTTGTCTATGGATGGCACCTACCTACCTCTGTTGGAGCAGCCATATCTCATCAACCAGGCCATATCTCTTGGAGGTTTCTCCTTGAGAGTTGTTCTTTAGGTCAATCCACAACTTATTGGCACAAAAATCAAGGAGATTGATGCACACCATGCACGACATTTGCATTTTTCCAAATATGGGTGCAGTTTTGACAGTGACCACTTTGAAGGCTTAGATCTCTCAACTCAAGCATAATGAGTACAAACCCTCTTAGGGGCAGTTAGAGCCATTAGTGAGGGTCCTCTATCTCAAAGGGTTTGAGCAGATTCAACCTTTGGAGCGCGTGGAAGCTCATTTACCAATTATTGGTCCCTATTTTGACAAGACAGCCATAGCCACTTACCTTTAAGCTCATTTTTCCTTCATTTTCTCTCTCCTGCCACTTAAACCAAGCCAAGGCCACTCTAATCTAAAGTTTTCAGCAAGTATTCAACCATCAAATCAGCAAGGAGGGAAAGCTATGAAGAGTTTTTTGAAGATCATCAAGTCAAACTCAAGCAACAAACATCAAATTTCAAACTAGTATCTTTTGATACTTCACTGCCATTGCTTGTGTCTTTTGACACATACAAAGATCAACTCATTCTTGGTTATTCTCAGTCATTTGAAGCTAATTTTCTACTGGTCTCTCAAGTCAAATATGGGCAAAGATTCTCCAACTGCCCATTTTAAAGGAGTCGGGCTTCATACCTGGTAGGCCCGCATCAAATTGATCGTGATGAAGAAGGGCCTCTAGGCCACTACCACTGGAAAAGAAAAGAAGCCTAGTGATGTGGATCTTGCTGTCACTTGGCAAAAGAATGATGATAAGGCTCAGGCCATTATCAAAGTGGAGCTAGATGACAGTTATATCCACCATGTGGATAACTGTGAGACCTGGAAGAGACTTGACACCTTGTTCAGTGCATAGTCTAAATCATCAAAGTATGATCTCCTAATTGAGTTTTTCATGCTTCAAAATGAAGTTCAACACATCACTTGCCACACATCTAAATTACATGGAAGGACTTCTAACCCAACTTGCAGGAATCAATATTAAAATGGAAGAAGATGTTTGCATCAGTGTTCTACTTAAGAGTTTGCCTCCTGAATATAATAATGTATCAACAACTTTAATCAACATGCCAAATCCTGAACTTGTTGATATCCAGGCATCACTGTTAGAGGAGGAAAAGAAGCTAAAAACTAAGGAAGAACTAAGTACCTCTAGAGATGAGCATGCATTATATGTTGGGAACAGGTACAAAGGCAAGAAGGATCAGCTTCTGTGACTTCTGCAAAAGGACCGGACTTACCGAGAAGTTCTGCCATGCTAGAAAGAGGTTCCAAAAGGCCTATCTAGTTGCAATCAAAGAAGAAGAAGAAAATGGAGCAAAGGAAGAAGAAGAAGAAGAAGAAGACCACCAGGAGAAGGACAAACCTCATCAATCCTTCTATTCAGGTAGACTTTTTTAGTTTTATATTTCCTAGCCCTAATGCCTCAAACATAAATTTGTAAAATCCTCAGTTATCCTTGTACTATAGCCTCTATACACTTTTTGAGGTCCCTACTATAGCCTCTGGATGTCCATCATGTTTGTGGTACCCACACTTAGCCTTTTTTGCGACAACCCTTGGTGTTTTTGCCATATTTATGGTGTGCCCACACTTTACAGGTGTTGCTTTCACTAAATCCTCTACACACTTTGTACTTTTGGTTGTGATTGACGAGGGGTGTTGAGATATTTGCAATCACACCTACTTTAGTCCCTTTGTGAGAAGCAGTGAGGGCTCAAGACCAGAATCCCATATGCACAATAGGAGAAAGTACCACCACTCAATTCCTATAAAGCATTGTACTTGCACTCTTTTTCTAATGCAATGATAGTACTCTTTTCTTTCCAGTAAAGTGTCATGTCACTATCAATACAAAAGATTGTGTTTATGAGTCCAAGTCTCAATCTTGGAACCTAATTCACTTGTGTAACAATTTGTCCTAGTCAAGGTCAATGTCTTCATGAGTTTCTTTTTCCTCTTTCAACCTCCATAGCTTTCGCATCTGCCATGCTCTAGATCTCACGTATTTCACACATTACCCATTGGATATTGCCAAGATCCTCCATCTTTCATGCCAAGAACCATCTTCTTGACCACGGTTTGTGACAGTTACTTCAAATCTAACCATGGTTCTATGTAAGTCACCCCCAAATAACTAGACACATACTTCCATGGTGAGAGATCAACCAAGTCTTGATGTAACCAGCTCCTCCATGATTAAGACCTCCCCAGCAAGATCATAACCATGAAAATTGATGTAACCAAGGATCAAAGACATAAAGATCTGATACCAATGTAATAAAGCTAACCTTACTAGCCAAAACTGGCCTAGCTCCATGTCCAATCATGGATAAAGAAACAGGAAATCAACACGATAAACTGAAAATGGAAAGAGACTAACCTTCATTAACATGGCAAGCTGCCATAGCTAAAAAATGGAATACAAGAAAGAAAGTTCTCTAGAACAAGATGTCTTCAAATGATCAAGAGATAATGCTACATTTGGCTAGCTGCCATTTTATAGGTAAACCCTAACTAATCCCTAGCTAACCCTAATTAGGGTCTCTTTACACATGTCTCCCTTGATTCCTAAATGTATTTACAAACAAAAAGTAGGGGGCAAAATTTTCTACATGACATGGGCACTTCAAAAGAGAATGTTCCAAAATTGGTGAATATTGTCGTCAAGGAAAATTCAGTGGCCAAGGCAAGACTACCCGTAGCCGTGGATGTGCAACAATAGGAAGGGCAAAAACTTCTAATATCACCACTAAGGAAATTAATGGAGAAGAAGACCCATCCATGGATGTTGAGATTGAGAGGGCATCCATTCATGTTGCTCTCCATAAAAAGAACCTGAATGACCAATTTTGAGTGATCCAAACTCATTCTTTCATTTCACTAGCTTGTGCGAAAAGGTTAGGAATAGCACTATAGCTGCACCTACCTTGCTTGTCAAACTAGAAAATGGGTGAGAAATTACTTGCACAAGACAAACTGCTAAGGTGGAATTTCTACTTGGAAATGAGTCCACACATGTTATGTTTAGGGTAATGAATCTAGGAGTCCATGAGTGCCTACTCGGGATGGATTGACTACTCCCAAATGATGCTCACATCCATTGTGGGAAGGGCCAAGTTTGCTTTCGGGATTCTTAAGGTGAGCTAGTTACAGCTCAAGGAGAAGTAGGTAAACCAAAGATCCAAATAGGCAAGGCAACACAAATAGCTCAAGGAATAAGGAAAGGATTACATGTCTATCTAATCAAGCTAAACAAGCCAAAATCGGTAGAGGACTCCAATGAAGAACCGTCATGGTTAAAAAAGTACACAGATGTATTTCAGGAAGAATGGACAAAATTACCATTGCCCAGGGAAGTTGACCATGAGATTAAGCTAATACCAGGTGTTGCACTAGTTGCAAAAAGGCCTACAAGATGTCCATTCTAAAAGCTATTGAGTTAAAAGAACAACTCAAATAGCTATTGGACCAAGGGTATGCAAACCCCAACAATTCTCCTTGGGGGGCTTTAGTCTTGTTGCAAAAGAAGAAGGATGGGACACTTCACCTTTTAATCGATTATAGAGGCCTCAACCAAGTAACCATCAATAATAAATATCCTATTCCAAGGATAGAAAAGTTATTTGATGGATTGCAGGGAGAAAAAATCTTCTCCAAGATTGATTTGAGGTCAAGATACTACTAGATCCGCGTCAAGGTTGCGATATTCCTAAGATGGCATTCAATACCAGATATGGTCATTTCGAATTCATAGTAATGTCTTTTGGATTGGCTAATGCCCCTACCACATTTAATAGGCTAATACAAGATATTTTTAGACCATATCTTGATGATTTTGTACTTGTCTTCTTTGATGACCCCCTAGTTTATTCCAAGGAAGAGAAGGATCATGAATCCCAAGTTCGCATCGTCCTTGAGACCATGAGGACTCATAAGCTCTATGCCAAGAAAAAAATTGTGCCTTCCTCAAGAGGCAAGTTGAATATCTTGGATTTATTGTGTCAAACAAGGGAATCTCTATAGACCCTAAAAAGGTTAAGGATGTCCAAGATTGGCCTCCACCAACCACTATCAAAGAAGGGCATAGCTTTCTTGGATTAACAAGTTGGTGTAGGATCTTCATTAAGAACTATGCCTGAATTGCAGCACCCCTCACAAATCTACTAAAAAAGCAAGTTGCCATAGTGTGGATGCCCACCGAACAATCAAGTTTTGAACAACTCAAGCATAGCTTAGTGATAGCACCAATTCTAAAACTCCCTAACTTAAGCAAGGAGTAAGAAGCTGTCATGTATGCTAGCTCACTTGCACTACGCTATGTACTAATGCAAGAAGGTCATCCTATAGCATATTCTTTGAGGAAGCTAAAAACCCATGAAAAGAATTATGCTACTCATGACTTGGAGCTACTAGCACTTATTCATGCTCTCAAACTTTGGTGACACTATTTTCTTGGTAACAAGTTCTCTTTGGTCACTAACCATAAGAGCCTCAAATGGATCTTCACCTAGACTGACCTCAATATGATGCAACATTGTTGGATTGAAGTTATGTAGGAATATGACTTTGAGATTAGGTATCAACCTAATAAAGAGAATGTGGTCAATGATGCCTTAAGTCGCAAGGCATTCCTCAACTCTCTTATTTTGGAGGAACCTTCAATGGCGGAATCATTAGCAACTATGGTGTCAAGGCCTAGCAACCCTATCCTTGAATTAGCTAAGGAGGAAGCTAGCTATGACCTAGAATATCTGAAGATGATAAAGGAGATTATGAAAAAGGACAAAAATCCCAGACTTAAGGTCAAGTATCAAGAATTCTCTGTCAATGGGGGACCTATCTATTTTAGGACAAGATTATGCATACCCTCAAGCAAGAAACTCAAACAGAGAATACTCTAGGAACCACATGACTCCCCCTTTTCAGGCCATCTGGGATATATCAAGACCCTCAACATGGTCAGGAAGAGCTACCATTGGGAAAGGCTTAAGGAAGATGTACTCATATATATTAGGGAATGTTTGTCTTGCCAACGCATTAAGGTAGAGCATGTCAAGATGCCTGGGAAGCTACAACCTCTTCACATTCCCCAAATGAAGTGGAAATTTATCAGCATGAAATTTGTTGTTGGATTACCTTCAATTCATGGGGGATACAATTCAATTATGGTTATAATAGATATGCTCACCAAGGTTGCACATCTCAGTCCAGTCAAGACAAACTACAAAGCTTCAGATATTGCCAGATTATTCATTAAGGAGATATTCTCCATGGGTTACCTAAAAGCATCGTTAGTGACCGTAACTCGGTCTTCATATCTCACTTCTCGAGAGGAATATTTGAGGAATTTGGGATTCAACTCTATTTCAGAACAGCCTACAACGTCCAAACTAATGGCCAAACAGAGAGAGTCAACCAAGTCATTGAAGATATTCTTAGATCTTATTATTGCCGCAAACCCAAGAAATGGATCCAATATCTACCATTGGTAGAGTTTTGTAACATACCAAACTTCCAATAGCATGCATGAACCCTCTTTATAGTCGTAAGGATAATCTCTTTATTTTGATAAAGGTAAAAAAAATTTAATTATTCCCCTCTCCTCCAGCCGACTGTCGAGCTCGAGGAAGAGGGGAATACCACGTTTAAGCAATCTCCTTGCTGGAGCTTGCTAAGACTATGGAGCATGCATGATGCCACACAGGGGAGGGAGGATCCCCTCCCCTCACCTATAAAAAGTCTATGGCCATAGATCAAAAGAGGAGGCCGCCGCCTATTGTTGCTGTGTAGGAGAGATCCGTGACTCTGGGTGAGAGAGAGAGAGGTGGTCATCGCTATAAGGGAGACGCCCTGAGCTGCTGCATCGGTTGTCGTTGACGTCCGTCTGCATGCCACCACAATGGCCTTGGCCGTCGCCACGCTGTGCAAGGGGAGCCACCTCCCTCCACGCGGCTCCACAATAATCCCCAGAAGCTTTGGAAGCTTCTTAGGGAAGCTTCCAAAGGCCTTAATAAGTCCCCCTTCATGTGGGCTCTATAAGCCCCCTTTCCCCTCCTCCCAAAAAGGTTTTACCTTAAAGGCCCTTTTTCTCCGGGTATTTTAAATCCCCCTTAGGCCCCCTTTCTTATAGCCTTTAAGACTACCCCCCCCTCGAAATTCGACTTGAAGGGGCCTTCATGTGGCCTTAAGTTTTTTTTTACATTAAGAAAAAATTCCTTCTTAAAGCCCTTCATACCCTTTGTTCCCCCCACACAAAAATCCACTCTTAAGTGTCTTCTACACCCATTTTTCCCCCTTGTAGAGGTTCATTCAAAAACCTTAACTACGAGGGTTGGTATCCCCTCCCCCCCCCTCGAGATTCAAAAAGAGCCTCCTAGCCGTAGTCATGTGGGCTTACGAAAACATCCCCTGCCTTGGGAATCCAAGGTCCTTGGTGTACCCCTTTCATACCCTCTGTTTTCCTTCTCTTCAGGATTCTTGCACCCAATTTCACGTGAAGTGCACCTAAATCCCTTTCTATGTTCGTATACAAAGGAGACAAACAATATCGTAACTCCACACCCAAGACGAAAAGGATACATTTGCGATGGCTCCTAAGAAAGCCCAAGGCGCAACTACAGGAGGATCGTCTCCTAGCATCCACGTGGACATCTCACCACAAGTCCAGGTTTTTCTTCCTAATTTTTATTTTACGTCGTTATAATTCAATTGGACGTAGATTTCTTTTTGGAAATAGGATGCATTTTTCGTCTTAAATGCTTTAGAAAAATTAACTCACGATGGAGGAATTCAGTCGTTAGTATTTTTATTAAAATGTACAAAATAAAGTGAGCAGAAGATTGATATGCATTCCTAGCAAGTAGTTTTTGTGCATTTCAATGAACTGAACTTAGATTATTGTCCATATTCACAAAACGGAATTAAGATAATGCACTCCGTTTAAACATGGAAGTATAAATTGCATGTTGCATTATTAGGCCATATTTTCTTCGCAATGAGTCATCATGGGAAGTGCTAAGAATCCATAGGAAAGTGCAAGGCAAGAAATGATTCCTAAGTTGCATAAATTGGTCAATTATCGTTTTTTAACTGCATAATTTTTAGTAAAAGGTCGCTTGTTTAGCATGAATCTTGTTCGCAAGTTATAGGATGATTAAATGGAATTAGGTTATAACCTAACCTATGCTTGATCTTAAATCGATAAGTTAGGGCTGAAAATCAATTTACGCATAGACAATAAGTCATGTATTTATGGAAATGATAGCGTAATTATCTTCAAGAATTAAACAAATTGGCATAAACCTAAACACCTAAACCCACGGAGTACTCATTTTAGAAAGAGTGAATTCAAATCCAAAGAACTCACTAGGATTTAATACGTGACCTAGTCGCACGTATTGCTAAAACTGAAACTCCGCCACACTCACTGAATATAGGGACAACGAAACATACTTGAGAACTAATCTAGGGTTTTTCCCTAAGAATCTTTTGCTAAAAAGATGGAACTTGGAACCCTAGGACTGACAACGTCAGCCTAATGTAATCAGGAATAGATTATTTCGTGACTCCATTTGATAGGTAGAATAGTCCCATAGTTCGATGCGACACTTGTGCAACAAGTGCAGAGTCGTATGATCTTGTGATTGGATCACAAGGATATGGCAAATTCTCGGAATGAGGTTGGTAGATTCTTACGCAAGTTATCTTGCAAAAGGATGAATAATCGTCCTAATATATCTTTCTAGGATAAAGATAATTATTTGGAGCAAAGGACAAACCAATAAATTGGAATAACATATGAACTTAAGGTATAGATCAAGTCGGGTTAATAGGGTACAGCGCTAACCCAGGATATAGGGGATCTTGCCAAGTCGCAAGTCATCCCAGATCGAGTGCTGGATGAGTTAAAAAAGAAGGATTCACTCCTTAGCAGTTGGCCAATAATAAACGACCAATGAAAATGTTTGTGCTTGTTACAAATTTAAGAGCACTGTTTGGCTTTGTTTGATCAATGAATTAAAAGATAAATGGATATGTAATACTTTAGGTTGAAGGCATAAAGGGAGAGACAGCTTCAGTTACCCCTGACTGCCTGCCTGACCCTAACCAAGGGGGTTTTTAACCACGCTGGGAAAGTGGACCGAACCCGCTGCGAGAGGTCTCTCCGTTGAGCGCTACTTGGAGCAGGAGGACGCTTGGGTGCCAGGGGGGGCTCTGGCCATAAATCCCTCGCCTTTCGAGCCCTGCACAAGAGGCTAACGTGACTCGAAATTGGATCTCGAGGCCCACATAGTAGTCTAAGGGCGGAATCTTGGATTAGTGATCCCTGTGGATTGATGGATAGACTTCGGGTGGATTGTGGATAAGCCTACGGGCTAGACTTTCTGTATTTCAAAGATAAATATGATAACCTGTTAAAAAGGAACTTGTTTGACATTGCTTTTCTATGTCAAGTGATATGATTACGTGAAGGAACCAGTGCACCTAACGGCTAATTAAGGAAGCTAATTGATACATGTCCAACTAAATGTGTTAGATAATTAAATAATTAAAATAACCTGAGGAAAGTGCAGTGGATGTGGCCATAGGTCCGTCCTACGGATGGGTGGTCCCGGTTGGCCGAAAACTTTTCTTAAATCACGATGGACAGCCAGAAGATCGTCAAAGAACATGAAAAACAAAAGCGTTGACCTAGAGTTATAATCGATCCCGATTTACGCTATTTTAGGGGAACGGAATGAGACTATGCCTTCTGGCAGAGAGGTTGAGCTTCGCATCCCTCTCGTTTTCCATTCTCCTTGAACCAAGTGCAGCGTGAATCCACTTCGAACTTGGTGTTTCTGCGTAAAGTAGTTCGCTCGGGTTCGATGCTAGTTGCTGTTAGGAAATGACCAATAGGGATAACTTTAATTCAGGTCGGTCCTAAGTGGGAATGGCCGGAATACTTCCGCTACGTGGAAGACGTGGAAAGTCCTAGATTACAAACCCCGTAACATTCCATGGGAGTGCCGGGTGGAGCTTTCTAGACATCCTTTCCGATGGACTGTTAAGAGGTGTCCTAAAGATAACAAGTGGACATGTTACAGTTGGTATTAGAGTAAACCAAAGAACGATTTGTTTTTATGAAATCTTGAGAAGATAAAGTAAAGCAAATGTTGTTGTCCAAACATTTCCTTACTTTCAATGCTATCTTGCAGAATTACGAAGCATGGAACAAGTTCTTAGTGTTCCGAGTCATGTTTATGACTGCAATGCATTCCCCGGATTATCGACAAAGGGTTGAGATGATGAACATTCTAGAGTGTATCTATAATCCATCACCTTTGTACATGGACTGAAGATGGACGGGTGCCTCAGGAATCTACTATATAGCTGCCCACCGGTTTGCATAACTAAAGACCAACCTATAGATGATCAAGTGGTTGGAAGACTAAAAGTCATGAAGCTGTTCGTTTTTGTGGAAGCTCACGTAAACTCAACTTTACATATTCGAGGTCGGAGGGTTGAGTTGAACTCGTATGTATATGAGGAAGTGACTCGTGTAATCCCCACTGATAGGATTAAAGTATTGGGGTTGCATGAGAAGAATGGGTTCCAAAGGAAAGGATACCCTAAACTTCCAATGAGTTACCGATTCCTGAAGATCCATGACCCGAAACCCTACTATTATCCAATTCTTGTAGATAAATGTAATACAACATTATTCTCTCCAAACTAAATGTAAACAGTTGGCTCATCATCGCAAGAAATGTTGTATTCCGAAAAGGACTATGCCCATATAAATACAAATAAGACTTCTTTTTATCAATGTCTGATTGTGCATGAGAATTGATAAAAAGTTAAGTGGTTCGATTGCTTGGGTGATAGCGGATTTGGAGATGTAATATAAATCAATAATAATTATCGTGTAATAACGTTAAGAAACCTTTATCCAGGCACAACCCCAGGTACAGGTTCCCAGTTCGTCTCCTACATCAAGTACTGTTGTAATCCAGGAGAAGAAGTTTCTTCTCAAGCAGATTAAGCCGCCCGAATTGGACAGGAGAGGCAGGTCCATTCAAGCAGATGCTGAAATTTGGATTGAATCCATGGAGGATTACTTCAAAGCAGCCCGTACTGCACCCGCCAATCAGGCTATGCTTGCCAAGCTGAAGCTCACTAGCGAAGCCAAGCTTTGGTGGAAGCAATGGTGCAGGGATCAAGGGATCGCGAAAGGATCCATTACCTAGGAGAAGCAGAAGAAAGCCATGTAGGAAAGATACTTACCACCTGTATATCGCATGTAGAAAATGAATGAGTTCTACGAGATAAAACAGCTGGGGCTCACTTTTGACGCATATTACTCTAAATTTCTCTCACTTCTTAAGTATGCACCACAGATGGGTATGACATAGCAGGTGTCAAAATTTTGTGCTAGTTTAAATCCACCAGTAAATACCCATCTCAAATCGATGCAACCATCAGATCTTTAGGATGCACTCATTCGAGGTGCGCCTATAATTCAGGAGGTGCAGGCTAGACCAAGGGGTAACAAAACTTGGTCTTATAATGACCCGAACAGAGGAGCATTCAAGCCTAAAATGAAGAGAGTTCAAGGTCAGAATCAAGGGCAACAAAAGAAAGCAAGAACTAATAATGTCAACAACTTTGTTCCTACTCAAAGCAATGGCCGAAACCTCCGCTGTTTCCACTTCAACGAGCCCGGTCACTTCAAGAGGCAATGTCCCAAACTTGGAGGAGGACATCACCAAGCACCTTTCCAAGGAACGGGCCGTCGGGCCGTGGTCAGGGAGTATCTACCCGAGGCAGAGGAAGAACCTTCTGCGTTGCCAATAGGCAAATGGAGCCCCAAGAGGAACACCAAGGAAAAGGGAATTCTCTTGCAAGAAAATCTATCTTGTAACATCAACAAGCTTGTTTATCATGTTTCATATGATCACAATGAAGAAAAGAACACCAAGCACAACAAATCTTCGTGCAGCATCATGTAGATCTCCCACGGTTTTTAATAGAATCAACCATATTCTTCAACATCTTCACAAAATCCATCAATGGAACAAAGAAATCAAAGAAATACACCATCTTTGGATGGAAATACATCACATAGTATTCATCTTCAATATCTTCATAGTCTTCTCTCTCAATCTCTCATATACAATCACTCTGTTTGAGTAGAATTGGCTATCTCTGACTCTCTCTCTCTCACTCTATCAATAATACATCATATCCTCACTACAATCTCTCAAAATCACCCTCAATAATCACTCTTAGGTCGTGGATACCCCTCCCAAGAGGTATGTCTGATATGAAGAGTCACCAGAGCCACTACAGTGTCCTTTCATAACTCACTACTGTCACTTCACTCTAGTCTTCTCTTGAGTCTTCAGCAGCTACTTCTTCCACTTCCTCCAGCTCTCCTGCACTTGTATTCACCTCTTTCCAAGGCTAGAAAACTTTCCCAAAGTCACACATACATTCCACAGAACACTTACAGAAGCATACAGAACAGTCTACAGAACAGTACCAGAACAGCTACAGTACAGAACAGAACAGAAGCAGAACAGTCTATAGAAGACCTACAGAAGGTTACAGAAGGTCATCAAAACCTCATAACTCATTCTCAAATCATTCCAAACTCTCACAAAACATTCAATAAACTTTCACAATATCTCATTCTTCATCAATCAATACTCCTTCCCTCCTTTCAGAAGACAATCAGAACAAAACAGACCAAAACATAGCAAAACAGAAGGTATACAGAACCTATCAGAACATCACAGAACCATCAACAAACATCATGAACTTCCAAAACACAATCAATATCATCCAAAACACTCTCAATCCACTTCCAAATCAACCAATCATCCCATAAAATCAACCATTCAGCTCTCAAAAACAACAAAAATCAGCCAAAAAACAAGTCATTTCAACACTCAACATATCCCCACACTTAATAAGGAAGCGTCCTCACGACCCAGGAAAAAGGGAATACAAGTGCAAGAGAGCTCAACTTTGATCTTCAATATCTTTTCACAAAGTATCCATCCACCACGACCCCATCTTATAACATGTTTCTGATATAGAAATACAAAGAAAGGAAAACTCTTTACACATTAACACCTCTTATCAAACTAAAAATCACCACAAATTTGTAAAGGATATAAGAGTTTGCTTCTTCTTCATCTGCATCGTCTTCAATTCTCCAACCACGACCCCATCACCACAAATCTCCAAAACGTAGCTCGTACACAAATTCCAATAGGAAACCACCACGTTCGTTTGACATACATGAACTCACAACACAAACACTAATACACAACACAACCATCTGAATGACTTCTTCAAAAAGAGAGGTGTTCATTAGAAAGCTTCCACCATACATTGGAAAGGCATCAATGAAGATGATCCCTCTTAAAAGATTGATGTTGTCGGAATCGATCCATAGATAAGGATTCATCTACAAAGTTTTTAGGAGGATTTTGGAAAAATTGGAGATAGCACATCCTTTCCAACAGGACCAAGTATCTGCTCGGTAAATAGAGGGCATGAAAATACAGTATCTCCAGCTGCTGGGAATCAATGCTTACATTGACATTCATGCACAACTTTGGAATAGGCTTTGAATCAGTATGAGAGTGCCTATGCATATACGCCAGGTACCAAGCAAAGTGAGCAATTAATCTCACTGAGGGATCTGCAGACTGTGAATATTGTTGGGCAAAATGAACATAGTTTTGATAAGCTTGACTCGAAGCTGTCCATTCTCCTGGAATTACTGGCCAATTAATCTGTGGTCCTGTAAGGCAATCATCCGAACTCCATCCCCTTCTTCTGGAAATCTGAGTATCAAAACCGTCACAGTCACTAACCAACTGAGGTGGTTGAGATATGGAAGTGCTAGGAGAGGGTAGTGGAATAAGGGAAAGTGGATGTAGGGAAGGATAGGAAAAATCATAAAAGGAAGAAAAGGTTAAAGAAGGAGTGGCAGAAATTTGTAAGGAATCACTAAGGAACGGTGTTAACTGATAAATAGGAAATGTGGAGGGTACATTAATGAGGGGTGAAGGACAGGGTGGAGAAGGGGAAAATACCCTATCCTCAATAAAGGAACAGTAAGTGAAAATAGGAATTTGAGGGAAATTTGAAGGTTGGAAAAGAAGTGGTAAAATTACTGTGGAATTAGTTTGACAAAGGGAAAAATATATAGCATAGCGGTGAGCCAATTGTTGGTAATAGAGGAGGGTAGGAACAGAAGGTCCTAAGAGAGATCGTCTATGATAGGCATCAAAGAAGGTAGCATCAAATGGATTATGTTTGGAAAGATAGGTTAAGAGATCCATCCTCAGTTGGTTAGTACTCTGGGCAAAGGTAGGAGCTGTGTTTTGTCTTTGATTTAGGACCACCGAATCAATCATGGGATGCCACGAATTATCATGACAATCAGCTACTTTGGAGGAATAACTCTGGAACATATCAGCTATGCGCAACTCCAAATGATTGACATATAAAACAGCCTGTAAGACCACATCCCCCACATACCATGTCATATCTACCTCATCTGGAATTAACAAATCTCCTCGGAGATACATGTATGACATCAACATGGTATCTGGCGTGACAAAATCTTCAAAGACCATTCTGACTACCTTTGTCAACAACTCAGCAGACCAAGCCCCACTCCAGCCATCCTCTGGAAAAGGTAAATCCATCGTGGAAAGCTTCATATAGAAGACCAACTTCTGTAAGTGGTAGTGGACAAAGAAAGAATGGTCAGGTAAGACATATTCCTGAAACTGTTCAAAGGTAGACCATAACAAGTCCATTCTGGACTGCAATCTCTCCACTTTATCTTGGAATAAAGGGCACAAAGTAGCCTGTCTCTGTAGGGCAGCCAAGTCCTGCTGTGAAAGAGAAGGAATTAATGAAACAGGAGGGCTTGGAGGAACAGAGCGGGACTTTGCAAGCTGATCTTGCAACTGCTGGATTTGGGAGGCTTGGTTGGCCACTGTGTCATTAGCCATCTGTAAAGCTGAAAGCTTGTCATCGAAAAGAACTTAGAATTCTTTCGCTTCGCTGGACATCCTCTCCTTCTCTGCTGAAAGGCTAGTAACCTGTGACTGAGCCTCGAATAACTGGGTCTTCAATGAAGAAATCTCATCGCTTTGAGTGGCAACCAGTTGGGTTTGCTGTTCCATTTTCTTAAATAGATCTGCTAGGGTATCCTTAGCAGAAGCTAACTCAGATGTTGTCTTATGCAACTGGTCTTTGGACTGCATGAGCTCTTCATAGAAAGATGCGTACAGCTGTTGAACACAGGCTGTCACGGACAAGTCAATGGAACTTTGAATATCCTTGCAGAGGAAAGGAATGGCATCTCCTGAAATGAGACTGTTCAGGGAAGGAACTGAGATCTCCAAAGATCCTTCTCTATGTGCTCTGAACAGGTTATTGCAAGTGAGATACCCAGGGAGTTCACTGCCAGAAGTAGCAGGGATAGGCACTAAGGGAAGTACAGCAGGGGCTTTATCCGCTACCCGTTTCAAGCGTTTGCGCTGTATGACCAGGGGAGGCGGAGAATCATCATCCTCAATGTCAATGGGGGCTGACTCTTCTGAAGGTGGAGGAGGAGGTACTGGATCTGATGGAGGAGGTGGAGGTACAGTCTTCTGTAAACCTGAATAGGTCAAGAAGGCAGACAAATATGATCCATAGGTAACATTGGTAACATTACCCCTCGTGACTTTAACAAAATGCTGATCCATTTTAGTAAGGAGGTAAGTGCTCCAATCAATAGCAACTCCTTTTAGCACCATCCTGGAGGCTGTGAAAAGCTCTTTGGACAAATAGTGGGATGGCGTTTTGGCAGGCATAAACCTGTCCTAAAGGAACTGACACATCGTCTTCTATACGGGATCAGTAATCATAGAAAAAGAAACTCCTGAAGAGTTTATCACTTTCTTAACATCAAGGACTTCCCTTGTCTGCTTCTGCAACAGCTTGAGAATCTCTTTATTAGAGAAGAGCTGACGAGTGGTCACAAAAGGTTCTCCTTTGAAGGGAAGAGACAGAGCCTTCCCTAAGCTGCGAGATGTCAAAGGCATAGACATTCCTTGGACTACGCCTGTCTTCTTGCTGTAAGAGGCCAGGAACTCATCACATAAGGACGGATCCTCTCGAAGCAATGGAAAAGGAGTGGCCACAAAAGCAGCAAGTCCCGCCTTCGTGAGGGGCTCAAAAGTAAGTAGGGACAAGTAATCCCTACTAACTAGTGGGACGTACTGGATAGGGGGAGGAGCATGAGAAGGCGCCATTCAGATGGTTACACACACACCAGAAACACAGACAATCAAGGAGAATGCCTGCAAAGCAACAGACCAAAACCAAGGATAAGAGAATAACCAAATAAGACGTGACACGACCTACTAACCCCAAGCAAACCACATCCTAGAAAAAATTTGACATGACCTTGAGACAAATGCGACTGAAAGCTTCATGCGATGCATCAGACAAACACCCTGAACCCCGTATCAGGCAATAAAAGAAAAAAAAACTGCATACCGTACCCTTAACCGTAACTAAGACATGAAACCAAAACCATACCATATCCGACACAAATCAAAACTATATCTGTGATAGAACCAAGACTGGACCATGGAAAATAACACTAATGACTGCGCATACCCATCCCACAAAACGCTTCATTAAAAAGGGGAATTAAGTGCAGTGAGGGGGGAATTAATTTAATGAAGGGTTGATTTTTAATCAATTATTAAAAATGGGTAAATTTTTATTAGGTGATAAACCTTAGCA
This sequence comes from Lygodium microphyllum, assembly GCF_053477565.2. Lineage (NCBI taxonomy): Eukaryota > Viridiplantae > Streptophyta > Polypodiopsida > Schizaeales > Lygodiaceae > Lygodium > Lygodium microphyllum. Next base: position 27,485,672 of record NC_141137.1, read on the forward strand.
AGAAAACGGCGGTTCCTTATTAGTTATTTAATTACCAATTATTAGGTGAAAACGGTGCTTTTATTCGATTCCCGGACTTCGATTCCTGACAGGGTCTCTAAATGCAATTCATTGATTACAAATTAAGGTGATGTGGAGCGCTGTTTTGCCAGCGCGTGCACATGTGACGGCTGGTTCATTTTATTAAAAAAAATTAAAGTGCCTCTTTAGCGCACGTAGTGCGTGCTAAGTGAACGGCTGGTTGATTTTTAATTAAAAAGTATGTCTGTTTTAGCGCGAATGCGCGTGGAAACTGTGGATGAATTAAAGGGTTCATTTTAACAATTAATTTGTGATTAAGGGGGAAAATAAATAAATAAAAATAAATAAAGCACATAAAATAAATACCTGGAAGGGGTGTGTATGTAATGCAGAAATGCGCTCTTCTCAATCCAAAAATATCTGGATTGGGGTTTCGAGACGATTAGTTAGGGTGTTGGAGGAAAAAGGGATTTATTTATTTTTTTAATGGTTGTGTTTATTTATTTGTTTATGTTATGGATTTGTGTGATTTAGTGTGAAAGAATTTAGGTGTGAAAGAAAATATTATAACAGCTGAGAAAAATATGCCAAAAATAAATAAAAATGGGAAGGAAAGGGTTAGGAATTTTTTAGAAATTAATTGGGAATTTTTAAGTATTTTTAATGAATTTTTATCATATTTTTGGGTAGTTTGAAAGATTTTAGAATTTTAAAATAGGCAAAAATATTTTTTGCAGAAATTTAAAGGTGGAGAAAAAGAGGCCCATGGATTGCAAAAATAAAAAGAAAGGTTTCTAGATTTTCTGTAATTTTGCAGAATATAAAGTGGTTTTTTAATGATTTATTTATATTTTTCAATGTTTTTGTGTGTTTGTTAGTTGTTATTTAAATGGAAAAAAAAGGAGTTACGGGTGTGGTAATGAAAAATGTGGGAAAAATACCCAGCAACAGGCTGCGTGGCAGCTGCGTGGTCAGCAACCGATGATCAAAATCTCGCACTCGCGCACGAACAACCGCACAATCAACCACAAGCGCGTACACACCCGCACGCGTGTCAACAGCTCAAGGGTGGTTGCAGGTGGGACTGGGGTTGATGGAGGGGGTTGCGGTGGTGCCGCCGTGGAGCAGGGCTGCAGCGTGGGACAGGGGGCTGTAGAGGGGAGTGTGTGTTAGGGGGGGCACGTGGGTAATGGGGGAAATGAGGGTTTAGAAGGGGGAAAAATGAGGGAATGGTGGGAATGGGGGTTTAGAAGGGGGAAAAGTAGGTTTGCAGGTCCGGTTGCAGGGGGGAAAGGGGGTGTAGGTAGAGGGGTTCAGCGGGTTGGGAATGGTGAAGGGGAAGGGGGGGCTAGTGGGGGGAAGTAGGGAGTGGTTAGAGGTGGGTGGGAAGGGGGGTTAGTGGGGGGGTAGTAGGGGGTGGTTAGAGGTGGGTGGGAAGGGGGGTTAGTGGGGGGGGTAGTAGGGGGGTTAGTGGGGGGGTAGTAGGGGGTGGTAATGCAGGGCCACGTGGAGGCGCAGGCTGGAGCACGAGGCGGCAAGGGGCGTGGCGACGGACGGCCAGGTAGGGGGCGTAGGCGAGGGGCAGCGGCCAGGCGAGGGGTGTGGCGACGGACGGCTGGCGCACGAGGCGGGCAGAGGCGACGTGGGCGGGCGAAGGCGACGACGTGGGCGGGCGAAGGCGACTAGCGTGGGCGCGGGCGACCCGAGGGCGGGGAGCAGGAGTGGCGGCGGGGGTAGCAGCACGCCGCCGGGGGGGGCGAAGAAATGGCGGGGGGGGTAGGGAGAAGGAGAAGGAGTTGGGGTGGTGTGGGCGTGGCCGGCAGCGAAGGAGAGGGAGGAAGGGTAGGGTGGCGTGGGCGTGGCCGGCAGCAAAGGAGAGGGAGGAGGGGGGCTGCGAACACTGCGACGAAGAGGGAGGGAAGCGCTGGGGGGGCGCTGGGGGAGGGAGGAAGTCCTGGCGGGGGGGCAGGCGCTTGCGTGGGAGGGAGGCGCTGGGGGGAAGGCGAGGAGCAGGAGGGTGGGGGAAGAGCAGGAGGGCGGGGGGGAAGCAGGAGGGCGGGGAGGAGCACGCCGCCGGGGGGGAAGAAATGGCGGGGGGGTAGGGAGAAGGAGAAGGAGGGGAGGGAGGCGCTGGAGATGGCAGGGAGGTAGAGGACGCAGGAGGAGAGAGAGAAAGAAAGAGAGAGAGAGAAAGAAAGAAAGAAAGAGAGAGAGAGAAAGAGAGGGAGAGAGACGGGCGGTTGGGGGGAAGGGGTAGGCAGTTAGGGGAAAGGGGTGGGGGGCCATGGGGACCATGGGGTGGGCAGGTGGGGGGAAGGGGTGGGGGGCAAGGGCACGTACCCCCGTCCCGCGCGCGTGCGCGGGGCGGGGTAAAAAAATTTGCCGTGACGGGATTGAAATGGCACCGGAATGACGATATGGGTCATGCAGACACAACCGGGGCGCGTGGAGATACTTAAAATAGAAAAAAGGGCGCGTTCACGCGCAAAACGGGCGCGAGAAAAAACGTAAAAATAAAGAAAAATTAATAACTCCCAATCCGGATGTCAAAACGAAATAGCGTAAAAACGAAAAGTGGGCAAGACGATAGGGGGAAAACAAGGAAAATACGGGACGGGGGTTCTGGGAGGGGTAAAGGGCGGTCATGTGCAAAAAACACAAAAAACGAACCAAAAACGCAATTTAAAAATTAATATCGAAATATCCGTGCATCGGAATGAAGTGCAGAAAAAAGAAAAACTATGCAGAAAGATGTGCCCGACAATCCTATCACATCAAAACATAATTCCGACTGAGATAAGACGCGTTCACATGGGAAAAACCCAAAAAAAAACTCGAAAATGGGATCGGAAATTAATAGCGGACAACCCATTCACCGGAATGACATGCAGTAACAAGGAAAAATGTCCGCAGGAAGGGGTGGCACAAGGTTATCACATTAAACCGCAGTTCTGGTGGAAGTAAGAGGGGTTCACATGTGAAAAACTCCAAAAATACTCCCGAAAACTCATTTAAAATTTAATAAGTAAAAATCTGGAAGTCGAAAAAGGGTGGAGGAAAAAGGAAAAAGGTCAGGGAAGGCACAGGGGACACGGCTGTCAAATCAAATTGGAATTCCGATGCAGATAGGGCAGGTTCACATGGAAAAATGTCAAAAATACACACGAAAAAGTCTTAAAAAACCGGAAAATTAATAACGGACAAACCATGTATCAAAATGATGCGGAATAAAAAGGAAAAATGTCAGGGGAAAAGCGCTGGTCAGGGCTATGACATCAGATCATGGTTCCGAAGCAAGAAAAGCGCGTTCACATGGAAAACCGTCTAAATTGCGTAAAATGCTTCAAAAAATTAATAACTCAAAAACCGTGCACCGGAACAAGGGTAGGTAAAAAGGAAAAATGGACCATTCAATGGGAGGAACAGGGCTATAAGGTTGGATGGGGACTTTGGTGAACGTAGGGTGCATTCACATGGCAGGACCTCAAAATCAGGGAATGAAGGAAAACTGCAAGGAAACAGCCCCAAGGGTGGGTGAAACATAACCGGAAGGGTGGGAAGGGATCCCATTAGGGTAAAAGCAAGGCATGGCATTCATGCATGAACAGGTTAAGGCAGATGCAGAAAAGTATGCCCGGGAGACGTGCAGGGACGCGTCCCCACACTTGAAACCTTAACAGATAGGGTTAACCGAACAACAGGGACCTAGGACCACGCCACAGACCATCCACTAACTTCCCCACACTTAAAACATGACGGGCACGAAGAAACCAAAGTGTAGGGTTAGAAAAACTTGGCCCGTTTCGTCAAGAATCAAGGTTGAGTGTCGATGGCACGTCCAGTGTGGTTGTCGGCGCTGGAGGGACCAAGGCATCTTCTCGGCACACGTCCGTCATGGAAGGGACCACGCGGCAGCACCCAGGGAGGTAACTGATGGAAGGAATCGCAGGAAATTCGTCGATGATGAGGGATACTACACTCAACTCACAATCACTCAAATGTGATGAAAGAACAGTCACTCGCCCCATGACTGATATCACTCGAAGAAGAATGATTGAAACCCATATCTCATACCCGGTTGAGGAATCGACCAGGGGGAAATGGTGCAGAAGGAGTATGCCAGGGTGCACAGTTGATGGTGCATTAGTGCGTCTAACCCGTCTGGCATAAGTGCAAGGAGAAAGGCAAGGGAGCCTTACAGTGCAGTGCACAGAACAGGGTGATATGTCTTGTGATGACGGCAAAGACCCATCTCGTGGGTGCACAGGGAAAGTGGAACATACCTGACTCCAAGTGTCGTAACGTCCCTCAATCTCACCTCTCGGTAATTGATTGAAGAAACTCTAGTCACACTCAACCCACGCTCTGTCTCACGCTCTGTGGATAGATACAGGAGGGCAGCCTTTTCCTGAAACCCATTGATGTAATCCTCACAGTCACTTGTGTAAAGGTTGTATGCCTTGTGCGCATTTGATGGTGCAACTGTGCATCCCACCCTGTGCCGGCATACGGTGCGAGAAGGAAGGCCAGGGAGCCTTATAGTGTAGTGCACAGAAACAAATTGTGCTTTGTGCTTTGAGAGGCCCATCCCGTGTGTGCAACACTTCATTCATACTTCTCACCTCTCATTTGATTTGAAGGGAAAAGACTGGTCTCTCGCCCCACCCTCTGTCTCACTCGTTGTTGATAGTCACAGAGGGCAACCGTACTCACTTCCCCATCCGGTTAGGATGAAATCTCACATCACTCAAGGGGTTGTCGATGAAGATCGCTTCGTCAATTGTTGAAGAGGCGTACCCAGGGAGGTAGCCATCAAATCGAACATTGTGTTGGATAGGAATATGTCGTCTGCTAGAGGATAGATAGTCACTTTGCAAAGAGACCCAGGACACAGCGTACCAAGGGAGGTAGCGTCGGAATTGGATCCGAGGGATATCAATTAATGAATCCACTTTCTGGACTGCTGGGTGTTACCACCTTTTCCACAGCCAGCTTCTCGCCCAAGGGTGTTTATCACATTTTCTTGGAACGAGGCCTGCTATGACAGGGAATTGCTTCCTTTTCTCTCATAACAGATTTGTTTGTTTGTTTTTTTTTCTTTTCTTCTTTGTTTTTTTTTTCTTATTTTCCCCTATTCCCGAGGGTGTTTCCACGTTTTCCCGAAGAATAGGTCGGCATGACAGGGACCTTAGTCCTTTCTCCCATAACCGATATGTTTTGTTTTTTTTTTCTTTTTTTTTTTCAAATTGAACAAGGAAATGGTGGAATGACCATGTATCAGAACCCACCTCGCCACTGTCACTGGTGGAAAATAGAGGATAAGAAATCAAGGCTGGAAGGGGGTTTGGAGGGGACAGAGGGTTGCACCCTCTTCATCAGAAGTGATTGAAGAACGGGTATCAGAAGTAGCATCATAAGAAGTACAATGCCGCGCCAACGAGGGAAAGGATCAAGTGTCCGTAATTGTCAAGATCCCCAAGGAGGGAAGTACTTCTTCAAGCGATATCCGTTGATCAGAAAGGGATCATCAGAGGCATCCACGGTCTGTACTTGGACAGAGCCATTAGGGTTGACTGCAAGTACCTTATAGGGTCCCATCCACCGCTGTTGAAGCTTGCCAGGAAACTTGCCAAATCGTGAATCATAGGCTAGGACCAAATCTCCTGCTTTGAACTCCTTGTGCTTGATGAAACTGTCATGGTAAGCCTTGCGTCGAGCTTGCGTGCCTTCCATGCACTGGAGAGCCATCCTGCGAATTTCGTCCAAACATTCCAAATGCAGGAGACGGCGTTGCAGTGAATCATCATCCCCCAAATGCTCTTTGATCGCCACTCTCAAAGAGGGTAGTTCCAATTCAACAGGAAAAACAACTTCTGTTCCATACACCAGCTGGAAGGGTGTTTGTCCTGTTGCGGCTTTATGGGAGGTTCTGTACGCCCAGAGGGCCTCTGTAAGTCGATCATCCCAATCACGACGATGTGCGGCGATTGTTCTTGTCAGAATCGAGCAGAGGATGCGATTGGTGACTTCGACTTGGCCATTGGCTCTGGGGTAATAAGGAGTGGACTTGCGATGGCAGATCTTATACAACTCTGTCAACTCTTCCATGACTTTGTTGAGGAAATGAGTGCCTCTGTCACTTACCAGCTCTAAGGGACTGCCAAAACGGGTGATGATATTCTCGTACATGAACAGGGCCACGTTGTTACCATCGTCCCGCTTTAGGGCTTTAGCTTCACACCACTTTGTGACATAATCCGTACATACGAGGATGTATCGGTTCTGTTTCCTTCTGGTAGGAGGATCGATCGGACCGACGAAGTCAATGCCCCACTTCTCAAACAACTTCAAAGGAAGGATAGGTTGCAGTGGCATGGCACTTGTCTTGGTGGGTTTCCCCATTCTTTGACAAGCATCACATCTTTTACAGTAATCATAGGCATCCTTATGAATGGTCGGCCACCAATATCCCGCTAGCAGAGCCTTCCTGGCTGTAGCTTCTCCTGCAAAGTGGCTCCACATGGCTCGTCGTGGCAAGCCTTCAGAACAATCCCAATCTCATCTCCTGCAACACATCTTCTGAGTACTTCATCTTTGCCTTTCTTGTACAATGCACCGCCTAGCAAGGTGTATGGGGCTGATTCTAGCATGAGCTTCTTCCTTTCCCGACTAGAGATACCAGGAGGGTACTGTTGGGTTGCCAGCAGATTGGCAATGTCTGCATACCATGGAGTTACAGTTTCTACCAAGAACAGGGAAGCATCAGGGAGGTCTGGATCATCTTGCTCCTCGTCTGCAGTTTGTGGGATACGCGATAGATGATCAGCCAGAACATGGGAACGACCAGGCTTAGTAATCACCTCAAAGTCGAACTCCTGGAATAAAATGAGCCATCTCATCAATCGTCCTTTCACATCTGCTTTGTTCATCAGGAAGGATAGGGCCTCATGATCCACATAAAATTTAAAGTGGGTAGATAGGAGGTAATGGCGAAACTTCTCCAGGGCAAACACCATTGCCAAGCACTCCAGCTCGGTCTTTGTATAGTTCTGTTCCCTATCAGTGACTTTCTGGCTTGCGTAATAGATCGGTTGATCCAGCTTCGAGGAGCCCTTCTGGCAGAGGACAGCACCTAAACCTTCAATTGATGCATCAGTGTGTACATGGAACTCTTTCGTCCAATCAGGAGGTTGCAGAATGGGTGCCTCTATCAGACACTGCTTCAGAGTGTGGAAGGCTTTGTTACATTCGTCTGTCCAAGTAAACTCTGTATCTTTCCTCAGAAGCTTGTGCAAGGAAGTTGCCTTTGTCGCAAAATGGGCTATGAACCTTCTGTGGTAACCCACATGGCCTAGGAATCCCCTCAACTGTTTGAGGTTGGTGGGTGCTGTCAGAGCTGCAATCTTTTCAATCTTTGCAGGGTCTGTTGATATCCCTTGTGCTGAGACAATGTGGCCCAACAGAACTCCAGAAGAGACCCCAAAGATGCATTTGTCGGGGTTGAGGGAAATCCCATACTCCCGGCATCGGTCAAAACATTGTTCCAGGTGTTCCCAGTGTTCACGGATCAAACTATAGACACAGAAGTCATCCAAATATACTTCAATAAAGTCGTGCAGATGATTTTGAAATGCAGCCATCATGACTCGTTGGAAAGTAGCAGGGGTATTGCAGAGCCCAAATAGCATCACTCGATAAGCGTAGGTCCCCCATTCTGTGGTGAAGGTTGTTTTGGATTGGTCTTCTTCTGCGATTTGGACTTGGTTGTATCCGCTGAATCCATCCAAAAGAGAATAAAGTTCATGTCTTGCCACTGTGTCCAACAGTTGGTCTGTGAAAGGGATAGGAAAGTGATCCTTCTTTGTCTTGGAATTAAGCTTTCGAAAATCCACACATATTCGCAATTTTCCATTCTTCTTGGGTATAAGCACGATGGGTGAAACCCATTCACTATTTGCCACTGGATAGATGAACTCGACTTCCAGAAGCTTCAGCAGCTCCGCTTTCACCAATGTGGAATAATTCGGGTTCATTCGCCTCTGTCGTTGCCGTACTGGCTTGGCATCAGGCTCCAAGTCAATATGATGTTGACATATTGTGGGATCAATCCCCTTTAGGTCTTTGTAAGACCATGCAAACACGTCCAAATTCTCTTTCAACAAGTTGTACAAGGTTGACAACTCCTCTTCTGGGAGGCTGCTACCCACCTTCAAGTGGCGTTCAATGCCTTCTGCATCCACAAAGGTTAACCGCCTTTCACCTTCTACTTCACGGATGAAGGTCCCACGGACTGCTTCTGGATACAGATCCGACTCCTTCAAGGGAGTGGTATCCTCTTCTGATGTCCCACTAGAACCAACTTCTTCTTTTGGTGGAGACTTAGGTTGCTCCTTGAGATGTTGAAATGGGATAAGAGCCGTTTCGGGTTTGGTTTCAAAATTAATTACCTCTTGGCTTAACGACTCATCTTCTGATGATACATCCAGGAACGTCACATAACAGGGACCCTCTGATGCCTGTTGGGTTAGTTGGAGTGGTGCTTGTTGGCACGGTGCATCATCATCATCTTTCTTCGGCAAGGATGGGTTAGGACGACAGGAGCCACTCTTGAAAGATGGCTTGTTCTTCTTAATCCATCCCTTATAAAAGTTGTGCATATGAGAAGATCCATTTACTAGACCAAATGGTACCATCACCATTCTGTCCCGTAGCATGAGGTCGTCTGTTTCTGATACTTCTGGAACTTCTTCCTCAAATGTATCCTCTTCAGGTGGGATAGATTCTTCTGGCTCACTTTCATCATTCTCTTCGTCCATATCATATTCAACCTCTTCTGCCTCTGCTTCTGCTTCTACTTCTGCTTCTGCTTCTGTAGGAGCTCTGTAACAGAAGAACAGATTCTTTGTTTCCTCTCCTGCCTCTGTCTCTGTTTCCACTATGGCCATGTAACAGGGAGAGCAGTACATCCATGCTTCTATCTCACTGTCAGAAGTGATTTTAGAAGTCATTCCTGGTTCAGGTAGGAAGTATTCACCCATTGATAATGGCTTTGCCTCTTTTGGAAGTCGGCTTACAGTATCCGCTGTTAAGGAATGTGCCACTGTTTTCTTGGGAAGGATTTGTTTGACAGCATCTTCGTCTGCTGATGTTCCATCTGTAGCCTCATTAGGGGAGTCAGAAGATAATTCCAAGGAGGTGGATCCATGTCCTTTTTGAGAACCATACAGTTTCATCACCACTTTATTGGGTCCTCTGCCCAAGGTCAAGGTTCCTTTGAACCAATCCGTCCTTGCTCGAGCTTCAAAAAGCCATGGTCTGCCCAGTAACAGAGGATAGGATGTACCATAAGAGTTTGGCTTCACCACCAAATAGGTCAGCCAATAATCTTTTCCAGCCACTGTAGTCTTCACATATGGAAGAATGCCCAAAGTCTTGATTCTACTCTGATCCGCCAGTCTGATGAGCCATTGGGTGGGTTGCACACCTTGTAGGCCTAGATCCTTCATTGTAACATCCGTCATAATGTTCACTGATGAACCACCATCAATCAATGCATTTGCAATGAAGCAGCCTTCTATCCACGGGCCAATCTCTGGAGTACCCGGATCTAGAAAAGCATTAGCCGCGTCCACTTCTTTGACAGGTTCTGGAGCCTTGTTGGACTTTGTTGCTGTTGAGGGAGCAATCCTTAAGCCACGTCTTCTTGTCAGTATACTTTTGAATCTTTTCCGGCAACTGGGAGACAACAACAATAATTGTCGGAATGTGAGGTTTGGTCTAAAGGTATCTAGATCTCTAACCAGATCGTATTCCTTAATAGGATCCACTGGCTTCTCTAACCGATTAGGGAATGGGGCAACACCCATTTTCATTTTTCCTCTTTCTTCCAACAGAGGAATTACAGGAACTTCTTCTGCCACTTGTGGCACTTCCTCCTCTTCTGTATCCTGGACCTCTGGTCCTGTCTCTGTAACTGTCTCTGTAACTCTCTGTGGCACTGTAGGGCTCTGTACGGCACTGTTAGGCTCTGTTCTGTTCTGTTCTTCTGGTAGAAGATTGAACTTCACTGTTCTGGCAGGAGGGTTATTTTCTTTCTGGATAGGTGGTTCCTTCTGCTTTGCACGCGTGATGGCAGCAACTTCCAATTCCACCAAATTGGAGGTAGGCTCTTGGGCCTTGGCTGGACTATCAGTAGCACTGTTTTTCACTGGGGCTGGGCTTGGACAGACTTTTGCAGTGTGGCCTTCTCCTTTGCATCGACTGCATAAGGGCTTGTAATCCACTGACCTTCGAGGATTTGGACAATTTGGTGATATGTGTCCCTTTTCTCCGCATCTGTAACACTCCACTTCTGATCTCTGACCACCGCCAGACTGTCTTCCTCTGTAACTTTGAGAGGGAAATCTTCTGCGTCCAAAATTAGGACCAAACTCTCTAGGCTTGGGTCCAATATCTTGTGTTGTCATTTTGGATTCCAGCAAGTTGAATCTTGCGTCTTCTTCCTTCCTTCTCCTATCATGCATCTCCTTCAGAGAGCAAATGTCCTCTGTATGGTTCTTCCGCAAACAGTAGGAACAGAAGGCTCCAGGGATGGTTGGTTTTCGTGTACATTCAGTGGCTAAATGGCCTGCTTGATGACACTTACCACACCAAGTATTTGACCGCATCACATCTCTTCCTGCTCCTGCAACGTTAGATATGCTAGCGGTATTCACTTTCAGCGTCTGTAGCTGCTCTGTAATCACATCCATTAACTCCTTTTTGATGTTTGCAACTGAGTTGGATAAATAATCCTTCAAGCTTTCTCCTCCGGACGTACTGGCAGGAGGGTTTTGAGGAGTTTCTGTAATCACTACATAAACGGGTTGGGCTGGTACAGAGGGGTCTCTGTTCTGGTTCTGATTTAGAGCTCCTGTTTGAACTGTTGGCTATTGGCTCCAGTTGGTAGGGTTCCACTGTTGCTGCTGACTTGTCATTGAGGAAATTGGTTGAGACCATGGTTGTTGTGGTTGAGCCATCATTTGAGGCATGGATTGTGGCCACTGTGGATTTGGTGCACTGTACTGTGATACCGGGGGCATCTGTTGGTAGGGATAGGGAACAGTCCCTGGAACTGCATTTGGTGGATACATCATTCCTGGCAGCAGAGGAGGTAGGACTCCTCTTCCTGTATTCATCGCTAATCTAGCTTCCACTTCATCATACAGTCTTGCTCCTTCTGTTGTAGCTTGCAAGGTGGCTGGTCTTTGTAGCTCCACAAACTTACGAACTTCTGGTTGTAATCCTCTGAGGAACACCCCCTTCTGAATGCCATCATCTAGATTATGGTTAGTCCATCTCTTCAGGATGGATTCCATTTGTGAGACATAAGTTTCTACTCTTTCTCCAGAGGACTGACTTAGGTTCATAAATTCCTCTTTCATCCGCTCTTCAAAACCTTCACGCCTGAATTTAGTGAGGAAGGCCAACTTCAGGTCGTCCCATGTGCCAAAAGTTCCTGCTGCTTGTCTCTCATACCATTGAAACGCCGCGCCCTTGAAAGTGGCGGGGAATATTGCCAACCAATGCTCAGGGGTTCTGGCATTGTTAGCCACACACGCTACCATAAACTCTGCTACATGAAGATCGGGGTCTTCATTGTACTCTCCCTTAAAAACTAGCAATGGGACTACATTCGTTGGCCTGTCATCAATATTTCCAGGACGGATCTGGCTTGGAAGTGGACCTCCAGCAGGAGGAGAAAGGGCTTGATGTGCCATTGGGACTTTTGTAAAGAGTTCCGCAAGGGCGTCAAAGGCGACTTCTGCTGCGAGCTCGCTCTCGGCTCTGATTCTTGCTTTCTCTCTTCTCACGTACCTCTGGACTCGTTCTAACGCTTGCCTCTTTATTGCGTCATTCATCAGGGGGTTGACTCCACTATGTTGTTAGTGCTCCACAGAGGGTTAACAGAAGGCTTCAGTCTCTGGAGGACTCTCTTGCCAACATTTCTTCTATTTCTTTCTTTTCAACGTCCGTGAATTCTGCTTTCATGCCACTACACAAAGGAAGGTATTCGGTTCTGAAGGTGTCAAAATGCATACATCTGAGCATTGTGGTGGTGCCATCATCATAGTAATGCCAACTTCTGATGGTTTCAATAGTATATGTTGTGAAAAACACTCTGTCTACCAACTTCCAGTGGGTTGCTAATTGAACAAACAGAAGATTATCAGTACACCAAGCATCCCATGTATCTTGCTGTTGAGCATCCACGAACAAATTCCAACTCTTTTCCTTCTTGTCCCTGTGAACCTCTACAGACCAAGACTCCTGAAGCTTCTTCACAATCTCCCACTTGATGTTGTCTGGAAACTTCTCAATGAATGCCAAATCTTCCATGGATGGTCATCCTCTCTGTTTCTGCTCTTCAGTTTGTTCCCAAACAGTTTGCCACCAAGATGCAAGTTTCTGCTGCTTCAATAGGAAGAGGAAACTGTCCACCACATAGAGCATGCATCATGATGGTGATGTGTTTCCGCCATTGTGGGATGAACTTCTTGTGGAAAGTGGCTTTGATTATGAGGGATTCCAACTTTTCAGTGGAAGAAGGAACTTTACAAACATCCATTGAATTCTTCTATTCTTGACAATGCCATTTCCTTCATTTTCAGCCTCTTTTGGTGCTTATTGATGGCAAGTTTCCCCGGCTGCGCACCAAAAACATGGAGCCCCAAGAGGAACACCAAGGAAAAGGGAATTCTCTTGCAAGAAAATCTATCTTGTAACATCAACAAGCTTGTTTATCATGTTTCATATGATCACAATGAAGAAAAGAACACCAGGCACAACAAATCTTCATGCAGCATCATGTAGATCTCCCACAGTTTTTAATAGAATCAACCATATTCTTCAACATCTTCACAAAATCCATCAATGGAACAAAGAAATAAAAGAAATACACCATCTTTGAATGGAAATACATCACATAGTATTCATCTTCAATATCTTCATAGTCTTCTCTCTCAATCTCTCATATACAATCACTCTGTTTGAGTAGAATTGGCTATCTCTGACTCTCTCTCTCTCACTCTATCAATAATACATCATATCCTCTCTACAATCTCTCAAAATCACCCTCAATAATCACTCTTAGGTCGTGGATACCCCTCCCAAGAGGTATGTCTGATATGAAGAGTCACCAGAGCCACTACAGTGTCCTTTCATAACTCACTACTGTCACTTCACTCTAGTCTTCTCTTGAGTCTTCAGCAGCTACTTCTTCCACTTCCTCCAGCTCTCCTGCACTTGTATTCACCTCTTTCCAAGGCTAGAAAACTTTCCCAAAGTCACACATACATTCCACAGAACACTTACAGAAGCATACAGAACAATCTACAGAACAGTACCAGAACAGCTACAGTACAGAACAGAACAGAAGCAGAACAGTCTACAGAAGACCTACAGAAGGTTACAGAAGGTCATCAAAACCTCATAACTCATTCTCAAATCATTCCAAACTCTCACAAAACATTCAATAAACTTTCACAATATCTCATTCTTCATCAATCAATACTCCTTCCCTCCTTTCAGAAGACAATCAGAACAAAACAGACCAAAACAGAAGGTATATAGAACCAATCAGAACCTATCAGAACATCACAAAACCATCAACAAACATCATGAACTTACAAAACACAATCAATATCATCCAAAACACTCTCAATCCACTTCCAAATCAACCAATCATCCCATAAAATCAACCATTCAGCTCTCAAAAACAACAAAAATCAGCCAAAAAACAAGTCATTTCAACACTCAACAGCAAATGTGAGAAGAAGAAGAAGATCCAACTATGGAAGCAGAATTTGATAGGGCGATAGTCCATGCCGCTCTTCACAAGAAAGGCACGAATTGCCAGCTCTCGGTGATTCAGACACCGTCGAACTATCAAGGTAAAAGTTTCAAGACCTTGATTGATTGTGGCAGTACACATTCCTTTATCTTACCAACTTGTGCAAAAAGATTAGGAATAGCCACAGTAGAAGTACCTACCTTGCTTGTGGAATTGGCAAATGGTCATGAGCTTACTTATACTAGGCAAACTACTAAGGTGAAGTTCTTTCTGGGAGGAAAAATGACTTCGGTCAAATTCAAAGTCATGAATGTAGGTATCCATGAGTGTCTACTCGGAATGGATTGTCTTAAGCCTAACGACGCCCACATTCATTGTGGGAAGGGCCAAATTTCCTTTTGAAACTTTCAGGGGGAATTGGTCACAACTCAAGGAGAAGTAGCAAAGCCAAAAATTTAATTGGCCAAAGTATCTCGGATTATAAAGGGAGTCAGAAAAGGACTATCTGTCCTCTTGATTAAGCTCAACAAGTTAGATCAGAAGCAAGAGTCTAATGAAGGATCTTCTTGGCTAAAGGAATACATGGATGTATTTCCTGAGGAGTTGACAGAACTCCCGCCTCAAAGAGAAGTGGATCATGAGATTAAGTTAGTACCAGGAGTTGCGCCAATTGCAAAGAGACCTTATAGAATGTCCATACCAGAAGCAATTGAGCTGAAGGAAAAACTCAAGAAACTGCTAGATCAGGGCTACATCCGTCCTATCAGTTCACCATGGGGAGCTCCAATACTGTTCTAGAAAAAGAAAGATGGAACACTTCGACTATGTATTGATTACAAAGGGTTGAATCAATCAACTGTCAAGAACAAGTATCCTATTCCTAGAATAGATGAGCTTCTTGATCATCTTCAGGGGGCAAAGATCTTCTCCAAGATTGATCTCAGGTCCGGTTACCACAGATAAGGATCAAGGAAGAAGATATCCCCAAGACGGCCTTCAACACAAGATATGGGCACTTTGAGTTCCTAGTTATGTCATTTGGACTTACGAATGCCCCTACCACCTTCAACAGGTTAATGCAGGATATTTTTAGGCCATATCTTGATGACTTCATGCTCATCTTCTTCGACGACACTTTAGTCTATTCTAAAAAGGAAGAAGATCATGACCCCAACTTCGGATTGTCCCTGAGAGACGATGAGGTCACATAAGCTGTATGCTAAGATGAAGAAGTGTGCATTGTTCAAGTGTCAGATTGAATATCTAGGATTCATCGTATCAGCGAAAGGAATCACAGTGGATCCAGCCAAGGACAGAGATGTGCTCGAATGGCCAATACCAACAACTGTCAAAGAAATACGCAGCTTTCTTGGATTGACAGGATGGTATAGATTCTTCATAAAAAACTATGCTCTGATTGTAGTACCTCTGACCGACTTACTGAAGAAGCAAACATCCATTGCATCGTCAACTCCTGAACAAACTAGCTTCGACAGATTGAAGCAGAGTTTGGTATCAGCACCTATCCTAAAACTTCCAGACCTCAATAAGGAGTTCGAGGTAGTAATTGATGCTAGCACACTTGCCTTGGGATGTGTGCTCATGCAGGAAGGTCATCTTGTAGCCTACTCTTCAAGGAATTTGAAGAGTCATAAGAAGAATTATGCTACCCGTGATCTGGAATTGCTAGCTGTCATCCATGCTCTAACACTTTGGAGACACTACCTGTTGGGTAACAAGTTTACTGTAGTAATTGACCATAAGAGTCTCAAGTGGATCTTTACCCAGAATGAGCTCAACATGAGGCAACATCGGTGGATTGAAGTGCTGGAGGAGTATGACTTTGAAATCAAGTACCGACCAAGAAAAGAGAATGTAGTTGCCGATGCACTCAGGCTTGCAAGGCATTCCTTAATTCCCTAATCTTGAAGAATCCATCAACAGCTAGATCTCTAGCTACAAAAGTATCTATGCCAAACAATCCAATACTTGAGTTAGCTAGAGAGGATGCATGCCATGATCCAGCCTACCAAATGATGCTAAGGGAGATCTCTATTAAGGATCAGAACCAAAAGTTACAGGCTAAGTGTCATGAATTCTCTATCAATAATGGACTTGTCTACTATAGATCAAGGTTGTGTATACCGGCAAGTCAATCACTTAAGTGGAAGATATTGTGGGAAGCTTGTGATTCCCCTTTCTCAGGACATCCTAGCTATGCCAAGACTCTCAATGCATTAGGAAGAGCTGAGGCTTAAAGGTGACATTCTCAAATATGTCACCGAGTGTTTGTCTTGTCAACATATCAAAGCCCAACATGTCAACATGCCAGGGAAGCTGCAACTGCTTGACATTCCCCAAATGAAATGGGAATTCATCAATATGGACTTTGTTGTTGGCCTACCCCAAGTTCAGGGAGGATTCAACTCCATCATGGTTGTGGATGACATGCTTACTAAGGTTGCACACCTTATTCCAGTAAAGACAAACTATAAAGCCTCGGATATTGCAAGATTGTTTATCAAGGAGATATTCAAGCTATAGGGGCTACCCAAAAGAATCATTAGTTATCATGATTCTCTCTTCACATCACACTTATGGAGAGCTATCTTTGAAGCCATTGGGACTCAACTCTACTTTAGCACATCTTACCATCCTCAAACGGATGGCCAAATAGAGTGAGTCATCCAAATCATCGAGGACATGCTTAGGGCATACTGCTCTCGTGAGCCAAAAATGTGGATTCAATACTTGCCTTTGGTTGAATTTGCCTACAATGCTTCCTACCAACAAAGCATTAAGATGACCCCTTTCCAAGCATTGTATGGTCATGACTATCGAAGTCCCCTAAACTTCTCAGATCCAACCTTGAGGGTTGAAGCTTCAAGGCAGATGTTGGAAGAGACCAGATAAACTCAATAAGGCAAGACATCCAAGTTGCCAAGGATAGACAGAAGACATGACACGGATTTGAATCATCAAGATAGATTCTTCGAAGAAGGAGACATGGTCTTCATTCGCGTACGCCCTAAGAAGAGTTCCCTATCCTTAGGAGATTGCAAAAAGCTAAGTCCAAGGTATTGTGGACCATACAAGATCCTCAAATTCCAAGGACCTAATTCTTATAGATTGCAACTCCATGAGTACCTAAAAGTTCATAATGTATTCCATATCAGCCTATTGAAGAAGTATGTGCGTAATCCTAACCATTTACTTGATGACCAACAAGTTGTAATGCCTAGTGAAGGAGTCCTTGAACTAAGGCCTGACAGTATCTTAGATGCTAGAGAAAGACAATTGAGATCTAGAACCTGGAGAGAATTCCTCATCCAGTGGAAAGATTATCCCGAAGAGGATGCCACTTGGATAGATGAAGGCACTCTCAACCATCAATATCCCCAGCTTATCTCGAGATGAGGACATCTCGATTCCTCCAAGGGGGAGACAATGTAACATACCAAACTTCTAATAGCACGCGTGAACCCTCTTTATAGTCGTAAGGATAATTTCTTTATTTTGATAAAGGTAAATTTTTTTAAATTATTCCCCTCTCCTCTAGCCGACTATCGAGCTGGGGGAAGAGGGGAATAGTATGTTTAAACGAGCTCCTTGCTGGAGCTTGCTAAGACTATATAGCATGCGTGATGCCACACAGGGGAGGGAGGATCCCCTCTCCTCACCTATAAAAAGGCTATGGCCATAGATCGAAAGAGGAGGCCGCCTCATGCTGTTGTTATGTAGGAGAGAGCCATGACTCTGGGCGAGAGAGAGAGAGAGGTGGTCATTGCTACAAGGGAGACGTCGTGAGTTGCTGCATCAATCGCCGTTTCGTCCGTCTGCACACCGCCACAGTGGCCCTGGCCGTCGCCATGCTGCGGAATGGGAGCCACCTCCCTACAACTGGCTCCATAGTAATCCCAAAAGCTTTGGAAGCTTCTTCGGGAAGCTTCCAAAGGCCTTAATAAGCCACCCTTCATGTGGGCTCTATAAGCCCCCTTTCCCCCTCTCCCAAAAAGGTTTTACCTTAAAGGCCCTTTCTCTCCTCCTATTTTAAATCCCCCTAAGGGCCCCCTTAGGCCCCCTTTCCTATAGCCTTTAAGACTACCCCCCCCTCGAAATTCGACTTGAAGGGGCCTTCATGTGGCCTTATGTTTTTTCTTCCATACAAAAAAAAGTCATTCTTAAAACCCTTCATACCCTTTGTTCCCCTCCACACAAAAATCCACTCTTAAGGGTTTTCTACACCCATTTTCCCCCTTTTCGAGGTTCATTCAAAAACCTTAACTACAAGGGTTGGTATCCCCTCCCCCCCTCGGGATTCAAGAAAAGCCTCCTAGACCTGGTCATGTGAGCTTACTAAAACACCTCCCTGCCCCGAGAATCCAAGGCCCTTCATGTACCTCTTTCATACCCTCTGTTT
The DNA here is from genome assembly GCF_053477565.2 of Lygodium microphyllum. Taxonomy (NCBI): domain Eukaryota; kingdom Viridiplantae; phylum Streptophyta; class Polypodiopsida; order Schizaeales; family Lygodiaceae; genus Lygodium; species Lygodium microphyllum. The sequence goes on from NC_141137.1 coordinate 27,503,944, forward strand.
TTCTCCTCTTCGGGATTCTTCCACCCAATTTCACATGAAGTCCACCTAAATCTCTTTCCGTGTTCGCATACGAAGGAGACGGACAAGATCGTAACTCCACGCCCAAGGCAAAAAGGCTACATTTGCAATGGCTCCTAAGAAAGCCCAAGGCGCAACCGCAGGAGGATCGTGTCCTAGCATCCACGTGGACATCTCACCACAAGTCCAGGTTTTTCTTCCTAATTTTTATTTTACGTTGTTATAATTCAATTGGGCGTAGATGTTTTTTTTGAAATAGGATGCATTTTTCGTCTTAAATGCTTTAGAAAAATTAACTCACGACCGAGGAATTCACTCATTAGTATTTTTAATAAAATGAACAAAATAAAGTGAGCAGAAGATTGATATGCGTTCCTAGCAAGTAGTTTTTGTGCATTTCAATGAACTGAACTTATATTATTGTCCATATTTACAAAATGGAATTAAGATAATGCACTCCATTTAAACATGGAAATATAAATTGTATGTCGCATTATTAGGCCATATTTTCTTCGCAATGAGTCATCATGGGAAGTGCTAGGAATCCATAAGAAAGTACAAGGCAAGAAATGATTCCTAAGTTGCATAAATTGGTCAATTTTTCATTTTTCAACTGCAAAATTATTAGTAAAAGGTTGCTTGTTTTGCATGAATCTTATTCGCAAATTATAGGATGATTAAATGGAATTAGGTTATAACCTAACCTATGCTTGATCTTAAATCGATAAGTTAGGGCTGAAAATCAATTTACGCATAGACAATGAGTCATGTGTTTATGGAAATGATAGCGTAATTATCTTCAAGAATTAAACAAATTGGCATAAACCTAAATACCTAAACCCACGGAGTACTCGTTTTAGAAAGAGTGAATTCAAATCCAAAGAACTCACTAGGATTTAATACATGACCTAGTCGCACGTATTGCTAAAACTGAAACTCCTATACCCTAAATACTTGCCCACATTCACCAAATGTAGGGACAGCAAAACATACTTGAGAAGTGATCTAGGGTTTGTCCCTAAGAATCTTTCGCTAAAAAGATAGAACTTGGAACCCTAGGACTGACAATGTCAGCCTAATTTAATCAGGAACAGATTGTTTCATGACTCCATTTGATGGGTAGAATAGTCCCATAGTTCGATGCGAAAACTTGTGCAACAAGTGCAGAGTCGTATGATCTTGTGATTGGATCACAAGGGTATGGCCAATTCTCAGAATGTGGTTGGCAGAGTCTTATGCAGGTTATCTTGCAAAAGGATGAATAATTGTCCTAATATATCTTTCTAGGGTAAAGATAACTGCTTGGAGCAAAGGACAAACCAATAAATTGGAATAACATATGAAGTTAAAATATTGATCAAGTCACGTTAATAGGGTACGACCCTAACCCAGGATATAGGGGATCTTGCCAAGTCGCAAGTCATCCCCGATCGAGTGCTGGATGCATTCAAAAAGAAGGATTCACTCCTTAGCAATTGGCCAACAATAAACGACCAATGGAAATATTTGTGCTTGTTACAAATTTAAGAGCACTATTTGGCTTTGTTTGATCAATGAATTAAAAGATAAATGGATATCTAATACTTCAGGTTGAAGGCCTGGAGGGAGAGGCATCTTGAGTTACCCCCGACTGCCTACCTGACCCTAACCAAGGGGGTTGTTAACCGTGCAAGAAAAGTGGACTGACCCCGCCACGAGAGGTCTCTCCGTTGAGCGCTACTTGGAGCAGGAGGACAGATGGGTACCCGGGGGGGGGCTCTGGTCGTAAATCCCTCGCCTTCCAGGCCCTGCACAAGAGGCTAACGTGACTTAGGATTGGATCTCGAGGCCCGCATACTAGTCTATGGGCAAAATCTTGGATTAGTGATCCCTGTGGATTGCTAGATAGCCTTGGGGCGGATTGTGGATAAGCCTATGGGCTAGACTTTCTGTATTTCAAAGATAAATACGATAACATGTTAAAAAGGAACTTGTTTGACATTTCTTTTCTATGTCAAGTGATATAATTACGTGAAGGAACCCGTGCCTATCGGCTAATTAAGGAATTTGATTGATACATGTCCAACTAAATGTGTTAGGTAATTAAATAATTAAAACAACCTGAGGAAAGTGTGCTGGATGTGGCCATAGGTCCGTCCTACGGATGGGTGGTCCTGGTTGGCCGAGAACTTTTCTCAAATCACGATGGACAACCAGAAGATTGTCAAAGAACATGAACAATAAAAGCGTTGACGTAGAGTTATAATCGATCCTGATTTACGCTGTTTTAGGGGAATGGACTGGGACTATGCCTTATGGCAGAGAGGTTGAGATTTGCATCCCTCTCATTTTCCATTCTCCTTGAACCAAGTGCAGCATGAATCCGCTTCAGACCTAGCTTTTTTGTGTAAAGTAGTTCGCTTGGGTTCGACGCTAGTTGCCGTTAGGAAATGACCAATAGGAAAAACCCTAATTGAGGTCGGTCCTAAGTGGGAACGACCGAAATACTTCCGCTACGTGGTAGACGTGGAAAGTCCTAGATCGCAAACCCCGTAACATTCCATGGGTGTGCCAGACAGAGCTTTCTAGACATCCTTTCCGATGGACTGCTAAGACGTGCCCTGAAGATAACAAGTGGACACGTTACAGTTGGTATTAGAGTGAACCAATGACGGATTTGTTTTTATGAAATCTTGATAACATAAAGTAAAGCAAATGTTGTTGTCCAAACATTTCCTTACTTTCAATGCTATCTTGTAGAATTACGAAGCATGGAACAAGTTCTTAGTGTTCCGAGTCATGTTTATGACTGCAATGCATACCCAGGATTATCAACAAACAGTTGAGATGATGAACATCCTAGAGCATATCTATAATCCATCACCTTTGTACATGGAATGAAGATGGACGGGTGCCTCAGGAATCTACTATATAGCTGCCCACCGGTTTGCATACCTACAGACCAACCTAAAGAGGATCAAGTGGTTGGAATACCTCAAAGTCGTGAAGCTATTCATTTTTGTGGAAGCTCATGTAAACTCAACTTTACATATTCGAGGTCGGAGGGTTGAGCTGAACTCATATGTATATGAGGAAGTGACTCGTGTAATCCCCACTGAGACAAGATTAAAGTATTGGGGTGCCATGAGAAGAATGGGTTCCAAAGGAAAGGATACCTTGAACTTCCAATGAGTTACTGATTCCTGAAGATCCATGATCCGAAACCTTACTATTATCTGGTTTCTGTCGATAAATGTAATACAACATTATTCTCCCAAAAAACAGTTGGCTTATCATCGCAAGAAATGTTGTATTCCGAAAAGGGCTATGCCTATATAAATACAAATAAGACTTCTTTTTATCAATGTCCGATTGTGCATAAGAATTGATAAAAAGTTAAGTGGTTTGATTGCTTGGGTGATAGCGGAATTGGAGATGTAATATAAATCAATAACGATTATCATGTAATAACGTTAAGAAACCTTTATCCAGGCACAACCCTAGGTATAGGTTCCCAGTTCGCCTCCTACATCAAGTACTCTTGTAATCCAGGAGAAGAAGTTTCTTCTCAAGCAAATTAAGCCGCCCGAATTGGACGGGAGAGGAAAGTCCATTCAAGCAGATGCTAAAATTTGGATTGAATCCATGGAGGATTACTTCAAAGCACCCGGTACTACACCCGCCAATCAGGCTATGCTTGCCAACCTGAAGCTCACTAGCGAAGCCAGGCTTTGGTGGAAGCAATGGTGTAGGGATCAAGGGATCGCGGAAGGATCCGTTACCTGGGAGAAGTAGAAGAAAGCCGTGCAGGGAAGATACTTACCACCTGCATATCGCATGCAGAAAATGAATGAGTTCTACGAGCTAAAACAGTTGGGGCCCACTCTTGACGCATATTACTCTAAATTTCTCTCACTTCTTAAGTATGCACCACAGATGGATATGACACAGCAGGTGTCAAAATTTTGTGCTAATTTAAATCCACCATTAAATACCCGTCTCGAATCAATGCACCCATCACATCTTCAGGACGCACTCATTTGAGCTGCGTCTATAATTCAGGAGGTGCAAGCTAGACTAAGGGATAACAAAACTTGGTCTTATAATGACTCAAACAGAGGAGCATTCAGGCCTCAAATGAAGAGAGTTCAAGGTTAGAATCAGGGAAAAAGAACGAAAGCAAGAAATAATAACGTCAACAACTTTGTTCCTACTCATAGCAATGATCGAAACCTCTGCTGTTTCCACTGCAACGAGCCCAGTTACTTCAAGAGGCAATGTCCCAAACTTGGAGGAGGACATCTCCAAGCACCTTTCCAAGGAACGGGCCGTCGGGCCGTGGTCAGGGAGCCGCTAACCAAGGCAGAGGAAGAACCTCCTACGTTGCCAATAGGAAAATGTGCGAAGAAGAAGAAGATCCGACCATGGAAGCAGAATTCGATAGGGCGACAGTCCATGGCGCTCTTCAGAAGAAAGGCCCGAATTGCCAATTCTCAGTGATTCAGACACCGTTGGACTATCCAGGTAAAATTTTCAAGACCTTGATCGATTGTGGCAATACACATTCCTTTATCTCACCGGCTTGTGCAAAAAGATTAGGAATAGCCACAGTAGAAGCACCTACCTTGCTTGTGGAATTGGCAAATGGTCATGAGGTTACTTGTACCGGGCAAACTGCTAAGGTGGAGTTATTTCTGGGAGGAAAAATGACTTCGATCAAATTTAGAGTCATGAATTTAGGTATCCATGAGTGTCTACTCAGAATGGATTTGGCTTAAGCCTAACGATGCCCACATTCATTGTGGGAAGGGCCAAATTTCCTTTCGAAACTTTGAGGGGGAATTGGTCACAACTCAAGGAGAAGCAGGGAAGCCAAAAATTCAATGGGCCAAAGCATCTCAAATTATAAAGGGAGTCAGAAAAGGACTACGTGTCTACTTGATTAAGCTCAACAAGTTAGATCAGAAGCAAGAGTCTAGTGAAGGACCTTCTTGGCTAAAGGAATACGCGGATGTATTTCCTAAAGAGTTGACAGAACTCCCGCCTCAAAGAGAAGTGGATCATGAGATTAAGCTAGTACCACGAGCTGCACCAATTGCAAAGAGACCTATAGAATGTCCATACTAGAAGCAATTGAGCTAAAGGAACAACTCAAGAAACTGCTTGATCAGGGCTACATCCGTCCTATCAGTTCACCATGGGGAGCTCCAGTATTGTTCCAGAAAAAGAAAGATGGAACACTTTGACTATGTATTGATACAGAGGGTTGAATCAATCAACTGTCAAGAACAAGTACCCTATTCCTAGAATAGATGAGCTTCTTGATCATCTTCAAGGGGCAAAGATCTTCTCCAAGATTGATCTCAGGTCCGGTTACCACCATCAGATAAGGATCAAGGAAGAAGATATCCCCAAGACAGCCTTCAACACAAGATATGGGCACTTTGAGTTCCTAGTTATGTCATTTGGACTTACGAATGCCCCTACCACCTTCAACAGGTTAATGCAGGATATTTTTAGGCCATATCTTGATGACTTCATGCTCATCTTCTTCGACGACACTTTAGTCTATTCTAAAAAGGAAGAAGATCATGAACCCCAACTTCGGATTGTCCCTGAGAGACGATGAGGTCACATAAGTTGTATTCTAAGATGAAGAAGTGTGCATTGTTCAAGTGTCAGATTGAATATCTAGGATTCATCGTATCAGCGAAAGGAATCAGAGTGGATCCAGCCAAGGACAGAGATATGCTCGAATGGCCAATACCAACAACTGTCAAAGAAATACACAGCTTTCTTGGATTGACAGGATGGTATAGATTCTTCATAAAAAACTATGCTCTGATTGCAGCACCTCTGACCGACTTACTGAAGAAGCAAACATCCATTGCATGGTCAACTCCCGAACAAACTAGCTTCGACAGATTGAAGTAGAGTTTGGTATCACCACCTATCCTAAAACTTCCAGACCTCAATAAGGAGTTCAAGGTAGTAACTGATGCTAGCATAGTTGCCTTGGGATGTGTGCTCATGCAGGAAGGTCATATTGTAGCCTACTCTTCAAGGAAATTGAAGAGTCATGAGAAGAATTATGCTACCCATGATCTGGAATTGCTAGCTATCATCCATGCTCTAATGCTTTAGAGACACTACCTGTTGGGTAACAAGTTGACTCTAGTAACTAACCATAAGAGTCTCAAGTAGATCTTTACCCAGAATGAGCTCAACATTTGGAGGAGTATGACTTTGAAATCAAGTACTGACCAGGAAAAGAGAATGTAGTTGCCGATGCACTCAGTCGCAAGGCATTCCTTAATTCCCTAATCTTGCAGAATCCATCAACAGCTAGATCTCTAGCTACAAAAGTATCTATGCCAAACAATCCAATACTTGAGTTAGCTAGAGAGGATGCATGCCATGATCCAACTTACCAAATGATGCTAAGGGAGATCTCTATCAAGGATCAGAACCAAAAGCTACAGGCTAAGTATCATGAATTCTTTATCAATAATGGACTTGTCTACTATAGATCGAGGCTGTGTATACCGGCAAGTCAATCACTTAAGCGGAAGATATTGTGGGAAGCTTGTGATTCCCCTTTCTCAGGATATTCTGGCTATGCCAAGACTCTCAATCCAGTTAGGAAGAGCTACCATTGGGAGAGGCTTAAAGGTCACATTCTGAAATATGTCACTGAGTGTTTGTCTTGTCAACGTATCAAAGCCAAACATGTCAAGATGCCAGGGAAGCTGCAACCGCTTGACATTCCCCAAATGAAATGGGAATTCATCAGGATGGAATTTGTTATTGGCCTACCCCAAGTTCAGGGAGGATACAACTCCATCATAGTTGTGGTTGACATGCTTACTAAGGTTGCATACCTTATTCCAGTAAAGACAAACTATAAAGCCTCGGACATTGCAAGATTGTTTATCAAGGAGATATTCAAGCTACATGGGCTACCCAAAAGAATCATTAGTCATCATGATTCTCTCCTCACATCACACTTCTAGAGAGCTATCTTTGAAGCCATTGGGACTCAACTCTACTTTAGCACAGCTTGTCATACCCAAACAGATGGCCAAATAGAGCGAGTCAACCAAATCATTGAGGACATGCTTAGGGCATACTGCTGTCGTGAGCCAAAAATGTGGATTCAATACTTGCCTTTGGTTGAATTTGCCTACAATGCTTCCTACCAACAAACCATTCAAATGACCCCTTTCGTCCTAGCAGTTCACCATGGGGAGCTCTAGTGCTGTTCCAGAAGAAGAAAGATGGAACACTTCGGTTATGCATTGAGTACAGAGTGTTGAATCAATCAATCATTAAGAACAAATATCCTATTCCAAGAATAGATGAACTTCTTGACCGTCTTCAAGGTGCGAAGATCTTCTCCAAGATTGATCTTAGGTCTGGGTATTATCAGATAAGAATCAAGGAAGAAGATATCCCAAAGAGGGCATTCACCACAAGATATGGACACTTTGAGTTCCTACTCATGTCATTCGGGCTGACAAATGCTCCTGTTACCTTCAATAGGCTAATGCAAGATATCTTTAGGCCCTATCTTGATGACTTTGTACTCGTCTTCTTTGAGGATACCCTAGTCTACTCCAAGCAGGAAGAAGATCATGAACCCCAGATTTGCATTGTCCTTGAAACAATGAGGGCACACAAGCTTTATGCCAAGAAAAAGTGTGCATTTTTCAAGCGACAGATTGAATATCTGGGATTCATTGTATCAGCGGAAGGAATTTTCGTAGATCCGACCAAGGTCAGAGACGTTTTGGTGTGGCCAACACCAACTTCTGTCAAGGAAATACGTAGTTTTCTTGGATTGACAGGATGGTACAGGGTCTTTATCAAAAACTATGCTTTGATTGCAGCGCTGCTGACCGGTCTACTGAAGAAGCAAACATCAATGGTATGGTCACCTGCTGAACAGTCCAGCTTTGATAAACTAAAGCAAAGCTTGGTATCAGCACCTATCTTAAAACTTCTGGATCTTAGTACGGAGTTTGAAGTGATAACTGATGCTAGCACACTTGCCTTAGGATGTGTGCTTATGTAAGAAGATCATCCTGTAGCATACTCTTCAAGGAAACTAAAGAGCCATGAAAGGAACTATGCTACCCACGATCTAGAGCTATTAGCTGTCATCCATGCTCTCAAGCTTTGGCGACGCTACTTGCTGGGTAACAATTTTACCTTAGTGATGGATCATAAAAGTCTTAAATGGATTTTTACCCAGAATGAGCTCAAAATGAGGCAACATTGATGGATTGAAGTGCTGGAGGAATATGATTTTGAAATCAAATACCGGCCTGGAAAGGAGAATGTAGTTGCCAATGCACTCAGTCTTCGCAAGATCTCAGGTCTGGGTATTATCAAATAAGAATCAAATTCTTGATACAACCAAATTCTTGAGCTAGCTAAAGAAGAGGCATGCCATGACCCAACCTATCAGAAATTGCTAAGGGAGATCCCTATCAAGGATCAAGACCCAAAGCTACAAGCTAAGTATCAAGAATTCTCTATTAATAATGGACTTGTCTACTATAGAACGAGATTATATATACCGGCAAGTCAATCACTCAAGCAGAAGATACTTTGGGAATCCCATGACTCCCCTTTCTCAGGACATCTTGGCTATGCCAAGACCCTCAATGAAGTCAGAAAGAGCTATTATTGGGAGAGGCTTAAAGGTGCTGTTCTCAAATATATCACGGAATATTTGTCTTGTCAGCACATTAAGGCCGGACATGTCAAAATGCCAGGGAAATTGCAATCACTTGTGACATTCCCCAAATAAAATGGGAATTCATTAGTATGGACTTTGTTGTTGGCCTGCCCCAAGTTCAGGGAGGATACAACTCCATTATGGTTGTGGTGGATATGCTCACCAAGGTTGCACATCTTATCCCTGTTAAGACAAACTATAAAGCCTCAGACATTGCAAGGTTATTCATCAAGGAGATATTCAAACTACATGGGTTACCCAGAAGAATCATTAGTGATCGTGACTCTCTCTTCACATCACACTTCTGGAGGGCTATCTTCGAGGACATTGGGACTCAACTCTGTTTCAGTACAGCTTACAATCCCCAAACCGATGGTCAAACAGAGCGAGTCAACCAAGTCATTGAGGATATGATAAGGGTCTACAATGCTTCCTACCAACAAAGCATTCAGATGACCCCTTTCCAAGCATTATATGGTCATGACTGTCAAAGTCCCCTAAACTTCTCAGATCCAACCTTGAGGGTTGAAGCTTCAACGCAGATGTTGAAAGACATGGATGACCAAATAAACTCAATAAGATAGGACATCCAAGCTGCCAAGGATAGACAGAAGGCATACACGGATTTGAAGCGTCAAGATAGAGTCTTCGAAGAAAGAGACATGGTCTTCATTCGCATACGCCCTAAGAAGAGTTCCCTATCCTTAGGAGATTGCAAAAAGCTAAGTCCAAGGCATTGTGGACCATACAAGATCCTCAAATGCCTAGGACCTAATTCTTATAGATTGCAACTCCCTGAGTACCTAAAAGTTCATAATGTATTCCATATCAGCCTATTGAAGAAGTATGTAACTAATCCTAACCATGTACTTGATGACCAACAAGTTGTAATGCCTAGTCAAGGAGTCCTTGAACTAAGGCATGACAGGATCTTAAATGTTAGAGAAAGACAACTGAGATCTAGAACCTGGAGAGAATGCCTCATCCAGTGAAAAGATTATCCCGAAGAGGATGCCACTTGGATAGATGAAGGCACTCTCAACCATCAATATCCCCAGCTTATCTCGAGATAAGGACATCTCGATTCCTCCAAGGGGGAGAGAATGTAACATACCGAACATCCAATAGCATGCGTGAACCCTCTTTATAGTCGTAAGGATAATTTCTTTATTTTGATAAAGGCAAATTTTTTTAAATTATTCCCCTCTCCTCTAGCTGATTGTCCAGCTGGGGGAAGAGGGGAATAGCATGTTTAAACAAGCTCCTTGTTGGAGCTTGCTAAGACTATGCAGCATGCGTGATGCCACGCAGGGGAGAGAGGATCCCCTCCCCTCACCTATAAAAAGGCTATGGCCATAGATCGAAAGAGGAGGCCGCCGCGTGCTATTGCTATGTAGGAGAGAGCCGTGACTGTGGGCGAGAGAGAGAGAGAGAGAGGTGGTCATCATTGCAAGGGAGACGTCGTGAGCTGCTGCATCGGTTGCCATTGCCGTCCATCTGCACGTTGCCACCGCCACGCTGCGCAAGGGGAGCCACCTCCCTGCACGTGGCTCCAAAGTAATCCCCAGAAGTTTTGGAAGCTTCTTGGAGAAGCTTCCAAAGGCCTTAATAAGCCCTCCTTCATGTGGGCTCTATAAGCCCCCTTTCCCCCCTCCCAAAAAGGTTTTACCTTAAAGGCCCTTTTTCTCCTCGTATTTTAAATCCCCCTAAGGGCCCCCTTAGGCCCCCTCTCCTATAGCCTTGAAGACTACCCCCCCTCCAAATTGGACTTGAAGGGGCCTTCATGTGGCCTTAAGTTTTTTTTCCATACAAAAAAAATTCCTTCTTAAAGCCCTTCATACCCTTTGTTCCCCCCCACACAAAAATCCACTCTTAAGGGTCTTCTATACCCATTTTCCCCCTTTGCGAGGTTCACTCAAAAACCTTAACTACGAGGGTTGGTATCCCCTCCCCCTCCTCGGGATTCAAGAAAAGCCTCCTAGCCCTGGTCATGTGAGCTTACTAAAACACCCCCTGCCTCGGGAATCCAAGGCCCTTCGTGTACCTCTTTCATACCCTCTGTTTTCCTCCTCTTCGGGATTCTTCCACCTAATTTCGCGTGAAGTCCACCTAACTCCCTTTCCGTGTTCGCATACGAAGGAGATGGACAAGATCGTAACTCCGCGCCCAAGGCGAAAAGGCTGCATTTGAGATGGCTCCTAAGAAAGCCCAAGGCGCAATTGGAGGAGGATCGTCTCCTAGCATCCACGTGGACATCTCACCACAAGTCCAGGTTTTTCTTCCTAATTTTTATTTTACGTCGTTATAATTCAATTGGACGTAGATTTTTTTTTGGAAATAGGATGCATTTTTCATCTTAAATGCTTTAGAAAAATTAACTCACGATGGAGGAATTCAGTCGTTAGTATTTTTAATAAAATGAACAAAATAAAGTGAGCAGAAGATTGATATGCATTCCTAGCAAGTAGTTTTTGTGCATTTCAATGAACTGAACTTAGATTATTGTCCATATTTACAAAACGGAATTAAGATAATGCACTCCATTTAAACATGGAAGTATAAATTGCATGTTGCATTATTAGGCCATATTTTCTTCGCAATGAGTCATCATGGGAAGTGCTAAGAATCCATAGGAAAGTGCAAGGCAAGAAATGATTCCTAAGTTGCATAAATTGGTCAATTATCATTTTTTAACGCATAATTTTTAGTAAAAGGTTGCCTGTTTAGCATGAATCTTGTTCACAAGTTATAGGATGATTAAATGGAATTAGGTTATAACCTAACCTACGCTTGATCTTAAATCGATAAGTTAGGGCTGAAAATCAATTTACACATAGACAATAAGTCATGTGTTTATGGAAATGATAGCGTAATTATCTTCAAGAATTAAACAAATTGGCATAAACCTAAACACCTAAACCCACAGAGTACTCATTTTAGAAAGAGTGAATTCAAATCCAAAGAACTCACTAGGATTTAATACGTGACCTAGTCGCACGTATTGCTAAAACTGAAACACCTATACCCTAAATACTTGCCCACATTCACCAAATGTAGGGACAGCAAAACATACTTGAGAAGTGATCTAGGGTTTGTCCCTAAGAATTTTTCACTAAAAAGATGGAACTTGGAACCCTAGGACCGACAATGTCAGGCTAATTTAATTAGGAACAGATTGTTTCGTGACTCCATTTGATGGGTAGAATAGTCCCATAGTTCGATGCGAAAACTTGTGCAACAAGTGTAGAGTCATATGATATTGTGATTGGATCACAAGGGTATGGCCAATTCTCGGAATGAGGTTGGCAGATTCTTACGCAATTTATCTTGCAAAAGGATGAATAATCGTCCTAATATATCTTTCCGGGGTAAAGATAACTGCTTGGAGCAAAGGAAAAACCAATAAATTCGAATAACATATGAACTTAAGGTATGGATCAAGTCGGGTTAATAGGGTACGGACCTAACCCAGGATATAGGGGATCTTGCCAAGTCGCAAGTCATCCCAGATGGAGTGCTCGATGCATTCGAAAAGAAGGATTCACTCCTTAGCAGTTGGCCAAGAATAAATGACCAATGGAAATATTTGTGCTTGTTACAGATTTAAGAGCACTGTTTAGCTTTGTTTGATCAATGAATTAAAAGATAAATGGATATCTAATACTTCAAGTTGAAGGCCTGAAGGGAGAGACAGCTTCAGTTATCCCTGACTGCCTGCCTGACCCTAACCAAGGGGGTTCTTAACCGCACCGAGAATGTGGACCGAACCCGCCACGAGAGGTCTCTCCGTTGAGAGCTACTTGGATCACGAGGACACTTGGGTGCCCGAGGGGGCTCTGGCCGTAAATCCCTCGCCTTCCGGGTCCTGCACAAGAGGCTAACATGACTTAGGATTGGATCTCGAGGTCCGCATACTAGTCTATGAGCAAAATCTTGGATTAGTGATCCCTGTGGATTGCTGGATAGCCTTCGGGCGGATTGTGGATAAGCCTATGGGCTAGACTTTTTGTATTTCAAAGATAAATATGATAACATGTTAAAAAGGAACTTTTTTGACATTGCTTTTCTATGTCAAGTGATATGATTACGTGAAGGAACCAGTGCTTAATGGCTAATTAAGGAAGCTGATCGATACATGTCCAACTAAATGTGTTAGGTAATTAAATAATTAAAACAACCTGAGGAAAGTGCGGTGGATTTGGCCATACGTCTGTCCTATGGATGGGTGGTCTCGGTTGGCTGGGAACTTTTCTCAAATCATGATGGACAGCCAGAAGATCATCAAAGAACATGAACAACAAAAGCGTTGACCTAGAGTTATAATCGATCTCGATTTATGCTGTTTTAGGGGAACAGAATGGGACTATGCCTTATGGCAAAGAGGTTGAGCTTCGCATCCCTCTCATTTCCCATTCTTCTTCAACCAAGTGCAGTGTGAATCCGCTTCGAAACTGGCATTTCTGCATAAAGTAGTTCACTCGGGTTTGACGCTAGTTGCCATTAGGAAATGACCAATAGAGAAAACCCTAATTCAGGTCGATCCTAAGTGGGAATGGCTGGAATACTTCCACTACGTGGAAGATGTGGAAAGTCCTAGATTGTAAACCTCGTAACATTCCATGGGAGTGCAGGGCGGAGCTTTCTAGACGTCCTTTCCGATGGACTGCTAAGACATGTACTGAAAATAACAAGTGGACACGTTACAGTTGGTATTAAAGTGAACCAACGAAGGATTTGTTTTTATGAAAACTTGATAAGATAAAGTAAAGCAAATGTTGTTGTCCAAACATTTCCTTACTTTCAATGCTATCTTGTAGAATTACGAAGCATGGAACAAGTTCTTAGTGTTCCGAGTCATGTTTATGACTGCAATGCATTCCCGGGATTATCGACAAAGGGTTGAGATGGTGAATATCCTAGAGCGTATCTATAATCCATCACCTTTGTACATGGAACGAAATTGGACAGGTGCCTCAGGAATCTACTATATAGCTGCCCACCGGTTTGCATACCTACAGACCAATCTAAAGAGGATCAAGTGGTTGGAAGATCTAAAAGTCGTGAAGCTGTTCATTTTTGTGGAAGCTCACGTAAACTCAACTTTACATATTCGAGGTCGGAGGGTTGAGCTAAACTCATATGTATATGAGGAAGTGACTCGTGTAATCCCCGCCGACAGGATTAAAGTATTGGGGTGCCATGAGAAGAATGGGTTCCAAAGAAAAGGATACCCTGAACATCCAATGAGTTACCGATTCCTGAAGATCCATGACCCGAAGCCCTACTATTATCCAATTCCTGTAGATAAATGTAATACAACATTATTCTCCCCAAACTAAATGTAAACAATTGGCTTATCATCGCAAGAAATGTTGTATTCCGAAAAGGGCTATGCCCATGTAAATACAAATAAGACTTCTTTTTATCAATGTCTGATTGTGCATGAGAATTGATAAAAAGTTAAGTGGTCCGATTGCTTGGGTGATAGCGGATTTGGAGATGTAATATAAATCAATAACGATTATCGTGTAATAACGTTAAGAAACCTTTATCCAGGCACAACCCCAGGTACAAGTTCCCAGTTCGCCTCCTACATGAAGTATTGTTGTAATCCAGGAGAAGAATATTCTTCTCAAACAAATTAAGCCGCCGGAATTGGACGGGAGAGACATGTCCATTCAAGAAGATGCTGAAATTTGGATTGAATCCATGGAGGATTACTTCAAAGCAGCCGGTACTGGACCCGTCAATCAGGCTATGCTCGCCAAGCTGAAGCTCACTTGCAAAGCCACGCTTTGGTGGAAGCAATGGTGCAGGGATCAAGGGATTGTGGAAGGATCCGTTACCTAGGAGAAGCTGAAGAAAGCCGTGCAGGGAAGATACTTATGTCAAGATTGTGGGAGAGAAGGAAGGAGTCTCACTTGTAGCTTTCTTACTTGCACAATGGGGGAATACACACAAAGGTGGAGGCTGAGAACAGTTTTCCTCTTCTTAGTTGTATAAGCCAAAAGAACTCAAGTACATAGAAATAGAAAAACCATATATATGGGTCTCAAAACCAAACTCAACTAACTAAGGTGGCATACTAACTGAGCCACGAACTAGATTAGATAAGGATAGTTGTCATCTAGCTATTATTCATGGGCGGTGTACCAACCGCATCTGCAACTGACAAGTCGGTGACATAAATGCACAACGGTCACCCTGGCATATCACGAGTGGAGCTCGATATCTCAACACTCCCCCTCGAGCTCAATCCCAATTCCTGCACACCAAGTAGGTCTCTGAACTTGCATAGCTTCTCTGCGCCCAATGCCTTCGTAAATATGTCAACTACCTGATCCTCTGTGCTGACATAAACTAAATCAATAAGACCTAGTACAACCCTCTCTTGCACATAGTGATAATACACCTCAATGTGCTTTGTTCTAGCATGATAGACTGGGTTATTTGCCAAGTGTATACTACTCATGTTGTCACAATAAATGACAACTGGCCCATCTGTAGGCTGATGCATATCATAAAGTAGCTTATGCAACCAAGCTACCTCACATGCAGCCATTGCTACACCCCTGTACTCAGCCTCTGTGCTCGACAAGGCAACTGTAGGTTGTTTCTTGCTGCTCCAAGTGACTACAACACTCCCAAAAGAGAGCACATATCCACTGGTAGATCGTCTATCAAAAATACTACCAGCCCAATCAGCATCAGTGTATCCATGCAACTGTATCTGAACCCCAGTCTCATAAAATAGTCCATACTGCAATGTGGACTTCACATACCTGAGTATGCGTCTAGCCGCATCTAAATGCAATTTCCTTGGAGCCTGCATAAACTGACTTATCAATCCAACAGCATAGCTCAAATCTGGCCTGGAAATAGTCATATAAATCAAACTTCCTACTATGCGTCTGTACATAGTAGGGTCTTCCCGAAGCTCACATGCATCTGCGCTCAGCTTCACATTCTGCTCCAAAGGAATTGAAATAGGCTTACAGCCTATCATCCCATATTTGGACAGCATGTCCAATCCATACTGCCTCTACAAGAGCCGTATCCCAGTTGGTGATCTAATCACCTCAATGCCCAAGAAATAACGCAGCTCTCCCAAATCCTTCATCTCAAACTTCTGCTTCAATAGCATTTTCACATGAAGGATATCTTCATCACTGTCACCTGTCATAATCAAATCATCAACATAAATGACAAGTAGCATAATACCTTTCTCTATTTTTCTCACATAAAGTGAGAAATCTGCCTTGGAAATCTGAAAGCCAATAGTGACAAGATACTGTCCTATCTTGTCAGACCATGCTCTAGGTGCTTGCTTCAAGCCATACAATGCTTTCTTCAACCTGCAAACAAACTCAGGATGAACAGCATCCACATAACCTGGTGGCTGCTCCATATAGACCTCTTCTTGCAAATCACCATGCAAGAAGGCATTCTTTATATCCATCTGATGCAAAGACCATTCTTTTGATGCAGCCATAGCAATGACTACTCTTACGGTTGCCATCCTTGCAACCAGACTGAATGTTTCTTCATAATCAATGCCATATGTTTGTGCATACCCCTTGACTACTAATCTTGCATTGTATCTATTCACAGAACGATCTGCATTGTGCTTCACCTTATAAACCCACTTACAACCAATTGCATTCTTATCTTTAGGCAAAGATACCAATTCCCATGTAGCATTTGCTTCCAAGGCATCCGTTTCTTCATCCATGGCTTTCTCCCATTTTTCTTTTCCCATGGCTTGCTCAAAAGAAGTGGTATCTAGTTCATGTATCACTTTGACCATATATGCATAGTGAATGGCTGTAAATCCATCATATTTCAGCCTATCCACAGGATATCTAGCTCTGGTAGACCTGCGCAAAGTAGGTTCACTCCCAAGTGCTCTCAAAACATCCCTGGTCTTCCTTACTCCAGGTGTAACAATAGAAGAAATGCCCAACTCATCATCAATGCTCTGTTCTGAGCCACTCGATTCACCATCCACTAAGAGTGACCTGCATTCACATCAAACATGGGCTAATCTACCTTCTCTTTTCCTTTTCGTGATACCTGCATACCACTATCTGCATTGCTTTGAGAAGATTCTCCTGATCTCAATCTGCTTGTCCATGGCAAAGAATGTGAACCACTGCTAGAGGGCACTCCAGGTCCACTAATATTTTGTGACTGCTGCTGTGAATTCTGTGCAGCATTACCATTTTGTGCATCTACATCATCAATCACATTTACTGGTTTATACCAGCTACTCATCTCATCAAAAACAACATCTTTTGCTCACTGTAAACTTACGAGTATAAGGGTTATAGCATCTATACCCTTTCTTCTTGCAAAGAGTAACCAATAAAGATGCACTTCTCAGCTTTTGGATCCAACTTGGATCTCAACTCATCTGGCACATGAACATAGGCAATGCAACCAAAAATCTTCAAATGAGAAATATATGGTTTCTTACCAGTATACCTCTCCTTTGGAGTCATCCCATGTATTGCTGCAGTGGGAGTATAGCAACTACCTCATCCCAGTAAAAATATGGCAAGTCTTTTTCGTTGAGCATGGCACGAGATACCTCTCCAATATGCCTGTTTTTCCTTTCTGCAGTTCCATTTTATTGTGGGATATGACTGCATGAATATTGCTGCTTTATGCCATGCTCCTGTAGGAACCTTACAAACTCATTTGAGAGGTACTCTCCCCCTCCATCTGACCTTAGGCATTTTATTTGCAGGCCTATTTCTCTTTCAACCATAGCGTTAAGAGTTTTGAAATGCCCAAAAACTTCACTTTTCTTTTTCATAAAATACATCCAAACTTTTCTGCTATAGTCATCAATAAAAGTGACAAAATAATGACAGCCTCCAAGAGATGCAGCTTTAGTAGTCCACACATCAGAGTGGATTAATTCCAAAGGCTTCTTACTCTCTTGAACATGTCTAGGAAATGGTTTCCTTGCCTCTTTTCCAAACTGACAGGCTTCACATACCTTATGCATTTCTGCAACCTTGAATTTAGGCAATCCTGCAACAATACTTTGGACTTGCATTGATTTAAGTTGTTGTACATTAACATGACCAGTGTGTTTATGCCAGATATCAATATCTGCAACTACACCGGTCCCATGTGCAAACATTGCTGCACTCAATTCAGACATGTCTGCATCCAATGTAAACGTTATGCCCTTCTTCTTTCCTTTTGCTCTATCAAGCGACCTTTATTTTTCATATCCTCAACAAAGCATCCATGAGGATTAAATCTGACCTGCAAGCCCTGCTCAACCATTTGACCAATAGAAACTAGATTCTTGGTGATATTCGGGACATGAAATACATCAGACAGGTATTTCTTTTTTCCATCCTGCATAGATAAAGGAATTTTTCCAGTCTACACAATAGGATGTGCAGTATCATCACCAGTCTCCACAAATCGTGGTTTTTACATTTTCCTTGCATCCTCCATCCATTCTGCATGACTTGTCATGTGGTTTGATGCACCTGAGTCAACATACCACACATCATTGCTTTCTTCTGCACTTGTCACAGAATTGGTCATGTGCTGCACCATAAACAAATGCTCATTTCTGTCATCACCCTGTCTACTAGAAGATGCATAATTCCCTTGTTTTAGTTTTTCATTCATGATGTCATTCTGCTTTTTATAGCAATCTTTAGCCATATGACCCATTTTACCACAATAGTAGCATTCAACATTGTTGTTTGCATTTTGGCCTCTTTGCCATCCACCACGACCTCTTTGGCTCCCCCTGCCTCTAGAGTTACCACGTCCTCCTCCATAGGATTGGTTTTCTTGAGTTTGCTGCATATTCTGATTTCTACCACGGCCTCTAGATCAGCCTCCTCTACCTCTGCCTCTACTTCTTCCAGCATTTGAGTAGAAGACAGTTTCTTTTGAAGTTCCTCCTGAAGAAGATGCACCACCATTTCTCTGCTCCTCAGAAATTAGAAGAGCAATCAACTCCTCAAAATCAGGAAATCTTTCACGGACGGAAATAGATGTTCGGAACTGTGCATAATCCTTTTCTAGACCATTCAAGGTCACAGAAACTAAATCATCATCTTCTACTGGCGACCCAATGGAAGAAAGTGCATCTACAATCTTCTTCACCTTCATGTGGTAGTCATTGATGCTCATACTTTCTCTTTGCACATTGTGCAACTCTTGCTTGAGCTGCATTTTCCTGGTTTGTGTATTTGTGCTATACATTTTTGACAAAGTATCCCATGCCTCCTTTGGCGTACTTGCATCTTGAATATGCACAATCATAGAGTCTGAAATGCTGATAGACAGCCAGTACATAACTTTCCTGGCTCTCTCATGCCATGCTTTAAATGCCTGCATTTGCTGTTGATTGGGAACATCAGGAAGAAATGGTTCTTCTTCATTTCCTGCAACGAATTCCCAATATCCTTTTCCCATAAGGAAATTCGTCATTCTGAACTTCCATGCTTGGAAGTTGTTCTTGTCAAGCTTTTCAGTGACAATCTGTGAAAGAAAATCAAACGCCATTACAGAACACTGCAAAAAAATTTGTCACTGCAAAGAACACAGCTTCAGCCTCACAAGGGCAAATCTACAAAACTAACAAAAGTGGTATTTGACCACACAGTGACGATTTTGCATCAATAGGCAACAAGGACGATTCTGTAACTTCTAACACAAGCATACGATGCAATTTCTATAGTAACTTTTCACTGACCTTTAGAACAGTGGTCACACAGCATAAAACATGGCCTTTTCCTAAATGCGTGCAGAAAACTTCCAGCTCCAAAATAGGCCCTGAAATGGCCTCAAATCAAAAAAACAGACTTGCTCCCAAAACAGAAAAATGAAAGCAACACTGGTCCTCTTACCAGAACACCGCAAACTTGGCTTGCTTTCTTGAGCTCCTTACCACGAACAAGGCTCTGATACCATGTCAAGATTGTGGGAGAGAAGGAAGGAGTCTCACTTGTAGCTTTCTTGCTTGCACAATGGGGGAATACAAACAAAGGTGGAGGTTGAAAACAGTTTTCCTCTTCTTAGTTGTGTAAGCCAAAAGAACTCAAGTACATAGAAATAGAAAAACCTTATATATGGGTCTCAAAACCAAACTCAACTAACTAAGGTGGCATACTAACTGAGCCACAAACTAGAGTAGATAAGGATAGCTATCATCTAGCTATTATTCATGGGCGGTGTACCAACCGCATCTGTAAAACTGACAAGTCGGTGACATAAATGCACAACGGTCACCCTGGCATATCACGAGTGGAGCTCGATATCTCAATAACTTACCACCTGCATATCGCACGTAGAAAATGAATGAGTTCTATGAGCTAAAACAGCTGGGGCTCACTCTTGACGCATATTACTCTAAATTTGTCTCACTTCTTAAGTATGCGCCACAGATGGATATGACACAGCAAGTGTCAAAATTTTGTGCTGGTTTGAATCCACCAGTAAATACCTGTCTCGAATCGATGCGCCCATTAGATCTTCAGGACGCACTCATTCGAGCTGTGCCTATAATTCTGGAGGTGCAGGCTAGACCAAGGGGTAACAAAACTTGGTCTTATAATGACCCGAACAGAGGAGCATTCAGGCCTCAAATGAAGAGAGTTCAAGGTTAGAATCAGGGACAAAGAAAGAAAGCAAGAACTAATAACGTCAACAACTTTGTTCCTACTCACAGCAATGGCCGAAACCTGTGCTGTTTCCACTGCAACGAGCCCGGTCTCTTTAAGAGGCAATGTCCCAAACTTGGAGGAGGACATCGCCAAGCACCTTTTCAAGGAACGGGCCGTGGTTAGGGTGGTGCGCAGATCGGTCGCAGTATGCTCACATAGTGAATCCCGGAAGGTCCCCAAGAACAATGAACTCTACCTTTTTGCACAAAAAACAATGTAAAAAGCATGAATGATAAGAGCAAGAGACCAATTGGGTTCAATCTCCCCCCATGCCTTGTGTGAGCGCTTCACAAAGCATGTATTTTATGTATATTTCCATCTTCATGCTCAATAATAGCCCAATTTACAAAAATATGACAAGCTTTTAGCTTTTGAGTTTGCTTTTACAAAAATAGGAAATAAAGCTAATGGACGGTGCCCATGGAATCTGGCACGCCCAACACAATGTCCCAAATAGAAATAACATATCCGTGCGCATAGGCGCATACAAAATAATAATAAATAATCGATGCCTCAATAGACATAACAAAATATAGGCATGGTGCCTATCAAAATATAATCCATAGGTCGAATGCTCGCTAGACTCCAATGCTTTCCTCCGCCACTGCTGCTATCTCTACACATCAACTGAAGCATTCACAATTGTTAGTAAAATAATACAATTAAACCGACAAAAGTGAATACCTAGCAGTCTTCAGCTACATAAATAAATCAACTAGTTAGAAATAAATCCTAACCTTAATTTATTACGAGTGCGCACTCTAAACTCATAAACGTTTATTAATTTAATATGCATTTTGCGGAATCACCCGCTATGGAATCACCCATGTACACACTAAATTAATAAAACGCCCGAAAAGGACAGGCGTCCCCATCAACTTCTCGCACAAAGAATCCACTTTGTGTATGAGCCCCGGTCATCAAAGTTTACGGAATCCACCGTGGAATATGCCTCCTGGCATCATACCCCCGGGGTGGGATAGCAATTGACCTCAATTGCTATTAGCTCAATGTGGAGCTAACAGAGTGGGGAAAGCATTTAAGTCTCTAGCGTGCATCCATTGTGCTTCCTCTACAGGATGGTTCTTAAATTTTACTAAATATCTAGAATACCTTCGGCTAGTTCTAGTGGTCATATAATCAGTGTCTATGATAGCTTCTAGTTCAAGTATTTCAGTCTCTTCCTCTAATAAAGGTGGGTTTTCATAAACAGGGTGGACAGGTAATTGGCCTCTAAATGGTCTCAATAAACTAATGTGAAATGTATTGTGAATTTTCCAATGAGATGGTAATTCTAACTTGAATGCATTATCATTAATTTTATGAATGATTCTAAATGGTCCATAGAATCTAGGAGCTAGTTTGACAACTGGATGTCTATCTACACTTTGCAGTCTATGTTTTTCTATTCTCAGCCAAACATAATCATCAACTTTGAAATTCATGGCTTGTGTTTTCTTGTTGGCTTGTTTGGTATATGATTGTTGGGCTTTAGCAATCATATCCTTAACCTCATCAAAAATACTGTTATGCATACTAGCAATATCATCAGCACTCTGAATTCTATTAGACAAAGATGCAACAGGTGTAGGTAGTCTATATCCATAAATGATTTCAAACGGTGCTTTCTTTGTAGATGTGTGTGGTGTATTGTTATATGCAAACTGTAATAAATGCAAATGAGTGTCCCATGTCTGTGGTTTAGAGATAGTATATGCACGTAAAAGATCTAGAATGGTGCTGTTTGTGGCTTCTGTTTGTCCATTAGTTTCTGGATGAAATGCAGATGAGAAATCAATCTTTGTGCCTAGATTAGCAAACAGGGTAATCCAAAAATTGTTACAAAATCTAGAATCACGATATGAAATAATCACTTTTGGCAACCCATGATTAGTAAAAACAATTTTCAAAAACAATTGTGCTGCTTGTGATGCTGTTAAAGTTTTCTTACATGGAATGAAATGTGCTTGCTTACTAAATCTATCTACAACTGTCCAAATCATGTCATGGTTAGATTTAGTATTTGGTAAACCAGTAATGAAATCCATGGAAATTTGTTCCCAAGGTTTAGATGGAATAGACAAAGGCATGAGTAATCCATACTGTTTACCATGATGTCTCTTAACTCTTTGACAAATCAAACATTCAGAAACGAAATTAGATACATCTGCATCCATATGCGGCCAATAAAAATCTTCAGTTAACATACGTAATGTAGATATGATACCTCTATGACCTTGATATGGGGGACAATGAATTTCATTCAAAACAAAAGATCGGAATGGAATAGTAGCACACAGTCTCTTTTCATAAAACATAAATCCATCATTATATGACAATGAATCAACAGGAATGAAATTATTTTGAACTAATTTATTCCAATCAGAATGAAAAGTAATATCCTGGTGATATGTATCTTTCATAGCAATCAAAGAATCAAAAGATATGACAGAAATATTATGAATTGCAGGTCTTCTACTCAATGCATCAGCCACTACATTTTCTTTTCCAGGTTGGTATTGAATGATAGGATGAAAACTTTGAATAAAGGAAGCCCATTTGATATGACGGTCAGAGATTTGGGGTTGGCTAAGTAAATGTCTAATACTTTGCTGGTCGGTCTTTATCATGAATTCTGAACCCATTAAGTAGTGTTTCCACTGTCTTAATGCTTGTACAACTGCTAATAGTTCTTTGTCATAGGTGGAATATTTCAGCTCAGAGGGTTTCAGCTTACAACTAGAATATGCTATAGGATGATTATCTTGCATTAGTACGGCTCCTATTCCTGATCCGCTAGCATCAGTCACAACTAGAAAGAATGGTCTATTAAAGTCAGGCAACTATAGAACAGGGGCATTGGTTAATGCATGTTTTAGTAAGTCAAAGGATTTCTGTTGATTTTCGGTCCATTGATAAACAATTCCTTTCTTGAGCAGTTTGGTTAATGGTAAAGCAAGTAATGAAAAATTACGTACAAACTTCCTATAGAAACTAGCAAGACCAAGGAATGAGCGTAATTCATGCACGTTTTTAGGAACATGCCAATTCAATATTGCATCAATTTTCTTAGGATCAACTTTAATTCCTTCAGATGATACAATATGACCTAAATACTCAATTTTTGTCTTAAAGAATTCACTATTTTCAGGATTTGCAAACAGTTGATTTACTTTCAATAATTGAAAAACTAATGACAGATGCTCATAATGCTCTTTCTCATTTTGACTAAACACCAAAATATCATCAAAGAAAACAATCACACAATACTGATATTTCAAAAATATACGGTTCATCATTCTACTAAAAGTGGCAGGTGCATTAGTCAATCCGAATGGCATGACTAAGAATTTGTAATGGCCAAACTGTGTTCTGAATGCAGTCTTAAATATGTCAGATTTATCTAGCCTCACCTGATGATATCCAGACTTAAGGTCAATTTTACTAAATATACAAGATCCTTGCAGTTTGTCCATAAGGTCATCAACTCTAGGTATAAGATACCTATTCTTTACAGTGATCTTATTTAAAGCTCGGTAGTAAATACACATACGATAGGTATTATTCTTTTTCTTGACTAAAAGTATAGGTGCACCGAATGGAGAACTGCTAGGTCGAATTAAACCTCTATTTAGTAATTCTTCAACTTGACTCTCGATTTCTTTTTGCTCTATCTGGTTGTGCCTATATGGTGCTTTGCAAGGTGGTTGTGTGCCAGGGATCAAATCAATCTTATGGTCTTCTGGACGTGAAGGACCTGGTGGTAGGTCTTCTACAAAACAGTCCTTAAAATATGCAAGAAATTCTTTATGCCTAGGGTGCATATGATTTTCCTTTACTTGCAATTCATTCACCCAAATGAGATATGATTTACTACTCTTGCGTAATGCACGTTTAGCTTGAGAATGCGAAAGCAGTGGAAAAACATTAGATGCATGCATACCATATAATGTAATAGATTTTCCTTGAAAATTAATATTCATAGTGTGTGTGGAATAATCTATATCTGGATTATGCTGGTGTCGCCAAGGCATTCCTAAAATAATGTCACTCGACTGTAATGGAACAATTAAGAAATTTCTTCTTTCAATGTATGAACCAATTTGAATCTCTAAATCTTGCACTTCTTGTGTACCATTATACCTAGTGCCTAAAAATGCAGCTTTTATGCGATAATGCGTAGGTACAATCTGTAATTTCAATTCCTTTACCAATTTTGCTGAAATAAAATCATGAGTACTACCGTCATAATGCAAAATAGTCTTTTCCTTTCCATGCACCAAACATTTCATAGTCAATAATGAATGTGGAGTAGGCATACCTGATAAAGTGTCGGAAGTAGTAGTAGTGTCGTCCTCATCTTCAGTGAAATCAGGCATATCCTCATGTTCGTCTTCGTCCATGGCTCCAAGATAATTGATATGAGCTGGTGGCTTCTTTGAATGACAATTTGCTGCGAGATGTCCAGGCTGGTGACATTTATAGCATACTATTGGCTTGGCTTTGGTTACATTATTTGCAATGGCTGGAAGTCTGGGTACATTTGGATTTGCTTGTGGAATAGGCTTAGGATTTGGATTGACATTGGATGGTAATGCAGGTGGTTTAGCCCAATTCTTGCGGAAAGATGGTGAAGAGAAACGACCTGGATTAAATCGTCTAAAATTGGAATTGAATTGTTTAGATCCATAATTACCATTGACTTGGAATTGCTGTGGTCGTCTGTCTCTACCATGTAACTTATCTTCAGTGTCGTGAGCTAGTGAAATGGCGTCTTCAAGGGTAGCAGGCTTGAACATGTTCACTTCAGCGTAGAAATGTCCAAGAAGTCCAGACATATACTTCCGCTTATGTGTCGTCTCTGGTACATCTTCAAGCATGCGTAGCTGTAGGAGTGCATTCAAAAAATGTTCTGTATACTGAGGAATAGGCTCACGATCCCGTTGTTGAAGTAGATCCCATTGTTTGATAGTCTTCTCATGAAATTGCGGTGGAAGGAAATTTTGCATGAACTTCTTCTTGAAATCTTCCCAAGTAGCAGGACATTCTATGCTCTTGCGTACTACAGTCCACCAAAGTGATGCTCTGTCTACCAAATGATTAGTAACACACTTGATTTTATCTTTTTCTGGATAGGTTTCCTCATGGAAATAGTCATCAAACTGACTAATGAATGATAAAACAGTCTTTCCTTCTCGTATGCCATTGAAAGTGCGAAACTTGAAACTTCGTTTACTTATCTTTGATTCCTTGCGAATGGTTTGAGCTTCAAGAGTGGCGTCGATAGTACGTCGAATCAAATCTTCAGCTTGAGGTTCTTCTTTGTCGGTAGACGCTCTTTGTAATTTTGTCAATTGCGCTTGCAATGCTTGCCTAGCCCTTCGTTCTTCTTCCAATTGCATCATGATTAGATCCAGCTTTTGTTCCATGGTAGGCTCAGGTAGGTCATCTTCAGCCATAGGATCATCCATATGTGGTTCCGTCATCCTGTAAAACTCAAAAGACCTTTCTCACTCAAAATCAGGTTAGCGAGATGAGCGTAGCTCAAATTCGGGGTTACAAGGCTATGTGTTTTTGGGTATTTCTTTCTCAATATTCAGAAAATCTGTGATATTTTCTTCTTCATATGCTGAAAATACTTCAGCGAACCTGCGTATGGGTAGAATACCTTGCCACGAACAACTTTGCAGTTCGGAGTTTCTGTGCAGGAACAGCCCTTCTAGGAGTTTTAAACACAAGTCAGTTCTGACTCCAGTTGACTAGTCTGACTTGCAGAGTTGCAGACTTATGTGACTTGTAGAGTTGCAGACTTAGATGACTTGCAGAGTTGCAGACTTAGCCGACTTAGTAAACTTGCAGGACTTGATCACGATTGACTTGTAGAACTTGATTTTTGGTGCGCAGGACCTGGAGTTTGTGACTTGCTTGTCTTGTCTGACTTAGGTAAGTTAACTTAGCTTTAGTGGATTAAGCCTTGGAGCTTAATCGTTGAATTTCGTGGGGGGGGACCGTTTTTCTGAAGCGGCAAAAAACGCGGCCAGATCCTGAGATACCTCGTTGACGATTTGTTTGGGAGAAGCCTTCTTAAGCTTCTAATCAAGTTGATTAAGTTTTAACTTGAAGCTTTGAAGCTTAATGAAGAAAAAAGTTACTCTTTTTGTCTGTTATCCACGATTTTGGTGAAGGAGATGAATGCGTGGTCCTCCGCCTGTACAGCCTGGTCCTTCGTTATTTGAGAGTAGAAACAGGGGTTCTTGATCGCCAGAAGTCTGCCTGTATCGACGTTTTGCGACGAGATTGACTGTAGAGCCCGATCGTTCTAGGAGCTCCGCCTTCGCATGAGATAGATAGCGATTGGAAGCTCTTGATCTCAGCTCCGCTCTGATACCACTGGTGCGCAGATCGGTCCCAGTATGCTCATGTAGTGAATCCCGGAAGGTCCCCAAGAACAATGAACTCTACCTTTTTGCATAAAAAACAATGTAAAAAGCATGAACGACAAGAGCAAGAGACCAATTCCCCCATGCCTTGTGTGAGCGCTTCACAAAGCATGTATTTTATGTATATTTCCATCTTCATGCTCAATAATAGCCCAATTTACAAAAATATGACAAGCTTTTAGCTTTTGAGTTTGCTTTTACAAAAATAGGAAATAAAGCTAATGGACGGTGCCCATGGAGTCTGGCACGCCCAACACAATGTCCCAAATAGAAATAACATATCCGTGCACATAGGTGCATACAAAATAATAATAAATAATCGATGCCTCAATAGACATAACAAAATATAGGCGTAGTGTCTATCAAAATATAATCCATAGGTCGAATACTCGCTAGACTCCAATGCTTTCCTCCGCCACTGCTGCTATCTCTACACATCAACTGAAGCATTCACAATTGTTAGTAAAATAATACAATTAAACCGACAAAAGTGAATACCTAGCAGTCTTCAGCTACATAAATAAATCAACTGGTTAGAAATAAATCCTAACCTTAATTTATTACGAGTGCGCACTCTAAACTCATAAACGTTTATTAATTTAATATGCATTTTGCGGAATCACCCGCTATGGAATCACCCATGTACACACTAAATTAATGAAACGCCCGAAAAGGACAGGTGTCCCATCAACTTCTCGCACAAAGAATCCACTTTGTGTATGAGCCCCGGTCATCAAAGTTTACGGAATCCACCGTAAAACCTCACAGAATCCACCGTGGAATATGCCTCCTGGCATCATAGGGAGCCGCTACCAGAGCTAGAGGAAGAACCTCCTATGTTGCCAATAGGCAAATGTGCGAAGAATAAGAAGATCCGACTATGGAAGCAGAATTTGATAGGGCGACAGTCCATGCCGCTCTTCACGAGAAAGGCCCGAATTGCCAGTTCTTGGTGATTCAGACACCGTCGGACTATCAAGGTAAAAGTTTCAAGACCTTGATTGATTGTGGCAGTACACATTCCTTTATCTCACCAGCTTGTGCAAAAAGATTAGGAATAGCCACGATAGAAGCATCTACCTTGCTTGTGGAATTGGCAAATGGTCGTGAGGTTACTTGTACCAGGCAAACTGCTAAGGTGGAGTTCTTTCTGGGAGGAAAAATGACTTTGGCATATTCAGAGTCATGAATTTAGGTATCCATGAGTGTCTACTTGGAATGGATTGGCTTAAGCCTATTGGCTTAAGCCTAACGACGCCCACATTCATTGTGGGAAGGGCCAAATCTCCTTTCGAAACTTTGAGGGGCTGTCTACTTGATTAAGCTCAATAAGTTAGATCAGAAGCAAGAGACTAGTGAAGGACCTTCTTGACTAAAGGAATACGCGGATGTATTTCTTGAAGAGTTAACAGAACTCCCGCCTCAAAGAGAAGTGGATCATGAGATTGAGCTAGTACCAAGAGCTGCACCAATTGCAACGAGACCTTATAGAATGTCCATACCAAAAGAAATTGAGCTGAAGGAACAACTCAAGAAACTGCTAGATCAGGGCTACATCCGTCCTAGCAGTTCACCATGGGGATTCTCAATACTGTTCCAGAAAAAGAAAGATGGAACACTTCAACTATGTATTGATTACAGAGGGTTGAATCAATCAACTGTTAAGAACAAGTACCCTATTCCTAGAATAGATGAGCTTCTTGATCATCTTCAAGAGGAAAAGATCTTCTCCAAGATTGATCTCAGGTCGGGTTACTATCAGATAAGGATCAAGGAAGAAGATATCCCCAAGAAAGCCTTCAACACAAGATAGGGGCACTTTGAGTTCCTAGTTATGTCATTTGGACTTACGAATGCCCCAGCCACCTTCAACAGGTTAATGCATGATATTTTTAGGCCATATCTTGATGACTTCGTGCTCCTCTTCTTTGACGACACTTTAGTCTATTCTAAAAAGGAAGAAGATCATGAACCCCATCTTCGGATTGTCCTTGAGACGATGAGGTCACATAAGCTTTATGCTAAGATGAAGAAGTGTGCATTCTTCAAGTGTCAGATTGAATATCTAGGATTCATCGTATCAGCAGAAGGAATCTCAATGGATCCAGCCAAGGTCAGAGATGTGCTCGAATGGCCAATACCAACAACTGTCAAAGAAATACGCAGATTTCTTGGATTGATAGGATGGTATAGGGTCTTCATAAAATACTATGCTATGATTGCAGCATCTCTGACCGACTTACTGAAGAAGCAAACATCCATTGCATGGTCAATTCCCGAACAAACTAGCTTTGACAGATTGAAGCAGAGTTTGGTATTAGCACCTATCCTAAAACTTCCAGACCTCAATAAGGAGTTTGAGGTAGTAACTGATGCTAGCACACTTGCCTTGGGATGTGTGCTCATGCAGGAAGGTCATCCTGTAGCCTACTCTTCAAGGAAAGTGAAGAGTCATGAGAAGAATTATGCTACCCATGATCTAGAATTGCTAGCTATCATCCATGCTCTAAAGCTTTGGAGACCCTACCTATTGGGTAACAATTTTACTCTAGTAATTGACTATAAGAGTCTCAAGTGGATCTTTACCCAGAATGAGCTCAACATGAGGCAACATCGATGGATTGAAGCGTTGGAGGAGTATGACTTTGAAATCAAGTACCGACTAGGAAAAGAGAATGTAGTTGCCGATGCACTCAATCGCAAGGAATTCCTTAATTCCATAATCTTGCAGAATCCATCAATAGCTAGATCTCTAGCTACAAACATATCTATGCCAAACAATCCAATACTTGAGTTAGCTAGAGAGGATGCATGCCATGATCCAGCCTACCAAATGATGCTAAGGGAGATCTCTATCAAGGATCAGAACCAAAAGCTACAGGCTAATCATCATGAATTCTCTATGAATAATGGACTTGTCTACTATAGATCCAGGTTGTGTATACTGGCAAGTCAGTCACTTAAGCGGAAGATATTGTGGGAAGCTCATGATTCCCCTTTCTCAGGACATCCTAGCTATGCCAAGACTCTCAATGCAGTTAGGAAGAGCTACCATTGGGAGAGGCTTAAAGGTGACGTTCTCAAATATGTCACCGAGTGTTTGTCTTGTCAACGTATCAAAGCCGAACATGTCAAGATGCCAGGGAAGCTACAACCGCTTGTTGACATTCCCCAAATGAAATGGGAATTCATCAATATGGACTTTGTTATTGGCCTACCCCAAGTTCAGGGAGGATACAACTCCATCATGGTTGTGGTTGACATGCTTACTAAGGTTGCACACCTTATTCCAGTAAAGACAAACTATAAAGCCTCAGACATTGCAAGATTGTTTATCGAGGAGATATTCAAGCTACATGGGCTACCCAAAAGAATCATTAGTGATCATGATTCTCTCTTCACATCACACTTCTGGAGAGCTATCTTTGAAGCCATTGGGACTCAACTCTACTTTAGCACAGCTTACCATCCCCAAACGGATGGCAAATAGAGCGAGTCAACCAAATCATCGAGGACATGCTTAGGGCATACTGCTGTTGTGAGCCAAAAATGTGGGTTCAATACTTGTCTTTGGTTGAATTTTCCTACAATGCTTCCTACCAACAAAGCATTTAGATGACCCCTTTCCAAGCATTGTATGGTCATGACTGTCGAAGTTCCCTAAACTTCTCAGATCCAACCTTGAGGGTTGAAGCTTCAAGGCAGATGTTGGAAGAGATGGATGACCAAATAAACTCAATAAGACAGGACATCCAAGCTGCCAAGGATAGACATAAGGCATACACAGATTTGAAGCGTCAAGATAGAGTCTTCGAAGAAAGAGACATGGTCTTCATTCGCGTATGCCCTAAGAAGAGTTCCCTATGCTTAGTAGATTGCAAAAAGCTAAGTCCAAGGTATTGTGGACCATACAAGTTCCTCAAATGCCTAGGACCTAATGCTTATAGATTGTAACTCCCTGAGTACCTAAAAGTTCATAATGTATTCCATATCAGCCTATTGAAGAAGTATGTACCTAATCCTAACCATGTACTTGATGACCAACAAGTTGTAATGCCTAGTGAAGGAGTCCTTGAACTAAGGCCTGACATGATCTTAGATGTTAGAGAAAGACAACTGCGATCTAGAACGTGGAGAGAATGCCTCGTCTAGTGGAAAGATTATCCCAAAGAGGATGCCACTTGGATAGATGAAGGCACTCTCAACCATCAATATCCCCAGCTTATCTCGAGATGAGGACATCTCGATTCCTACAAGGGGGAGAGACTGTAACATACTAAACATCCAATAGCACGCGTGAACCCTCTTTATAGTCGTAAGGATAATTTCTTTATTTTGATAAAGGAATTTTTTTAAAAAATTATTCTCCTCTCCTCTAGATGACTGTCGAGCTGGGGGAAGAGGGGAATAACATGTTTAAACAAGCTCCTTGCTGGAGCTTGCTAAGACTATGGAGCATGCGTGATGCCACACAGGGGAGGGAGGATCCCCTCCCCTCACCTATAAAAATTCTATGCCCATAGATCAAAAGAGGCGGCCGCCGCGTGCTGTTGCTGTGTAGGAGAGAGTCGTGACTCTGGGCGAGAGAGAGAGAGGTGGTCATCACTACAAGGGAGACGCCGTGAGCTGTTGCATCGGTCGCCGTTGCCGTCCGTCTGCACGCCACCACAGTGGCCCTGGCCGTCGCCACGCTGTCGTCGCGTTAAGGGTTGAAGGTCTACCACCGAGGCTTTAGTGCAGAAGAGGAGTTTAGGATTCAAGGTTCAGAAAGGGGAAATAGATTAGGGTTTAATAAGATCTGGGATTTAGAAATGATCTAGGTATGGAAGAAGAGTTCAAGCTTTTTCACTATGTACTTAGCATACCTGAACGGAAGAAATAATTCTATCTTGTTTACATCAAAAGCCTCTGGATATATACATCATATGATAAAGGATATTTTCAGATTCTCAATTCAATTCTGAATATCAAATGCAAGATCTAATGGCATTTATTTCAAGTACATAGATGGATTTCAACCCTTTGGAATAAGTATTTTGTTGATAGATTCAAATGCATTCAAGATTGGGGCCAAAGATACATGAAATGAATTGAAGAAGCATAATTTTAGCTTCAGGCCTGTTTTAAAACAGAAAATTCCAGCCCATAATCAAGCTCAAAATGAGTGCATAAACTCAAGAAGAAGCACTTCCAATCATTAATGATCAAAGTCCTGATGAAAAGAGGTCATTTCCTTCCATTACATCCACATAAATCCATGTTTGCTCATAAAAATGTACCATAATAGTGGGCTCCCTGTTTATGAGACTGGTTATTTCAGCCCATAACAGCCCGTATACCTTTAATATCCTCACCCTTTGCTTGCCCCAAAGTCACTCAAGTACTTGGGTACAAGTCGGGGTTCATTGGACCAAGAATAAGGTAGACAAGATGAGAGAAGTCGTGCATAAGAGCAGGCTGAATACTTTTCTCTCAGATTTCCCTCTTTTATAGACAGTTTCAGCATGCATTTTCGTCAGACCAAAGGGGCAGAGATGTGGAGCTCTCACCATGTTTACATCTTCAGTAGTTGGGCATGTTGATCTTCAGTTTGCATGCTCCAAATCATGCACCATAGCTCCAGCTCTCTCCAGTTTGCTTCAAACTATGCAGCCCGCATTTTGCGCTAAAAAATGCGGGCGGCTCCCTGCTCAGCCCTTGGTCACTTTTTGACCTACCCAGGTCACTTGCTGGTCACGTAAGTTTACTACTTCAGGTCCCATGTGGACCTAGTGGACTTTTTGGCAAGTTTTGGCACTTTTGGCATTTTTCTTGGGTTCTGACCATATTTTTGCATCTGAATGAATGTATTTTATCCTGAAGACTGTCTATTACTTCCTGTTGTCCAAGTTGTAGGTTCCCATAGACTTATTTTTCATAAATATACATGGTATAACTGAAAATTATATGCTAAATACAAAAGAACTTGTGTAACTAAGCTGGTTATTGAATATCAATGTCTAAATTTTGTATGCAAATTCCTCATATAACTTCCAGTGAAGCTCTTCTGTGTTCATAAGAATCCCATGATTTATATTATGAACAGTAAACTCTTTGACATTCACCCCCTCCTAACCTGCACATCCTCCGCCATGTGCCATTTGATAAGATTACATGTCAAGGAGGGTCTTCTTCTTCATCTTCATTCTCTAAATCTTTTTTCTCCTGCATGTCTTCAAGTAGAGGGCTCATATCTAAGTCTTCAAGTTCATAAGTTGAAGATTCTCTTCATTTGAAGAGTTTGATTCATTTCCCAGCTATTGGAATCTTAATCATGGTCCCATCCATTTCAGCCAAAGAGTAAGTAGCATTATTATGTACTACTTTTACAACATATGGTCCAAACCAGCGCTTGGCTAACTTCCTATGAGCACTATGTTGATTGTCCAGGTTGCTATCATAGATAAGAACCCAATCATTCTCTTGAATAGCTCTTGGACGGAGTCGATGATGCTTTTCAAACCTCTTCTTATTCTTTAATCTTGTTGTTTTTAGCCTTTCAATGGCTGTCTTGACATCTTTTGGCCTTTTTTCAAGTTGCCTTATACGTAAAGACAACAATTCTTCTCTATTCATGCCTTCATCCCAAGGCAAGATACTCCATGTGACAATGGATTCCTCAATAGGCATAACAGGTGGCTGTCCATATATAAGTTCAGTTGGCATATATCCTGTCACTGCACTATGGGTAGTTCTATCAGCCCATAATGCGAATGGTAGCATTTTAGGCCATTCCCTCAACTTCCCTTTGCATGATTTTGCTAAAGCTTTAAGAATTGGTTGATGACCTCTTTCACTCTTACCATTGCCTTCAGGGTTGTAGGCTGAAGTAAGAGATAGCTTGATTCCCGATTGAGCAAAGAAATGGTGAGCCTCGTCGGCATCCAATTCCCCTCTATCAACAGTTACTTTAGCAACACATCCATACCTGCAAAGTACTTCTTCAAGTAAAAATCTACAAACAGCATGAGTGGACTTTGTTGTCAAGGCCTTTCCTTCCACTTGATTTGTGAGATCTTCTCTAGCGAGAACAAGATATCTCATGTTCCAAAATCCTGTAGGCATGGTTACTAAATCAATAACCCATCTATAGTGAATGGATAAAGGATAGGTAGGCTGAAGCCCATCTCTATGCTTTACCATAGAATACATTTGACAAATATGACAAGACTCAACAAAATGCTCAATGTCTTTATACATGTTTTGCCACCAAAATTTCTCTTTTATTTTGGCAAAAGTGCCCCATATGCCTCTATGACCAGCCAATAGGCTTTCATGGAATTCTTGCATGACCTGTCTTTGTGTCTTTTTATCTCCTAAGACACGAACAGGTGCCCTTCCTTTCTTTTTTGCATGCCTCCAAAGGTAACCATCTTTAAGAAAAAAACCATAAGCTTTTCTCTTAATCCTCTTGAATTCTTCATTAGTCCAATCTTCCTTCTTTATTATAGTGCTCAAAAATTGGCCAATTTTTAGCCAATCATCTGCATAATATTCTTCTTTAAAATGTGAACAAACCATAACAAAACATTGAATATGCTGTTTACTAGCTGTCCATTGTCCTTCTTTAGTTGTTTCATCCTTCCTTGCTGATGTAACATTTGTTTTAGCAGCTGAACCTGATGTACTTGCTTTAATTTTTGTTGTACCAGTATTTTCTATTGCTGAATCAATATTAGATTCAGATATACTTACTGTTTTCAGATTTGTACCTACATTAATAGCATCATTTATAAACTCTGATTCTTCTTCATCCATCATTTCTTCTTTATCCATATATCTGGCATGTAAAAGCATGTCAGCAACTGGATTATCTCTACCTGCAATATGTTTCAAATCAGGATTTAAGGATTTAATATAGGGTATCCATCTTAGCATGGCTATGCCAGGAGTGGAACAGTTGGCGATCATGCCCAAGAGTGGAAGGCAATCTGTCTCAACTATAACATGTGCGCCCATGAAGTACTCCCTGTCACATTTTAATGCAATTACTACTCCCCAAAGCTCTCTTTTAATTTGAGCATACCTTCTTTGTCGTTCATTAAGAACCTTCACTCCAAAGCGGATTACATATCTATTGCCTTCAAGGTCGTCTTGACCAACTGCCCATCCTATTCCAATAGGACTTGTGTCCACTGTGAGTATAATGGGCTGTCCATTAGAGTAATTAGCCCTCTTTAAAGTGGCGGCTGAAGTTAGCATTTTCTTGAGTTTTCGAATAGCCTGAGTGTGTTTTTTTTCCCATATAAACCTTTGGCCCTTTCTTAGAAGCTGATGAAGACTTTCAGCAACATGGGCAAAATGTGGTATCCAAATAAGGTAGAAGACACACGCACCAAGAAATCTTCTCACTTCTGAAACATTTGAACATTCGTCCTGCATTTTGCTGATAGCATTTATTTTGGATGGAGAAGGCTTTCGGCCATATGGACCACACATATGACCGACCACAAGGACTTCTTCCACTCCAAAGACAGATTTAGCTCCTGAAAGAGTAAGATGGACTTCTTCTAATTTAGACAAGATTTGAGCACAATCATTAATATGATCAAAAACAAACTTTCGACATCCAAGCTCATTGAGTTCTTCATTTTTCTCATGAACTTCACATCCTTTGATTGGAACATCATCAAGAAAAGGAAGAGTCAATTGAGGAATATAATCCCTCAATACTTTATGCATAGCATTCATCATGTGAGCTACTGAATTCGTAGCCCCTTGAGGTAGAGTACACATGCGGACTAGGCCAAGAGTTGTCTTCATTGTGGTAATGTCACGGCTTTCCAAAGCAAGCTAAAATTGGTCGTAGCCTGAATATAAATCTCCCATGGAATAGATTGCCCTACCTGCAAAAGCTTCAGCAAACTCATCCACAATTGGTCCTGATCCAACATTTCTAATAGTGACTTTATTGACAGGTTGTAAATCTTGAATGAATCGTAGAGATCCATTCTTCTTAGGTACGGTAAACCATCGGTTGGAATATGGAGCTGAAGATGGCTCCAATATTCGCATTTTTATCTTTTCATTTAAGTTTCAATAACTTAGGCAAATGAGCTCTTGGAACCGGAACTGGTTTAAGATTCCAAGGAACATGTGGGACCGTCAAAATTACCATTGGTGCCACAATGCTTGGATCCACACAGCCAATTTCATGTGGCTGAAATGAAAAGGCTTTACCATGGTTCTTTAACATCTGCATGAAGATTTGTTTTTCAGCCGGTAAGAGAAAAGAGCCTTCACCAATTTTCAGCTTTTGTAGACTTTCTGCTGTAAATCAGTGACCAATATCTTTAGGATCACGAAGGCTTGGTTGTTTGGATACCCTTTCTGTCAGTCCTTCACTTTCAGGCCGTAGAGGAGTAGCTACCAACTTGACCTTCTTATCAACTGTTTTATACTTTGTTTCTACTCTTACTTCATCCTTGTTTGGCTGTCCAAAAGCTTCATAATCTGCAAATTCTTGAATTATGTCATACATATCCAATGTACATACCTGTATGGACTGATTTTCAGCTTGATTTTCAGCATGAACTGTTGTATAAATTTCAGCCATTGTATCATTATAATTCAGCCCATAAAATAGTCCTGAAATTTCTTCATCTTTAGGTAAAACATCAATTTGCTTTAGCTCTTGCTCCATATGACTCAAATACTTTCTTTCAGCCCTGTTCATGGCTGAAAACTGTTTATAACAGCCCACACCATTGGCTGAAAAAACCTGCAAATCAGCTTTTGGCTTTGCCTCCTTCATATGTGGAGGCATTTTTTTGTGACATGATGCACTGTCATAGCCTCCACTTATAGCAATGCTACCCGAAAACCCTTAAATTCTCGGGCATTAGGAGGAATAGGATGATCTCTCAATCGATCCCTATTCTGGTGGTGATTAACACAGACAGTTAGGAATTGAACAGCTTTATCATTATCCTTGCTTCTTATCCGAGCATATGATGAACCATCATCAAGAGCCTTTGTCTCTAAACGAGACTCGAAAATAAATGGTTGTCCAAGAATGAT
The DNA here is from genome assembly GCF_053477565.2 of Lygodium microphyllum. NCBI lineage: Eukaryota > Viridiplantae > Streptophyta > Polypodiopsida > Schizaeales > Lygodiaceae > Lygodium > Lygodium microphyllum. Next base: position 27,540,888 of record NC_141137.1, read on the forward strand.
AGGATAACCGCAGGAATCTTGAACAAAGAAATGAAATTCATCTTTTACATTACCAATAGTAACTTGTACATAAGGACATGCTGCATAAAGATCACCAGAAGAGTTATTGGCTGCCTTCATGCGCCATCCTGGGTCCACATCAATGGGCCATCCACCATTCTCATAGAGACTTCTTGACATAACATTAATTTCTGATCCATGGTCTATAAGGGCAATGCATGGAGTTTCTTTTTCACTGATTTTAACAACAGTTTCAGTAGTCGCCCTTACCCAATGGGTACGGGAATAGTGACTACTAGGAATAAAGTGAGCTTCACTTTCTTCTTGCATGTTGTGAAGAAGAGTCTCTTTCTTACACATGGGCTGTACTTTGGATTGAGAAGTCCCCACCATTTTAGCTTTTTCAACTTCTGCTTCATAAATGTCTTCATCTTTGGCTTCTATGGCTGCAATCAATTCTTTGATTGCCTCCAATCGAATCCCTTGAGTTTTCAGCTTCTCTTCATCCTGCAAATACACATGAAGTACTTGCAAAAAACCATGTACAGATTCTTCAGTTTCCTCACCAACATATTGTCTTTTTCGTTTAATTACATCAATTATTACATCATGAAATCCTCGTTTTGCAATACCGAGAATTTCACCTAATGTAAATTCAATTCTACTTCCAAGAATCCTTTCTTCTAGGATCCGTTTAAGATCCGTTGCGGTCTCTATGTCAGACTGCAACTTGTAACTGGGATGTTTGCTTTTTCTTTTTCCTTCTGTCTTCTTTGCTTGAGGGGCATCTCCCATGTCAAATTCCGGTGGCGGCGGACTTTCAGCAGCCTTCAGTTGGTCTGGTTTACTTCTTGTTATGCGTTTAGTTGGTCCTGAAGAAGAAGGACCGGGAACATCTTCTTCTCTTCTTCTCTTCTCTTCTATCATGGCTTCTTGATTATTAATTTCAGCTAACCGAGAAAAAGTTGAAAATGAATCTACAGGCTCGGACCAACCGGTTCTCCCTCGAATACATTGACTCATAGTGGTTAAATCGTCTTTAGTTGCCTTGCCTTGCTCCATGCATTCCAAGGCCTGCGTCCACACTTTAGATTTTGCATTAGTTTTACATGCTTTAATAATTTCATTAGTCGGCTCAATTTGTAGCCCATAAGTTGTAGCATCAATAGCTGCATAGGCCGTTCTTGTTGCCAAATCCTCCAATCTTTTCTTCATGCCACCGTTGCCAAAGTTTGGCTCAAGAGGAAGCCCAGTTTCGGTTGCATGAATTTTACCATCCTTCCAAAAGACTAATATAAACATGGTGAGAGCTCCACTTCTGTGCCCCTTTGGTCTGACGAAAATGCATGCTAAAACAGTCTATAAAAGAGGGAAATCTGAGAGAAAAGTATTCAGCCTGCTCTTATGCACGACTTCTCTCATCTTGTCTACCTTATTCTTGGTCCAATGAACCCCGACTTGTACCCAAGTACTTGAGTGACTTTGGGGCAAGCAAAGGGTGAGGATATTAAAGGTATAGGGGCTGTTATGGGCTGAAATAACCAGTCATAAACAAGGCAGCCCACTGTTATGGTCCATTTTTATGAGCAAACATGGGATTTATGTGGATCTAATGGAAGGAAATGACCTCTTTTCATTAGGACTTTGATCATTAATGATTGGAAGTGCTTCTTCTTGAGTTTATGCACTCATTTTGAGCTTGATTATGGGCTGGAATTTTCTGTTTTAAAACAGGGCTGAAGCTAAAATTATGCTTCTTCAATTCATTTCATGTATCTTTGGCCCGAATCTTGAATGCATTTGAATCTATCAACAAAATACTTGTTCCAAAGGGTTGAAATCCATCTATGTACTTGAAATAAATGCCATTAGATCTTGCATTTGATATTCAGAATTGAATTGAGAATCTAAAAATATCCTTTATCATATGATGTATATATCCAGAGGCATTTGATGTAAACAAGATAGAATTATTTCTTCCGTTCATGTATGCTAAGTACATAGTGAAAAAGCTTGAACTCTTCTTCCATACCTAAATCATTTCTAAATCCCAGATCTTATTAAACCCCAATCTATTTCCCCTTTCTGAACCTTGAATCCTAAACTCCTCTTCTGCACTAAAGCCCCGGTGGTAGACCTTCAACCCTTAATGCGACGACAGTGGTGAACCCGATGTGAAAGGTCCACTGTGGAAGAATAAGTCCAATGGGAGAATCATCAAGTTCGGGAGGAGATGCCTTGCAACAGTTGGTTCGTCTAATGCAAGAAAGCCAACAACAACAGTTGCAATTTTAGCAGCAGTTGTAATTGCAACAACAACGGAGACAAGAAGAAGAGCGGATTGATGCTGCTGCCATTAAAGCCTTAGAAGCAGTTGGACAAGAACTCAAGCAATTTAATGGGCAAAATGTATCCTCTTTTATCCGCCTTTATAGTGACAAGATGGTCTTCTTTAGAGTTCCTCAACATGCCTGGAGCCATTATTTTGCCCACCTGGCTGTGTATGGTCTCCAGGACCGAATTCATGGTCTTTTCCAAAAAGATGCAGGATGGACTGTGTTCAAGAAGGCTCTTCGGGAAGAATTTTTCCTTGAAGATTTTGGTCTTATGACAAAGAAAGTCTTCACCGAATGGGTTGAAAGGCCCAATAAGGGTCTAACCGCTACTGCCCTTCATTGAGAATTTAAAAGCAAATTTACCCAACTAGATCTTGATGACCAACAAGGTATGGAAATTCAAAAGATTGAATTATTTTTAAAGGCTGCAGATTCTTCTCTTCACGAGAAATTAACTGACTGACTTGAAGACCTTGACTCTGAGTCGGGATTGAAGACTGCTTGGAGTGATGTCACTAAAGCAGTTAATATGATTGCTCGAAGAGAACGATTGCACCTAAGATGGGGATCAACCCCCGCAACAACTGAATCTATAAAGGAGCCTGTTCCAGTTTCTCGACCTCCTATGTCTATGGCCGAGCAACCAAGAAATTCTGTTGTTCCTTCTCTAAAGAAGGATATCATGGACGAGCTAATTAAAAGCATGCAGGATCTCCATCTTAATTTAATGGAAATTAATTCTAAAGTAGAAAGGCTTGATGTAAAAGTAGAAGAAAGGGGTCGGTCAACTGCCCAAAGGCCTTTCTTCTACTTTTACATCAAGCCTTTCTACTTTAGAATTAATTTCCATTAAATTAAGATGGAGATCCCGCATGCTTTTAATTAGCTCATCCATGATATCCTTCTTTGGAGAAGGAACAACATAATTTCTTGGTTGCTCGGCCATAGAGACAGGAGGTCGAGAAACTGGAACAGGCTTCTTCATAGATTCAGTTGTTGCGGGGGTTGATTCCCATCTTAGGCGCAATCGTTCTCTTCTAGCAATCATATTAATTGCTTTAGTGACATCACTCCAAGCAGTCTTCAATCCCGACTCAGAGTCAGGGTCTTCAAGTCGGTTAGTTAATTTCTCCTGAAGAGAAGAATCTGCAGCCTTTAAAAATAATTCAATCTTTTGAATTTCCATACCTTGTTGGTCATCAAGATCTAGTTGGGCAAATTTGCTTTTAAATTCTCGATGAAGAGCAGTAGCGGTTAGACCCTTATTGGGCCTTTCAACCCATTTGGTGAAGACTTTCTTTGTCATAAGACCAAAATCTTCAAGGAAAAATTCTTCCCGAAGAGCCTTCTTGAATACAATCCATATTGCATCTTTTTGGAAAAGACCATGAATTCGGTCGTGGAGACCATACACAGCCAGGCGGGCAAAATAATGGCTCCAAGCATGTTGAGGAACTCCAAAGAAGACCATCTTGTCACTATAAAGGCGGATAAAAGAGGATACATTTTTTCCATTAAATTGCTTGAGTTCTTGTCCAACTGCTTCTAAGGCTTTAATGGTAGTAGCATCAATCCGCTCTTCTTCTTGTCTCCGTTTTTGTTGCAATTGCAACTGCTACTGAAATTGCAACTGTTGTTGTTGGCTTTCTTGCATTAGACGAACCAACTGTTGTAAGGCATCTCCTCCCGAACTTGATGATTCTCCCATTGGACTTCTTCTTCCGCAGCGGACCTTTCACGTCGGGTTCACCACTGTCATCGCGTTAAGGGTTGAAGGTCTACTACCGAGGCTTTAGTGCAGAAGAGGAGTCTAGGATTCAAGGTTCAGAAAGGGGAAATAGAGTGGGGTTTAATAAGATCTGGGATTTAGAAATGATTTAGGTATGGAAGAAGAGTTCAAGCTTTTTCACTATGTACTTAGCATACCTGAACGGAAGAAATAATTCTATCTTGTTTACATCAAAAGCCTCTGGATATATACATCATATGATAAAGGATATTTTCAGATTCTCAATTCAATTCTGAATATCAAATGCAAGATCTAATGGCATTTATTTCAAGTACATAGATGGATTTCAACCCTTTGGAATAAGTATTTTGTTGATAGATTCAAATGCATTCAAGATTCGGGCCAAAGATACATGAAATGAATTGAAGAAGCATAATTTTAGCTTCAGCCCTGTTTTAAAACAGAAAATTCCAGCTCATAATCAAGCTCAAAATGAGTGCATAAACTCAAGAAGAAGCACTTCCAATCATTAATGATCAAAGTCCTGATGAAAAGAGGTCATTTCCTTCCATTACATCCACATAAATCCCATGTTTGCTCATAAAAATGGACCATAACAGTGGGCTGCTCTATTTATGACTGGTTATTTCAGCCCATAACAGCCCCTATACCTTTAATATCCTCACCCTTTGCTTGCCCCAAAGTCACTCAAGTACTTGGGTACAAGTCGGGGTTCATTGGACCAAGAATAAGGTAGACAAGATGAGAGAAGTCGTGCATAAGAGCAGGCTGAATACTTTTCTCTCAGATTTTCCTCTTTTATAGACTGTTTTAGTATGCATTTTCGTCAAACCAAAGGGGCAGAGAAGTCGAGCTCTCACCATGTTTACATCTTCAGTAGTTGGGCATGTTGATCTTCAGTTTGCATGCTCCAAATCATGCACCATAGCTCCAGCTCTCTCCAGTTTGCTTCAGACTGTGCAGCCTGCATTTTGCGCTGAAAAATGCGGGTTGCTCCCTGCTCAGCCCCTGGTCACTTTTTGACCTACCCAGGTCACTTGCTAGTCACTTAAGTTTATTACTTCAGGTCCCATGTGGACCTAGTGGACTTTTTAGCAACTTTTGGCAACTTTTGGCATTTCTCTTGGGTTCTGACCATATTTTTGCATCTGAATCAATGTATTTTATCCTGCAGGCTGTCAATTACTTCCTGTTGTTCAAGTTGTAGGTTCCCATAGACTTATTTTTCATAAATATACATGGTATAACTGAAAATTATATGCTAAATACAAAAGAACTTGTGTAACTAAGTTGGTTATTGAATATCAATGTCTGAATTTTGTATGCAAATTCCTTATATAACTTCCAGTGAAGCTCTTCTGTGTTCATAAGAATCCCATGATTTAAATTATGAACAGTAAACTCTTTCACAACGCTGCGCAAGCGGAGCCACCTCCCTCCATGTGGCTCCACAGTAATCCCCAGAAGCTTTGGAAGGTTCTTGGGGAGGCTTCCAAAGGCCTGAATAAGCCCCCCTTCATGTGGGCTCTATAAGCCCCCTTCCCCCCCTCCCAAAAAGGTTTTACCTTAAAGGCCCTTTTTCTACTCGTATTTTAAATCCCCCTAAGGGTCCCCTTAGGCCCCCTTTCCTATAGCCTTTAAGACTACCCCCCCCCCCCCCCCCCACACACAAGTTTCCTCCCAAGCGCTCCATAAGCCCCCCCCCCCCCAGCAAGTAGTTTTTGTGCATTTCAATGAATTGAACTTAGATTATTTTCCATATTTACAAAAGGGAATTAAGATAATGCACACCATTTAAACATGGAAGTATAAATTACATGTCGCATTGTTAGGCCATATTTTCTTCGCAATGAGTCATCATGGGAAGTGCTAAGAATCCATCGGAAGTGCAAGGCAAGAAATGATTCCTAAGTTGCATAAATTGGTCAATTATCATTTTTCAAGTGCATAATTTTTAGTAAAAGGTTACTTGTTTAGCATGAATCTTGTTAGCAAGTTATAGGATGATTAAATGGAATTAGGTTATAACCTAACCTATGCTTGATCTTAAATCGATAAGTTAGGGCTGAAAATCAATTTACGCATAGACAATGAGTCATGTGTTTATGGAAATGATAGCGTAATTATCTTCAAGAATTAAACAAATTGGCATAAACCTAAACACCTAGACCTGTGGAGTACTTGTTTTAGAAAGAGTGAATTCAAATCCAAAGAACTCACTAGGATTTAATACGTGACCTAGTCGCACGTATTGCTAAAACTGAAACTCCTATACCCTAAATACTTGCCCACATTCACCGAATGTAGGGACATCGAAACATACTTGAGAAGTGATCTAGGGTTTGTCCCTAAGAATCTTTCGCTAAAAAGATGGAACTTGGAACCCTAGGACTGACAATGTCAGCCTAATTTGATCAGGAACAGATTGTTTCTTGACTCCATTTGATGGGTAGAATAGTCCCATAGTTCGATGCAAAAACTTGTGCAACAAGTGCAGAGTCGTATGATCTTGTGATTGGATCACAAGGATATGGCCAATTCTCGGAATGAGGTTGCCAGATTCTTATGCAAGTTATCTTGCAAAAGGATGAATAATCGTCCTAATATATCTTTCTGGGGTAAAGATAACTGTTTGGAGCAAAGGACAAACCAATAAATTGGAATAACATATGAACTTAAGGTATTGATCAAGTCGGGTTAATAGGTAACGGCCCTAACCCAGGACATAGGGGATCTTGCCAAGTCGCAAGTCATCCTGGATCGAGTGCTAGATGCATTCGAAAAGAAGGATTCACTCCTTAGCAGTTGGCCAACAATAAACAACCAATGGAAATGTTTGTGCTTGTTACAGATTTAAGAGCACTGTTTGGCTTTGTTTGATCAATGAATTAAAAGATAAATGGATATGTAATACTTCAGGTTGAAGGCCTGAAGGGAGAGGCAGCTTCAATTACCCCTAACTGCCTGCCTGACCCTAACCAAGGGGGTTGTTAACCGCGTCGAAAAAGTGGACCGAACCCGCCGCGAGAGGTCTCTCCGTTGAGCGCTACTTGGAGCAAGACGCTTGGGTTCCTGGGAAGGCTCTGGCCGGCTGCCAAATCATACTTTTGACCATCTTTGTGCTCTACAGGCTCAACTTCAACCAAGCCAGCTGGAAGAACCTTCATAGTCTTCTCTAATCGAAACCTTTTATCCACTCTTCTTAGAAAATATCCATAAATTACGGATTCTGCATATACTTGCCCCTCGATCTCGAGGCCCGCATACTAGTCTACGGGCGGAATCTTGGATTAGTGATCCCTGTGGATTGCTGGATAGCCTTCAGGCGGATTGTGGATAAGCCTACGGGCTAGACTTTTTGTATTTCAAAGATAAATATGATAACTTGTTAAAAGGGAACTTGTTTGACATTGCTTTTCTATGTCAAGTGATATGATTATGTGAAGGAACCAACGCCTAACGGCTAATTAAGGAAGCTGATTGATACATGTCCAACTAAATGTGTTAGGTAATTAAATAATTAAAACAACCTGATGAAACTGCGTTGGATGTGGCCATAGGCCATAGGTCCGTCCTACAGATGGGTGGTCCTCGTTGGCCGGGAACTTTTCTCAAATCACGATGGATAGCTAGAAGATCGTCAAAGAACATTAACAACAAAAGCGTTGACCTAGAGTTATAATCAATCCCTATTTACGCTATTTAAGGGGAATGGAATGGGGCTATGTTGTTGAGAATCAGCAATCACACTCAAACAGCCTCTTTGTATGGAGTCTCAGGGTCAAGGACATGCAGGCTAACTTATCCCATATGCACAATGGTGCCTACTGCAGTTTCCTACTTTCCTATAAAGCATTGTACTTGCTTCCTTTCTTAATGCAATGATAGTACTCTTTTCATTTCAGTAAAGTGTCAATTTCATTGTCCACATACACAAGATTGTGTTTATGAGTCCAAGTCTCAATCTTGGAACCTAATTCACTTGTGTAACAAACAGTGTCCATTCCATCATGAGTCTACACTTCTCCTTCCATCCTCCATAGCTTCCGGTTATGTCATGCTCTAGATCCCGCATTTCTAACATGGTATCAGAGCCCAGTTGGGCATGGCATTGCTTCTCCAGCCTCTCTTGATTCTTCTGAACCTCCATCCAGCTCAGTGTCAGTGTATGACTTCTTTTCTCAACTCTACTCTCACTGAAGCTTCCATGGCAGCCATAGCCAGCAGCACCCTGTCAGATTGAACTGCTTATATCTCACTCCACAGGTCAAATCTCTTGGAGCTTCCTTCTGGAAAAGTATTCCCCAACTCATAAAGCTTCCCTGTGTCACATCAATCTAGGACATTGGACCATCTAGAGCTTAGCATTATGAAAATCCCCAATCTCTGTTCTGTGTCTGCCATAGCCAGACAGGACCTACCTTGCTTGGAGCTTCCATAACTCTTCAACCAGGCCATTTCAGCCCACGATTTCTTCTGGAGAGTTGTTCCTCTGCTCAAGGTGCTTCATCTTGGCACAATAATCAATGACATTGATGCTCCCTGGCTCCAGCATTGCAGAAATTCGACCTCGCTGTCCAGATCTGCGCCGATTCTGTTCGCGGCACCTGCGCGGTGCATACTGACCACGATCTGCACAATCTCCATGGGGCTTTGGTAGCCCATGACATAAGCTTCCTAGATATGTAAAAAGTTTTGAAAATGATGCACTGTAGCTCCTGCAATCAGCAAAAAACCAGGCCCCTGTCTCAGAAACCCTAATTCCACCATAGCCAAAAGCTTCAAAATCTTGACATTTTTCACTGTTTCTCTCACTGAAGTTATCAACAGTGATTTTAATCACTGAGCAATACTCTCTGAAGTTCATTAAAGTACTGTCACTCAGATCTGAAGGCATCAGCATCAAATCAAGAAGGGGAAGATCACTTGGAGTAAAAGACTTTTGCAGATTTGGTATTCATTGACACTCAGTTAGTGCTTTTTAGCACTTGTGTCTCTCAATCAATTCTTCTGTTGCTCAAATCTAATAAAGTCTGAAGTTGATTTGCTACTGTTCCCGTAAATCCAACATGGGCAAAGACTCGCCAAATGCTCGATTCAAAGGAGTCGGATTCCACACTTGGCAAACCCGCATCAAGCTCATCCTGATGAAGAAGGGTCTCTGGGCCATCACAAATGGCAAAGAGAAGAAACCACGGGACACGGACCTTGCAACTACTTGGCAAAAGAATGATGACAGAGCCCAGGCCATTATCAAATTGGAGCTAGATGACAGTTATATCCATCACGTGGATAACTGTGAGACCTCACAGGATACATGGAAAAGACTTGACACCCTGTTCGGTGCACAATCTAAATCATCAAAGTATGGTCTCCTAATTGAATTCTTCAGGCTTGAAATGAAGTCCAGCACATCACTTGCCACACATCTTAATTACATGGAAGGACTCCTAACCCAGCTTGCAGGAATCAACATTAAAATGGATGAAGATGTTTGCATCGGTGTTCTACTTAAGAGCTTGCCTCCTGAATATAATAACGTATCAACAACTTTAATCAACATGCCAAATCCTGAACTTGTTGATATCCAGGCATCACTGTTAGAAGAAGAAAAGAAGCTAAAAACTAAAGAAGAACCAAGTACCTCTAGAGATGAGCATGCATTATATGTTGGCAACAGGTACAAAGGCAAGAAAGATCAGCTCTTTTGTGACTTCTGCAAAAGGACCGGACACACCGAGAAGTTCTGCCACGCAAGAAAGAGATCCCAAAAGGCCTATCTAGTCGCAGTCAAAGAAGAAGAAGAAAATGAAGCAAAGGAAGAAGAAGATGAAGATGAAGACCACCAGGATCGGAAGGACAAGACTCATCAGTCCTTGTACTCTCATAATTCTGATAGACTGTTTTAATAGCCTTGTATTTTCCTTGCCCTAATGCTTCCTGCCATAAGCTATGTAAACTCCTTATGTAACTTGGCATTACAGTCCCTGTACACTTTGTGAGGCCCCTGTTACAGCCTCTGGATGTCCACCATGTTTATGGTACCCACACTTAGCTTTTTTTGCGACAGCCTCTGGTGTTTTGCCATGTCTGTGGTATGCCCACACTTTGCAGGTGGTTCTCATTACAGCCTCTACACACTTTGTGCCTTTCCTAGTTGTGATTGAGGAGGGGTGTTGAGAATCAGCAATCACACTCAAACAGCCTCTTTGTATGGAGTCTCAGGGTCAAGGACATGCAGGCTAACTTATCCCATATGCACAATGGTGCCTACTGCAGTTTCCTACTTTCCTATAAAGCATTGTACTTGCTTCCTTTCTTAATGCAATGATAGTACTCTTTTCATTTCAGTAAAGTGTCAATGTCATTGTCCACATACACAAGATTGTGTTTATGAGTCCAAGTCTCAATCTTGGAACCTAATTCACTTGTGTAACAAACAGTGTCCATTCCATCATGAGTCTACACTTCTCCTTCCATCCTCCATAGCTTCCGGTTATGTCATGCTCTAGATCCCGCATTTCTAACATATGTCTTATGGCAGAGAGGTTGAGCTTCGCATCCCTCTCATTTCCCATTCTCCTTGAACCAAGTTCAACATGAATCTGCTTGGAACGTGGCATTTCTGCGTAAAGTAGTTCGCTCGGGTTCAATGCTAGTTGCCGTTAGGAAATGACCAATAGGGAAAACCCTAATTGAGGTCGGTCCTAAGTGGGAACAGCCGGAATACTTTCGCTACGTGGGAGACATGGAAAGTCCTAGATCGCAAACCCCGTAACATTCCATGGGAGTGCCGGCGGAGCTTTCTAGACATCCTTTCTGATGGACTCCTAAGACGTGTCTTGAAGATAATAAGTGGACACGCTACAAGTTTTCCTATAATGCTTCCTACCAACAAAGCATTCAAGTGACACATTTTCAAGCACTATATGGGCATGATTGTCGTGCTCGATTGAATTTTTTAGATCCTACCTTAAGGGTAGAAGCTTCCAAGAAAATGCTTGAGGAAATGGATGAGTCGGTCAAGGCCATCAGACAAGACATTAGAGCCACCAAGGATAGGCAAAAATCCTATGCAGATCTAAATAGACAAGAGCGACTCTTCAAAGAAGGAGATATAATTTTTATTCATGTACGATGAAATGATACTTTGCCACATCCGAGAAAATACAAGAAAACTAACAAGAAATGCTTCCAAGAAATGCTAGAAAAAAACCATAGCTTTCCATTCATATTCAATGAGAAGGATAAATACAAATGTTGAAGCCATGGTTGCTTGTTGAGAGTACTATGATGATAGCTGCTGCAAGGTACACACCCTTTGCAATGGTGGGAAGGAAGAAACCTTCTAGCTCCAAGAAGTGGAGTTTCAAGAAATGAACTGACAAAGATATGTTACATTGACACTCTCTTGCCTTTTATACTCTAGTCGACTAATTGGCCTAATTAAAGTAGCATGAAAATTGCTTTAATATAATCCATCCTTGCCCAAAAGTTTTATCCTCAAAACTTTGAAGACTGAAATGACAAGTGGATGGTAAATGTAAAGGAATGAGAGACCAATGCTGAATATCCTTGTTGAAGTTGTCCTTTGAAGAAGATACTCTTCCATGAAAAGAATCTTGAAAATAAACTCAAAACAATGGAAATCTGGAATGCTGTCCTGAACAAGGTAGTGATAGTAAATGATCCATAACTTTGGATAGAAATGTAGGAATGACACATATGAGGTATAGAAATGAAGTTTACTTCATAAGGTATCCATCCATGTCATCAAAATCCAATTTTGATGTCAATAGGTCAATTATTTTCATGACAGAAATTTATAACATCAAGCTGTCCACTATGTAATGAGCTAAGTATCTTCTTGAAGAAGCCATGGATATTGATCCAAATATGAAGCATGCTGCCAAGATGATTCTTCCATAGGCAATCCTTTCCATTTGACAAGGTATTCCATAACAATATGGTTCCTTAGAACCTTCTCCCTCTTGCCAATAATCCTTTCGGGCTCATAGATGATTAAGCCATCTTCATCAAGAGGAGATAGTTCTTTAAGAACTTGTATGTCAGGGCCAATATACTTCTTAAGTTGAGACACATGAAAAACATTATGAATGCGTGTGGATGAAGGCAAATCAAGTTGGTAAGCAAGATCTCCAACTTTTCTTGTGATTTGATATGGACCATAATAGCGATGAGCAAGCTGATTATGTCCGCCCTTGAGAGAAGCATAATGAGACTTAGGTACTTTCAAAAATACCCATTCTTCTTCTTCAAAATCCACATGTCTTCTCTTATCATCCGCATATAATTTCATTGTCTCTTGTGCCTTCCTAATGTTTTCTTTGCATTGCTTCATTAAGGCTTCCATCTTTTCCAACTCTTCTCGAGCAAGAGGATTCACTTCATCGTGAAACAATGCTGAAGGTACCAATACTCATATGATGAGTATTATTATAACAGAACTCTGCAAGATGAATCCAATGATCCCATGCATTTTGCGTATCATGGCAAAAATGTCTCAAATAAACCTCTAACCATTTATTGACCCTTTCAGTTTGGCCATCTGTTTGTGGATGATAGGCAGCACATGGAGTTAATTTGGTACCCATGGAAGTAAAGAGACTTTTCCACAAATTTCCCATGAATTTGGAATCCCTGTGAGAAACAATCTTCATAGGTAGTCCATGAAGTCTGAAAATTCCTTCCATGAACTGATCTGCCACCTGTTTGGCTGAATATTGGACTTTGGTAGGTAAGAAGTAGGCTGATTTGGTAAGACGATCAACCACAACAAAAATGCTATTCCATCCCTGCTTAGTGGTAGGAAGTCCTGTAATGAAATCCATACTGATATGAGTCCATTTACCATGAGGAACCACTAGGCAATAAATTGGAATCTTTATTCTGTTGGCATGGTAAGCACTGCATCACATACTCCTTGACATCTTTTCAAAGTCCCTTCCAATAGAAACATTTATGGATCTTATCGAAGGTTTTAAACAAGCCAATATGTCCTGCGAAAGGAGAAGAATGCATCTCTTGCACAATACGTGGCCTAAATGATGACTGAGGGGTCAAATAGACTCTTCCTTTGAACCAAAGAAGTCCATTTTGCCACTTGAAATTGGGAAATTCAGATCCATTGTCTTGTTGTAATTTCTTCATAATGTTGGCAGCGTGTTCATCCAAAACATATTCTTCTTGAATGTTCTGAATCCAATCTTTATGTATGGTAGAGATAGTAGAAACGGAACATGCCCACATCCTGGATAAGGCATCAGCCACTACATTATCCTTGCCTGCCATATAGGATATCTCAAAATCATATCCTTGAAGAGTAGCTAACCACCGTCTTTGTTTGGGAGAGAGATTTGGCTGAGAAAGAAAATACTTCAGCACTCGATGGTCACTCTTCACCTTAAAATGGCTGCCATAGATGTAGTGATGCCACTTCTTAATAGCATGAAGAATGGCTAACATTTCCTGCTCACAGATATGGAGTTCCCTTTCTTTATCATCTTACTTCCTACTTTCATAAGCAATAACACCATGGTCTTGGCATAAAACTGCCCCAATACCTCTGCCACTAGCATCTGCATAGATGGTAAATTCCTTGGAAAAGTCTGGGCACACTAACACCATGGTCTTGGCATAAAACTGCCCCAATACCTCTGCCACTAGCATCTGCATAGATGGTAAATTCCTTGGAAAAGTCTAGGCACACTAAGATAGGTGCTGAAATAAGAAGACTTTTTAGCTCATTAAAGCTCATAGTGGCTGTAGCATCCCGGAAGAAAGCTTCTTTCTTCAATCAGTCTCAGTAAGAGGAGCTGCTACATGGGCATAATTATTGATGAATCTCCTATAGAAGGAAGATAATCCAAGAAATCCTTGCAATGAAGTAGAATTTTGTGGTATGGGCCAATCTTTGATGCAATGTACTTTCTTTGGATCAACCATGATTCCTTTCTCACCAACTATATGACCCAAATATTCCACTTCATCAGCCATAAAAGTACACTTGCTTTCCTTTGCAAAAAGCTTGTGTCTTCTCAAAGTAAGAAGAACTTCCCTGACATGTTCCAAATGTTCCTCTCTATTCTTGCTATAGATGAGAATATCATCAAAGAATACCAAGACTAATTTATACAAGAATGGCTGCAAAATCTTGTTCATAAGTGCTTGGAAGGTTGCAGGTACATTGGAAAGTCCGAATGGCATGACTAGGAAGTGGTAGAGACCTCTTTATGTCCTAAAAGCTGTCTTGTACTCATCCCCTACTTTCATTCTGATTTGATGATACCCTGATCTTAAGTCGATCTTGGTGAAAACCTTTGCATCCTTGAGTTCATCCAACAAATCATCTATGCAGGGAATTGGGTACATGTTCTTCATAGTGCTCTTATTTAGATCTCTATAGTCAATACACATCCTAAATGACCCAACTTTCTTCTTGACAAGTAGTACGGGAGAAGCAAAAGGTGATTGACTAGGCTGAATAAATCCCATTCCAGCAAGTTTTTAACCTGTTTCTCTACTTCTACTCTCTCATACTTGGATAATCTATAAGGAGGTTCATTGATGGGTTTAGTGTCAGGCATTAAATCAATAGGATGATCCACTTCTCGCTGAGGAGGCAACGATGTAGGTGGCTAAAATATGTTCCTTAAACTCTTCCAAAAGTTTACATAGACATGGATCTTGCTCCTTAGGTGAAGTAGATTGTTGATTTTCATCTGTCTTTGATAGAAGAAGTGTGAAAATGCAAGACATAGCATTGATTTTCCTCTTCATCTTCTTCTTATGATTATTTCCACTTGTTTCCTCTCAATGCCATTAAGTTTTACTTGCTGCCCATTCCAAGTAAACTCCATAAACATCTGGTTAAGATCCAAGGAAAAATTTCCAAGCTGTTTAAGCCAATCGTAGCCAATGATGATGTCAATGGGACCCATATTTAGGACAATCAAGTCTGTCATAATAGTGCAAGTCTGTGATAGTTCAATAGGAGTCTACCGGCATATCTCTTTACTCAACTATTGAGCTTCATTTGCCACTTATACCTTCAATAGGGAATCCATTTCTTGTGGTAATAACTTCAGCTCATACAATGACTTAGCATTGACAAAACTATGTGTGCTGCCCGTATCAATAAGAATATGAGCAACCTTTGAATTTATAGTACCTTTGAGCTGAAGTGTATTTTCACTCTTACAACCCATCCATGCATCCTGAGATATGGAACATAACATGGGTTGACAAGAAACCATAGAATCACCTAGATCATAGGGAAAGCTATTGACCGGCTCTAAATCCTCCGGCACAACTTGGTCCTCTTGATCATGCATGTCTTCATATGTGGGGGCTGCATCCACTTGCAAAAGAGCATCTTCATTTGCTTCTTCATCCTCAAATTCTTCTATATTCAGCATGTTTAACTTTGCTATGTATCCCTTGCACTTCTGTTTATGTTCAGGAGACCACTTCTCCCCACACTTGTAACATAGGCCCTTGGTTTTGTCATTGGGAAGTGCTTTATTGTTGTTGGCAATGGGATATGGTTTGGCTGCAGCTTCAGTCCTTTTGAAATCCCCTTTTGAATCAGCATTACTCCTAAAATTAGTGCCCTGCCTTGAAGCATAAGCTGTAGGATATATAGGCACCCTACTCAAATTATTTGAGAACCTATTTTCAGCTCTATTTCCTTCTCTTTGTTGGCTGAATTGCTGTCCAAATCTCATGGGCTGATTTTCTTGATAATGTGTCCCTATTTTGGGCTGAAATGCAGTCAACTCTCTTCTATACTTTTGGCTATACCTTTCAACATATTCTATGGCTGCATGTACACTAGTTGGCTTGGCTGCTCCAACTTCGGCTAAGAGGTTAGGATCAAGACCAAAGATGTACTTATTTAACTTGGCTGCATCGGAGATACCTTCGACATACATGGAAAGATTTAAGAATTGGCTGGAATAATCCCTTACGGAAGATCCCCTTTGCCTAAGATTGCACCATCTTTGTTCAAGTCTTTCCTTTTCCATGGGTGACACAAACACTTGAGTCATGGCTAATTTAAACTCATCCCAAGATTGAAAAATTTCCCCTATCTTGTGCATGTATCTCCACCAAGTATGTGCATACCCTTCTAGGTGTGGGGCTGCATAACAAATCTTTGCTTGTTCATTGCGAGGATATAGAGTAAAGTACATTTCCAATTTATTGATCCACTCCTCAAGCTCGATCGGTGAAGGGTTATCTCCTTTGAAATTTGTTATATTGATCTTATCCTTGTATTCTTTATCATAGTGATATTGTTGTGCCCACCATGATTGTTGAAGCCAAAAGATTGTTGTCTATGAAAAGAGTCACTCCTTGCTTGCTGCCCATGATTGTTTGTATATGATTGCTGCCCATTGCAATGGTTTCCATGAGATTGATGGCCAAGCAATGAATTTCCATGTGATTGGGTATGATTAGAAACACCACGTGGCATTCTATCCTCATGAACATTAACATGCTGAAAATTGTCATGAGCATTAACATGCTGAAAACTATCCCCATGTACATGTTGTCCATGATCTTCTCTCACATTAGGTTCTCTTACATTAGGAGTTTGAGCATGATGAGTATCAAACTCTTTATAAAAGGGGTGACATGCATGAATAAACTCTTCTTCATCTTCATGTAGTGAACGACCTTGCTGTCCATGTTCTCTTGAGATAGGAAATTTAGGCCTGCCTCTACTCCATGAATTAGCACGTGGCTGAGTGGTTTCATTGACTCTAGAAGGACCTCCATGTTCATAATTCCATGATATATGTTGATGAGCTGTAGTAGATCTCACATTCCCATGAGTAAGTGGCACTTCTTCAACCAGGGGTGGTGGTTTACTTTGGAATCTATCTCCCAAATTGCTGAATATAGTGATCAGCTGATCAAACTGGGTATCCAATCTACTACTTTGTTGCTCCATATGAGAAATCATCTTGCTAAATTTGTCATCCATGGAGTGGGTAAGCTGAAGTAAACCATCATTCATGTTGCCAAGTTGCTTAGACATTTGTTGGAAGTCGTTAGAATCACATGAGATGTTTACTTCATTCCCATGATCTATGACATGAGGGTTCTTTGGCCATTGCACTTCGTCATTGGTGGTACTAACTCCCATGAATTCTTGCCTCTGATTTGTAACTCTATTATTGTCATTTGTATTAGCATGATACTCCTCCAAGCCTTCCTCAATGTGGTCTAACATTTGCTCCTTCTTCTTGTTCCTTGCCATGTTGTAATTTCAGCACTATCAGTCAAAGATTGGTCTATATCTTGAGCTATGCTTCCCCGATCCAAGTGCTTTATAGCTCCAAACGGAACTGAAAATATGTATATATACGAGATTTACTGAAATAAGCACTTTGGAAAATGTATATAATGGTTCCAGACCAAAATAGTGTGTCTCTGCCTACCTGTCAAAGTGCAGTCTACAATGACCACCTGTCACAAAATGGGCTGTAACTTGAGCTCGGCTACTCCAAATGAGGCGTGCTATAGCTAGGATTGAAGAGGACTTTGAGCTCTACGTAGTACTGATCACAAGAACCCTTATTGCAGAATTCAAAATGCATTTCCTGTAATAGGTTCTTTATGACTGTCCAGAATGGGACTACACCCTGTAAAACCTTGTAAAAGCACCGTTTGAACACTGTTTCATCCCATATGCATATAGACTATGGTAAAAATCGTGTGGGCACTGAAGGGAAACCTGTAGGCTATAATCACCACATGGAATTAAATCTGTAGCACCTGTAGACCTGTCAAACTGTTCAAAACTATGACCAAACTGCCCTGTTTTTCCCTGTTTGTACCAAGTGTCTTCAAATCTTTTCCACTCTCATCCTGAGTGGTCTTCCATGGTCCACCACCTGTGGTGAGGGATAAAATGGTGGACAGGCATCTAAATGGGCTCTGAAACTCCGAAAGGTGTGCAAAGTTCCTTCTGGCCAGGTTGTGCACCCTTACAGAGTCATCAATAGCAAGGGAGGGTCACCTCACTATCTTCTTGCTATCTCGTCCGACTTCGACCTTTTCCTCAGCCGGCATTGAACATGACAGAGCTAGTATTCTAACAAACAAGGTATGATATGCAAGACTGAATCAAGATATTGGTCCTTTCATGATATGCATGAATTGGAAAGGTATCATGAATGAAAATTGACTGAGATAGGCTTATCAATACTATCAGTGACTCACTGCATACTATGCTCACCTTTACAAATTTATTTTGGGAAATTCTCAAAGATTGGATCAACACAAACTCATGGGTTAGGTTTAGGTAAATCTCAATCAAAATATGAAGGATTATATGATGAACTTTGAAGTCTTCAATCAATCAAATGCAATAGATCAATGGGATGATCAAAACTCAATCAATGAATGGCTGAATGACTGAGTAGATACTCAATCAATGCTTGAAAATCCAAATTGAAGGCTCATTGTATGAAATTTGATGATTCATTATCAATCAATGCTAAAGGTAAAGTCTATGAAGCAAGTCATTGCTTAGATTACTCTCTTAATCTCTCCTTCAACAATAGGAGATGCAGTCAACAAGTGGATTAATGATTGGAGAGATTAAAAAGAGTATTAGAAGTACCTCTTTCAATGCTTGGAGAAGAAGATGTTGCTTGTTTCAAACCTCAACCATAAAGAGTGATAGCCCATCTTCATAAGTCCTCCAATTGATCAAGAGAGAGTAATACTCCATAATTCCATACAATAGCTCCAAGTATGATCCAAGGATGATGTCTTGAGTGAGTCTTCAACTCCAAGAAGCCAAATGAATGGAAGATCCTTTGTAATTGGAGCCTCTTTGACCGAGATTTCCAAGAAATTCTTCAATCCCTGTCATGATTCAAGTCTAAAAGAAGATTGGCCTTCAATCTTGAATCCATTGCTTAAAGCCTTCAAAATCTTGAGTGTTTGGAGTAGTAGGAAGGTCCTTGATAGGAAAATTTGGTGGAAAGCCTTCTTTGTGGGACTTTTTACAATATATATCTACAAACATGGTGCGAGCAAAGGAAGGTCAACGATACAGTGCAAATACAAAGGCTTTGTTATAAAGACTAACAAGAAGATCTCAATAACACAATATTTAATGCCAAGATCATTATATAGTTTGTCAAATGAGATACAAGAAGTTCATGTTCAGAATAAACTGAAGTTTCTCTTAGTCAGCATTGCATCGAAGTGAAAGTATCACTTTGTTTACATTCAGATGTATGATGTCATTTACTTTGAACAGAATAATGAGCATTAACTTATAATCCAATCAAGCATGTAAGCATGTCCTTTAGTGCAATGAACCTTCTGTTGTTCCACACATCTGATTTCAGATGCTTTCAAAGATTTTCTATCAAATTCAGATCACAACAGCAGCAAGTACATTAGACTAGTAGAAACTTTCAGCAATCCAACTCCTGTTTTTGAGCAACAAGGGTTCTCAATTGGAATTGTTTATGCATAAGAATAGTCATTCCCTATTTTCTAGCATAACCTCTTGAAGACACCCATAGCCACTGTTTGTCTCATATCAGGAGCAACAAAAATTGACCAAAGAACCATCCACATAAGCATGACTGCCAAAAATGCATACGAGATTTTTGCTGCTTCAGGAAGTTCCCATAATTATGCCTGTATGTTGTATGGTGGATGGTATGATAGCCTGCACCCATGATTGGCCAAATTTTTCCATGGATACAGTCATGAATATTGGTGGTCCAGACAGCCTCCAGAAATATGAGAGCAACATGAGTTATAAAGTGGGTCGGTATAAACAGAATTACTATCACATGTGGACAGGCCTGCAGAATCCCATCCACTGGGTGAAATGCCAACCCTGCAAACGGCGATAGAGTGTTCTCTTTGTTGCAAATATGGTGTGTTGCATATAGTCATTTGTAGAGGGGTCTGCAATCATGTAAACCCCTATGCATCCAATAAATGCCAAACTCTACTACCACAAGGTAAACTATCGACCATTCTATGTAGTGAAGCAATCCAACATGGCTGATATTAGGATAACACTTAGTCCATCCTTGTTCAATCATGTATTCTGATGCTGTAGGCAAGGAAACATATAAAGGCATAGCCTGGAAATACACATGCTTTTTCCAATAGTAGATGTACCAACACCAGAGACCGCCTGCCACAAAGTATAAGATGACCCCGGCAATGTAATTCCTCAGCCATGTCTGGGCGGTGTGCGGGACCACTTTGCAGGGAGGAAGAGGTCCAAGACCAAATCGTTGTACCAGGATGTTTGCTCCACGAAGTAGTTCAAAGGGTCTTTGGTCAGACAAGGGAGACAGGAAGAGGGAGCCACATACGATGGATGCCTCGTAGCTAGTCTTGAGAAAGGCGAAACAAAGGGCAGTCAACCGATCATCTGATGATGGCTGTTGGGGGTATTGATACTGATGCTCCCGGTCTAGCATCGTGCTCTACTTAAGCTCCAAGAAGTAATCTGCGAACTCGGCAGGGGACTTGCTGCAATGCTGGCCCTGACTTACAAGGCGCTCTGCTTTCTCCTGGATGGCCTTGAAGGAAGGGAAGTTCCCACCATAACTGGGGAAGGCGTCTGTCTTTGCTGAAGCCGAGTCATGAGAGTCTGAGAGAATTACCAAAAGCAGGTTGTCCCCATCAAAAGAGAGCTCCCTCTCATTGCGTCATATGAGAAAACATTCCCCAGTTGTCTTCAGAGCAACAATATGCAAATTCAGTAAGATCCTTCCATCGAGTGTGTGTCGATCCTGTAGTATGGTGATTTCATCTTATCTGAAAAGCTCCTCTGTCCCAAAGATCCCTTTCTTTTTTAGTTTTCTAGTTTTCTCTTTTTCAGCGTCCTCTTACCACGCTACCCCATGAAGGCCTGCTCCCAAAATTCTAAAAAAAACCCCTTTTGAGACCAGGCTGTCCCGTCCCAAAACAACAATTAGGAAACCAATTTTAGCATGAGTCCAGCAGTGTCTTTCCACCAATAAAAAAAAACCCAAGAAGCTTTTATGCTTTTGAGGAATCTTAAAATTCCTATTACAAGAGAACTACTCCACTGCACATCTGCTTGCTCAAGTGCCTTCGCAATAGTCATCACCACCATAATCTTCATTTCATCCAGAAGTTCCAGCACCATTTTAACTCTGTTTGCTTTGGCAAAACCATTAATGACGATTTCAAAGGTCACCCTGTTTGGCGTCATATGCATGTCCTGCATCATTTCTTAAAGATCATCATTGAAATAATCAACTTGATAATGTCCTTTGGCATCGGTTTTTCATATTTTTCTAATACACACACATCATGCATCCAAACAAAATCATACACATGCACTAAGGGAATATGTACACTGGATGCAGATTATCGTAATGCTTCACACAAACAATGAGTCACACGCAGAAATTAACACAAATGCACAACAAAAGAAATGGAGGTATATACGACTCGGATGTGCAGCAACACGACATCCACCCCCTCTAAACCTGCGCATCCTTTGGATGTGCCAACTATCCAGGATCATTCAAGTCCACAAACAGGTCAAGTCCATCTTCTGGTTCTAGTAGACCTGTTTCTCCATCAGCTTCATCATCTATGTTCTCTGCCTCTTCTACTTGTCTTTCTTCTACCTGCTCTTCTTCTGTCAATGCTTCAAGTGCATATTCTTCATCTTCTCTTCTCTTGAAAATCTTGAGTCATTTTCCAGCAATAGGTACCCTCAGTACTGTTCCATCTAATTCAGCCAGCTCATAGGTACCATTGTCAAAAACTTGCTTTACTTCATATGGTCCAAACCATCTTTGAACCATTTTTCTCATGCTACTATGCTGATTTTCTAGACTACTGTCATAGACTAGAACCCAATCTCCTTCTTTTATAGCTCTAGGCCTCAAGCGATGCCTTAAATCAAACCTGTCCTTATTTCTGAGACGGGCTGCCTTCAAACGATCAACTGCTAGCTGCACATCTTCTGTCCTTCTCTCTAGTTGACGAATCCGAAGGACTAACAGCTCTTCCCTTGATAAATTCTCATGCCACGGAAGAACACTCCAAGTGAGAGCACAAATTTCAGTAGGCATGACAGGTTTTTGCCCATACATCAACTCTGCAGGCATGTATCCAGTAGTCACACTATGTGTAGAGCGATCAGCCCACAATGCAAAAGGTAGTAATCTCGGCCAATCTCCAATCCGACCTCTACAAGCTTTTGCCAATGCTTTAACTATTGGCGGATGTCCTCTTTCACTTTTGCCATTTCCCTCTGGATTATAGGCAGTAGTAAGAGCCAATTTAATCCCAAGCTGTGAGAAGAATTCTCTAGCTTCATCTGCATCTAGCTCTCCACGATCAGTTGTAATCTTGCCTATACATCCATACCTGCAAAATACTTCTTCCAATAAGAATTTACAAACTGTAGTGGTGGTCTTCGTCCGCAACGGTCTACCTTCAACATAGTTTGTAAGATCCTCCCTAGCCAAGACAAGATATCTCATTTTCCAAAGTCCCACTGGCAAAGTAACCAAGTCTACCACCCACTTGTAATGCATACATAGTGGATAAGTCGGATGCAACTCATCACGATGTCGCACTAAAGAGTAAAGCTGGCAGTCCCTGCAAGTCTCCACAAAATGAGAAACATCTTTATACATCCCTTTCCACCAGTATCTTTCTTTGATTTTCTCATAAGTAGCCCACACACCTCTATGTCCAGCCCATGAGCTCTCATGAAACTCTCGCATAATCTGTATCTGCATCGCTACATCACAAAATACTCTCAAGGGCAAGCCTCCTCTCTTTCTTGGATGGTTCCAAAGAAAACCATCTTTCAAGAAATACCCATAAGCCTTCCTTCTGATTTTCTTGAATTCATCATCTGTCCAATCAGCTCTTCGAGTCAATGAACTTAGATACTGTCCAATTTGCAGCCACTCATCAACATAAAGTTCTTCAGTAAAGGCTTCAACAGTAGATACATGACAATCATGAACAAGGACAGAAGCAGCAAACTCTGTCTCATCATCTTCTGCAAGCATTGACTCCTCATCCTCATATCTCGCTCTAGAAAGCATGTCAGCAACTGGATTATCTTTCCCTGCCATGTGTCGAAATTCTGGATTCAATGATTTGATATAGGCAATCCACCGAAGCATCGCTATATCTGGAGTTGAGCAACTAGTAATCATGCCAAGCAAAGGCAAACAATCTGTTTCCACAACAACTGAAGCTCCAATAAAATACCCTTTGTCACACTTCAGTGCAGTGACTACTCCCCACAACTCTCTTTTGATCTGCGGGTATCTCCTTTGTCGCTCATTAAGAACTTTAGCTCCAAAGCGGATTGCATACCTATTTCCATCAGCATCATCCTGTCCCACAGCCCAACCTATGCCAATAGGGCTAGTATCAATTGTCAACATGATCGGCCGTCCACACTGATAATCCACCTTGTGTAGAGTAGGAGTTGATTGCAACAGCTTCTTGAGCTTACGCATGGCTTTTGAATGCTTCTCATCCCAATGAAATTTCTACCCCTTTCGAAGCAGCTGATAGAGAACATCTGCTATATGAGCAAAATGAGGAATCCAAATCATGTAAAATACACAAGCTCCCACAAATCTCCGCACCTCTGAAGTAGTCGAGCAATACTCTGTAATCCTGTTTATGGCATCCACCTTTGCAGGAGAAGGCTTTCTGCCATAATATCCAACCATATGCCCAACTATGATAACTTCATTAACACCAAAGACAGATTTCAGCCCTGAAAGTGTCAAATTTACCTCCTCTAATCGTGTCAATATTTGCTCACAAGCAATCAAGTGGTCAGCCACAAACTGTCTACATCCACGCAAATCAAGACTTTCATTCTTTTCTTCCTCTGCACAACCCTTAATAGGCACATCATCTAGAAAAGGCATGGTATACTGCGGAATATAGTCTCGAAGAACTCTATGCATAGCATTCATCATATGAGCAATTGAGTTTGTAGCACCTTGAGGCAAGGTACACATCCTCACAAGACCAATAGGTGTCCGCATAGTAGTAATATCCCTGCTTTCCAAGGCAAGCTGAAACTGATCATAACCTGAATACAAGTCACCTAGAGAATAGATAGCTCATCCTGCAAAAGCCTCAGCAAATTCATCCACAACTGGACCTGTCCCCACATTCCTGATTGTCACATTGTCACTTTGTTCACGGGCTGCATATCCTGAATAAATCTCAAAGTACCATTCTTCTTTGGTACAGTAAACCACCTATTAGAATAGGGTGCAGAAGAGGGTTCCAAAATCCCCATTTTAATCTTCTCATTCAGCAACTCTATCAGCTTTGGCAAGTGTGCTTTAGGCACAGGTATAGGACGTATATTTCATGGTACATGAGGAACAGTGAAGATGACCATAGGTGCAACCAATTCGGGACTAATGCAGCCAATTTCATGTGGAAAGAAAGCAAATGCCTTACCATGACGTCCAAGCATCTCTCTAAAACATTCTAATTCCACTGGAAGCAAAAAATCATCATTTCCAATCTTCAATTCTGCAAGAGTTTCAGCTGTAAACTTATGTCCAATATTCGCAGGGTCCCTCAACATAGGCTGCTTCATAGCTTTTTCAATCTGTTCATCACTATCAGAAGGAAGCGGGCCTGCAACCGGCTTAACCTTCTTATCAACTGTTTTATATTTTGTGTCAACCTTGGCATCATTCAAGCACTCTTTTCTTTGCTGCAATTTCTGCAAATTTTCAGCATCTTTCAACTCTGTTGGGCTGAAAAATTTCAGCCTTTAGCTCTATGGACTGCATGGGTGTAGCCTGAAACTCTGTATGCAGAAATTTTTCTGCATTCAACTCTGTTGGCTGAATGAATTTAGCCCTCGGCTCTATGGATTGCATAGATGCATCCTGAAACTCTGTATGCAGAAATTTTTCTGCATTCAACTCTGTTGGCTGAATGGATTCAGCCCTCTGCAATTCTGTTAGCTGATCAAGATCAGCCATAAATTCAGTTTGCTGAGTTTTCTCAGCCTCTAACTCTGTTTGCAGCATAAAACCAGAAATTTCCTGAAACATATCCAAAGTTTGCACAGGTATGATCTTTGAACCCTTACATACATCAGTTTTCAGCATTGCTCTCATCTCAAACAATGTATCTGCATAAGACATCCCTTCATACAATCCATCTACATGCTCTTCTGCTTGCAAAATTCCTGCATTCTTCAACTCTTTCTCCTTACGGCCAATGTACTGCCTGGCAGCTCTAGGCAAATCTGAAATTTTTTGATAACTCACTGAACTATCTGAAGAAAAACCAACAAAATTATTGGAGAAAGACTGGCTGCCAGGAGGCGAGATCTCCTCTTTTCTCCGCTCTGTACCACTGGCATCTCGCAAGACAGCGGTACCTAATGAAAATCCAACTCCTTCGCAGGTAGTGGTGCCTCACGCAAGGAGTCCCTGTTTCTCGGATGATTTACCCCAACAGTCATAAACTGAACAGCTCGCATACCATCTTTACTGCGTATCCGCGCATAAGCTGACCCATCATCCATCACTTTTGTTTCCATTCTTGCTTCTGTAATGAAAGGCTGTCCAAGAATAATCGGATAAGAGCATGAATCCTGAACAAAGCAATGATAATCCTCTTCAACATTACCAATAGAAATTCTGATACTCGGACAAGCAGCATACATATCACCAGAAGTATTATTTGCGGCTCTCATGCGCCAGCCATGCTCTGCATCCATAGGCCACTTGCCACTCTCATAAACACCTCGAGCAATAAGATTAATCTCAGAACCATGATCAACTAAAGCGATCAAGGAAATTTGTTTCTCTCCAATCCTTACCACTGTCTCAGTGGTTGCTCTAGCCCAATGACTTCGTGAAAAATGGCTGCGAGGAATGAGAATAGGGGTCTCATCATCTTCATACTGCATAGGCTGCACTATTTTATCCAATTGCGGATTAACAGAAGCATTCTCAACCATCACTGCATCATCATGCTCTTCCCCAAGAGCTCCATGCCACAATCCCTGTAAAGCAGGTCCTTCCATCGCATGTCGTTTCCTCCGCAAAAGATCCTGCATCTGATCCTATATTTCTCTTCTAGCAATCCCAAGAGCTTCGCCAACAGTAAAAGCAACTTCACTATTCAAAATTCTTTCATGAAAAATCTTACTCATATCCGTTTGCATATCAAGGTCTGACAAGAGCTTGAATCCTGGCTCTTTTCTTGGTTGCCTCTTTTCTTTCTGCTTGTCTCCCATTGGTTGATCAGAACCTGTTTGAGCTGGAGAATTTGACATAGGTGGAGCTGTAACAGGTGGTGAAACAAAGTCACCCCCTCTAGTCTTTTTGGAGGAGCTAGGACCCTCCTCATCTCTTCTTCTCTTTTCCTCAACCATGGCATCTAAACCCTGCGTTTTAGCCATATAAGCAAAAATAGAATACCTATCAACAGGAGAATCCCATCCTGTTTCTCCTCGGATGCTAGAGCCCACACAAGTCATAGTAGATGTCTGAACTTTCCCTCTTCTCGCTATCTCCAAGGCAGAAGACCATAAAGCAGAGTCTCCATCAGATTTCTGGTCAAGCTGGACTCCAAAAGCTGAAGCATCTCCTCTAACACTCACATAAGCCGATCGCGCAGCCATATCATCAACAAGCTTCTTCATACCTCCCTTACCAAAGTTCGTGTCAAGAGGAGCGCCAGTCTCTGTCAGCCATATCTTCCCATCTTGTCCCCAGAACACTACATTCTTCTTACGTGCTTCCTGAAAAGCATCACAATCTCTGCAGTGTTGGTGCTCTGTACTATCACACCAAATACATCGTCGCCCTTTTCTTTGACCAGCTGGAAAAGCAGTCACTGGAGCAGGTGCTACAGCAGGTACTGACATAAGTTGCTCCTTTAACTTACCAACTTCAGCTTTGACTGCTTCAATCGTCAAATCCGCCAAGCCTTTAATAACATCATCTACAGATAAGGGCACTGGAGTAGCAGGAACTGGTGGATTCACAGTAGGAGGAGTAGGCTTAGGCAAAGAAGTTGCAGCAGGGGTAGAAGAAGAAGTCTCCAAGGATTTTTCAGGAACTGATCCTGTATTTCGATGCAATCTTACTCTCCTGCGCTGCTTCTTAACAAGAGCATTCACAGCATCAATGACATGTCTCCACTCAGTCTTTAAACCTGAATCAGTAGCTTGATCTTCCAAAAGATCATCCAACTTTTCCTGTAAATCAGCATCTGCAGCTTACAAAAATAACTCCACTTTCTGCATCTCCAAAGCTTGCTGTTCAGTCCCATCCAACTGATCATAACGGCTTTCAAACTCTCGCAGAAGAGCGGTAACAGAAAGTCCCTTATTAGGCATAGAAACCCATGCTAAAAAATTCCTGCGATTCATAAGACCTGTATCCTCCAGGAAATATTCATCTTTTAATGCCTTTTTAAATTCAGTCCAACCTGCATGTGCTTCTTGAATTTCTGCAATTCGACCTTCAAGAGCTCGCACCACGATCCGCAAGAAGTAGCGGCTCCAAACATCTTGAGAAACCCCAAAAAACTTCATCTTTTCTTCATACAAATGCAGGTAAGTTGACACTTGCTAGCCATTAAACTGCTTCATCTCCTGTTGGACAGCTTTCAAGGCATCCATAGCATCACTGTCTCGTTTTGCATGAGCTTGCTGCTGCATATACATGGTAAATGACTGAAACAGGTTCTTCATGACATTATCATCTGTCATCTCTTCTTGCGAGTCTCCCATCTTGCTGATGACGCAGCACTTTCACGTCGGGTTCACCAGAAATGTCGTAAAGTTCATGCAAGGGCTGCAGAACACAGGATTCAAGGTACAGCAAGAAATAAAGACTAACAAGAAGATCTCAATAACACAATATTTAATGCCAAGATCATTATATAGTTTGTCAAATGAGATACAAGAAGTTCATGTTCAGAATAAACTAAAGTTTCTCTTAGTCAGCATTGCATCTAAGTGAAAGTATCACTTTGTTTACATTTACATGTATGATGTCATTTACTTTGAACGGAATAATGAGCATTAACTTATAATCCAATCAAGCATGTAAGCATGTCCTTTAGTGCAGTGAACCTTCTGTTGTTCCACACATCTGATTTCAGATGCTTTCAGAGATTTTTTATCAAATTCAGATCACAACAGCAGCAGGTACATCAGACCAGCAGAAACTTTCAGCAATCCAACTCCTGTTTTTGAGCAACAAGGGTTCTCAATTGGGATTGTTTATGCATAAGAATAGTCATTCCCTGTTTTCTAGCATAACCTCTTGAAGACACCCATAGCCACTGTTTGTCTCATATCAGGAGCAACAAAAATTGACCAAAGAACCATCCACATAAGCATGGCTGCCAAAAATGCATACGAGATTTTTGCTGCTTCAGGAAGTTCCCATAATTATGCATGTATATTGTATGGTGGATGGTATGATAGCCTGCACCCATGATTGGCCAAATTTTTCCATGGATACAGTCATGAATATTGGTGGTCCAGACAGCCTCCAGAAATATGAGAGCAACATGAGTTATAAAGTGGGTCGGTATAAACAGAATTGCTATCACATGTGGACAGGCCTGCAGAATCCCATCCACTGGGTGAAATGCCAACCCTGCGAACGGCGATAGAGTGTTCTCTTTGTTGCAAATATGGTGTGTTGCATATAGTCATTTGTAGAGGGGTCTGCAATCATGTAAACCCCTATGCATCCAATAAATGCCAAACTCTACTACCACAAGGTAAACTATTGACCATGCTATGTAGTGAAGCAATCCAACATGGCTGATATTAGGATAACACTTAGTCCAGCCTTGTTCAATCATGTATTCTGATGCTGTAGGCAAGGAAACATATAAAGGCATAGCCTGGAAATACACATGCTTTTTCCAATAGTAGATGTACCAACACCAGAGACCGCCTGCCACAAAGTATAAGATGACCCCGGCAATGTAATTCCTCAGCCATGTCTGGGCGGTGTGCGGGACCACTTTGCAGGGAGGAAGAGGTCCAAGACCAAATCGTTGTACCAGGATGTTTGCTCCACGAAGTAGTTCAAAGGGTCTTTGGTCAGACAAGGGAGACAGGAAGAGGGAGCCACATACGATGGATGCCTCGTAGCTAGTCTTGAGGAAGGCGAAACAAAGGGCAGTCAACCGATCATCCGATGATGGCTGTTGGGGGTATTGATACTGACGCTCCCGGTCTAGCACCGTGCTCTACTTAAGCTCCAAGAAGTAATCTGCGAACTTGGCAGGGGACTTGCCGCAATGCTGGCCCTGACTTACAAGGCGCTCTGCTTTCTCCTGGATGGCCTTGAAGGAAGGGAAATTCCCGCCATAACTGGGGAAGGCGTCTGTCTTTGCTGAAGCCGAGTCATGAGAGTCTGAGAGAATTACCAAAAGCAGGCTGTCCCCATCAAAAGAGAGCTCCCTCTCATTGCCTCATATGAGAAAACATTCCCCAGTTGTCTTCAGAGCAACAATATGCAAATTCAGTAAGATCCTTCCATCGAGTGTGTGTCGATCCTGTAGTATGGTGATTTCATCTTTTCTGAAAAGCTCCTCTGTCCCAAAGATCCCTTTCTTTTTTAGTTTTCTGGTTTTCTCTTTTTCAGCGTCCTCTTACCACGCTACCCCATGAAGGCCTGCTCCCAAAATTCTAAAAAAAACCCCTTTTGAGACCAGGCTGTCCCGTCCCAAAACAGCAATTAGGAAACCAATTTTAGCATGAGTCCAGCAGTGTCTTTCCACCAATTAAAAAAAACCTAAGAAGCTTTTATGCTTTTGAGGAATCTTAAAATTCCTATTACAAGAGAACTACTCCACTGCACATCTACTTGCTCAAGTGCCTTCGCAATAGTCATCATCACCATAATCTTCATTTCATCCAGAAGTTCCAGCACCATTTTAACTCTGTTTGCTTTGGCAAAACCATTAATGACGATTTCAAAGGTCACCCTGTTTGGCGTCATATGCATGTCCTGCATCATTTCTTAAAGATCATCATTGAAATAATCAGCTTGATAATGTCCTTTGGCATCAGTTTTTCATATTTTTCTAATACACACACATCATGCATCCAAACAAAATCATACACATGCACTAAGGGAATATGTACACTGGATGCAGATTATCGTAATGCTTCACACAAACAATGAGTCACACGCAGAAATTAACACAAATGCACAACAAAAGAAATGGAGGTATATACGACTCGGATGCGCAGCAACACGACACCGGATCGGATGCTGGATGCATTCGGAGAAAGGGATTTACACCTTAGCAGTTGGCCAAATAAAACGACCACTTGATTGATTGTGTTTGTATAGTTTAGGAGCACTATTTGTATTGCTTTGCTCAAAGAACCAAAGATGGAAAAATAATTAATGCTTCAGGTTGAAGGCTTGGAGGGAGAAGCAGCATTAGTTACCCCCGACTGTCTGCCTGACCCTAACTAAGGGGGTTGTTAGCCGCACCGGGAATGTGGACCAAACCTGCCACGAGAGGTCTCTCCGTTGGGTGCTACTTGGAGCATGAGGATGCTTGGGTGCCAGAGGGGGCTCTGGTCGTAAATCCCTTGCCTTGCGGGCCTTGCACAAGAGGTCGACCTGACTCGGGATTGGATCTTGAGGCCCGCATACTAGTCTACGGGCAAAAACTTGAATTAGTAATGCCTTTAGGCAGATTATGGATTTCCTTCGGGCGGATTATGGATTAGCCTACGAGCTAGATTATATGATGTATTCCAAAGATTGATTAATAAGATAACTTATTGAAAAGGAACTTGTTTGACACCGTTTTTCTATGTCAAGTGCTAAGATTACGTGAAGGAATCGGTGATTAATTGGCTAATTAAGGAAGCTGTTTTTGCGTGTCAAACTAAATGTGGTAGGTAATTAGACAACTAAAGAAACCCCGAGGAAAGTGCGGTGGATGTGGCCATGGGTTCGTCCTACCGATGGGTAGTCGTGGTTGGCCGAGAACTTTTCTCAACAGAATTGACAGCAAGGTAACGATGACTTAGAATCTAGGAAGCTAGAATCTTGATTTGTGCTGTTTTAGGGGAGCGGAATGGGACTATGCCTTATGGACAGAGAAGTTGAGCTTTGCATCCCTCTCATTTTCCATTCTCCTTGAACCAAGTGCAGCATGAATCCGCTTCGACCCTGACATTTCTACGTAAACTAGTTCATTTGGGGTTCGATGCTAGCTATTGTTCTAGGAATTTGACCACCAGGAGAACCTTGTTTTAGGGTAGTCCTAAGTGGGAAACGGCCGGATTGCTTCCACTTCATGGCAGACTCGGGAGGACCTAGACAGAAAACCCCGTGACATTCCGTGGGAGTGCCGGGCAGCATTTTCTAGACTCTCTTTCCGATGGGCTACTTAGACGTGTCCGCAAGCAAACAGGTAGACACGTTACAGTTGGTATCAGAGCGAACCAACGAAGGATCTGTCTTTATAAGAAAACTTAATAAGGTGAAGTAAAGAAAATGTTGGTGTTAAGAACATTTCGTTACTTAATTATCAATGCTGACTTGCAGAGTCATGAAGCATGGAACAAATTCTTGGTGTTGTGAATTATGTTTATGAGACTGTGATGCGTGCATCAGATTATCAACGGAGGATCAATATGATGAATTTCCTAGACCGCATCTACAATCCATCACCCTTGTATATGGAACGGAGATGGATGGGTGTTTCACGGATTTATTACATAGCTGCCCACCGATTTGCATACCTTCGAACCAACCTAAAGAGAAACGAGTGGTCGGAGGACATGAAGAGATCGTGAAGCTGTTCATCTTTGTTGAGGCTCACGCAAATGCAACCCTACATGTCGAAGGTCGGAAGGTCAAGCAGAACACGTATGTGTACAAGGAAGTGACCCGAATAATCCGTGCTGACAGAATCAAGGCGTTGGGACGTTACGAGAAGAACCGGTACCAAAGGAAAGGATACCCTAATCTTCCAATGACCTATCGATTCGTGAAGATCCATGACCCAAGTCCATATTATTACCGAGTTCTCGTTGCTGAATGCAACACAACCTTATTCTCCCCAAATTAATGTATCAGCTTGTTCCCTCTCCCCAAGAATAATTGTACGCCGAAAGGGCTATGCCCATATGAATGAAATAAGACTATTTTTATCAATGATTATCTTGAGTTAATATTGATAAAGAAGTAAAGAGATTTGGTCACTTGGCTAAAGGCTAAAGTGGGCATGTAATGTAATGTGGAATTCCTACTAAGAGGAAGGCCAAAAATTCAATTGGCCAAAGCATCTCGGATAATAAAGGGAGTTAGAAAGGGACTACCTGTCTACTTGATTAAGCTAAATAAGCTAGATCAGACTCACGAGTCTAGTGAAGAACCTTCATGGCTAAAGGAGTACGTAGACGTATTTCCTGAAGAACTGACAGAACTTCCGCCTCAAAGGGAAGTTGATCATGAAAACAAGCTAGTGCCAGGAGTTGCACCAATTGCAAAGACGCCATATAGAATGTCCATCCCGGAAGTAATTGAGCTGAAGGAGCAACTCAAGCAACTGTTAGATCATGGCTACATCCATCCTAACAGTTCACCATGGGGAGCTCCAGTGCTGTTCTAGAAGAAAAAGGATGGAATGCTTCGGTTGTATATTGATTACAGAGGGTTGAATCAATCAACCATTAAGAACAAGTAACCTATTCCAAGAATAGATGAACTTCTTGACCATCTTCAAGGTGTGAAGATCTTCTCCAAGATTGATCTCAGGTCTGGATACTATCAGATAAGGATCAAGGAAGAAGATATCCCAAAGATGGCATTTAGCACAAGATATGGACATTTTGAGTTCCTGGTCATGTCATTCGGGCTGATGAATGCACCTGCCACCTTCAATAGGTTAATGCAGGATATCTTTAGGCCATATCTTGATGACTTCGTACTTGTCTTCTTCGACGATACCTTAGTCTACTCCAAACAGGAAGAACATCATGAACCTTAGCTTTGCATTGTCCTTGAGACAATGAGGGCACACAAGCTTTATGCCAAAAAGAAGAAGTGTGCATTCTTCAAACAACAGATTGAATATTTAGGATTCATTGTTATAGCTGAAGTTTCAGTAGACCCAGCCAAGGTCAGAGATATTTTAGAATGGCCAATATCAACAATTGTCAAAGAAATATGCAATTTTCTTGGATTGACAAGGTGGTACAGG
The DNA here is from genome assembly GCF_053477565.2 of Lygodium microphyllum. Classification (NCBI taxonomy): domain Eukaryota; kingdom Viridiplantae; phylum Streptophyta; class Polypodiopsida; order Schizaeales; family Lygodiaceae; genus Lygodium; species Lygodium microphyllum. Next base: position 27,574,263 of record NC_141137.1, read on the forward strand.
GTCTTTATCAAAAACTATGCTTTGATTGCAGCACCACTGACGGATCTACTGAAGAAGCAAACATCGATTTTATGGTCACCAGCTGAACAATCCAGCTTTAATAAACTAAAGAAAAGCTTGGTATTATACCTATCTTGAAACTTTTGGACCTTAGTAAGGAGTTTGAAGTAATAACTGATGCTAACACACTTGCATTAGGATGTGTGCTTATACAAGAGGGTCATCCTGTAGCATACTCTTCAAGGAAACTGAAGAGCCATGAGAGGAATTATGCTACTCATGATCTGCAGCTGTTAGGTGTCATCCATGCTCTCAAGCTTTGGAGACACTACTTGCTGGGTAACAAGTTTACCTTCGTGACGGATCATAAAAGTCTCAAGTGGATCTTTACCCAGAACGAGCTCAACATGAGGCAACGTCGATGGATTGAAGTGCTGGAGGAATATGGTTTTGAAATCAAATACCGGCCTGGAAAGGAGAATGTAGTTGCCGATGCACTTAGTCGCAAGGCATTTCTAAATTCTCTAATCTTGCAAGATCCATCAACAGCTAGATCTCTAGCCACAAAGGTATCCATGCTAAACAATCCAATACTTGAGCTAGCTAAAGAAGAGGCACGCCATGATCCATCCTATCAGAAGTTGCTAAGGCAGATCCCTATGAAGGATCAAGACTCGAAGCTACAGGCTAAGTATCAAGAATTCTCTATCAATAGTGGACTTGTCTACTATAGAACGAGATTATGTATATCGGCAAGCCAGTCACTCAAGAAAAAGATACTTTGGGAAGCTCATGACACCCCTTTCTAAGGACATCCTGGCTATGCCAAGACCCTCAATGCAGTTAGAAAGAGCTATTACTAGGAAAGGCTTAAAGGTGACATCCTCAAATATGTCACAGAGTGTTTGTCTTGTCAACGCATTAAGGCCGAACATGTCAAAATGCCACGGAAGTTGCAACCACTTGACATACCCCAAATGAAATGGGAATTCATCAGTATGGATTTTTTTGTTGGTCTACCCCAAGTTCAGGGAGGATACAAGTCCATTATGGTTGAGGTTGATATGCTCACTAAGGTTTCACATCTTATTCCTCTTAAGACAAACTATAAAGCCTCAGACATTGCAATGTTATTTATCAAGGAGATATTCAAACTGCATGGGTTGCCCAAAAGAATCATTAGTGATCCTGACTCTCTCTTCACATCACACTTCTCGAGGGCTATCTTGGAAGCCATTGGGACTCAACCGTCTGTTTCAGTATAGCTTAGCCTCCCCAAACTGATGGTCAAACAGAGCGAGTCAACCAAGTCATTGAAGACATGCTAAGGGCACACTGTTGCGGTGAACTGAATAGGTGAGTTCAATATTTGCCACTAGTTGAGTTTGCCTACAATGCTTCTTTTCAACAAAGGATCCAGATGACCCCTTTTCACTAAAGGAGACACGGTCTTCATTTGTGTACGTCCAAAGTCCTTAGGTGAATGCAAGAAGCTAAGTCCAAGATATTGTGGACCCTACAATATCCTCAAGTGCTTAGGGCCTAATGCTTACAGACTTCAACTCCCTACGAACCTAAAGGTTCATAATGTATTCCATATCAGTCTACTGAAAAAGTATGTACCTAACCCTAGTCATATACTTGATGATCAACAAGTTGTAATGCCTAGCCAAGGAGTCCTTGAGCTATGGCCTAACAGGATCTTAGATGTTAAGGAGAGACATTTGAGATCCAGAACCTTGAGAGAATACCTCATCCAGTGGAAAGATTATCCCGAGGAGGATGCCACTTGGATGGATGAAAGTGCTCTCAACCAACAATACCCCCAGTTCTTCTCGAGATGAGGACATCTCGATTCCTCTAAGGGGGATAGAATGTAATATTTCCGCTCAAAATATTAAGTTGGCCTTAGACCCCGCACACCTTGCGCAATAAGGCACCCCAAAGTGATCTCCCACATCGTAAATGTTGGCAGTTAAACACTTACCCCGCACGCACGATAATAATCCCCATCCGCGTTGTGCAAATAAGGCCGAGGTTTAAAATCCGCAAGCCACACGAGAAACACCCCTTACGTAAAGGAAAATTTATTATTTACCCCCTCCCCTCAGCCGATACATGGTAGGGGAGTGGGAGTGGAGCTAAGTGGAGAGAGGGAGTGGAGCTAATTGGAGAGAGGGAGGAGTGTGGTGTGGGGATGCATGAGGGAGGGAAGGCATGAAAGCCCTCCACATGGTGGATCTCTCCCCCCTTACACACTATAAAACCTCCCCCCTGGAGCTTGGGGGGAGGCACGAAGAGAGAGAAGACAAGGTCATGCAATCAGAGGATCACCTCCACACCGTGAATTTCACCGGACTGCCGCCTGCAGTCGCGTTGCTGCTCCACTCCATCGCCATCATCAGCATCTTCATCATCAATCTCCTCTTCCAATCATTACCCCCCCCTCCACATCATTCTGTTAAGAGCAAAAGCTTCTTGGAAGCTTCCTTAGAAGCTTCTAAAGGCAAGCTTCCATAAGCCTTGTGCATACGGCTTATCCCCGGGATTTTAAAAACCCAAGCCTCCAAGGCCCTGATCCTGTGCAGGAGACGAAGATCGCGACTGTGAGTCTTCAGGATGCGTGAGTAACCCAAGGGAAGCTGCTGCAACAAAAAAAATACGCTGCATGAATGGCCCAAAAAAAAAAGATGTAGGGCACACGTGCGGAAGTCTCGAACCCAAGTCTACGCGTGGGTATTCCTACAATTTCTCATGCCCAGGTCCTATGAGTTTAATTCCACATAAAATAAATGCATTAGGCATGTTTAACTCCATGGAAAGAATGCATTTACGCTTGTCTCTAATTCATGTAGTAAAGATAAAATACATTTGGAAAATTATCTCCTTGAATGATTTACAAGGGTTAGTGCATGTCATGCAATTGGGTTGCTTGCATTTCCAAGCTGAAATTCCTATGCGCATATTGCTTAGGTTTAAAGGATGAAATTGTTTAAATGCATCTTTGACTGACTGCGGAAAAGAAAAGTGCATAAGTCATTTAGGTAATTTTCTACTTGTAGATTCAAATGGCATAATCATTGTTGATGTTGTCCAAGTAGTTGCATTGCATATAAATGAAACCATGGACTTGCATGTTGCATGCGAAGATGCTTGTATTTTAAGACAGGTAAAGTGTCGTAGAATGAATTAAGTCAATAATAATCTTATGACATTCGTCATGCATGAACTTCATCTATCAAAGTTGTAACTAGAAAAGGTTGCATGTCATATGAAAGCCTGAAATTCAATTGCATTAAACGAAAGGTTGTAGGCAAATTCTTAGTGTAAATCCAAGTAGGTTTTATGCGGATTACCCCCAAATTGTCAATCATTATGATTCTAGCAAGGAAAATAAATGGTCAATTGCAAACCCTATAGTTGCATTTAAGGGAATGTCTATGATTTGCATACTTACATGGAACGTTGCATCCTGAATCTATTTATTTGCATCTCTTAGGAAAAGTATTTGCATCTCTTTTGAGCAAAGATCATTCTTGTCGCAAGACAATTAGATAGTTTTAGGTAGATCATTTGTAATGTTATAACCCTTAAGGGATTCGTAAAAGCTTAACTAGATGGTATGATGAACACTTCAAAGTGCTAGGTAGGGTTTAGCGCGTTGAAAATTATGCCTAATATCCCACTTGGGACGCCAAGTCAAGACTTTTGATCCCAAAGGCCCTACCCACGTTCACGGAACGTTAGGGTTAGCTGAACACCAATACAATAACGATCTAGGGATTTACCCTAAGGATCGATCGACCTAATACTAAAACTCTGATTGAGTTTAGAAACCCTAGGTCCGAATGTTGTTGCCCTAGTATAGTTAGGGTTGGGTTGGGTCAAGAGGACTCCCAAACCCTACATCCTGAACAAACATAATCCTTGACCAAGAAATGCTGTTTGATGGGTGAAATGATCCCATGAGTTAGGTGCAACACTTGTGCAACAAGTTGCAATGTCACATGGCTTTGTGGTTTAATCACAAGATAGATTTTCCTCTCCTTGGAATAAGGTTGGCAGGCTCTAGCGCAAGTCTAACTTGCAAAAGGATGAGTAGTCATCCCGCTACATCACCCTTCTTGGGCTGATTTTCCAAGTTAAGGGAATATATGTATTGCCTAGTAAGCAAAGGATCAATCAAGTTAGAGCGCCATGGTCGCCAGGATTTACTGTCTTAACTTAAGAAACATAAGGTGTTGGTTAATTTGGGTTGAGAGGGTATAAACCCTAACCCAAGGGTAAAAGGGTAAACAAGCAAACCCTTGGGGATCTTGCCAAGTTGCAATTGATCCCGGATCAGATATGCTGGATGCATTCGGAGAAAAGGATTCACACCTTAGCAGTTGGCCAAATAAAAGGACCACTGGATTGATTGTGTTTGTACAGTTTAGGAGCACTGTTTGTATTGCTTTGCTCAAAGAACTAAACATGGGAAAATAATTAATGCTTCAGGCTGAAGGCATGAAGGGAGAGGCAACATCAGTTACCCCCAACTATCTGCCTAACCCTAACCAAGGGGGTTCTTAGCCGCGCTGGGAACGTGGACCAAACCTGCCATGAGAGGTCTCTGCGTTGGGTGCTACTTGGAGCAGGAGAACGCTTGGGTGCCAGAGGGGGCTCTGGCCATAAATCCCTTGCCTTGCGGACCGCCCTACACAAGAGGCCGACGTGACTCGGGATTGGATCTCGAGGCCCGCATACTAGTCTATGGGTTGAAACTTGGATTAGTAATCCTTGAGGATTGCTGGATTGCCTTCAAGCGGATTAGGGATTGCCTTCGGGAAGATTATGGATTAGCCTATGGGCTAGATTATATGATATATTCCAAAGACTGGTTAATAAGATAACTTGTTGAAAAGGAACTTGTTTGACACTGTTTTTCTATGTCAAGTGCTAAGATTACATGAAGGAACTGGTGATTAATTGGCTAATTAAGAAAGCTATTTTTGCGTGTCAAACTAAATGTGGTAGGTAATTAGACAACTAAAGCAACCCCGAGGAAAGTGCGGTGGATGTGGCCATGGGTCTGTCCTACGGATGGGTGGTCCCGGTTGGCCGGGAACTTTTCTCAACAGAATTGACAGCAAGGTAACGATGACTTAGAATCTAGGAAGCTAGAATCCCGATTTGTGTTGTTTTAGGGGAAGGGAATGGGACTATGCCTTATGGGCAAAGAGGTTAAGCTTTGCATCCCTCTCGTTTTCCATTCTCCTTGAACCAAGTGCAGCATGAATCCGCTTCGACCCTGGAGTTTTTGCGTAAAGTAGTTCGTCTAGGGTTCAACGCTAGCTATCATTCTAGGAATTTGACCACTAGGAGAACCCTGTTTCAAGTCAGTCCTAAGTGGGAAACGAACGGAATTCTTCCTCTTCATGGCAAACTCAGGAGGACCTAGATCGCAAACCCCGTGACATTCCGTGGGAGTGCTGGGCAATGCTTTCTAGACTCTCTTTCCAATGGGCTGCTAAGACATGTCTGCAAGTAAATAGGTAGACATGTTACAAGTCCAATGGTGTTTAGGAGAGCTAATAAACAATGGAAAACATAGAAAAGAGTGGGTCATGATAGGAATACAGGCTTATCTTGAAATTGCTGGAGTCTATATTGATATTTTCTTGTCCCCGACACTTGAGCTTGGTGAAGAGAGTCCATTTAGCATCAAAAGTGGCAAACTTATTCCAAATCTCCAGATCTTGGATTATAAAACATGCCTCTTATGCACTATCAAATAATGTTATTAATAAGGAGAAATTCTTAGACGTGTAGCAATCATGTCACTTCATTGTATTGCTCATTAAATATTTTCGAGACTTTCATCAAAATAATATTCTTCCAATACGTCTCACAGGATCTGATGCAGTTGAAAACTTTTTCAGCAAGGTTAGCAACATGGTTGGGCAAGAGTGTACTTATGACTTGATGGACATGTTGCAGAGTATAGGGATCTTGAATAGGCTTTCACATTTTTAATGCAAGGAGCATGATGTGAAATTTGGATGGGCCCATAAGAAGAAAGAATATGTATGGAGAGAGTTAAATCTCAAAGAAACCATGAAGAAAGCAGATTTAAGTGATTACAAAAGTGTTTCGACTGATGAGAATATCATGGATGCCTTGAAAATGGGACTACAAACTACTCAACAAATTTGTGAAGATTTGCAAATGAAGCCAAAAGGTAAAGAGGATAAGAAATGCTAGCTAGAGCCTTGGTCTGAAGGCTTATTTGAGGCTTACACCAATTCAAATCTACAATATTCTAATATAAATTAGGAATATTTAGTTATTATCGATGGAGTGGATTCAGAGGAGGAGGTATCTACAAGTGAGATAAGACATGCGGTAGACTCTATGTTGGATGAAACAAATGAAGTGAGCCTAGTATTGGAGCTTGAGAATAGTAGGTTTCTTTTTAAGTCTACATTGGTAAGCCAACTCAATGGCAATCCCACATTATCCAAGGATAGGCTTACAAGGGTGCAACAAGGAGTATACTATAGTAAGGAGGAGAAGTATCAAACTCAAACAAATGATCATTTGTTTGGTATTTGTTCAGATTGTGCTGTGTTCTTCCAAGACGAGAATACCAGTGGAAGAATCACAAGGTCATCAAAGAAAAGCTCTTCAAGAAGTATGAGACCATATAAAAGTCAAATTTTATGGTACTTGGAATGAGTTCAAAAGATGAGAAGAAAAGTTGGAGGTGCTTGTGTGGATTATAAGAGAGGGTTTAGCCTCTCAAATAGGCCATTTGGAGGTAGAGAATCAACTTGGATGGTATCAAAAATCAAAGGGACTAAGGAGTTTTACATATGATTTGACAAACCTTGATATGGTAGATATTGAAAGTATCATTTCCCTTGCAAATATCACATATGATTGCAACAATAACAAATATGAACTTGATGAACATGATTGGAAGATCTTTAATGAATTTGTAAATGACCATTGAGAATAGGTAAAGAAACATTGTTTTTTCTCTTCTTCAATATTGCTTGCTATGTAAAATGATTTTAAAAAATGCATTGCCAATGTCTTTTTTTGGCATTTTCCTTGATGTTAATTACTTATATTTTTATATTGCTTTAGGAACATGACTAATGGACTATCATGATGCATCTACAAATGTGAGAGCGAGGATGGAGCCTGCATCATTGACAATGTTGGGGTACTAAGTAGAACACATTTATGGGCTAGATGAAAATTTGTATATTCACCTTTTTTGTATAGCTATATCTACTTTATAAAAGAAAACTAGGTAAGTTTTACAAATATGTGAACATAAAAAATCATGGGTTTAATTACATCATCATGCAAATAAATTTGGAATTTAGTCATGTTCCATAGAAAGACAATATGTTTTTTCATCTAATATAGCTACTTTCTCTGACTACAAATCAGGCTCATATTCATTGTGCCTTATTTTATGGCTTGATAATATTGCAACTAGGTGGAAATTTTAGAGTATTTGTTTCTTGTTATCTCTTAATTTTTTCAAAACTGTAACTTTATTCATAAAATTCTAAATTTTACCATTGGATGTTATATATCATGAAGATAATTTGCAAAGCTTCATCATCCCTAAAAAAGCTAAACTCTTTTATGAACCCTTAAGAGCTAGTTGTGATCAATTCTATGATAAAAATAGTGTTTTCTATTTATTACATAAGGATTTCTAAATTCTTTTCTTTAAAAAAATTTACAGTAAGGGATATATAAGTTATGGTAAGAAGTTATAGAAGGGTTTTAAAAAAGTACAAAAAAGGTTATATAGGGATATATAAAACATGCCATGAACGCACATCATATATAGGATTTATACATAGTGACCCCCCCCCGGCGGCGAAACTTAAGGGTTGTGTTGTAGCATAGAATGTCCTTGAGAAGTGGGAAGTTGATGCTATTGGACCCATATCCATCAGAACAAGGGAAAATGTGTATGTACTTGCTAAGGTTGATATATATTTTCAAAGTGGATAGAAATTAGAGCCATAATATATATTAGGAAGAAGTATGTGGACAATTTCATTTATGAGGACTTTTATGGGACAATTTTGGAGATTGTTTTAGAGACTTTATTGAATAATGATAGGGTTTAGTCTCCTTAATACATTCCACTATCCCAAATGAAATGGTATGATGAGAGTTTTAATATGCATCTTGTTGCTATATCGACAAATATGAAATGGAAAATTTTTAAATTTCCCCCCCCCCCCTATCGCTACTGTCACGTGGCAGGGGGGGAAATGACAGTGATGAGCACAAGGAGGGAGGGCCGATGATGCGGGGAAAGAAGGGGAATATGATAACATTATCTAGGAAGAAGTAGAAGTGGCCGATGATCACAAAGATGATGAGGGAGAGGACAAGAATGAGGCTACCGGCCTAGAAGTCGCCATGTAGATTAGGTGGTGGGGGAGACCACCACCACTCTACTCCCTCCCCACGATCTCTTCCCCCCTAATAATACCCCCCTTACCACCTATACAATCCCCCCCCAATCATAAGAAAAAGAAAAGGAGGAGGGCCTCGACCTACTGCTACCCGTGAGAAAGAGAGACACAAAGAGAGAGAGAGAGAGAGAGAGAGAGAGAGAGAGAGAGAGAGAGAGAGAGAGAGAGAGAGAGAGAGAGAGAGAGAGAGAGAGAGAGAGAGAGAGAGAGAGAGAGAGAGAGAGAGAGAGAGAGAGAGAGAGAGAGAGGGAGAGAAAGGGAGAGGTGAGCAGAGAGAGAGAGAGAGACAGAGGGAGTGAAAGAGAGAAGAGAGAAAGACAAAGAAGAAGAAGAAGAAGAGTGAGAGAGGTTAAGAGAGAGAAAGGGAGAGAGAGAGTGACAGAGAGAAAGAGAGAGAACCTTCCAAGAAGGTTCTCCTTCTCTTCCCCTCCTTAGAGGGTGGTCACACGTGTTGTTCTCCTCCCCCTTGTTCCACTTGGATTATCCACAGAGTATTTCACTTCCCCATTGGCCCCACTAATCGAGCACAAGGTGCGGGAGTCTTGTGTGACTCGCCTGTAAGAGAGACAAAGATCGAGAATGGCCCCCAAGCAAAGAATGACGTGCGCAGATGGAAACCGCACAACGAGCAACAAAGCCTCGGGCAAGAGTATCACTGCCAATCCAACTGCGATATTGGTCATAAGTAATGTATTTCCAACGTAATAGACACTTGTTTTGATTCCCACATGAGAAAGCATTAGGCTCGTATTCTGCCACACAAGAATAGGACATTGAAAAGTATAATGTGCATTGCAAGTATTCAAAGGATTTAGTTCCCCAAATGCGTGTATCAAGAGGAGATAATTGTATTTTGATGCCATGTGAGGAATTCATAAACAAAAAAAATGCTTTAAGCATTGTCAACTTCCCATCCTCACAATAGTAGGTGCATTTCCATCACTTCGAAGATATATGTTGCAACTTGCATGCCTGATGGATTGCATGGCAAGCAACTTAGCCTAGAAGAGAATCATCTTCGAAGCTCTAGACCTTTGCACAAGCTCTCGTTAATAGCTCATGTTTGATAGATTGGGAGTCTTGATATTGTGCCTAGCTAGTGTAGACAATAATCATTAGGATTAAAACTAAGACGCCTTGAAATCTATCTGATAGCAACTATGTTTATCAATCCTATTCGGGGTTGGGCTACATGCAACAAAAACTCTAGGGCAAGCGAATAGCTCATGGATTGGGAAACCCTAAGTCGAAGGAAAGACCAATGCTTTTGTACTTGTTGGAAAGAAGGCTATGTGATCGATCAATGTAAGGAGACTACTAGGAATTATGTCTTGTACAGTGTTTGAAACCTTAACATATGCCTTAGTCAAAAGAAGGGTGTGCTAAGTAAATTTTACATGGAACCGCTCCTTATTCCAAGGGGGAGAGAAAATACGCGATGGAAAGGTTATCGCGACTATTCCTACAATGTTTGGAAAATGATACCATTGTTTTTAATGATTGATCAAACAATGTCCTAAATGCTTTTGCATTAAATTGAATTTTGGATGTGATTTGGATGATTATTCCAAGTGCTTGTGTTTGATGGTAAATGCATGGAAAGGGTCAGTGATGAAAAGTTGCCATGGGAAATAAAGGAATGTTTTCTTGGAAGATGATATTAGGCTAATTGCATTGATTGTGCTTGATTCGTAATTGGATTAATTAAGGAAGGATATTTTGCACGGGTGGTTCATCTCCAAGGTCATGCCACATTTCAACCCGAGAGGGCAGTGCTCGATTCACAAGCCAAAGGTCGAGTGGTGAAAAGGAAAACCACGGAAGTTTTGTCTCTCTCCTAGGTCGCTTGGGGTCAGTGGAGCTCTACACTTCTTTCAAATGAAGTGGAAAATTTTCATAGATTTATAAGAAGATTTTCTGATGGTATCTGCTAGTTAGTGGATTTGGATGGAGAATTGTACAAGAGAAGAGTAAATGATTAAAGAATAAAGAAGTATGAGTTAAGAATCCTAGTAATGATAAAGAAAATTGGATAGGAGAAGATGCTCTAGAGGAACCTTCTATTTATAAGGAGAAATGTACATTTGCATGCTTGCTAGGGCTCTTTGGCCACCATTGAGCTTGAATTCTCTATTACTTTGGGGGTAGCAAACTATGTGAGGCTTCTTCATGAAGCTCTAAAAATGACTAAGGAGGATAGAAGATTAAAATAAAGAAACTATGGTGAGTGAAAACATGAATGGTTTTGTGCCTCTTAATACATAGGATCTAGATGGTTTTAGCAACTATTTCCTTGTTTTTTATGGGAGAGTGTTATAAGGTTTCTACAACCTTGGAGGCATAGTCATGTTATGAAGGTTGATTCTTTGAAACAATAATGGAAGTTGAGATAAGATGTGGTCCTATTTAGCTAGTAAGGGAGGTGGTCAAATAGTCCAAGAAAGACACCTTATTGCCAGATAAGAGAAAACAAGTATCAAAAGCTAACCAGACTGAGAAAGGAGGTTACACTATTTTAAAAATTTGATTGAGAAACAAACAAGTATATAGATCAAGAGCCTTTAAGTTTATTGGCAAGAAATTCGATTTATGACATGTTAAAGTATTTGGATGTATTGTATATGTACATATAATTAACAAGCTAAGAAACAAGTCGAATCCCAAAGTTGAAAAGTTGATATTTTTTGGCCATTTCCTTGAGAGAAAGGATTATAGTCATTATAGTATAGTTATAAGTAAGACGAGAGAGAGTAGAGATCTAACATTTCTTGAGATGAGTAGGTGATATATTGTTGAAAGACATATTGTTGTAGATGATGTGAAAGAAAAAGTGGTTGTATAGAAAATGCACATCCAAAGTCACAGACTATTGAGAGACCATGGAGTAGCAAGCTGTATGCAAATAGTAGTCCTAGAAGTATAGAAAATGTACCACAAAAGGGAACATAAAAAATGATTGAGCCACTCAGTGTGCTAAATGTTTCTATAGGATAATTATATGAAGATGGTGAGTTTGGTGGCTCAAATTAGAGTATGGATCAAGAGTTTGGTATTCTAGTTATGCATAAATTTAGTATAAAGAAAATCAAGGCTAATGTGCAAGGATCATAGAGTGCTCTATAAGTGTGTAGGTCAATAGGAATAAGGTATATTATGAATAGATTGACCTATGATGGTTATGTTACTCGCTAATATGCATATATGGAAAATGTTATAAAATTAGTTGAGATCACTTTTTTTGGAAAAGCTATTGGTAATGTGCATTTGGAGAAAGCTGTGGATTAAGAAATTGTTGCTGTAAAGTTCTAAATCTCCTTCCTCGTGTGAACTACCCCTTATAGGAAAGGGGGATAATGTTGAGGCAATTTTATTAATTTCTTGACGATAAATGCAATTTTTTTTTCCTTATTCCCCCCCCAGCCGACAGTTGTGCTGGAGGGGGAGGAATAGAAACCATGCGGAAGCTCCTCGGTGGGAGCTCGCAGGGTGTTATGGCCATGCCTCGCGACACATTGGAGGGGAAGCATCTCCCTCCCCTCCCCTATTTAAATCGAGGAGGACGAAGAGGGACAGGGGAGCACTCCATTGATGCTTAGGGGAGGACTGCACCTGAGCCATCGAACTGCCATCATTGAGGAGGAGCCGAACGCTGTGAGAGGGAGAGGATGAGGCGTTGATCACCGCCGAAGGCCAGGACGGCATCGCCTCTGCTCCCAGTCCGGGCCCAGCCGTCAAACGCCGTCGTCCAGCGTTGTCTTTTTTCCCTCCTCCCACGTGGCGTTGAATCCTCGGAAGCTTCCTTGGAGGGAAGCTTCCAAGGGGCCTCATAAGCCCCTTTTCCCCCCTTAGCCCTTCCTTTGGGACCACCCTCCCCCCCCCCCTCCCCCCCAGGTTTTTAAAAAAAACGTTAAGCCCCCCTTTCACCCTCGTGCGAAAAAAAAACCCCTTCCCTTCACTTTGGTATCACTCCCCCCAAGAGCACAAAGGCCTTAAGGGTCTTATTTCTTTTCCCCCTGTGTATAATCCCTAAAAGCCCCTTTCCCCTAGCTTCGAACCCACCCCCCCTTATGATTTAACCTTTAAGCCCTTTCTTACGGGCTTCAAAAATCCTTTCACCCCCTTCATGTGCGTTACAAAACCCTTTTTATTACCCCCGTGTTTAAAACATTATATATCCCTTCCCATAGTTGGAACCCAATCCCCGTGTTTTTTTTTTAAATTTTCCTTTAGCCTTCCTCATTGGCCTCGGAATCATTTCCCCCCCTACGTGTGTAAACCTTCATAAGCCCCTTTTCTCCTAAATTGCTTAAGGGCCCTTAGACCCTTACTTATAACCTTTACGGTTATTATTTTCCCTTAAAGCTCTCCTACACCTTGTATCTTTTCCACACCTTGTTATTCCCATTTCCCGTTCGTGCGAGCTTACAAAGGCCATTAAGCCTTCCCCATGGCTTAAATGGGTCTTAGTTGTAAAAGTTTCTAAAACACCCTTTCGAATTCCCGAATTCAAGGAGGGAGCCTTCCAAAAACTACTTTTGACGAACGGTGCAAGGGAGCGACGGTGGAATTCTAAGGAGGAGTTGTAAAGCTGCTTCCACGTTCGACGGACCAAATTTGCGATGCCTCCTAAGAAAGTCCAAGGCGTAGCCACGGGAGGATCATCTCCCGATATCCATGTGGATATCTCACCCCAAAACCAGGTTTTTCTTCTCGGCTTTAATTCTGTTTTAAGTCAATCATGCAAAAGGGAAATTGTTAGGGATAGGATATATTTGTCCGAGTTATTTATAATGAAGGATTTTAGCTTATTTTTAATGATAATGTATAGAACTTAATTTCCTTCGAATTGCATCAAGCATTATAAATTACGAGGAGATTATCCATTTACTATAGTAGTATATTTTAGTTAAATCCTAAAGATATAGGAATTATATCTTGCACCATTAGTCTTATTTCTTTCACAACGAATCATTGTAAATGATTAAATTCATGAAAGGTTTCTTTCGTTGCTCAAATTACTAGGAAGTTATCATTGCTATTTGCACATCGTAGCAAGGGAAATGTTTGTTATTTGGCATGAGTTCCTCTGCAAGGGAAAAAGGAAGTTTAAATTGAACTGTATTGACTGAAAAGTAAATTGTCACAAGGATAGCAAAACTGTGACAAGATGATTAATGTTGCCTTCCAAAAATTATCCAAACCAATCTAAACATAGAAATATTCATACCCTAAGTACTTGACTATTTTCCTTATTGTAAGGTCAAACAAATTCGTACAGATAAAGAACTAGGGTTATCCTCGAGATCCTTAAAAAGAAACCCTAGGCCCGACATACGTCAGCTTAAAGGATCTAAAAGGATTACTCCATCGCAGGACTTGCGCAGCAAGTACATTTAGTCTTGTGATTGATTCACAAGGAGAAAGGGTAAAAAAACCCTCATCAAGGATGGCAGATCCCTGCGCAAGTTATCTTGCAAAAAGGACGTATTTTTGGATATCCTTCTAATTAAGGAAAGTTGTAAACCGGAAACTAGCATATCTAAGGAACTTTAGGGTTGACCAAGTTGGGTTAATAAGGTACGCCCTACACCGGAATGTAAAGGATCTTGCCAATTTACAAGACTCCTTGGGAACGAGTGCTGATACACTCAAAAAGGAAAGAACACTTCCTTAGCAGTTTGCCAAACAACACGGTTAATTAATGGAAATGTTTGTGCTTGCTAGAGATTTTAGGGCTCTGTTTGAATTATGAATTACAAATTAAATGAGTACCTATACTTCAGGTTAAAGGCCTGAAGGAAGAGGCAGTTTCAGTTACCCCCGACTACCTGCCTAACCCTAACCAAGGGGGTTGTTCACCGCGCCGGGAACGTGGACCGAACCCGCCGCGAGAGGTCTCTCCGTTGAGCTCTACTTGGAGTAGGAGGACGCTTGGGTGCTAGGGGGGGCTCTGACCGTAAATCCCTCGCCTTCCGGGTCCTGCACAAGAGGCTAACGTGACTCGGGATTGGATCTCAAGGCCCGCATACTAGTTTACGGGCGGAAGCTTGGAATAGTGATCCCTGGGGATTACTGGCTAGCCTTCGGGCGGATTATGGACAAGCCTACGGGCGGAACTCCTTGTATTTCAAAGATAAAATGATGAAATGTAAAAAAAGAACTTGCTTGATATTGTTTTTCTATGTCACATGATAAGATTAGGTGAAGGAACCAGTGCTTAACAGGATTAATTAAAGAAGTTGATTGTTATATGTCAAATTAATGTGTTAGATAATTACATAACTAAAACAAACCGAGGAAAGTGCGGAACTTTTCTCAAAAATCTCGAAGAACAGCGGGATGATCATCATCATCAAAATGAATAACGAGAGTGATGACCTAGAGTTACATCTTACCCGATTTACGCTATTTTAGGGGAACGGAATGGGACTATGCCTTATGGTAGAGAGGTTGAGCCTTGCATCCCTCTCGTTTCCCATTCTCCTTGAATCAAGTGCAGCGTGAATCTGCTTCGGACCTAGCGTTTCTACGTAAAGTAGTTCGCTCGGTCTGACGGTAGTTGTTGTTAGCTAATGACCAATCAGGAAAACCCTAATTCCGGTCGATCTTAAGTGGGAACGGCCAGGATACTTCCGCTACGTGGCAGACGCGGGAAGACCTAGATCACAAAACCCGTAACATTCCATGGGAGTGCCGGGCGGAGTTTTCTAGACATCATTTCCGATGGACTGCTAAGACGTGTCCTAGATGATACTAACGGACACGTTACAGTTGCATTGGATTCAAATTAAAGTAGGGATTTGGTACCATTACACGAGGAAAAGAAAGTTAGAGTTTGCAAGTGGATTTAGAAAGAGAAGCATGATGCAAATGAAAGTGTGAATAATCATAATGTAGAATTGGTTGCTAGAGGTTATGCACAAACTTATGGAATTGATCATGAGGGTGTATTCTCCTAGTGGTAACAAAGATTGTGATGATTAGAGTTTTCATTGTATGGGGTTACAACAAAGGGTTGGGTCTTGTATCAAATGGATGTAAAGAATGCATTCTTGTATAAAGAGTTGCAAGAAGAAGTATATATGGAGCAGCAAGAGGATTATGAGAGTATGGTTTTCCCTAATGATGTATATAGGCTATGCAAAGTATTGTATGGGTTGAAATAGGCATCAAGAGCATGGCATGACAAGATAGCTAAAAATCTTGTCTTTAATATTTTTTATGTTGAAAATGGATATCATTCACTTTATGGGCATCAAACTAATATGGGTATTGTTATATTACCTTATATGTGAATGATTTAAATGTTATGGGTACATGTGAACTGTAGCATTTCCCATGCATAAGAACCCCCCTTTAAAATTTTTTAAAATTCACTAAAAAAATTTTACCTCTCCCTCTCTCTCCCTGTCGACAGCATGTCGGGGAGAGAGAGAGAGAGGGAGTAAGAGAGGGAGAGGGGGGCATGCACCCCTAGGTGTAGGGGTGGCGGTCGTTAAACGGCCGTCTCCCCCACCCATGAACCACCCCTGTAACATTCCCGAATCTAAAACACACATTGTTTATATGAATCTCCTCTTAGGAGGCCAAAAGGTTAGGATAATTGCATTTTTTTTAAAAAATTCCCCTTATCCCCCCAGGCGAC
This sequence comes from Lygodium microphyllum, assembly GCF_053477565.2. NCBI lineage: Eukaryota > Viridiplantae > Streptophyta > Polypodiopsida > Schizaeales > Lygodiaceae > Lygodium > Lygodium microphyllum. Next base: position 27,590,403 of record NC_141137.1, read on the forward strand.
TGTCATGTTGGAGGGGAGGGGAATAGCAGGTTTGAATAAGCTCCTTGATGGAGCTTGCAGGGGGGAGAAACCCATGCATAATGATGCGTGGGGGAGGGAGGATCCCCTCACCTCACCTATTTAGTCTATGCCATGGGGGAGAGGCTACGGGCGTTCATGCTGTAAATTAAGAGGATATACACTACCGTCGAGAGGGAGAAGCCAAGACGTTGCGTTGCCGTGAACTGGGAGAGGCCCATATCGCCGCCATCCGTGAAGGAGAGTGTAGGTGTGGAGAGAGGAGGAGGGATAGACTGTTGATGCTGCCGCTGGGAGAGGAGGAGGCATCACATTGCTACTGTAGAGCGGTGGAGGAAGCGTGTGAGAAAGAGGGAGTCTACGCCGTTGCAGCAATCGAATCATCTTTTGCGCCTCCATCCCTTCCACGTGGGGCTTCCACGACTTTTTCAGAAGCTTCAGAAGCTTCTTAGGAAGCTTCTAAAGCCTCCTAAGAAGCCCCCCTTCATGTGGCGCTTTAAGCCCCTTTTCCCCCCACATAAAATCCCCTCTTCAAAGTCTTATACACCCCTTCCTTCCCCCCCTTTTGCCCACCTAGGGCATCCTAAAACTACCCCCCTTGGGATCAAATAAAAGCCCATTCCCGTGGCTTTAATAAGCCTTACTCTCAAAAGGTTTTCCTACCCCCCTTCCAAGGAATTAAACCCCATTCCCGTGGGTTTTCCCCCTCCCCCATGAAAATCCCTCTAGAAGGCCTTTTACGCCCTTGCCCTTCTTTTCAATCCCTCAAAAATCCGTTTAGTACCCCTCTTTCCAAGGAATCCTATCCGATTCCTTTAAAAAGGCTCATTAAGCCTTTTTTTCCCTTGGATTTCCTACAATCTCCCAATTAGCCGGAGTGCTAAACCCCTTCCCGTGTAGACAATTTGCACCCCAAAGCTTCCATTAAAGGAAGGAGAAATTAATAAAGTCCATTTCTAAGGTTCAATTCTGAAAGACGGTGCAATCACAAAGGGAGTTTCACGTGCGAAGGAGATGGCCAACATCATTAATCCGCATCCAAGACGAAAAGGCCGCTTTCGCGATGGCCCCTAACAAAGCACAAGGCGCACCCACAGGAGGATCATCTCCTAGCATCCATGTGGACATTTCACCACAAGTCCAGGTTCTTCTTCCTAATTTTGATTTACGTCATTATAATTCAATCGTGTATGGATCATTTTTTTGAGATAGGATGCATCTTTTGATTTAAATACTTTGACTAATTTAAAAGAAATAGCTCACGATGAAAGAATTCGGTCATTAGCATTTTTCAATAAAACAAACAAAATAAAGTGAGCATAAGATTTCTATGCATTTCTAGAAAGTGGTTTTTATGCATTACAAAGAAATGAAATTAGATTAATTAATGCCCATCTTTACAAATCGAAATTATGATAGTACACTTTAGCATGGAAGGAATAAACCGCATATCACATTATTGAACATATTTTCTTCGAAATGATTCGTTATAGAAAGTTGGTAGCGATCGTAGGAAATTGCTAGGGATGGATTTAACTCTAGGCAAGTGGCCTAAAAAACTTAAATCAACGAAAGGGTGTGTAAGTTCAGCATACAACAAATTCATAAAGTTTAGTAGCATGAATCTTATTTGCATGTTATAGGATGAACAATTAAAATTATGCTATAACTTAACCTATGCATTGACCTTAACCCAAAAAGTTAGGGTTTGTAAATCAACTTATACGTAGGTAATGAATCATGTGGTTATGGAAATGATAGTGTAATTATCTAAACAAGTTAAATTGGTTTAAACCTAAACACCTAAAACCGCAAGGTACTCGTTTAGGAAGGGTTAATTCAATGCAACATATCCCAAAGAGCTAACTAGGGTTAGCATGTTGAGGACATTACCTAGTCGCTCGTATTACCAAAGCTGAAACTCCTATATCCTAAAGACTTGCCCACATTCACGGAATGTAGGGACATTGGAACATACTTGCAAGAAGTGATCTAGGGTTTTCCTAAGAATCTCTCGCTTAAAAGATGAAAATCGGAACCCTAGGACTGACAATTTTGGCTTAATGCAATCAGGAACAGATTGTTATATCTAAACATGATTTCATGATTATAAGACTCCATTCGATGGGTAAATAGTCCCATAATTTGATGCCACGCTTGGCAACAAGTTGCAAAGTCGCATGATCTTGTGATTTGATCACAAGGGAATGGCCAATTCCTCGGAATGAGATTGGCAGATTCTTACGCAAGTTTATCTTGCAAGAGGATGAATAATTGTCCTCATATAGTATATTTCTTGGGTAAAGTGACCAAGATATGGGTATTAGATATTTGCTTGGAAGCAAAAGACCAATCAATAAATTGGAATAATATATGAACTTAAGATATTGACTAAGTCGGGTTAATAGGGTACGGCCCTAACCCAAGATATAGGGTTAACTAATAAACCCTTAGGAACCTTGCCAAGTCGCAATTGATCCCTGATCGAGTGCTGGATGCATTCGGAAAGAAGGATTCACTCCTTAGCAGTTGGCCAAAAATAACGACCAATGGAAACGATTGTGCTTGTAACAGTTTTAAGAGCACTGTTTTGCTTTTTTTTCTCAAAGAATTACAGGATAAATGGATATCTAATGCTTCAGGTTGAAGGCCTGAAGGGAGAGGCAGCTTCAGTTATCCCCGACTGCTTGCCTGACCCTAACCAAGGGGGTTGTTAACCGCGCAGGGAAGGTGGACCAAACCCACCGCAAGAGGTCTCTCCGTTGAGCGCTACTTGGAGTAGGATGACGCTTGGGGTGCTAGAGGGAGCTTTGGCTATAAATCCCTCGCCTTCCGAGCCCTGCACAAGAGGCCAGCGTGACTCAGTATTGGATCACGAGACCCGCATACTAGTCTACTGGCGGAATCTTGGATTATTAATCCCTATGGATTGCTGGATAGCCTTCGGGTGGATTAGGGATAAGCCTACGAGCTGGACTTTATGTATTTCAAAGATAAATATGATAACCTGTTGAAAAGGAACTTGTTTGACATTGTTTTTCTATGTCAAGTGCTATGATTATGTGAAGGAACTAGTGCCTAACGGGCTAATTAAGGAAGCTGATTGATACATGTCCAACTAAATGTGTTAAGTAATTAAATAACTAAACAACCTGAGGAAAGTGTGGAGGATGGGCCATGGGTTCGTCCTACGAATGGGTGGTCCTGGTTGGCCAGGAACTTTTTTCAATCAAGATGGACAGCAGGAAGATCGTTCAAAGAACATGAACAGCAAGAGCATTGACCTAGAGTCTAAGTTATAAATGATTCTGATTTACACTATTTTAGGGGAATGGAATGGGAATATGCCTTATGGCAGAGAGGTTGAGCTTCGCATCCCTCTCGTTTCCCATTCTCCTTGAACCAAGTGTAGTGTGAATCCGCTTCGGACCTGGAATTTTTGCGTAAAGTAGTTCTCTCGAGTTTGACGCTAGTTGCCATTAGGAAATAACCAATAGGGAAAACCCTAATTCAGGTCGGTCCTAAGTGGGAACGGCCGGAATACTTCCGCTATTTGGCAGACACGGAAAGTCCTAGATCGGAAACCCCGTAACATTCCATGGAAGTGATGGGTGGAGCTTTCTAGACATCCTTTCCGATGGACTACTAAGACGTGTCCTGAAGATAATAGGTGGACACGTTACAACCCCCTCCCGACTATATAAGGGGAGAGTCCCCCCCCTCCCCCCCGTGGTCTCAGGCGCCGCCCCCCTACTCCGTCTTCAGCGCCAGCCCCCCCTACTCCGCCTAACATGCCATGCCCCTTGTTCCGCCAACACTCTGCCAGGCTGCCAAATGCCACCACATACCCTCATCACCATCATTTTCACCATCATAACGTGATTGAGGAGGAGGAGATGATCTCGGGCTCGACTGTCAGAAAAGAAGCTAAAGAAGCTTACACAAAGAGCCTTCTTAAGGGTGCTTCACCCGTGGATCATGTAAAGGATACCATTTGTTTGTGAATGGAGTTTCCTTGTAGGAAGGGAGGACTGCCAACTTGCAGAAAATTTTAGCATGCCCTCCAACTGCCCGACTTATTCCCAAGCCCCAATTGCGATGGCCCCAAAGCACCACACAAGAGGAGCATATGCGGGAGTAAGAGGAGCACATGTAGGAGTCCCCACCCAAAGCACAAGAATCGATAATACCCCTCTTGCAGATGTTCAAGTTCCATCAAATTCACCCTTTTCGTTTCCACATGATATGGGTGCATTAAGTATGAATTCACATAGGGAAAACTTAATTGCATTATTTAGAATGCTTTGTTTTAAAAAGATCATAGGAATGTTACGAAAAGTTTTCAATTGCATGACAAGGTACTTATAATTCTCACACCATCATGATGAAAGGTTGTTGCAATTTTGGATATATGGTTCATGCGTTAAAAGATGCACTTATGCAATAATGTCCTAGTTGCATCTCGCATATAGGTTAAATATAAATTGCAATGTTCTTGTGCATTGGAAGGTTTGCATTGGGTAATTTACGTTGGAAAAGAATATATTATGTTGTATACAATGCATTTGTGCAATAAAAATCCCTTATGACGACTGCAAATAGGTTAATTCATAGAAGGATGTTTAATTAAAGAATAGATAGTAGCTATGGAGAGGAATAAAATAGTTATACTTTATTTAGAATTCGCATAAGAAAATGCATTCTTATTCGCGCGAATTGCATGGGAAAAGAAAAGATTATGTTTTTATAGCATTATAAATGTACGTAGCATAACTTGCATGCATAAGCAACTTGCATGCATAAGTAGATGTATGAAAAGAAAAAGGGTTATATTTCATTTGATGAAAAGCATATAGGATGCAATACGCATGAAATGATAATTACATTCAATATGAAAGATAGGTTAAGTTAAGTTAAAATGTTGCTTAGTATTGCGCTTTTGCAGAGTTAATCTAGTATTCTCGTACTTAGATCGTTCTATGTTGCGAGTAAGAGAGGGTACCAGGCCTTAGGACATGAATACTTCTCTCTGTGGGTGCTGCTTGGAGCGGGAGGACGCTTGGGTGCTAGGGGAGGCTCTGGCCATAAATTCCTTGCCTCTGGATCCCGCACAAGAGGCCGATGTGACTCGTGATGGGTTTTTGAGGCTCGAGTACTAGTCTACGGGCAAAACTTGGAGTAGCAATCCTAATGATTGCTGGGGTAGCCTTCGGGCAAGATACTTGATGTATTGCAAGACTATGATAAATAAAGATCATATATTTGAAAAAGAAACTTGCTTGAATTTGTTCTTTTTTTATGTCAGTGCCTAAGTTACGTGAAGGAACCTGTGTTTAAATTGGGTAATTAAGGAAGTTGCTTTTGCATGTCAAACATAATGTGGTAGGTAATTAGATAACTAAGCAACCCGAGGAAAGTGCGGTGGATGTGACTTGGGTTCATCCTATGAAAGGGTGGTCCCGGTTAGCTGGAAACTTTTCTAAAAAGACGTGATAACGAAACTGTGAAGACCTAGAGTCAGTACAATTAGAATCCCAATTTATGTTGTTTTAGGGGAGCAGAATGGGACTATGCCTTATGGGCAAAGAGGTTGAGCTTCACATCCCTCTTGTTTCCCATTCTCCATGAACCAAGTGTAGCGTAAATCCGCTTTGACTCTGTTGTTTCTGCACAAAGTGGTTCGACGCTAGCCACTTCCTAGAGACTTGGCTGATAGGGAAAAAAAAACCTGACTTTAGGTCGGTCCTTAATGGGAACGGCCGGATACTTGCACTTTGGGGTAGAGTCGGAAAGACCTAGATCGCAAACCCTGTGACATTCCTTGCGAGTGCTAGGTGGCACTTCTAGACTGTCTTCCTGATGGGCTACTAAGACGTGTCCCACAGGTGGACAAGCGGACACGTTACAGTTTGTATCAGAGCAAACCAATGAGATCTAAAGATTACAAGGGAACTTAATGGAGGAAAATAAAGGGAATAAGGGGGATAAATAGGGGAGGGTGAGTAGAACAGAGCAGTGTTTTCTATTGAAAATATTTATTTACTCACTTATGGATGCTAGGTTGCAGAGTCACGAAGCATGGAGCAAGTTCTTGGTGTTCCAAGTCATGTTCATGACTGCAATGCATGCTTCGAATTATCGTCAAAGGCTTGGCATGATGAATATTCTGGACCGCATCTATAATCCTTCGCTCCTATATGAGAGAAGTGGAGATGGAAAAGAGACTCAGGAATATACTACATAGCAGCCCACTGACTCATGTACCTTTTGACCAACTTGAAGAGAATCAAGTGGATGGAGGATTTAAAGATCGTGAAGCTATTCCTCTTTGTCGAAGCTCGCATAAATGCAACTTTGTATGTTAGCGGTCGGCAAGTCAAGCAGAACAAGTATGTCTATGAAGAAGTGACCGAGGTGATCTCTACTGACATAATCAAAGTGTTAGGGCGCTATGAGAAGAACGGGTATCAAAGGAAGGGATACCCCAAGCTTCCTATGACTTACCGTTTCCTAAAAATCCATGATCCCACTCCATATTATTATTCCATCCCTATAGCCGATTGTAACACAATCCTATTTTCCCCAAACTGATGTATCAATCAACGTATCCTACTTATCCAAAATAAATATACTCAAGGGGTTATGCCTTCATGAATAAAGAAGACTTTTTACAATTGTCTATCTTGATCAAAAATGTTAACTAAGGTGTTAAGTGATTAAATCACTTAGCTAAAAAGCTGTGCTAGTCATATTAACATAATATGGGAATATATGATAAGATGTTAACATAAAGAATCTTATTGTTCAGACGCAACCCCAAGCATAGGTTCCAAATCCAAATCCTGCACTAAGTCCAGTTGTGGCTCAAGAGAAGAAATTCCTTCTCAAACAAATTAAGCCACTTGAGTTTGATGGCAAGGGAAGGATTGTTCAAGCCGATGCCAAGATCTGGATTGAGTCCATGGAGGACTATTTTGAGGTAGCAGGAGCTGCACTTGCTAACCAAGCCATGCTTGCCAAACTTAAGCTAACAGGCGAAGCGAGACTTTGGTGGAAACAGTGGTGCAGAGACCAAGCGATCTCGGAGGGGACAGTCACTTGGGATAAGCTTAAGAAAGTTGTGCGAGGGAGGTATCTGCCACCTGCCTATCGCACAAAAAAGATGAATGAATTCTATGACTTGAAGCAGCTACGATTATCCCTTGAAGCATATTATTCAAAGTTCGTCTCACTCCTAAAGTATGCACCTCCAATGGATATGACACAGCAAATGTCAAAATTCTGTATTGGATTGAATCCACCCATAAACACTCAATTGGAATCAATGCGCCCAACGGATCTACAAGATTCACTCATTCAAGCTACTCCAATAATATAGGAGGTGCAAACAAAACCAAGGAACAACATGATTTGGCCTTACAAGGATCAAAATAAGGACATGTCTAAGGCTTAGACTAAGAGAGCACAGGGTCGGAATCAGGGCCAAAGAAAGAAAGCTAGAGTCAATGCTATCAACAACTTTGTTCCAACACAAAGAAATGATCGCAACCCATGTTGCTTCCATTGTAACGAGCCCGGACACTTCAAGAGGGAGTGTCCCAAGCTTGACAGAGGGCATCGCCAGGGGAAATTCCAAGGTCAAAATAGATCCGCTCATGGCCAAGGAACCACTATTATGGCCAGAGGGAGAATCTCCAATGTTTCCACCAAGGAGCTGGACAGTGGAGAAGATCCATTCATGGATGGTGACATTGAGAGGGCAACGGTTCACGCCACTCTTCATAAGAAGGGTTCGAATCGCCAATTCTCGGTGATTCAACTCCATCAAAATATCAAGGTAAAAGCTTCAAAACCTTGATTTACTGTGGCAGTACACATTCCTTCATTTCACCAATCTGTGCAAAAAGATTAGGGATAGCCATAATAGATGCACCTACTTTACTTGTGGAATTAGCAAATGGTCGTGAGGTCACTTGTACTAGGCAAACTGCTAAGGTGAAATTCCTACTAGGGTGGGAAGCCAACTTCTGTGAGATTCAGGGTAATGAACCTAAGTGTCCACGAATGTTTACTCGGAATGGATTGGCTAATACCCAATGATGCCCACATCCACTGTGGGCAGGGCCAAGTCTCCTTCTGAAATTCTGAAGGGGAACTAGTCATGACTCAAGGTGAGGCTGGTAAGCCAAAAATACAGTTGAAAAAAGCAACACGCATAATAAAAGGTGTTTAAAAGGGGCTACCTGTCTATCTGATTAAGCTGAATAAGCTAGAACAAAATTAGGAATCTAGAGAAGAACCTTCATGGTTAAAGGAATACGCAGGCGTATTCCCTGAAGATCTTAGCTAAACTTGTTATTCATAGTTTGGGGTAGCAGACTCTTGAATGTGTATGCTTCTCTGATGCTTGTGCACTAAAGGCTCAATTCTAGGATAATGTATTAATGCTTAAAAAGGCTCCAATCAATTAGATCTTGCATTGCTCAAGTATTAGGAGATTTGTTACTATCATAAATACTGGATAACAAGCTTAGCTCTTGAATACTAGTGAAATACATGCTTTTGTGGTACTTTGGAATGGACTTGGTATGGCATCACTATAAGGGACAAGGCCTTCACAAATATTGAGAGCATTCTCAAGAATATCATCATCATGGACATGACAAGTACCACGCTCATCATCAATTGGAAGATCAATGCCAAGGTCATCATCCACAATAATAGGTGCATGTTTTGAATCCCGATTTGAAGAGTCTATATTATCTTGTGAATGTGACATTCCCGATTTCTAAGCACGCGTTCTTCACATGAACCTCCTCTTAATAGAAGGTCATGAAATAATAAATTGAAAATTATGGAATTTTTTTTTAACTTATTCCCCTTTTTCCCCCAGCCGACTATCGGGCTGGAGTAGAGGGGAATAGCAAGAGTGAATAAGCTCCTTGCTGGAGCTTACAGGGGGGAGAATGCCATGCAAAATGGCGCGTGGAGGGAGGGAGGTACCTCTCCCTCTGGCTATAAAAGCCAGGGCTATGGTAAGCACAAAGGGGAGCAGAGCGTAACGCTGCCCACGCCAAGGAAGGAAGAGATTGAGAGGGATCACGCTACACTGAGGACTGTGAGGGAGGGTGTAAGGATGGCCGTGTGGGAGAAGGAAGAGCTTCTGTTTCAGCCGCGGCAGTCACTACCATGGAGGAAGGGAGCTCGCGAGGCTGCCGTAGGACGCCACCAACTCGCCGCCATCAGGCGGTCATCATGCCGACAGAGGAAATTGCCTTCTCTCTTTCACGTGGGGCTTTCACGATTTTTCTTGAAGCTTTAGAAGCTTCTTAGGAAGCTTCTAAAGCCTCCTTGGAAGCCCCCTTTCGTGTGGGTCTTTATTAGGCCTTTTCAAAGTGGGTTTGATAAACCCCCCTGCTTCATACGTCCTAGCAGTTCTCCATGGGGAGCTCCAGTGTTGTTCCAAAAGAAGAAAGATGGAACGCTTCGCCTATGCATTGACTACAGAGGGTTGAATTAAGCAACCATTATAAATAAATACCCCATTCCAAGAATAGATGAATTGTCAAGATTGTGGGAGAGAAGGAAGGAGTCTCACTTGTAGCTTTCTTGCTTGCACAATGGGAGAATACACACAAGGGTGGAGGCTGAAAACAATTTTCCTCTTCTTAGTTGTGTAAGTTAAAAAGAACTCAAGTACATAGAAATAGAAGAACCCTATATATGGGTCTCAAACCAAACTCAACTAACTAAGGTGGCATACTAACTGAGCCACGAACTAGAGTAGACCCCATTCCTATGGGTTTTTCCCTCTCCGCAAAAATCCTTCTTTAAGGTCTTTTACACCCTTTTCCCCCCTTTTCCAATCCGCTAAAGTTCATTTAGTACCCCTTTCTCGTGGAGTCCTATTCGAGGCCTTTAAAAAGCCTCGTCAAGCGTTTTTTTCCCCTTGGATTGCCCACAAGCTCCCAATAGCCCGAGTGCTAGAACCCTCCCGGAGGGCCTTCCCTATTGCCTCTCAAGCGGGTTCTTGTTAAATTGGGATCTTTTAAAAATCCCCTTTGCCTTCACAAAGAAAATCTTTTACACCCCTTCTTCCTCGAAGTTTAAGGAGGAAACCTATAAAGCCTTCTAAAACCCAATTCTGAAAGACGGTGCTTCGGTCAAGGAAGCCATACCGAAAAGGGAATTTTGCATACAAGGGAGAACGGGCCAAGATCGTAAGATTGCGGCCAAAGCAAGAAGGTCTAATTCACGATGGCCCCTAAAAAGGAAAAAGGTGCAACCGTAGGAGGATCATCTCCTAACATTCATGTGGATATTTCACCGAACCCACAAGTCCAGGTTTTCTTCCTAATTTTAGTTTACGTCGAAGTATTGAAATTGTGCATGGATAATTTATGGAATTAGGATGCATTTTTATGATTGAAATACATTGGCTATTTTAAAGGAAATAACTCACGAATGAAGATTGGTCAATTGTATTTTTTAAAAGGGAATGAACGAAAGATGTTTATGCATTTTTAGCAAGTGGCTTCTGTGCATTGCAAAGTAAACGAGTCTAGAACAAACAACGATTATCATTTACAAAGTCGGAATTATTATAGTACACCTTTGACTATGCATGGAAAGATTAATTCACATGTCGCATTATTAGACGAATCTTTCTTAGTAATGATTCATTAAAGAAGATTGCTGACAACTGTAGGAATTTGCAAGGCATGGAAATGATTCTAGGGCTGCCTGAAGTAGGTTAAACTCTAGTCAATTGGCATAAATCTCAATCAACTACGTAAGTAGTTAGAGAAAGGTTGTGTAATGCTCATTCAGCATACGAATATTTCATTCAGAAATGAAATTAGGGAAAGATTGCATGGTTCGTTTTAACATAAAACCCTAAAAGCTAAGTAGCATGAATCATGAATGCATCAATGGAAATTATGTCGTAACTTAACATACGCTTTGATCTTAACAAGAAAAGTTAGGAGTTGTAAATCTAATCATAGGTAGGCAATGAATCGTGTATGTTATCGTAATGCAACTAGTTTTTCTTCTCTTTGATCAAGACAATATCTTCATGAATAGACAAGGATAGTGTTTTACCCTAAACACCTAAACCGCAAAGGACTTGCTTAGGACTGGTTAGATCGATGCAACATATCCTAAGTGCTAACTAGGGTTTAGCACGTTGAGGACATGACCTAGTCGCACTTATTGCCAAATTGAAACTCTTATACCCTAAAGACTTGCCCTCATTCACAGAATGTAGGGACAATAGGACACACTTGCGAGAAACCCTAGGGTTTTTACCCTAAGGATCGCTCGCTAAAAGAATGAAACTCGATTTGGATTTGGACCTTTAGGACCGACAATATCGACCTAGTGCAATCAGGAACGGATTGTTATGAAGATAGCCTAACCCTGTTTCCTACCTAATCATGATTTTGTGATTAGACAACGCCACTCGATGGGTAAAATAGTCCCATGATTTTTATGCGACACTCGCGCAATAGGTTGCAGAGTCACATGATCTAGTGATTTGATCAAAAGGGAATGGCCAATTCCTCGGAATGAGATTGGCAGATTCTTACGCAAGTTTATCTTGCAAGAGGAGAAATAATCGTCGTGATATAGTACCTTTCTTGGGTAAAGTAACCAAGATACGAGGATTAGATATTTGCTTGGAAGCAAAAGACCAATTAGTAAATTGGAATAACATATTTACTGCCAATAGAACTTAAGGTATTGGTTAAGTTGGGTTAGTAGGGTACGGCCCTAACCCAAGGATATAGGGTTAACAAACAAACCCTTGGGGATCTTGCCAAGTCGCAATTGATCCTGGATCGAGTGCTGGATGCATTCGGAGAGAAAGATTCACTCCTTAGCAATTGGCCAAATAAACGACCACTGGAATTGATTGTGCTTGTAACAGTTTAGAAAGCACTGTTTGCATTTTTTGCTCAAGGAACTAAAGGATGAAAAGATATCTAATGCTTCAGGTTGAAGGCCTGAAGGGAGAGGCAGCTTCAGTTACCCCCGACTGCCTGCCTGACCCTAACCAAGGGGGTTGTTGACCGCACCAGGAACGTGGACCGAACCCGCCGCGAGAGGTCTCTCCGTTGAGTTCTACTTGGAGCAGGAGGACGCTTGGGTGCCAGGGGGGCTATGGCCATAAATCCCTCGCCTTCCGGGTCCTCCGCAAGAGGCTAACGTGACTCGGGATTGGATCTCGAGGCCCGCATACTAGTTTACGGGCGGAAGCTTGGAATAGTGATCCCTGTGGATTACTCGATAGCCCTCGGGCGGATTATGGACAAGCCTACGGGCGGAACTCCTTGTATTTCACAGATAAAATGATGAAATGTTAAAAAAAGAACTTGCTTGATATTGTTTTTCTATGTCACGTGATAAGATTACGTGAATGAACCAGTGCTTAACAGGATTAATTAAAGAAGCTGATTGTTATACGTCAAATTAATGTGTTAGATAATTACATAACTAAAACAAACCGAGGAAAGTGCGGAGGATGGACCATGGGTCCGTCCTACGGTTGGGTGGTCCCGATTAGCCGGGAACTTTTCTCAAAAATCTCGAAGAACAGCGGGATGATCATTATCATCAAAACAAATAACGAGAGCGATGAACTAGAGTTACGTCTTACCCGATTTACGCTGTTTTAGGGGAACAGAATGGGACTATGCCTTATGGCAGAGAGGTTGAGCCTTGCATCCCTCTCGTTTCCCATTCTCCTTGAACCAAGTGCAGCGTGAATCCGCTTCGGACCTGGCGTTTCTGCGTAAAGTAGTTCGCTCGGGTCTGACGCTAGTAGCTGTTAGCTAATGACCAATCAGGAAAACCCTAATTCCGGTCGATCCTAAGTGGGAACGGCCAGGATACTTCCGCTACGTGGTAGACACGGGAAGACCTAGATCGCTGGGAGTGCCGGGCGGAGATTTCTAGACATCCTTTCCGATGGATTGCTAAGACGTGTCCTGGATGATACTAGTGGATACATTACAGTTGGTATCAGAGCAAACCAACAAAGGACTTGTTTTTAAGAAATTTTAATAAGAAGAAGTAAAGCAAATGTTATTGTCCCAAACATTTCCTTACTTTCAATGCTGTCTTGCAGAATTATGAAGCATGGAACAAGTTCTTAGTGTTCCGAGTCATGTTTATGACCGCGATGCATTCCATGGATTATCGACAAAGGGTTGAGGTGATGAACATCCTAGACCGCATTTACAATCCATCGCCTGTGTACGTGGAATGGAGATGGATGGGTGTTTCAGGGATCTATTACATAGCTGCCCATCGACCTGCGTACCTTCAAATTAACTTGAAGAGAATCAAGTGGATGGAGGATTTGAAGATCGTGAAGCTGTTCGTCTTTGTTGAGGCTCACGCAAACGCGACCCTACAGATCGGGGGTCCAAGGGTTAACCAGAATAAGTATGTGTACGGGGAAGTGATTCAAAGAATCCATGCCGACCGAATCAAGGTTTTGGGACGTCATGAGAAGAATGGATATCAAAGGAAAAGATACCCTAATCTTCCAATGAACTATCGATTCCTGAAAATCGATGACCCCAATCCGTACTACTACTCAGTTCCTGTAGCTGAATGCAACAACATCTTATTCTCCTCGAATTAATGTATCAACTTGTTCCATCACCCCAAGAAATAATTGTACCTCGAAAGGGCTATGCTGATATGAATGGAATAAAACTTTTTTTAAAATCAACGATTGTCTTGACTGTGAATATTGATAAAGAAGTAAAGTGACTGGGTCACTTGGCTAAAGGAATACGCGGACGTATTTCCTAATGAGTTAACAGAACTTTTGTCTCAAAGAGAAGTGGATCATGAGATCAAACTAGTGCTAGGAGCTGTGCCAATTGCAAAGAGACCTTATAGAATGTCCATCTCGGAAGCAATTGAGCTGAAGGAACAATTCAAGTAACTACTAGATTAGGGCTACATCCGTCCTAGCAGTTCACAATGGGGAGCTCTAGTACTGTTCCAGAAAAAGAAAGATGGAACGCTTCGACTGTGTATTGATTATAGAGGGTTAAATCAATCAACTATCAGGAATAAGTACCCTATTCCTAGAATAGATGAGCTTCTTGATCATCTTCAGGGTACGAAGATCTTCTCCAAGATTATCTTAGGTCTGGTTACTATCAGATAAGAATCAAGGAAGAAGATATCCCAAAGACGACCTTCAACACTAGATATGGACACTTTGAGTTCTAGTTATGTCATTAGGGCTTACGAATGCGCCTGCCACCCTCAATAGATTAATGCAGGATATCTTTAGACCATATCTTGATAACTTCGTGCTCGTCTTTTTCGATGCCACTCTAGTCTATTCCAAACAGGAAGGAGATTATGAACCCCAACTTCGGATTTTCCTTGAGACAAGGAGGTCACACAAGCTGTATGCTAAGATGATGAAATGTGCATTCCTCAAACATCAGATTGGTTATCTGGGATTCATCATATCAGCAGAAGGAATCTCAGTGGAGCCAGCCTAAGTCAGAAATGTTCTAGGATGGCCAAATACCAACAACTGTCAAAGAAATACGCAGCTTTCTTGGATTGACAAGATGGTATAGGGTCTTCATTAAAAACTATGCTTTGATTGCAGCACCTTTGACAGACTTATTGAAGAAGCAAACATCCATTGCATGGTCAACTACCGAACAAACTAGCTTTCATAGGTTGAAGCAAAGTTTGGTATCAGCACCGATCCTAAAACTTCTAGACCACAGTAAGGAGTTTGAGGTAGTAACTGATACTAGAATGCTTGCCTTAGGATGTGTGCTCATGCAAGAAGGTCATCTGCTTTTGAGACACTACCTGTTGGGTAACAAGTTTACTCTAGTGACTGATCATAAAAGTCTCAAGTGGATCTTTACCCAGAATGAGCTCAATATGGGGCAACGTCAGTGGATTGAAGTGCTGGAGGAGTATGACTTTGAAATCAAGTACCGACCGGGAAAGGGAAATGTAGTTGCCGATGCACTCAGTCACAAGGCATTCCTTAATTCTCTAATCTTGCAAAATCCATCAACAGCTAGATCTCTAGCCACAAACATGTCCATGCCAAACAACCCAATACTTGAGCTAGCTAGAGAAGAAGCATGCCATGATCCCGCCTATCAAAAGATGCTAAGGGAAATCTCTATCAAGGACGAGGAATAAAAGCTACAGGCTAAGTATCATGAATTCTCTATCAATAGTGGACTTGTCTACTATAGAATGAGAGCATGTATACCGGCAAGCCAGTCACTTAAGCAGAAGATATTGTGCGAAGCTCATGATTCCCCTTTCTCAGGACATCTTGGCTATGCCAAGACTCTCAATGCAGTTAGGAAGAGCTATCATTGGGAGAGGCTTAAAGGTGACGTTCTCAAGTATGTCACTGAGTATTTGTCTTGCCAACGTATCAAAGCCGAACATGTCATGATGCCAGGGAAACTGCAACCGCTTGACATTCCCCAAATGAAATGGGAATTCATCAGTATAGATTTTGTTGTGGGCCTACCCCAAGTCCAAGGAGGATACAATTCCGTTATGGTTGTGGTTGACATGCTTACCAAGGTTGCACACCTGATTCCAGTAAAGACAAACTATAAAGCCTCCGACATTGCAAGATTGTTTATCAAGGAGATATTCAAGCTACATGGGTTACCTAGAAGAATCATTAGTGATATAGATTCTCTCTTCACATCACACTTCTGGAGAGCTATCTTTGAAGCTATTGGGACTCAACTCTGTTTTAGCACCGCCTACCATCCCCAAACGGATGGCCAAACAGAGCGAGTAAATCAAGTCATCGAGGATATGCTTAGGGTATACTGCTGTCGAGAGCCGAAGAGGTGGATTCAATACTTGCCTTTGGTTGAATTTGCCTACAATGCTTCTTACCAGCAGAGCATTCAAATGACCCCTTTTCAAGCATTATATGGTCATGATTGTAGAAGTCCCCTAAACTTTTCTGATCCAACCCTAAGAGTTGAAGCGTCAAGACAGATGTTGGAAGACATGGATGATCAAATAAAGTCAATAAGACAAGACATACAAGCGGCCAAGGATAGACAAAAGGCATACGCAGATTTGAAACGTCAAGAAAGAGTTTTCAAAGGAGACATGGTCTTCATTCGGGTACGCCCTAAAAAGAGTTCTCTATCCCTAGGAGAATGCAAGAAGCTAAGTCCAAGGTATTGTGGACCATACAAGATCCTCAAGTGCTTAAGACCTAATGCGTATAGACTGCAACTCCCTGAGAACCTAAGGGTTCATAATGCATTCCATATCAGTCTATTGAAGAAGTATATACCTAATCCTAACCATTTACTTGATGACCAACAAGTTGTAATGCCTAGTCAAGGAGTCCTTGAACTAAGGCCTGATAGGATCCTAGATGTTAGGGAGAGATAACTGAGATCCAGAACCTTGAGAGAATGCCTCGTCTAGTGGAAAGATTATCTCGAGGAGGATGCCACTTGGGTAGATGAGGGCACTCTCAACCACCAATATCCCAGTTTATCTCGAGATGAGGACATATCGATTCCTCCAAGGGGGAGAGAATGTGACATTCCCGATTTCTAAGCACACGTTCTTCACATGAACCTCCTCTTAATAGGAGGTCATGAGAATAATAAATTGAAAATTATGGAATTTTTTTTTACTTTTTCCCCCAGTCGACTATCGGGTTGGAGTAGAGGGGAATAGCAAGAGTGAATAAGCTCCTTGCTGGAGCTTACAGGGGGGAGAATGCCATGCAAATGCTGCCCACGCCAAGAAAGGAAGAGATTGAGAGGGATCACGCTGCAGTGAGGACTGTGAGGGAGGGCGTAAGGCTGGCCGTGTGGGAGAAGGAAGAGCTTCAGCTTCAGCCGGCGGTCACTACCATGGAGGAAGGGAGCTCGCGAGGCTGCCGTAGGACGCCACCAACTCGCCGCCATCAGGCGGTCATCATGCCGACAGAGGAAATCGCCTTCTCTCTTTCACGTGGGTCTTTCACGATTTTTCTTGAAGCTTTAGAAGCTTCTTAGGAAGCTTCTAAAGCCTCCTTGGAAGCCCCCTTTCGTGTGGGTCTTTATTAGGCCTTTTCAAAGTGGGTTTGATAAACCCCCCCTCCCTGGGATTTAAACCCCATTCTTGTGGGTTTTTCCCTCTCCACAAAAATCCTTCTTTAAGGTCTTTTACACCCTTTTCCAATCCGCTAAAGTTCATTTAGTACCCCCTTTCTCGTGGAGTCCTATTCGAGGCCTTTAAAAAGCCTCGTCAAGCGTTTTTTTTCCCCTTGGATTGCCCACAAGCTCCCAATAGCCCAAGTGCTAGAACCCTCCCGGAGGGCCTTTCCTATTGCCTCTCAAGCGGGTTCTTGTTAAATTGGGATCTTTTAAAAATCCCCTTTGCCTTCACAAAGCAAATCTTTTACACCCCTTCTTCCTCGAAGCTTAAGGAGGAAACCTATAAAGCCTTCTAAAGCCCAATTCTGAAAGATGGTGCTTTAGTCAAGGAAGCCGTACCGAAAAGGGAATTTTGCGTACAAGGGAGAACGGGCCAAGATCGTAAGATTGCGGCCAAAGCAAGAAGGTCGAATCACGATGGCCCCTAAAAAGGAAAAAGGCGCAACCGCAGGAGGATCATCTCCTAACATTCATGTGGATATTTCACCGAACCCACAAGTCTAGGTTTTCTTCCTAATTTTAGTTTACGTCGAAGTATTGAAATTGTGCATGGATAATTTATGGAATTAGGATGCATTTTTATGATTGAAATACATTGGCTATTTTAAAGGAAATAACTCAAGAATGAAGATTGGTCAATTGTATTTGTTTAAAGGGAATGAACGAAAGATGTTTATGCATTTTTAGCAAGTGGCTTCTGTGCATTGCAAAGTAACGAATCTAGAACAAACAACGATTATCATTTACAAAGTCGGAATTATTATAGTACACCTTTGACTATGCATGGAAATATTAAATCACATGTCGCATTATTAGACGAATCTTTCTTAGTAATGATTCATTAAAGAAGATTGCTGACAACTGTAGGAATTTACAAGGCATGGAAATGATTCTAGGGCTGCCTGAAGTAGGTTAAACTCTAGTCAATTGGCATAAATCTCAGTCAACTACGTAAGTAGTTAGAGGATACTTCCGCTACGTGGCAGACGCGGGAAGACCGAGATCGCAAAACCCGTAACATTCCATGGGAGTGTCGGGTGGAGTTTTCTAGACATCCTTTCCGATGGACTGCTAAGACGTGTCCTGGATGATACTAGTGGACACGTTACAGTGAAGGAGGTTCATCATCATATAGAAAAGAAAAAGAAGTGAGTATCGACTTTGTATCATCAATGTCTTCTAGTGACCATGTCCACCCAGTATTCTCCTAAGACCATGTGCTGCCCATAAGTTGCTCATTTAAAATAGCATCATCACTTATGATTACCTTCTTGGAAGATGGATCATAAAACTTGTATCCCCTAGAAAAAATAGAATATCCAATGAAAATAACTTTCAAACTGGGAGGATCAATTTTTCTGCGAGTCTCTTTGGATACATGAATATAAGTAATACATCCAAAAGTTTGAAAATATGAAACAAAAGGAGTTTCACCTATCCAAGTAGTATTTGGTATTTTACTAGAAGAAGCAATTGTAGAAAAATGATTTTGCACAAGTACTGCTCTTAAGACTGTTTCAGCCCAGAAACATCGAGATAAGTGAGAACGAATGAGCATACTCATGGCATTGGGAATAGTCATATTTTTACATTTAGCAATACCCTTCTACTGAGGAGAGTAAGGAACTACATATTCTTAATGAATACCTTGATTATTATAATAATCATTAAAATGATTTGAAATGTATTCTCCACTATTATTACCGCAAAGTTTCTTGATGCGATGACCAGTATGAAGTTCTATATCTTTTTTATATAAACTAAAAGATAATAAAACTTCTTGTTTGTGTAATAAGAGAAAAACAATGGTATATCTTGATAAGTCATCAATAAAAGTCATGAAATACTGATATTGAGATTTTGATGGAGGAAAAGGTCCAAAAATATCAATGTGAATAAGATCAAGCAAATCTCTAGAATGAGTTGTGGTGGAAATGGAAAAGGGTTTGTGAAAATGCTTTCCAAGTGCACAATATTCACAAATACACATATGAGGATGAGCTTTGAATTCCATACCTTGAACAAGGTCACACTAATCAAGATTGACAATCTTAGAAAAATCAAGTGAACAAAGCAATGATGCCATATTTTTCTGTTAAGATTGCCATGAGTTGTAGCAATATTTGCAAAATCTTCATTTAAAGACAACTCAAAAAGATTACCATTTTGAGGAGCAAAAACTATGGTTTGTCTGTCTTTCTCAATGCGACACTTGGTATGGTCAAAGGTGACAAAGAGACCAAGATCAACAAGCCTTTCAAGTGAAAGAAGATTCCTTTGTAGATTTGGGACATTTAAAACTCCATGCAAAATTCTTGTGGAAGAAAGAGTACTGATATACAAATCATCTATACCTTTGACTTGATAGGTTGTGTCATCAGTAAGATAAACCAATTTCTTGATAATAGGAATAGAATGATAATTGTATAACCATTGGGACTGATATGTCATATTTTTCATAGTACAAGAATCAATAATATAAAGAGATCCATCATGAACATGGAAGATCCTTTCCGGAGACATAGAATAACCCACACAATGAACTTGTTCAGTAGTATGGTCATTTGTAGAAGCATATGCTTTATTATGATCTGAATGAAAATGCCTCTTGAAACATAGATGGGTTTGATGATCACCCTTTTGCACTATTTAGAAGGAGAGTACTCTCTAGATAAATATGGTTTTTTATTTGTAATACCATGTTCTTCATCATATTGTTTTGCCCGGCAATCATCTATAGTGCGACCATTTCTATTGGAATAAGAGCAATGTCTACTATTAGGAAACTTGAGACAAGAGAAGGCACCACCACAATGACTCCCACATGCATAGTGTGGAAAGGGATACCTTCACACAAGTAAAGCTTGGTCAATTTGTTCTAACTGTGTATCCTCTTTTGAGATCATAACTATTTATTGATTTATGTGTTGTCATTCATGTCGTTGTGAATATTCAATCAAAGATATACAAGCTTGATCAAAATGAATCCCATCTTTCTTAGATAATATGGTAACAATATTATTATAAGTAGGATCCTTTACAATGTCAGGAAGCTATATTACCAATTGTTGTCATAGAATAGGATCACCAATAGTAGCAACAAGCTGATTGATAATGTTCTTGAATGATTTGATATGTGTTTTCATAGAAGTTCAGATGTTATATTATAACTCAGTGGGCTAACTACGAAGATAAAGTATTTCTATAATAGATTTCTTCTCAAAATTTGCTATTAAATACTCCCATATATCTTGTGAGGTTGAAAGATTAAATACATCAAGCATAAGAGATTCTTAAAGAGCAAAAATAATATATCGACAAGCTGCTTTATCGCATCTGATCTACTCATTATAAAGATTTTTCCATTCTTCAAAGATAGATCCTTCAGCTACAAGGGTACTATCATGAGCCAAATCAATTCGTTGAGGTAGACATTCATAATTACCAAGAATAATATCATGCAAGTCATTGCCTTCAAGAACTAGCAGTATCTTTATTTTCCACCCAAGGAATCCTTGTTATTGAAAGTGAGGGATAGAACATTGCCTAGAAGGAACTTTGTTGACCATTATAGAATTTCATATAGGTAGTAGAGAGAATAGTACAATATGAGATCATAGAATCTACATAGGATATACAAAAAACACCATATTGGGGAATATGGGAATTTCCCATAAGTTTGGAACATGTGGTCAAATATTTGGATTTGTCATAACTTGAACACTATAACTCCAAATCGAGTGCTCTATAGCTCAATAGATTCCATTTTTCAAGTGCTTTCCAATGACAGGTCACATCATATGGTTTTGATAAACTTATGGACATGTTATCCGGGTGCCACCTTTTTAGTATTCAAAAAATGGGAATTGGGAAATTCCCAAACTCACTAATATTGTGTTAAAAGGACGATGAAAGTGTAGCATAACAAATCGTATATAGAAGCTATGTTGTAAGGAAAGATATTTAGTTCAAAAAGCATAATCTAAAAGAAAGAGACCCAAGATAGACAAAATATGGACAAGAATAAAGTGACCCAAAATAGACAAAATGTGTGACAGAAGAAATCGGTCTAACATAGATGAGAAAGATAAACAACATTCAAAACATTATCACTTTAATTTTTGTTCAATCAGTGTCGTAGAAGTTTGCATGAAAAGCTATTTTCCTATTTCAAGTCTAGTTTACTTGAATTGACATAAATTTTTACACAAAACTCCAAATTGAGTAGGGATTTGATAAGAAGAAATCTTGTGAGTCCTAGCACATCAGAAAAATTGGTTTTCTTAAGAAAGGTGTTTCCTTAAGAGTTTTTCAAATAGAAACTTTTAGGGTGTCCAAGCAAGGCATATCTAAAATTCAACATATTTGCAATCTAAATGATGATCGAGTGAACTTCTTATATGCTTAAAATTCATAATATAAGATGCTTATAACATACACAGTACATAAAATATAAGCATAAAAAGAACATGAATCAAGAATAGAAGACACACTACATAGGTATAATTTCTAATTGACTTCTTCAAGGAATTAGTTGTAGTCCATCGTGATAGCTTTGACACCATGTTGAAATGTACAGAGAAAATACATATAGAGAGGCGATAGAGAGAGAAGAGACACACCATATACACTCCCAAAGACTATATCATATTGATCAAAATCTACATATATATAAGTGAGACCTAGTCTAGATAGGGTGAGCTATATAGTAAGATCTAGCTATGTTTTCAATGACTTGGATAATTCATTCAATTTTCCAATTAGTTTGACTCAGATGATAGGTGATTCTTGGGTAGTAATGGCCTAAAATAAACTCTTCCAAATGTGATAAGTGAAGAGAGAATCATGATAATTGATAACCCTTTCATGTAATATTTCCGCAACTGCGTACCGTAAATATTGACGTCCCGCACACGACGTAAACCTTGTGCAAAGGATATCTCTTGCATTGAAATTATTGGCAGTGTAATGTGTCACCCGCACGCGTGAAATGGGATCCTCCGCATTGGTAAATCAAATGCGGGAGTTCAAAACCGCAAGTCTCACAAAAACACCCTCTTGGGAGGGGCAATTTTAAATATTCAAGGCAAATTTTTTTAATTATTATCCTTTCCCCCAGCCGATGCATGGCTGGAGGAGAGGGAGTGTGGGGGAGGAATGGCCAAAGAGGAGAAGGTCAGTTTGCGTGAGGAGGTCCTCCACGTGTGTGGAGGCCCCCTTTCCCCACCCCTCCCAAGGGCTATATAAACACCCCCCTAGCTAGAGGGGGGGAGGCTGGAGGGTGTGCAGGATGGGCCGTAAAGGCAAGGACTGTGGGAAGGCTGCCGTGAAGTGAGGGCGACGGTGATGGAGGGCCGTGAGGAGGCGACGGTGACGGAAGGACTGTGGGGAGGCTGCCGAAGAAGGGGGAAGCAGAGTGCTGCCGTCGCTGTGGAAGGAGAGGACGCGCCGTGGGAAGGAGGGTGCTGGACGAGAGGGTGGGAGGAGCTGGAGGAGACTAGGTCCGTCGCCACGTGAAGGGAGCCGCCAGCCGCCGTCTGCCATAGCTGCCGCCTGACTGCCTAGTCCGCCGCCACGCCGAATCACTACTCCCCCCCCCTCTGCCAACGTGGCCACGTGCTGGAGAAGCTTCCTAAGAAGCTTCTCTAGGAAGCTTCTAAGGGGGCCTCTCTAAGCCCCCTTCCCGTGGAGCCTTTATAAGTCCATTTTTATCCCGGGAATTAAAGAAAAGGAGGTGACAAAAGCCCCTTCCCACTACCTTTCCCCCACAAGTCCATCCACAACCCCGGGACTTTGAAGAGAAGGAGGCGACGAGCCTTCTCACCTATCACCAACAAGTCTATCGCGAGACTTAAAGAAGAGGGGCTACAAAATCCCTTCCACCCAGTCATCCCTGGGCCGGGATTTTGAAGAATAAGAGAGGAAGCCCATAAAGGCCCTTCCCACTCGAATTCCTCATAAGCCCATTGAAGGGGGTTGCTTTAAGGGCCCACAAAATCCTTCCTAAACCCGGAATTTCAAGGTGGATTAAAGCTCTCAAATCTCCATTGTCAAAGGGACCTCATAAGAACCCTAAGGTCTTCCCAAGGCAAATTCCGCAAGTCGGAACTTCGGTCAAGGAAGCCATATATCAAAGAGAATTGCGCATACAAGGGAGACGGGCCAAGGTCATAAGATTGCAAGCCAAGGTAAAAAGTTGAAATCCACAAAGGCTAACTGGAGATCGAATTCGCGATGGCTTCTAGAAAGATCACAAGGTGCGATGCGGAAGGTTCACCCCGAGCATACGTGGATATTTTCCGGAGACCGCAAGTCCAGGTTTTATCTATTTGGATTCCACACAAAAGTATTGAACTATTCACGATAACTTCACGGATTAGGAGGCACTCATGCATGTCAAATGCAACTAGTCAAGTTAAATGCAATTAGGACATGAATTGGCTATTTGAACATTATTAGAAATAGCTTAAGATATGGAAACTGATCATTGGTACGTTCAATGGAGTTAATGAAAAGAGCATAAGGTGTCTATGCATTCGCAGGACCTTATTAAGTTCCTTTTGTGCATTCAAAAGTGACGAACCTAGGACAACTGTTGCCTCATCACAAGGTTGAAATTGTTAAGGTACACCTTTTTACTAGGTATGGAAAGATTAATGGCATGTCCCATTTTTAGATAAATCTTCCTTGTATGGATTCATGGGGGAAAGTTAACACCCATAAGATGTTATTCGAAAAGGGAATAGAGGGCACGAAAATGATCTATGGACTTGCAAGTGGCATGATTATTTGACATAAATCCTAGTAGGACCTAGGAAAGTTAGTGTCCAGATTATCAGGCATTTTTACTTTGCCAAGAAAGGATAGGGTTACTGTGAACCATGTGATGCGTAGAAGCAATGAATCGCATGTTTACACATATTGGAGTAGTTGTAACTATTGACCTAGTTTATTACCTTTGGGAAAGGTTCATCCTTGTCGCAAGACAAGTATATTGTGTTGTCTAAGTCACCTAGACCACAAGGGATTCATTTGGGCATGGTTCAGTCGATATGATAGGTAGCCCAAGTGCTAACTAGGGTTTAGTGCGGTAAGAATTCGACCTAGTTTTACACTTGTTGCCAAGTCTAAACCCGCAAACCCAAAGATCTTACACACGTTCACGAAATGTCGAATCAATTGGATGTTCATGCATGAAATGATCTAAGGTTTTATCCCAAGGATCATTCGTTTAAAATGATGAAACTCTGACGGAGTTGCCTATTTTTAGGATCATGGGCCAACATAATTAGGAATGGTTTGGAGGATACCCTAAAACCCTGCCACTCGGCTAGAGGTAAATTCCGTGGCCGGAAAACGCTAAGAAATTGGGTAGAATGATCTCGTGGAATAGATGCAATACATGTGCAAAAAGCTGCAACTTTGTATAGACTTGAGATTTGCCCACCAGAGAGTTTATCATCTCTCGAAATGAGGTTGGCAAGTTATTGAAAGAATTTAACTTACAAGAGGATGAGTAATCATCCTGTTACTCACTTTTCTTGGGAAATAATTGCCAAGGAAAAGGAAAGCTAGGTATTTGCCTTGAAGCAAATGACCAAACAATAAACTAAAGCGACATGGTCGCTGGATCCTGCCACAACAAAACCTAAAGTATTGGTAGGGTATGACCCTAACCCAAGAATGATAGGAATCTTGCTAAGTTGCAATTGATTCCGGATCGAATGCGGGTTGCATTCGGAGGAAAAGGAGTCACTCCTTAACAGTTTGCCAGCTAAACGACCATTGAAATTGATTGTGCTTGTAACAGTTTAGAAAGGACTGTTTGCATTGTTTGCTCAATGAACTAAAGGATGAGAATATATCTAAATACTTCAGGTTGAAGGCCTGACCTGAAGGGAGTGGCAGCTTCAGTTACCCCCGACTGCCTGCCTGACCCTAACCAAGGGGGTTGTTAACCGCGCCGGGAACGTGGACCGAACCCGCCGTGAGAGGTCTCTCCGTTGAGTTCTACTTGGAGCAGGAGGACGCTTGGGTGCCAGGGGGGGCTCTGGCTGTAAATCCCTCGCCTTCCCGGCCCTGCACAAGAGACTAACGTGACTCAAGATTGGATCTCGAGACCCGCATACTAGTCTACGGGCGGAAACTTGGATTAGTGATCGCTGGTGGATTACTGGATAGCCTTCGGGCGGATTATGAATACGCCTACAGGCGGGAACTCCTTGTATTTCAAAGATAAAAGGATAAGATGATAATTAAGGAGTTGTTTGACATTGTTTTCTTTATGTCCTGTGATAAAATTACGTGAAGGAACCCGTGCTTAACAGGGTTAATCAAAGAAGCTGTTTGCATATGTCAAACTAATGTGATAGGTAATTACATAACTAAAACAAACTGAGGAAAGTGCGGAGGATGGACCATGGGTCTATCCTATGGAAGGGTGGTCCCGGTTAGCCGGGAACTTTTCTCAAAGTCTTCGGCGAACAGAGGATGATCGTCATCTCCGAAACAAGTAATGAGAACGATGACTTGGAGTTACCAATTACCCGATTCACGCTGTTTTAGGGGATCGGAATGGGACTATGCCTTTGGCAGAGAGGTTGAGCCTTGCATCCCTCTCGTTTCCCATTCTCCTTGAACCAAGTGCAGCTTGAATCCGCTTCAAACCGGGCGTTTCTACGTAAAGTAGTTCGATCGGGGCTGACGCTAGTTCCTGCTAGCTAATGACCAAACAGGAAAACCCAAATTCAGGTCGATCCTAAGTGGGAACGGCCAGGATACTTCTGCTACGTGGCAGACGCGGGAAGACCTAGATCGCAAGTCCCGTAACATTCCATGGGAGTGCCGGGCGGAGCTTTCTAGACGTCCTTCCTGATGGACTGCTAAGACGTGTCCGGGATGATTCTAGTGGACACGTTACAGTTGGTATCAGAGCGAACCAACAAAGGATTTGTTTTTAGGAAATTTTAATAAGAAGAAGTAAAGCAAATGTTGTGTCCCAAACATTTTCTTACTTTGAATACTGTCTTGCAGAATTATGAAGCATGGAACAGGTTCTTAGTGTTCCGAGTCATGTTTATGACCGCGATGCATTCCACAAATTATCGACAAAGGGTTGAGATGATGAACATCTTAGACCGCATTTACAATCCATCACCTGTGTACGTGGAATGGAGATGGATGGGTGTTACAGGGATCTATTACATAACCGCCTATCAACCTGCGTACCTTCAAATTAACTTGAAGAGAATCAAGTGGATGGAGGATTTGAAGATCGTAAAGCTGTTCGTCTTTATTGAGGCTCACGCAAATGCGACCCTACAAGTCGGAGGTTGAAGGGTTAACCAGAATAAGTATGTGTACGGGGAAGTGATTCAAAGAATCCCTACCGACCGAATCAAGGTTTTGGGGCGTCGTGAGAAGAATGGATATCGAAGGAAGAGATACCCTAATCTTCCAATGAACTATCGATTCCTGAAAATCAATGACCCCAATCCGTACTACTACTCAATTCCTGTAGCTGAATGCAATAATATCTTATTCTCCTTGAATTAATGTATTAACTTGTTCCATCGGCCCAAGAAATAATTGTGCCCCGAAAGGGCTATGCTGATATGAATGGAATAAAACTTTTTCCCGATTGTCTTGACTATGAATATTGATTAAGAAGTAAAGTGAATTGGTCACTTGGCTGAAGGAATACGTGGACGTAGTTTCTGAAGGGTTAACAAAAACGCCCACTTCAAAGAGAAGTAGATCATGAGATCAAGCTAGTAATAGGAGCTGCGCCAATTGCGAAGAGACCCTATAGAATGTCTATATCGGAAGCTATTGAGTTAAAAGAACAACTCAAGCAACTATTAAACCAAGGCTACATTCGACCTAGCAATTCACCATGGGGAACTCCAGTTCTATTCCAGAAAAAGAAGATGGAACACTTCGACTATGTATTGATTACCGTGGGTCGAATCAATCAACAGTCAAGAACAAATATCATATTCCTAGAATAGATGAGCTTTTTGATCGCCTTCAAGATGCAATGCTCTTTTCCAAAATTGATCTCAGGTCAAGTTACTATCAAATCAGGATCAAGGATGAGGATATTCCTAAAACGGCCTTCAATACAAGATATGGGCACTTTGAATTCTTGGCTATGTCATTCGGCCTTACAAATACACCTGCCACCTTCAATAGATTAATGCAGGATATTTTTAGCCCATATTTTGATGATTTCGTGCTTGTCTTCTTCGACGACATTTTAGTCTATTCTAAACAGGAAGAAGATCATGAACCAACTACGGATTGTGTTGGAGACAATAAGGTCTCATAAGTTGTATGCAAAAATGAAGAAGTGTGCATTCTTCAAACGTCAGATTGAATATCTAGATTTCATAGTATCATCAGAAGGAATATCAGTAGATCCAGCCAAAGTCAGAGATGTGCTTGAATGGCCAAATACCAGTATCTGTCAAAGAGATACGTAGTTTTCTTGGCTTGACAGGGTGGTATAGGATCTTTATCAAAAACTATGCCTTGATTGCGGCACCTTTGACAGAATTATTGAGGAAGCAAACGTCCATTGCATGGTCAACTGCCGAATAAACTAGCTTCGATAGGTTGAAGCAAAGTTTGGTATCAGCACCAATCCTAAAACTTCTAGACCACAATAAGGAGTAGAGGTAGTAACTGATACTAGCATGCTTGCCTTAAGATATGTGCTCATGTAGGAAAATCATCAGCATATTCTTCAAGGAAATTGAAGAGTCACGGAAAGAATTATGCCACGCATGATCTGGAGTCATTAGCTGTCATCCATGCTCTAAAGCTTTGGAGACACTACCTGTTGGGTAACAAGTTTACTCTAGTAACAGATCATAAGAATCTCAAATGGATTTTTACCCAGAACGAGCTCAACATGAGGCAACGTCGATGGATTAAAGTATTGGAGGAATATGACTTTTAAGATTAAGTACCGACCTGGAAAGAAGAAATGTAGTTGTTGATGCATTCAATCGCAAGGCATTCCTTAATTCATTAATCTTGCAAAATTTGTCTAGCTACAGAGGTCTCCATGCCAAACGACCTAATACTTGAGCTAGCTAGAGAGGAAGGATGCCATGATCTAGCCTATCAAAGGATGCTAAGGGAAGTCTCTATCAAGGACCAGGAACAAAAGCTAGAGGCTAAGTATCGTGAATTCTCTGTCAATAGTGGACTTGTCTACTATAGGATGAGGTTATGTATACCAACAAGCCAGTTATTTAAATAGAAGATATTGTGCGAAGCTCATGATTTCACTTTCTCAGGACATCAAAGCTGCGAAGGATAGACAGAAGGCATACACAGATTTGAAGTGTCAAAATAGAATATTTGAGGAAGGAGACATGGTCTTCATTCACGTATGCCCAAAGAAGAGTTCTCTATCCTTAGGAGATTTCAGGAAGCTAAGTCCAAGGTATTGTGGACCATACAAGATCCTCAAGTGTTTAAGACCTAATGATTATAGATTGCAATTCCCTGAAAACCTAAAGGTTCATAATGTATTCCATAACAGTCTATTGAAGAATGAAGTATGTACCTAACCCAAATCATGTACTTGATGACCAACAAATTGTAATGCCTAGTCAAGGAGTCCTTGAACTAAGGCCGGACAAGATTTTAGATGCTAGGGTGAGACAACTAAGATCCAGAACCTTGAGGGAATGCCTCGTCCAGTGGAAAGATTATCCCGAAGAGGATGCTACCTGGATGGATGAAAGCTCTCTCAGTCTTCAATATCCCCAGTTTACCTCGAGATGAGGACATCTCGATTCTTCTAAGGGGGAGAGAATGTAATATTTCCGCAACTGCGTACCGTAAATATTGACGTCCCGCACACGACGTAAACCTTGTGCAAAGGATATCTCTTGCATTGAAATTATTGGCAGTGTAATGTGTGACCCGCACGCGTGAAATGGGATCCTCCGCATTGGTAAATCAAATCCGGGAATTCAAAACCGCAAGTCTCACAAAAACACCCTCTTGGGAGGGGCAATTTTAAATATTCAAGGCAAATTTTTTTAATTATTATCCCTTCCCCCAGCCAATGCATGGCTGGAGGAGAGGGAGTGTGGGGGAGGAATGGCCAAAGAGGAGAAGGTCAGTTTGCATGAGGAGGTCCTCCACGTGTGTGGAGGCCCCCTTTCCCCACCCCTCCCAAGGGCTATATAAACACCCCCCTAGCTAGAGGGGGGGAGGCTGGAGGGTGTGCAGGACGGGCCGTGAAGGCAAGAAGGACTGTGGGAAGGCTGCCGTGAAGTGAGGGCGACGGTGATGGAGGGCCGTGAGGAGGCGACGGTGACGGAAGGACTGTGGGGAGGCTGCCGAAGAAGGGGGAAGCAGAGTGCTGCCGTCGCTGTGGAAGGAGAGGACGCGCCGTGGGAAGGAGGGTGCTGGACGAGAGGGTGGGAGGAGCTGGAGGAGACTAGGTCCGTCGCCACGTGAAGGGAGCCGCCAGCCGCCGTCTGCCATAGCTGCCGCCTGACTGCCCAGTCCGCCGCCACGCCGAATCACTACTCCCCCCCCCTCTGCCAACGTGGCCACGTGCTGGAGAAGCTTCCTAAGAAGCTTCTCTAGGAAGCTTCTAAGGGGGCCTCTCTAAGCCCCCTTCCCGTGGAGCCTTTATAAGTCCATTTTTATCCCGGGAATTAAAGAAAAGGAGGTGACAAAAGCCCCTTCCCACTACCTTTCCCCCACAAGTCCATCCACAACCCCGGGACTTTGAAGAGAAGGAGGCGACGAGCCTTCTCACCTATCACCAACAAGTCTATCGCGAGACTTAAAGAAGAGGGGCTACAAAATCCCTTCCACCCAGTCATCCCTGGGCCGGGATTTTGAAGAATAAGAGAGGAAGCCCATAAAGGCCCTTCCCACTCGAATTCCTCATAAGCCCATTGAAGGGGGTTGCTTTAAGGGCCCACAAAATCCTTCCTAAACTCGGAATTTCAAGGTGGATTAAAGCTCTCAAATCTCCATTGTCAAAGGGACCTCATAAGAACCCTAAGGTCTTCCCAAGGCAAATTCTGCAAGTCGGAACTTCGGTCAAGGAAGCCATATATCAAAGAGAATTGCGCATACAAGGGAGACGGGCCAAGGTCATAAGATTGCAAGCCAAGGTAAAAAGTTGAAATCCACAAAGGCTAACTGGAGATCGAATTCGCGATGGCTTCTAGAAAGATCACAAGGTGCGATGCGGAAGGTTCACCCCGAGCATACGTGGATATTTTCCGGAGACCGCAAGTCCAGGTTTTATCTATTTGGATTCCACACAAAAGTATTGAACTATTCACGATAACTTCACGGATTAGGAGGCACTCATGCATGTCAAATGCAACTAGTCAAGTTAAATGCAATTAGGACATGAATTGGCTATTTGAACATTATTAGAAATAGCTTAAGATATGGAAACTGATCATTGGTACGTTCAATGGAGTTAATGAAAAGAGCATAAGGTGTCTATGCATTCGCAGGACCTTATTAAGTTCCTTTTGTGCTTTCAAAAGTGACGAACCTAGGACAACTGTTGCCTCATCACGAGGTTGAAATTGTTAAGGTACACCTTTTTACTAGGTATGGAAAGATTAATGGCATGTCCCATTTTTAGATAAATCTTCCTTGTATGGATTCATGGGGGAAAGTTAACACCCATAAGATGTTATTCGAAAAGGGAATAGAGGGCACGAAAATGATCTATGGACTTGCAAGTGGCATGATTATTTGACATAAATCCTAGTAGGACCTAGGAAAGTTAGTGTCCAGATTATCAGGCATTTTTACTTTGCCAAGAAAGGATAGGGTTACTGTGAACCATGTGATGCGTAGAAGCAATGAATCGCATGTTTACACGTATTGGAGTAGTTGTAACTATTGACCTAGTTTATTACCTTTGGGAAAGGTTCATCCTTGTCGCAAGACAAGTATATTGTGTTGTCTAAGTCACCTAGACCACAAGGGATTCATTTGGGCATGGTTCAGTCGATATGATAGGTAGCCCAAGTGCTAACTAGGGTTTAGTGCGGTAAGAATTCGACCTAGTTTTACACTTGTTGCCAAGTCTAAACCCGCAAACCCAAAGATCTTACACACGTTCACGAAATGCCGAATCAATTGGATGTTCATGCATGAAATGATCTAAGGTTTTATCCCAAGGATCATTCGTTTAAAATGATGAAACTCCGACTGAGTTGCCTATTTTTAGGATCATGGGCCAACATAATTAGGAATGGTTTGGAGGATACCCTAAAACCCTGCCACTCGGCTGGAGGTAAATTCCGTGGCCGGAAAACGCTAAGAAATTGGGTAGAATGATCCCGTGGAATAGATGCAATACATGTGCAAAAAGCTGCAACTTTGTATAGACTTGAGATTTGCCCACCAGAGAGTTTATCATCTCTCGAAATGAGGTTGGCAAGTTATTGAAAGAATTTAACTTACAAGAGGATGAGTAATCATCCTGTTACTCACTTTTCTTGGGAAATAATTGCCAAGGAAAAGGAAAGCTAGGTATTTGCCTTGAAGCAAATGACCAGACAATAAACTAAAGCGACATGGTCGCTGGATCTTGCCACAACAAAACGTAAAGTATTGGTAGGGTATGACCCTAACCCAAGAATGATAGGAATCTTGCTAAGTTGCAATTGATTCCGGATCGAATGCGGGTTGCATTCGGAGGAAAAGGAGTCACTCCTTAACAGTTTGCCAGCTAAACGACCATTGAAATTGATTGTGCTTGTAACAGTTTAGAAAGGACTGTTTGCATTGTTTGCTCAATGAACTAAAGGATGAGAATATATCTAAATACTTCAGGTTGAAGGCCTGACCTGAAGGGAGTGGCAGCTTCAGTTACCCCCGACTGCCTGCCTGACCCTAACCAAGGGGGTTGTTAACCGCGCCGGGAACGTGGACCGAACCCGCCGTGAGAGGTCTCTCCGTTGAGTTCTACTTGGAGCAGGAGGATGCTTGGGTGCCAGGGGGGCTCTAGCTGTAAATCCCTCGCCTTCCCGACCCTGCACAAGAGACTAACGTGACTCGAGATTGGATCTCAAGACCCGCATACTAGTCTACGGGCGGAAACTTGGATTAGTGATCCCTGGTGGATTACTGGATAGCCTTCGGGCGGATTATGAATACGCGTACAGGCGGGAACTCCTTGTATTTCAAAGATAAAAGGATAAGATGATAATTAAGGAGTTGTTTGACATTGTTTTCTTTATGTCCTGTGATAAAATTACGTGAAGGAACCCGTGCTTAACAGGGTTAATCAAAGAAGCTGTTTGTATATGTCAAACTAATGTGGTAGGTAATTACATAACTAAAACAAACGGAGGAAAGTGCGGAGGATGGACCATGGGTCTGTCCTATGGAAGGGTGGTCCCGGTTAGCCGGGAACTTTTCTCAAAGTCTTCGGCGAATAGAGGATGATCGTCATCTCCGAAACAAGTAATGAGAACGATGACTTGGAGTTACCGATTACCCGATTCACGCTGTTTTAGGGGATCGGAATGGGACTATGCCTTTGGCAGAGAGGTCGAGCCTTGCATCCCTCTCGTTTCCCATTCTCCTTGAACCAAGTGCAGCTTGAATCCGCTTCAGACCGGGCGTTTCTATGTAAAGTAGTTCGATCGGGGCTGACGCTAGTTGCTGCTAGCTAATGACCAAACAGGAAAACCCAAATTCAGGTCGATCCTAAGTGGGAACGGCCAGGATACTTCCGCTACGTGGCAGATGCGGGAAGACCTAGATCGCAAGTCCCGTAACATTCCATGGGAGTGCCGGGCGGAGCTTTCTAGAAATCCTTCCCGATGGACTGCTAAGACGTGTCCGGGATGATTCTAGTGGACACGTTACATTTCAGGTAATCTATGTAGCCTAAAGATCTCCTTTACAAAGATCCTTGTAATATTTGAAGCCTTGTAGTTGGTTTTAACAGGCATAAGGTGAGCAACCTTAGTTAGCATATCCACAATGACTAGGATTGAGTTGTATCCTCCTTGGACATAGAGTAACCCAACTACAACTAATAAATTCCCACTTCATTTGTGAAATGTCAAGCTGTTGGAGCTTTCCTCGCATCTAAACACATTCAATCTTTACCCATCGGCTCAAGCATTCAATGATATATTTAAGCATATCTTTTTTGAGATTTTCCCAATGAAAGCTTCTTCTTACAGTGTTGAGGGTCTTTGCATAGCTCAAATGCCTTGATAAATGAGAATCATAGGCTTTCCAAAGTATCTTCTTCTTGAGGTCTTGGCTTATTGGGATGCACAACCTTGTCTTAAAGTAGATAAGTCCTCCTTTTGTAAAGAAATTCAAATAATTGAGCTTGAACTTAGGGTCTATCTCCTTGGATAGGACTTCTTTTATCATCTATTGATACCTTGGGTCGTAGTTGCTTCCTTGTTAGCCATTTCTTTAACTAGATTACTAGGCATTAACACCATTACTATTAGACATCTTGGCTTAGTGGAGGGTTCTTCCTCATTAGTCATTTCTATGATTGGATTATTAGGTGTGACACCATTACTATTAGATATATTTCCTTAAAGGGTTCTTCTAAGATAAGAGTATTGAGAAATACTTTGCATCTTAGGGCATCTACAATGACATTTTCCTCACTTTATCTCTCGAAGTCATTCTCTTGAAAGGCTTCAATCCATTGTCATTAGCTCATGCTTAGATCTAGTTGCACTTGAAACTCTTATGGTTGATGACTAAGGTGAACATTGTGCCCAGAAAATAGTGTCTCCATAGTTTGAGAGCATGAATTACAACAAGTAGCTACAAATCATGGATAGCATAGTTCTTATCATGAATCTTTAGCTTCCTCCAAGAATAGGCTATCAGAGCTGGCCTTCTTTCATGAGTAGACAACCTATTGCAAGAGATCTTGTATCAATGAAAAATTCAAATTCTTGGTTCAAGTCGGGTAGTTTTGGAATAGGAGATCTGATCAAGCTTTGTTTAAGCTTCTCAAAGCTAGACTTTTCAATGGGAGCCCATACAATGACAATTCACTTCTTGAGTAAATTGGTCAAGGGTATGGAAATTAAGGCATATTCTTTGAAAAAATTCCCATACCATCCTATCAAGCCCAAAAAACTTTCAACTCCCTTAATTATTGTTGGGACTTGGGGAAATTACTATATGTATATTCTCTACATCATGTGCATCAAAGGCCTATTTTTAAATATCCTTATCTGTAATTTTTTTTGAATAAAACATAACCCTTTTCTATTCAATCTATAAATAATCCATTTACATTACACCCTTTTGTATGTAAAAAATGTATAAAAATGGTAATTTAAAAATACCTTATTTTGAACACACGTGATGCACACATATTCATGAGTAACTTACCCGAGCATTGGGCATACCCATTCTTGTACATCTTTAACCTTAGCAGGGTCTATCACCATCTCTTTGTTGGACACGATATATCCAAGGTAAGGACAAATTGGAATTGCGATTCATAATCTTTATCCCTCTTTGAGTAGGCCAAGATGTTACCAAAGAAGACAAGAACAAATTCATCAAGATAGGTCCAAAATATGTTTTGCATCAGCATGTTAAAGGTTGCAAGCTATGCATTGGTGATTAATCCAATGAGTTTCTAATGGATGAACTTCTATTAAATAAAGTTGTCTTCTTCTTTGATCTTTAATTGATAGTAGTTTGATTGTAGATCAATCTTTGAGAAGACCTTTGCACCTTCTTGATGGTCAAGTAATTCATCTATTTTTTGAAATTTTGATTGTCACCTAGTTTAACCCACAATAGTTGGTGCAAAGATAGAGGGTTAAATCCTTCTTCTTTTGGAATAACACCAGGGCTCCCCACGGTGAATTACTTGGTTTGATGTATCCTTGGTCCAAAAGCTGCTTTAGCAGTTCTTTCAACTCAATGGCTTCTAAAATGGACGTATGATAGGGTCATTTTGCTACTCGCATAACTCTTGGTGTTAGCCTAATCTCATGATCAACTTCTCTTAGTGGAGGAAGTTCTCCAAATTTTCAGGCAACACATTATAACGTGTCCACTCGTCCACTTGTGGGACACAGCTTAGCAACCCATAGAGAAGAAAGTCTAGAAAGCGCCACCTAGCACTCGCAACAAGGAATGTCACAAGGTTTGCGATCTAGGTCTTCCCGAGTCTGCCCCGAGCGGAAGTATTCGGCCGTTCCCACTTAAGACTGACCTAAAGTCAGGGTTTCTTTCCTATCAGCGAAGTCTCTAGGGACGAGCTCTAGATGAACCACTTTGCGTAGAAACAACAGAGTCAAAGCGGATTTATGCTACATTTGGTTCATGTAGAATGGGAAATGAGAGGGATGTGAAGCTCAACCTCTCTGCCCATAAGGCATAGTCTCATTCCGCTTCCCTAAAACAGCATAAATCAATATTTTAACTCTACTGACACTAGGTCTTCACAGTTTCATTGTCACGTCTTTTGAGAAAAGTTCCTAGCTAACCGGGACCACCCTTCCACAGGACGGACCCAAGTCATGTCCACCGCACTTTCCTTGGGTTGCTTAGTTATCTAATTACCTACCACATTATGTTTGATATGCAAAAGTAGCTTCCTTAATTAATCAATTTAAACACAGTTCCTTCATGTAACTTAGGCACTGACACAAAAACAATGTCAAGCAAGTTCCTTTTTCAAATATCTGATCTTTATTT
The DNA here is from genome assembly GCF_053477565.2 of Lygodium microphyllum. Lineage (NCBI taxonomy): Eukaryota > Viridiplantae > Streptophyta > Polypodiopsida > Schizaeales > Lygodiaceae > Lygodium > Lygodium microphyllum. Next base: position 27,626,345 of record NC_141137.1, read on the forward strand.
ATCATAGTCTTGGAATAAATCAAGTATCATGTCCGAAGGCTATTCTAGCAATCAATAGGATTGCTGCTCCAAGTTTCGCCCGTAAACTAGTACACAGGCCTCAAGATCCCATCTCGAGGTCACGTTGGCCTCTTGTACGGGATCCGGAGGCAAGGAATTTACAACCAGAGCCTCCCTTGATACCCAAGCATCCTCCCGCTCCAAGCAGCACCCAGGGAGAGACCTCTCGCGGCCAGTTCGGTCCATATACCCGGCGCGGCTAACAACCCCCTTGGATGGGCCCAGGCAAGCAGTCGAAGGTAATTGAACCTACCTCTCCCTCCAGGTTTTTAACCTGAAGCATTAAGTATTTTGCCTTGAATTAGTTCCTTGAGCAAAGAAGTTGAAACATTTAAACCTACTAATATGGCTTGTGTGAGAATGCAATGAGAGGCTTTAAAAGGAAATAGTGTTAAAAAACCTTGTGCGAATGCTATGAAAAAGGCGCTTAAAAAACCGGCAATTGCGAACTTTATGGGGGATGCAAGGGGGGAAAAGAGCTTAATTCCCGAGGATGCAAGGAAAAAGGGGTTTTGAAGAAACCCGGGGTAAATGGCCCAAAAGGATCTTGTATGGGAAATTCCACAAGAAAGGTCTTTAAAACCCGACCGAAGGTGGGCTTTGGGCCAAGGGGGAAATGGGGGCTTAAATTCCAGGGGGAAAGGGAGTTGTAAAGATCGCTTGGGAACTGTTCTACAGGTCGGTGAAAAGTTACTATAGAAATTGCATCGTATGCCTGTGCGCAGAGACATTGGGAGTTACAGAATCATCCTTGTTGCCTGTTGATGCAAAATCGTCACTAGGAAGTGACTGTGTGGTCAAATACCACTTTCGTCAGTTTTGCAGATTTGCCCTTGTGAGGCTGAAGCTGTGTTCTTTGCAGTGACAGAATTTTTTGCAGTGTTCTGTAATGGCGTCTGATTCTCTTTCACAGATTGTCACTGAAAAGCTTGACAAGAATAACTTCTAAGCATGGAAGTTTAGAATGACGAATTTCCTTATGGGAAAAGGATATTGGGAATTTGTTGCAGGAAATGAAGAAGAACCAGTTCTTCCTGATGTTCCCAATCAACAGCAAATGCAGGCATTTAAAGCATGGCATGAGAGAGCCAGGAAAGTTATGTACTAGCTATCTATCAGCATTTCAGACTCTATGATTGTGCATATTCAAGATGCAAGTACGCCAAAGGAGGCATGGGATACTTTGTCAAAAATGTATAGCACAAATACGCAAGCCAAGAAAATGAAGCTCAAGCAAGAGTTGCATAATGTGCAAAGAGAAAATATGAGCATCAATGACTACCACATGAAGGTGAAGAAGATTGCAGATGCACTTGCTTCCATTGGGTCGCCAATGGAAGATGATGATTTAGTTTCTGTGACCTTGAATGGTCTAGGGAAGGATTATGCATAGTTTTGAACATCCATTTCCGTCCGTGAAAGATTTCCTGATTTTGAGGAGTTGATTGCTCTTCTAATTTCTGAGGAGCAGAGAAATGGTGGTGCATCTTCTTCAGGAGGAACTCCAAAAGAAGCTGTCTTCTACTCAAATGCTAGAAGAGGTAGAGGCAGAGGTAGAGAAGGCCGATCTCGAAGCCGTGGTAGAAATCAGAATATGCAGCAAACTCAAGAAAACTAGTCCTATGGAAGAGGATGTGGTAATTCTAGAGGCAGGGGGAGCCAAATAGGTCATGGTGGATGGCAAAGAGGCCAAAATGCAAACAGCAATGTTGAATGCTACTACTGTGGTAAAATGGGTCATATGGCTAAGAACTGCTATAAAAAGCAGAATGACATCATGAATGGAAAATTGCAACAAGGGAATTATGCATCTTCTAGTAGACAGGGTGATGACAGAAATGAGCATTTGTTTATGGTGCAGCACATGACCAATTCTGTGACAAGTACAGAAGAAAGAAACGATGTGTGGTATGTTGACTCAGGTGCATCAAACCACATGACAGGTCATGCAGAATGGATGCAGGATGCAAGGAAAATGGAAAAACTAGGATTTGTGGAGACTGGTGATGATACTGCACATCCTATTGTGTAGATTGGAAAAATTCCTTTGTCTATGCAGGATGGGAAAAAGAAATACCTATCGGATGTATTTCATGTCCCGAATATCACCAAGAACCTAGTTTCTGTTGGTCAAATGGTTGAGCAGGGCTTGCAGGTCAGATTTAACTCTCATGGATGCTTTGTTGAGGATATGAAAAATAAAGGTCGCTTGATAGCAAAAGGAAAGAAGAAGGGCAGAATGTTTATGTTGGATGCAGACATGTCTGAATTGAGTGCAGCAATGTTTGCACATGGGACCAGTGTAGTTGCAGATATTGATATCTGGCATAAATGCATTGGTCATGTTAATGTACAACGACTAAAATCAATGCAGGCCCAAAATATTGTTGCAGGATTTCCAAAATTCAAGATTGCAGAAATGCATAAGGTATGTGAAGCCTGTCAATTTGGAAAACAGGCAAGGAAACCATTTTCTAGACATGTTCAAGAGAGTAAGAAGCCATTGGAATTAATCCATTCTAATGTGTGGACTACTAAAGCTGCATCTCTTGGAGGCTGTCATTATTTTGTCAGTTTTATTGATGACTATAGCAGAAAAATTTGGGTGTATTTTATGAAAAAGAAAAGTGAAGTTTTTGGGCTTTTCAAAACTCTTAAAGCTATGGTTGAAAAAGAAATAGGCCTGCAAATAAAATGCCTAAGGTCAGATGGAGGGGGAGAGTACCTCTCAAATGAGTTTTCAAGGTTCTTGCAGGAGCATGGCATAAAGCAGCAATATTCATGCAGTCATACCCCACAACAAAATGGAATTGCAGAAAGAAAAAACAAGCATATTGGAGAGGTATCTCGTGCCATGCTCAATGAAAAAGACCTGCCAGATTTTTATTGGGCTGAGGCAGTTGCTACAGCAGTCTATATAATGAATAGGACTCCCACTGCAGCAATACATGGGATGACTCCAGAGGAGAGGTATACTGGTAGGAAACCAGATATTTCTCATTTGAAAATTTTTGGTTGCATTGCCTATGTTCATGTGCCAGATGATGAGATCCAAGTTGGATCCAAAAGCTGAGAAGTACATCTTTATTGGTTACTCTCTGCACCAGAAAGGGTATAGATGCTATAACCCTTCTACTCGTAAGTTTACAGTGAGCAGAGATGTTGTTTTTGATGAGATGAGTAGCTGGTATAAACTAGTAAATGTGATTGATAATGTAGATGCACAAAATGGTAATGCTGCACAGAATTCACAGCAGCAGTCACAATATATTAGTGGACCTGGAGCATCCTCTAGCAGTGGTTCACATTCTTCGCCATGGACAGGCAGATTGAGATCAAGAGAATCTTCTCAAAGCAATGCAGATAGTGGTATGCACGTATCACGAAAAGGAAAAGAGAAGGTAGATCAGCCCATGTTTGATGTGAATGCAGGTCACTCTTATGTGGATGGTGAATCCAGTGGCTCAGAACAGAGCATTGATGATGAGTTGGGTATTCCCTCTATTGTTACACCTAGAGTAAGGAAGACCAGGGATGTTTTGAGAGCACTTGGGAGTGAACCTACTTTGTGTAGGTCTACCAGAGCTAGGTATCCTGTGGATAGGCTGAAATATGATGGATTTACAGCCATTCACTATGCATATATGGTCAAAGTGATACAGGAACCAGAACCCACTTCTTTTGAGCAAGCCATGGGAAAAGAAAATTGGGAGAAAGCCATGGATGAAGAAATGGATGCCTTGGAAGGAAATGCTACATGGGAATTGGTACCTTTGCCTAAAGGTAAGAATGCAATTGGCTGTAAGTGGGTTTATAAGGTGAAGCACAATGCAGATGGTTCTGTGAACAGATACAAGGCAAGATTAGTAGTCAAGGGGTATGCACAAACATATGGCATCGATTATGAAGAAACATTCAGTCCGGTTGCAAGGATGGCAATCGTAAGAGCAATCATTGCTATGGCTGCATCAAAGGAATGGTCTTTACATCAGATGGATGTAAAGAATGCCTTCTTGCATGGTGATTTGCAAGAAGAGGTACATTTGGAGCAGCCACCAGGTTATGTGCATGCTGTTCATCCTTAGTTTGTTTGCAGGTTGAAGAAAGCATTGTATGGCTTGAAGCAAGCACCTAGAGCATGGTCTGACAAGACAGGACAGTATCTTGTCACTATTGGCTTTCAGATTTCCAAGGCAGATTTCTCACTTTATGTGAGAAAAATAGAGAAAGGTATTATGCTACTTGTCATTTATGTTGATGATTTGATTATGACAGGTGACAGTGATGAAGATATCCTTCATGTGAAAATGCTATTGAAGCAGAAGTTTGAGATGAAGGATTTGGGAGAGCTGCGTTATTTCTTGGGCATTGAGGTGATTAGATCACCAAGTGGAATATGGCCCCTGCAGAGGCAGTATGGATTGGACATGTTGTCCAAATATGGGATGACAGGCTGTAAGCCTATTTCAGTTCCTTTGAAGCAGAATGTGAAGCTGAGCGCAGATGCAGGTGAGCTTCTGGAAGACCCTACTATGTATAGATGCATAGTAGGAAGTTTGATTTATATGACTATTACCAGGCCAGATTTGAGCTATGCTGTTGGATTGGCAAGTCAATTTATGCAGGCTCCAAGGAAACCGCATTTGGATGCGGCTAGACGCATACTCAGGTATGTGAAGTCCACATTGCAATATGGACTATTTTATGAGACTATTTCCAAATACATCCAGTATTCGATCCGGGATTAATAGCGACATGGCAAGATCCCAAGGGTTTTGTAAGTTGTGTTGCTTATTTACCCTCTTTCCTTGGGTTAGGGTTTATACCCTGTTAACCCATCTTATCGATACCTTAGGTTTCCTTATATTAAGGTCAATGAATCCTGGACAACCCCATTGTCCTCACTTGATTGGTCAATTGCTTGCTAGGCAATTCATAATTACCCTAACTTGGAAAATGAGCCTCAAAGAAGGGTGATGTAGCAAGATGTCTATTCATCCTCTAGAAAATTAGACTTGTACTTAGAACTCGCCAACCTTGTTCTAAGGAGTGGCAAATCTATTTTGTGATTTAAACACAAAACCATGCGACGTTGCAACTTGTTGCATAGGTGTCGCACCTGACTTGTGGGATTAGTTCTCCCATCAAATAGTATTCCTTGGTCAAGAATGCCTTTGGTCAAGCTATAAGGTTTGGGAGTCCTCTTGACCCAACCCAACCCTAACCCTACTAGGCCGACGGGTTTCTAAGTTCATACGGAAGTCTAGTATTTGGGCAATTGATCCTTAGGATGAGAACCCTAGATCATTCTTGCATAGGCGTTTAGCTAACCCTAACATTCCATGAATGTGGGTAGGACCTTTGAGGTCAGAAATATTAAGTCAGTTTCCCGAATGTGATACTAGGCAGAATTTTATTCCGGCTTAGCTCTACCTAGCGCATTGAGGTGATCATCATTTGAGTTACACCATTACAAGCGATTTACCTAATTGATCTAGTTGTCTTGCGACAAGAGGTAATCTTTCCTTAAAGATGCAAATACTTTTCCTAAAAGATGTAAATAATTGCAAGATATAACATTCCATGCAAATGTGCGATTCATAGACTTTTTCCTTCTATGCAGCTATAAGTTCTACAATGATCGTTACTTTTCCTTACCTAAACTATAATGATTGACAATTCAAAGATAACTTGTATAAACCCTACGTTGATTTACATCAAGAACTGTGCCGATAAACCCTTCATTTAATGCATTGAATTCAAGCTTTAATATGAAAATGCATCCTTTCCTAAATATAAACTTTGATAAAAGAACTCTATGCATGAGCGAATGTCATGAGATCATTATTGATTTAACCCGTCCTTTAGCTATTAACCGACCTAAAATGTAACCATCCTCGCATGCAATTTGCAAGTTCATAATTCCTTTGCATGCATTGCAATGATTTGGACATCATTCAATGGGCATCTAAGATTATCCTCTATATGAACCATGACCATGAATTTAATTCATAAGTGCATCAAGCAACATAAGCTCTATCCTTCTTAGCATGATATCATGTTATAAGTTACGCATTATACGTTCAAGAAGATTGCAACTACCCTTGTCCACGGGAGTGCAAGCAATTTCAAATAATCGACATGCACTAAACTTTGTAAAACAAATGAATAAATGCATTTAAATTTTCCTAAAAACCATCATGCTTAACGCATCCCTTTCATGCGAGAATACAATTGGAACCTGGGTATTAAGATTCGGAGCATTGTCCAAGCGTGTACTCGGGTTGAGAGCTCCCGTGTGTGCTCCTCTTTCCATTTTCTTGGAAGCCATTGACGAATTAAATCTTGGTTCAGCAACTTCCTTCTGGCTCTCTTTACGCGTTATGAAGATCTTTCTGCCCGTGGTTCTCTTCTTCTACGTAGGAATGAGCCTTACAGTCATGGTTTTTGAAAGATCCGAGAGCACGGGTGAATAAGGCTTAAGGAGGCCTTGAATTAGAAGCTTCCAAGCTTCTGTGGTCTGAGAGAAGACATGGAGAGAGAAAGTAATAATGGAGAGGATGATGAGGATGACGACAAAGGAGATGAAGAGGATGATGATTATGATGATGGTGGTGGGCAGAGGCGAGAGCCTGGCAGCAGTGCAACGGCGTGAAGGCAGCGTGGCGATGGGCAGTGGGGGTCTTCCTCCTCTCCTATAGCAGCACGACTCCACGATTCCCCTCTCCCCCCCCTCTCCTCAAGATTGAGAGGGGGGAGGTCTTATCGGCTAGGGTGGGGGGGTAGCCACGAGCTGCATGACACCTCCCCATGCCCTCCACAACTCATGCTCTTCTCACACTCCCTCTCCCCGCCATGCATCGGCTGAGGGGGAGGGGGTTATTATTTTGAAAAATTGCCACAATTTAACCATTATCCCCCCTTTTTTTTCCCGTGAAGGGTGTTCTCGCGTGGGCTTGTGGTCTTCAAGCCACGACTCTTGTGAACCATGCGGCTAGAGTTCATTTAATGCATGCGGAGTAAGCACTTAGCCACCAACATTTAATGTTGCGGGAGATTACTTTGGGTTGCATTTTTGCGCGGGGAGTGCGGGGTTTAGGGTCGATTAATATTTCGTGTGGAAATATTACATTCTCTCCCCCTTAGAGGAATCGAGATGTCCTCATCTCGAGAAGAATTGGGGGTGTTGTTGGTTGAGAGTACTTTCATCCATCCAAGTGGCATCCTCTTCGAGATTATCTTTCCATTGGATGAGGTATTCTCTCAAGGTTCTGGATCTCATATGCCTCTCCCTAACATCTAAGATCCTGTTAGGCCGTAGCTCAAGGACTCCTTGGCTAGGCATTACAACTTGATCATTAAGCACATGACTAGGGTTAGGCACATACTTTTTCAGTAGACTGATATGGAATACATATGAACTTTAAGGTTTTCGGGGAGTTGTAATCTGTAAGCATTAGGCCCTAGGCACTTGAGGATCTTGTAGGGTCCACAATACTTTTTGCACTCACCCAAAGATAGGGAACTCTTCTTTGGACGTACGTGAATGAAGACCATATCACCTTCAATGAAGGATCTGTCTTGACATTTCAAGTCTGCGTAAGCCTTTTACCTGTCCTTGGCGGCTTGGATGTCCTATCTTATTGACTTGATTTGGTCATCCATGTCTTCCAGCATGTGTTTTGAAGCTTCAACCTTCAAGGTTGGATCCAAAAAGTTTAGAGGACTACGACGGTCGTGTCCATACAATGCTTGAAAATGGGTCATCTGAATGCTTTGTTAGTAGAAAGCATTGTAGTCAAACTCAACCAGTGGCAAATATTGAATCTACTTTTTGGGTTCACGACAGCAGTGTGCCCTTAGCATATCCTCAATGACTTGGTTGACTCGTTCCATTTGACCATTAGTTTGGGGATGATGAGCTATACTGAAACAGAGTTAAGTCCCAATGGCCTTGAAGATAGCCCTCCAGAAGTGCGATGTGAAGAGAGAGTCACAATCACTAATGATTCTTCTGGATAACCCATGCAGTTTGAATATCTCCTTGATGAATAACCTTGCAATGTCTGAGGCTTTATAATTTATCTTCATAGGGATAAGATGTGCAACCTTGGTGAGCATATCAACCATAACCATAATGGAGTTGTATCCTTCCTGAACTTGGGGCAGGCCAACGACAAAGTCCATACTAATGAATTCCCATTTCATTTGGGGAATGCCAAGTGGTTGCAATTTCCCTGGCATTTTGACATGTTTGGCCTTAATGTGCTGACAAGAAAAACATTCAGTGACATATTTGAGAACGTCACCTTTGAGCCTATTCCAATAATAGCTCTTTCTGACTGCATTGAGGGTCTTGGCATAGCCAGGATGTCCTGACAAAAGGGAGTCATGGGCTTCCCAAAGTATCTTCTACTTGAGTGATTGACTTGCTGGTATACATAATCTCGCTCTATAGTAGACAAGTCCATTATTGATAGAGAATTCTTGATACTTAGCCTGTGGGGGGCTATATAGAGGGAGGGGGGGTTTATAATTAGGGAGAAAACGATAGTTGGGGGGGTAATGGAGTCCCTCTCCTTGCCCTCCATCTTGGTAGCCAAATTTGGCATGTCGCCATGCAGTCTACCCCTCCTTCCTCGTTATGATCATCTAATCCTTGTCAGCTGCTGCATCATCACATTCGACCTCATCGTCTCCTACTGCCATCATCTTCCACCTCCTCCCCCCCGCCACATGCCGACGACGACAGGGGGCGATTAAATTTTTCTTTTTGAATTATTTTCTTTTAAAATTTAGAGGGGTTTGTTCCTCCACAATGGTGGCCCATAGCGGGATATTACAATATTACTGAATATTAATCATCAAAATCATCAAACCACTGCATGTTAAATCCAAGCAAACCAATGTGAGCTACCAGTGAGAAGATGCCATTGATATATCCAATAGCCATTAGGTTCAACGATTCCTAAAAGGATATAATGCCTTAGCCTTAGCTTAGACTAAGACTCCTTTCTAAACCCCCAGTTGGCTATTGCAAAGAGAGTGAGAGAGGAGAGGAGAGGAGAGGAGAGGAGAGGAGAGGAGAGGAGAGGTGAGGTGAGGTGAGGTGAGGTGAGGTGAGGTGAGGTGAGGAGAGGAGAGAGAGGAGAGAGAGGAGAGAGAGGAGAGGAGAGGTGAGGAGAAGAGAAGAGAAGAGAAGAGAGGAGAGGAGAGGAGAGGAGAGGTGAGGTTAGGTGAGGTGAGGTGAGGTGAGGTGAGGTGAGGTGGAGGAGAGAAGAGAAGAGGTTGTGAATAATAGGAGAGAAGGAGGAGAAGAGAGGAAGAGGGGAAAAGAAGAGGTGGTGAAAAGGAGAAGAGAAGAGGTGGAGAAGAAGGGAAGAGAAGGGGGAAAGGAAGAGAAGAGAAGAAGATGAAGATAAGAAAATAACTAAATAGGGGAGGAAAAGGAAAGATGAAAGTAAGAGGTAGATAAAGCAAAGAGTAGGATAGAGAGGAAGAGAGTGAAGTAGGAGAGGGAGAGTTAGAGGAAGAAGAGCAAGAGGTCATAATCAATCTTGAAAGAGAGCCCCACTTCGAATTGCAAAAGACTCCTCTACCCTTCATGCCTCTAGTACATGTGGAACAAGCCTTTCTCCTATTTAAAAGTATTTGTCTCACAAGGACCCACCTAATCGTTTGGAGTTTGTGATCAAGACCATCAAAGCTTGAAGCTAGTGCATGTGGACTCCCCTTTCATGATGGCCCCAAAGAGACGGCGTTCTAAATCAAGGAGTGCATGAGCTACAAATATAGTTGTGAATGTGGTCGACATGCAGTCGCATGCAACATAGAACCAGGTTCCTTCATAGATTCATTCAATACATGATTAGGAACATAAATAAAAGACTTTCAATATTCGATGAAGAAGTTATGTTTAATAAAAATGGAAATTCAATAGAAAAGAAATGTAGAATAAGTAGGAGATATTAATTTAGAGACTAAAATTTTGAAAGGTAGAATAAATTGTATGGCATTGCAATGCATTGAATCAATTATCTTTGGTTGCTTATAAAAAAAGATTACATCAAGAAAAAATCTTTTAGCATTTACAAATTATGAAAATGTAGAGAAATGTAAAAAATACATCAAGAATATTATTTTTAGTATTTACAAATGATGTAAATATGAAGAATTGTTTCCTTAGTATTTATAAATCATATAAACATTAAAAAATAGTTTTTCATGGTATTTATAATTCATTCAAAGTAAATTATGATAATTAAATTTAGGTGCTTAGAAATATTAATTAGAAATAACCTCTTTAGAGAAACATTCACAATTATTAAATTAAGTCAAAATTATGGCATACTTAGCTCATTAGAAATTATTAAATCAAATATGTGCCTATTTCAAACCTAGGATGCTAGGATGCTTGAGTCAATTCACTTGCCAATATGTCAAGGTGAAATATGAGTCCTAGGTTATGAGATAATTTCAAAAAATATATATAATTTGTAATGAGAAAAATAAAAGTCTAAAAAATACTTGCATTGTTAACTCATGTAGTTTTCAATGAAAAATCGTGATTCCAAGATCCGACTTAGTTTTCACAAATGAGGGTTAATTCTAATTAGTCAATACGTAATGAGACCAAGTGACCAATCTTTAACAAGAGTTACGAGTAAAATTTGCAAAACAAAGACTAACGATAGCTAAGAAATGCTCCAATGAAGGAAGGCTAATCCAAATTTAGATTTCAAAAAGGAGACTTAGAAAAGAAAAATCTCAAGAAAAATTGTGGGGACCTAAAATGGAACGAATGCTAGCTCTAAGGCTCAAGCCAGGCCTCTATGTTCAACCAAAACACTCCATGGCCTTGTGGCCAAGAATGTTCGGAGACTACACACTGATCTAACCTAAAGATATCCTACATTAACCTATTGAAGGTAGCAAGAGCATTCGTTAGCCCGAATGACATCACAAGGAATTCAAAGTGTCCATACCTTGTGCTGAATGCAGTCTTCAGGATACCTTCTTCCTTGATCCTTATCTGATAATATCCAGATATGAGATCTATCTTAGAGAAGATCTTCACATCTTGAAGACAGTCAAGTAATTCATCTATTCTTGGAATGGGCTATTTATTTTTTATGGTTGATTGATTCAACCCTCTGTAGTCAATGCATAGCCGAAGCGTTCCATCTTTCTTCTTTTGGAAAAGTACTGGAGCTCCCCGTGGCAAATCGCTAGGATGGATGTAGCCTTGGTCTAACAGTTTCTTGAGTTGCTCTTTCAGTTCAATAGCTTCCGAGATGGACATCCTATACGGCCTCTTTGCGAGACTGGTGCAGCTCCTTGTGCCAGCTTGATTTCGTGGTCGACTTCCCTTTGAGGAGGAAGTTCTGTCAACTCCTCAGGAAATACGTCTGCGTATTCCTTTAACCATGAAGGTTCTTTCCCAGATTCCTGATTTTGCTCTAGCTTATTTAGTTTAATCAGATAGACAGGTAGGCCCTTCCTAACTCCTTTTATTATTCATGTTGCTTTTGCCAGCTGTATTTTTGGCTTACCAGCCTCTCCTTGAGTCATGACTAGCTCCCCTTCAGAATTTTGGAAGGAGACTTGCCCCTTTCCACAGTGGATGTGGGCATCATTGGGTATTAGCCAATCCATTCCAAGTAAACATTCGTGGACACCTAGGTTCATTACCCTGAATCTCACCGAAGTTGGCTTCCCACCCAGTAGGAATTTCACCTTAGCAGTTTGCCTAGTACAAGAGACCTCACGACCATTTGCCAATTCCACAAGTAAAGTAGGTGTGTCTATTGTGGCTATCCCTAGCCTTTTTGCACAGATTGGTGAAATGAAGGAATGTGTACTGCCACAATCAATTAGGGTTTTGAAGCTTTTACCTTCATAACCTGATGGAGTTTGGATCACTAAGAATTGGCAATTCGGACCCTTCTTGTGAAGAGCGGTGTGAATCGTTGCCCTCTCAATGTCAGCTTCCATGGATGGATCTTCTTCATCGCCCAGTTCCTTGTCGGAAACATTGATGTAATATTCCTGCTCGAAAATATTACCAAACTTGACTCCCCACACACTGCGTAAAACCTGTGCAAGGTTATCTCCCGCATTGTATTTACCGGCAGTTAATCCGTACCCCGCACATGCAAAAACGAGGCCTCGGCTGTGGTTTCAAAACTGCCTAACCGCGCGGAACACCCTTTTTGAAGGGGGCTAAATGGATAATGATCAAATTAATGCAATTTTTTTTACTAATTCCCCCAACCGATGCATGGCTAGAGGGAAGGGAATGGGAGAAGGAGGAGATGTGGTGAGTTGGGTGTATGGGGGGAGAGCCATGCACCAGCCACGTGGTGGCTCCCCTCTCCCCCCCTTGGGCTATAAACCCCCCCACCCTTAGCCTTGGAGAAAAGGAGGAAAGGTTGCGTGGAAGAAGAAGGGCATAAGAGGCTGCCGTGCAAGGAGTAGATGGCGTCGTGTTGAGGGAGAGGAAAGAGAGAGTGGAGGCCGCCATCGCCATCCCAAGCTAGCAAGCTACCACGCCGTCGAGCAAAGGAAGAGGTGGAGGAGTGTCACTGCTGCCATTGCCACATTAATCCGCCGCCACCTCACGGCTCAAGCCGCCGTCGCATTGTTGCTATCGGCCATGGCTCCACGTGCCACAGCAAGTCAATTTCCCCCCCCCCATTCGACGTCATCCTTCCTTTTCTTATTACCCCTCAATCATTTCCTTTCACCCCACGTGGATCTTGGAAGGTCAGAAGCTTCTCTAAGAAGCTTCTAAAGGAATAAGGCTTGGGCCTTGTTCCTATGCACGCTTCTAGGGTTTAAAAAGTCTGAGCCCATAGAGCTCCTTCCCACAAGCCTGTTCATAAAAGCCCAATTCCCACAACCCTTTTTCGTAAAAGCCCCATTCCGGAAAACCTTCTCGTAAAGCCTCCATTCCCATAAGCTTTTTTGAAAAGCCCCATTCCCACAAGAAAAGCCCCATTCCCACAAGCAAAGCCTCATTCCCACAAGCCCTCCCATAAGCCCAAATCTCACAAGCCCCGGTATTTTCAAAGAACCCCATTTCCGTGAAGGTATCTCCTGCATACGAGGGAGAAGGGCAAGATCTTGAGGGTGCTTACCAAGGCTGGAGGAAATTCACCGATCGCGTAAGGGTAAAGGCAAACCGGAAGTCTGTAATCACACCTACAATGGTCCCTAAGAAGTCGCAAGGCGCACGTGCGGGAGGTTCTTCTCCTAACATTCACATGGATATCTCCCCGAGCCCACAAGCCCAGGTTTTACGATTTTGATTCCACGCTAAAGTAATGCATTAAGCACGATAACTTCATGGAATAGGAAGCACCTATGCATGTTCAAATTCACCTAGCCTAGTTAAATGCAACTGGAAAAGAATTGACTATTTGAACAATTACTAGAATTAATTCATGACATGCAATTGGAACATTGGTATTTTCAATGTGATGAATGCAAATTATCTATCCATCTGACGACCTTAATAGTATGTTGCTTTGTCGTGCATTTCAAAGTGACGAGCCTAGAACACCTATTGCCTATCATTATAAGGTTGAAATTATTAAGTGCACCTTTGATTAGACATGGAAAAATTAAGCGTATGTCGCATTTTTAGGCAATATCTTCATTGTAATGATTCATTAGGAAAAGTCGTTAACACTCGTAGGAAATAGCAGAGCACGGAAATGATTCTATGAACTTACATGTGGCATGTGCTTGTAAAATGGAATAGGTTAACTCTAGCTTTAATTGGCATGAACTTCATTTAACTACGTTGTAGTTAGGAAAGGGTTGCATGTTGCACATTTGTCGTGCGTAAAATTCATTCATCAAGAGTTGCATTTAGGGAAAGATTGCATAATTTATTAAAGCATGGAATTCTAAAGCTTAGAAAAAGAGTTGTAGGTATATTTCTTGAATGTAAGTCCTAGTAGGTTCTATGGAAGTTATTCTGCAAAAATGATCATGCATTTTGATTTTAACAATGAAGGTTAGGATTATCGCGAATCTAGTGGTACGTAGAAGCAATGAATCGCGTGTTTACGTGTATTGTGACATGTTGCAACTAGTTTTCTCCTTTAGATCAAGTTTATCATCTCTAGGAATGGCTCCTCCTTGTCGCAAGACAAGTAGATCGAATTATCTAAATTCACCTAACCCGTAAAGGATTCGTATAGGCATGGTTCAATCGATACGATAAATACCCCAAGTGCTAACTAGGGTTTAGCACGTTAAGGATTTGGCCTAGTTTCGCACTTGTTGCCAAGTCGAAACCCTCATATCAAAGGTCCTACCCACATTCACGGAATGTTGGGTCAATTGGACGACCATGCAAATAATGATCTAGGGTTTCTACCCTAAGGATCATTTGTTTCAAATGCTAAAACTCGGATTGAGTTGGAATCCCTAGGATCGAACATTGTTAGCCTAGTGAAATTAGGATTGGGTTGGGTAAGAAGACACCCTAAACCCTGCTTCTTGTCTAAACATAATTCCTTGACCAGAAAACACCGTTCAATGGGTGAAATGATCCCATGCAATAGATGCGACACTTGTGCAACAAGTTGCAAAGTCGCATGGTCTTGTGGTTTGATCACAAGAGAGTTTTGCCATTCGTTGGAATGAGGTTTGCAGGTTCTTGTGCAAGTTTAACTTGCAAGAGGATGAGTAATCATCCTGTTACATCATCTTTCTTGGGGAAAATTGCCAAGTTAAGGAAAGTTAGGTATTTTCTTGGAAGCAAAGGATCAATCAAGTTAGAGCGACATGGTCGCCACAATTTACTGTCTTAGTTTAAGAAGCACTAAGGTGTTGGTTAATTTGGGTTAATAGGGTATGGCCCTAACCCAAGGACAAAAGGGTGAGCAAACAAACCCTTGGGGATCTTGCCAAGTCGCAATTGATCCCGAATCGAATGCTGAATGCATTCAGAGAGAAGGATTCACTCCTTAGCAGTTGGCCAAATAAACAACCATTGGAATTGATTGTGCTTGTAACAGTTTAGGAGCACTGTTTGCATTGTTTGCTTAAGGAACTAAAGGATGGAAATATATTTAATGCTTCAGGTTGAAGGCTTGAAGGGAGAGACATCTTCAGTTACCCCTGACTGTTTTCTTGACCCTAACCAAGGGGGTTGTTAGCCGCGCCAGGAACGTGGACCAAACCCGTTGCATGAGGTCTCTCCGTTGAGTGCTAATTGGAGTAGGAGGATGCTTGGGTGCCAGAGGGGGCTCTGGCCGTAAATCCCTTGCCTTCCGGGCCCTGCACAAGAGGCCAACGTGACTCGGGATTGGATCTTGAGGCCCGCATACTAGTCTACGGGCAAAATCTTGGATTAGTAATCCCTGTGGATTGCTGGATAGCCTTCGGGCAGATTATGGATAGCCTTCGAGCAAATTATGGATTAGCCTACGGCTGGACTTTATGGATGTATTCCAAAGATAAATAAGATATTCTATTGAAAAGAAACTTGTTTGACTTTGTTTTTCTATGTCAAGTGCTAAGATTACGTGAAGGAACCAGTGTCTAACTGGCTAACTAACCAGTGTGTAACTAGCTAATTAAGGAAGCTGCTTGATGCATGTCCTAGGGTTTAGGTTACTAGAATCCCAATTTAGGTTACTAGAAATGGACAGCAAGGAGCTCTTCTCGAAGGAAATGAACAGCAAGGGTGCTGATCTAGGGTTTAGGTTACTAGAATCCCAATTTATGTTGTTTTAGGGAAACGGAATGGGACTATGCCAATTTACAATATATTCATGTGTCTCATTTATTCCATTTTAATATTATTTTTCAAAAAAACAAAAAAATATATTTAAAAAATAATACCAAAAAATAAAAACCTAACAACACAATCAACAAAAAACCAAAACCAAAATAAATCATGCGCACCAAATAAATATACTTTCACTAACCTTGCCTTAACGTGTCATATCATTTACAGTTCGTGGTTTTTTTTTCTTTTTGGACTGCTGACTTGCATCTTGAGATTGAGATGTGCGCATTCCATTTCATTGCATACATACATATCCACTTCCAAGTACTTTTTTTTTTCCCTTCCTATTTTTTATTTTCTACTACCCCAAAATTTACGATTAATTTTTAAAATGAATCCTAAACACTACCATGGCACGCGCACTCGCATCAAACACACCTTTTTCTAATAAATTAAAAATAAACCCGTTGTTCACTTTGCACACCCTACGTGCGCTTCAGAGGCACCTTAATTTTAAATAAAAATGAACTAGACGTCACAAAAATGCACGCGCTGAAAAAGAAGAGCACTTCAGACACATCAAATTTTTAATCAATGAATATGCATTAAGAGACCTGAGTTTGGGTATCGAAATTCGGGATTCGTTAAAAGCATCGTTTCACATTAATAAATTGTAACTAATAATTTAAAAATAAATTGTCATTTTTTATTAAGGTTTATAACCTAATAAAATTTCAACCATTGTTAATAATTTATTAAAACAAACCCTTCACTAAAATCATTCCCCTCACTGCACTTTTTTTCATTTTTCGGTAAATACACTTTGTGTGATGGGCATGTGTAGTCTTTTGAGCTGTCATTGCTTATAGAAGTTTTGGTTATGTCATGAGAGGGTTATTGAGGTATTATAGTTTGATTGTATGATACGATTACAGGTGCGGTCTGTAGTTTTTCTTTCTATCTGATACGGGGTCTCAAGTGCCTTTTTGTTGCATAGCATGAAACTTTCGACCACATATGTATAGGGGTCATATTGAATTTTTTCTAGGATGTGGATTGTTTGGGGTGGTCAGTTGGTTAGTCATGTCTGTGTGTTTATTCTGATCGCTTTCTTTTTTATAGATATTATTTTGTTTTGCAGGCATTCACTGTGATTGTTGTGTGTGTGGTGTGTGTGTATATTCCATCTGAATGGCGCCTCAAGCTCCTCCTCCTATTCAATATATCCCATTGATTAGTAGGGATTATTCTTTCCTACTAACTTTTGAGTCTATTGCAAAAGCTGACCTTGCATCTTTTGTGACTGCTTCACTCCCTCTAATTCCAGATGATCCAGCCCTTTGTGATGAGTTTCTCGCATCATACAGTAAGAAATCGGGCTTGGTTCATGGTACTTCCATGGTCCTAACACCTAGAGCGTTAGGGAAGGCTTTGTCTCTTCCCTACAAAAGGAGAACCCTTTGTCATAGCCAGACAGTTATTCTCAAATGAAGAGATCCTCAAGATGTTATAGAAGCAAACTAAAGAGATCCTTGATGTCAAAAAGGTGATTAACAATTCAGGAGCATCTTTCTCAATGATCACTAGTCCTCTCTGGAAGCTAGTCTCCCAATCTCTCCAGGACAGGTTCATGCCTGCCAAGACACCATCTCGCTATTTGTCCAAGGAGCTCTTCACAGCCTCTAGGATGGTTTTAAAAGGGGTTTCCATTGACTGGAGTACCTACCTTCTTACAAAGATGGACCATTATTTTGTGAAGGTCACTAGAGGAAATGTTACCAATGTAACCTACGGTTCATATTTATATGCTTTCTTGACATATTCAGGACTTAAGAAGGGTGTTTTACCTCCTCCTCCATCTAATCGAGTCCCTTCCCCTCTACCTTAAAAAGATTCAGAACCCATTGACATAGAGGATATTGACTCCCCTCCTCCATTGGTCATTTAGCGGAAGTGCTTGAAGAGCGTAGCAAAGAAAATTCCACCAGTCATTCCTTCAACAGTTCCTGCTATCTCTGGAAGTGACCTCCCTACCTACATGGAACAACTTATTCAGGGCACATCGAGAGGGTTCTTTGGATATATCAGTTCCTTCACTAAGCAGCTTAGTGACAGGGGATGCCATTCCTTTCCTTTTTAATGACATCCAGAGTTCTATTGAACTCTCAGTGATAGCTTGTGTTCAACAATTATATGCTTCTTTCTATGAAGAACTGATGCAATCCAAAGACCAGATGCATAAGGAAACCACAGAGTTAGCCTATGCTAAAGACACTCTTTCCATTCTATTTAAGCAGATGGATCATCAGACATAATGATTGAAACCTAGAGAGAAGAAAAATCTTCTTTGAAAACTCAGTTAGCAGAAGCTCAATCAGAGGTCACGAGAGTTTTGGAAGAGAAAGAGAAAATGTACAAAGAAGCTCAAGAGTTTAAGACTCTTATGGATACAAAACTGTCAGCTTTGCAGAGTGCTCACAATACAGTGGAATTCCAAGCTTCCCAGATTAAATAGTTGAAGGATCAATTGGCGCACTCATGGTCCATTCCTCCAAGTCCTAGTATCCCCATGATTCTTCTATATCTCAGTAGAGTAGGACTTGGCAGTTCTCCAAAGACATGCCACATTATGTTAGTTGTTTCAAGATAAAGTGGAAGAATTGCAATCTAGGATGGATTTACTATGATCTACATTTGAGCATTTTTAGGAGTATGTTCCTCCCAATTGTTCATTTTTTGTCCACTATCAGTTGTAGAAGTACGATCTGTTTTAGGTCCCTTTGTTCCTAGCTTATTGTATTATCAACAAATGGCCCATTTCTATGCACTTATTTTTCCCTTTATCAATCCAACTCAATAACCATCTTACCTCTCCTTTTCCAAGCTCAGGGTTTTTCTCAAATTCCAATCTTTACCTACTTTTTTTTCATTGAAGATCGAGTATTTTCCCCTTCTCCACCTTGTCCTTCCCCATCTATCCATATACCTTCTACTTTTTTTTCATTGAAGATTAAGTCTTTTCCCCTTCTCTGCCTTGTCCTTCCCCATCTATCCATATACCTTCTACTTTTCTTGCTTATTAATTAACACCTTTCCTAACTGATTTGCTTAAATTGTCAACTAATCCTTCTTTAGCTTATTCTTCATTTTATGTTTTTTCCTATCCATCTCTTCATCCTCTTTTACTCATTCCTCTTCCATCTCCTATCACTTTTATTTCTCAACCCCCTCAGTTGGTTAGTGGGTATGAAGGTTTTGATCAGTAGATTCCAAGAAGAAGAGGATGGAGTTCAACTGATTCTCTCATGGGACCACATATTAATTGGCCATTCATTCTAGGGGACTGGACAACTGCTAGTCAAGCATGCCAAAATTATCTCCATTTTTCTCGACAATATTCACAATCTCTAGATCCTTCAGTGAGATTGACAGCCCATTTTGCTTGGTACTTAGCATATATGCATAGGCATTCCCATAACGATCAAAAGGCCTTCCCAAGCTTTGTATGAATTTCAATGTGAACATTGATTTCCAATAATTGGATGTCCTATATTTTCATGCCCTTTGTTTACCTAACAGATGCCTTGTTTTGCTAGAAAGGATGTGTTGCCTTCCAATCTTTCAGAATCCTCCAAAATCTTTTGTAGATGAGTCTTTATCCATGGATCACTTTCGTAATCATCAAGCTTTCAAGAGGGATCATCTTCACTAATATCCCTCAATGTATCTTCTGTGCTTCTTAATGATATCTTTTTTTGGAGGTGCCATTCAGATGGTTATTTTGTGTCTGTAATGTATTAATTTTTATGTGATGAGTTTGTGCTGGTTAAATAATTTGTTCGAGAGCTCTCTTTTCAACTATTGACATTGATGGTGATGGTGGATGGCAAGCCTATGATGCAAAGCTGATGAACCTCTTATATACTTTACAAATTTGTCATGACTTTGTATTATTTATAAGACGTGTTAATGAATAACAAAGTTTTCCTTTAGTAGTATTCATTTTTAGATACAGATTATAAGTTGGAGTCGTAGTTTGCGAGATTATTGAAGATACTAAAGAAGATTGAATTGAGCTCTTTACTAAACTTACATTCTTCTTTTCCTTAGGTCACGAGGATGCTTCCTTTCTAAGTGTGGGGATATGTTGAGAGTAGAAAAAGACTGAATTTTTGATTGATTTTTGTTGTTTTTGAGGTTTGAATGGTTAATTTTTGATGGATTTTGAATGATGATTCGTTGTTTTTGGAAATGTTTAAGAGTGTTTTGGATGATATTGATTATGTTTTGGAAACTCATGATGATTCTTAGTAGAAATATGAAGCCCTGTGATGTTCTAGTAAGTTCTGTTGAGGTTCTGATTGGTTTTGATACCTTCTGCATAGCTTCTGTTTTGTTCTGATTTTCTTCTGTATGAAGTATGGATTGATGATTGATGAAGGTTGAATTTTTTTTGAAATTTTACTAAATAGTTTTTGATAGTTTGGAATGATTTTAGTATGATTTATGAGGATTTACTATTCTCTGATGACCTTATGTAACCCTCTGTAGACCTTTTGTAGAGGCTCTGTCTCTGCTCTGTTCTTATTCTATTCTGTTCTGTGGATCTTTTGTAAGTGTTCTGTAGAATGTATGTGTGACTTTGAAATTTTTTTCTAAATTTTGGAAAGGATGAATCTAAGTTCAAAAGAGATTTAAAAAATGGAAGAAGTAGCTGCTGAAGACTGAAGAGAAGACTAAAGTGACAATGATAGTAGTGAGCTATGAAGAGACACTGTAGTGGCTCTAGTGCTCTTAGTGAGCTATGAAGAGACACTGTAGTGGCTCTAGTGCTCTTTCATACCTCTCATACGTCTTGGGAGGTGCATCCATGACCTAAGAAGGATTATTAAGTGCCAGTCTTGAGTATTGTAGTGAGGAGATGATGTACTATTGATAGAGAGAGAGAGAGAGAGAGAGTCAGAGAGAGTCAATTCTATCAAAGTAATGTATCTGTCTATGAGAGATTGAGAGAGAAAACTATGAAGACATTGAAGATGAATACTATGTGATTTATTTTCATTCAAAAGTGGTGTATTCCTTTGTGTTCTTGTTTGTTATGATGGATTCTATGAAGATGTTGAAGATTATGGTTGATTCTATCAAATCCGTGGTAGATATCTACTATGATGCTGCGTGAAGATTTGTTGTTTTTCCTTGTTTTGGTCATCTAAAGAATGAAATAAAATCTTGTTGATGTTACAAGATAGATTTTCTTGCATTAGAATCTCCTTTTCATTGGTGTCTCTCTTGGGGCACCACCTTGGTCTTCCATGCGAAGACGAAACATATTAAGGTGAGGTATGACTTCATACGTGGGGTCATTGAGGACAAGAGTGTTGACCTTGTCAAGATCTCAACTGACTAGAATCACGCAGATTTGCTTAGCAAAGGCCTCTCTACAAAGCACTTTGCCTTCCTTAGGAGGAGATTGATGGGTGTGGAATGAGATAACATATTTCCTCATCCTGTTGTACATGTGTATATGTTGTACTGTCTTTTCTTTTTATTTTTCACTCCTCACTAGGGCGGATTGGCCTTTAAGTGGGAGGTTTTTGGGGGTAAAGGTGCCTCTACCTAGCCACCCGTGTATTACTATATTGACAGTACCTGCGCTTGCACATTGTGAGTCTCTCTCTCTCTCTCTCTCTCTCTCTCTCTCTCTCTCTCTCTCTCTCTCTCTCTCTCTCTCTCTCTCTCTCTCTCTCTCTCTCTCTCTCTCTCTCTCTCGCTCTTGCTCTCTCGCCATAGCTATCATGTGCAAGATTTTATCATTCTCACCTTTCAACATTGAAGGTTTATTCAAAATTAATACAACTTCCATCCCTTCATAGTATGTAGCTATAACGCATTATCTATCTATAGAAGAGGTTGGGACTACTCTATCAAAGTCTAAGAAGAGAAAGATTAAGTAGCAAGCACTACACTTTTCGATTATAGCGGGTGTTTTGTATCAAAAAGGTATGGATGAGATTTATCATCGATGTGTAGTACTTGATGAGATACCATTTATTCTTGAGAAATGCCATGATTCAGCTTGTGGGAACATTTTGGTATATGGCTTGTTGGATGGGCTATCCAAGGAATTGAGAAAATTATAAAAATACAACACACAGAGTAGTATTCATGAATCATTATTAGAAAGAAGAAGAATAATCAAATTTGATTTTGTGTAGATTTTAGAGAGCTTAATAAGCAGATGGTTAAGGATTACTATCCGTTACCATTAATTGATCAGGTTTTAGATCAATTAATAAGTAGGAAAATTTGTTCATTTATGGATTGCTTTGCTGGATACAATCAAATGGCTATTAGAGAAAAGATAAGCTAAAAACAAATATTGCATATCACATGATGGCGTTTGGCTTATGCAATGGGCCCAGTTTCTGGCAAGGAACAATTGATAAGAATTTTGGTAACATCTCCCCAAAGGATTTAAAAGTCTTTACTAATGATTTGGAGGCACCCACAATAAGGGATAGACAATTGATCATTTTAAGGAAGTGTTTTACATGTTGCAGATAGTTTTGCGTTGCTCTTAATCCATGAAAGTGCCTCTTTGGAGTGCCCTATGGATTACTATTGGGCCATACGATTAGTTTAGCTAGTACTGCGAGACGGATCCTGAAAAGATAAAGGTCATAGTCACTATGAGCTTGCCATGCACTCCAAAACAAGTACATAACTTTTTTTCATTAGTGAGATATTGTTAGAGATTTATCAATGCATTGGTAGAAGGAACATTGCCATTATTGAACTTGTTATTTTGTAATTGTTTGTCTAATTGGACTGAAGCATGCTAGGTATCTTTTGAGCATGTGAATCAGGAACTAGCAAAAGCGCCAATCCTAAAAGCATCCAAACGAGGTGAGGTCTTCTATATATTTTCAACAGCAACAATACATAGTATTAGCTACTATTTCACACAAATTGGGAAAGAGAAATGGTATCATCCAATTGACTTTTCTAGTCCTAAATTGGGGATATCTCAAATTAATTATACTTATATGGAGAAATTGTGCCTTGGAATGGTTTTCATGACAAAGAAATTTAGGCACTATATTCTCTATGAGAAGGTGGTATTTTTTATGAAGGCGGAAGGACTTAGATTGTTGATGAACAAGTTGCAACTTCTTGACCATTTAGCAAAATGGTTAATCACTTTGCAGGAGTTTCATTATGATATTAGGAGTAAGCCACTAAAGCTTCAAGGGAATTGTGGAATTTCTTGTGGATTTCAGGGAGCCAAAGGAAATTCTGGTTGAAGGAAGTGACATTGAACGCTTATTCAAAATTGATACAGCTTCCATCCCTTCCTTGTATGTAGCTATAATGCATTATCTATCTATAGAAGAGGTTAGGGTTGCTCTATCAAAGTCTGAGAAGAAAGATTAAGTAGCAAGCACCATGATTTTCTATTATAACGGGTATCTTGTATGGGAAATTTGTATGGGAAAGCTGTCGATAAGATTTATCATTGATGTATAGTACCTGATGAGGTATCATTTATTCTTGAGAATTTTATGATTGAGCATGTAGGAAAAAATTTTCTGGATGGGCTATTCGAGGAATTGAAAAACTTATAAAAATACAACACACAAAGTGGTGTTCACAAGCCATTATTAGGAAGAAGAAAAATAGTCAAAGTCGGCTTTCTGTAGATTTCACAGAGCTTAATAAGGAAATGGTTAAGGATTACTATCCATTACCATTCATTGATCAGATTTTAGATTAATTGGCCTGAAGGAAAATATATTAATTTATGGACTCCTTTATTGGATAGAACCAAATGGCTATTGGAGAGGAAGATAAGCTGAAAACAACGATTACCACTATCTCTGGTACCTTTGCGTATCACGTGATAGCCTTTTAGTTATGCAATGCATTTGGTTCTTGGCAATGAATAGCTAATAAGACTTTTGGTGACATGTCCTCAGAGGAGTAAAAAGTGTTTATTGATGATTTGGGGAAAACCACCACAAGGGATAGCCACTTGATTATTTTAAGGAAGTTTTTTGAGCATTGTAGACAGTTCTACATTGCTCTTAATCCACAAAAGTGCGTCTTTGGTGTGCCCTATGGATTACTATTGGGCCATGTGGTTAGTTTGGCGGTATTGAAACCAATCTTGAAAAGATAAAGGTCATAGTCACTATGAGCCCGTCATGCACTTGAAAAGAGGGACATAGCTTTGTGTTACTAGTAAGATATTATCATAGATTTATCAATGCATTGGTAGAAAGAATGTTGCCATTGATGAACCTATTATCTTTTAACTATCTATTTAATTGGAGTGAAGCATGTTAGGTAAATTTTGAGAACGTGAAGCAGGAACTAGGGAAAGTGTCAATTCAAAAAGTACCCAAAAGAGGTGAGGTCTCCCATATATTTTCAGCAACAACAATGCATAGTATTAGCTATTGTTTCACCCAAATTTGGAAAGAGAAATGGTATCATTCAAATGCCTTTGCTAGTTGAAAACGGCATTTATCAGTATCTTCAATATCTTTGCATATCACGTGATGGCCTTTAAGTTATGCAATGCTCCTGGTTCTTGGCAATGAATAGCTAAGAACACTTTTGTGACATCTCCCCCCGAAGGAGTTGAAAGTATTTATTGATGATCTAGGGGGAGCCACGACAAGGGATAGACAATGATTACTTTAAGGAAATATCTTGAGCATTGTAGACAGTTATCCATTGCTCTTAATCCACAAAAGTGCATCTTTGGAGTGCTCTATGGATTACTATTGGGACATCTAGTTAGTTTTACTGGTATTGTGACCAATCCTAAAAAGATAAAGGTTATAGTTGCCGCCAGGCACTCCAAATGAGATACATATATTTTTGTCTCATTAGTGGGATATTATTAAAGATTTATCAATGCATTGGCAGAAAGAACACTTCTATTGACAAACCCATCATCTTTTAACTATTTTTTTAATTTGAGTGAAGCATGTCAAGTATCTTTTGAGGATATGAAGCAGGAACTAGCAAAAGCGCCAATTCTAAAAGCACCAAAAGAGGTGAGATCTTCTATATATTGTCAATAATAATAATGCATAAAATTAGCTATTGTTTAGCCCAAATTTTGAAAGAGAAATGGTATCATCCAATTGCCTTTTCTAGCCATATATTAGGGATATCTCAAATGAATTATACTTATACGAAGAAATTGTGCCTTGGAATGGGTTTTATGACAAAGAAATTTAGGCACTGTTGTGGGAGCTTTCGCTCAACCGCCAAGACCCACAGACCGCTTATTCTTTCAAGCGTTTCAAGCGAGCCCTAATGGCTATCTCTCACCTAGCCGATGCGCCTTCGATCCTACGAGTGTAGTGAGCTTACCTTGACGCTCGATCGAGTACCCTCCTCTCTCTTGCACTCCGGTAGCTCCATGATCCTAGATGCTAGCTCAAGCATCCTCAAGCCTCCTCCATCTCCAAGCTCCATCCTCCATAGCCGTGCGCGCAAGAGAAGAGAAGAGAAGAGAAGAGAAGAAGAGGAGAGGAGATGGTGAAGAGCTTCACCCTCTTGATCCCTCACTCCCACGCACACTCACTCCCTCACACTCTCACACTCCCTCTCTCAAAAGCACACACAAGCAAGAAGGAGAGAAGATGAGAGGAAGAAGAAGACTCCTTTTGCCACACACCAAAGAATGGGCTTCTCATTCACTTTTCAACTTTATATACAAAACCCTAAATCCCTTTTGGGCGGTCATCCTCTTTTCCTCTTTTTTACATGGCCGGCCATAGCCTAGGCCCTTTTTCCCATTGTCCTTCTATCTTCCTAGCTTCCTTTCCACCGCCCATCTACATTTACAATTTGCACGGGTGAGAGCCCGGCGGTCTTTTACAAGATTTCAGGGTGCGCCTTTTTATTTAAAAATGCGCCTTTCCCCTTTTGTATTTGCCTTGGACTTTTAAGGTTGCCCTTGCGCCTTTGGCCTTTTCTCCTATTCTTTCTTCAGTCGGGCTACCTTTTCTCCGCCTTTGCCCTACGTCTTTTTTATTTCCTTTTGCTTTCTTCGTATTGGGGTTAAAACTGTACTCTCTGTATGAGAAGGTGGTATTTTTTATGAAGATGGAAAGACTTAGAGTGTTGATGAATAATTTTTAGCTGCCTTACCATTTAACAAAGTGGCTAACCACTTTGAAGGAGTTTGATTATGAGAATATGTAACGTGTCCGCTCGTCCTCTTGTGGGACACATCTTAGCAGCCCATTGGGAAGAAAGTCTAGAAAGTGCCACCTGACACTCACAAGGAATGTCACAGGGTTTGCGATCTAGGTCTTCTTGAGCCTACTCCGAACCAGAAGTATCTGACCGTTCCCACTTAGGACCGACCTGAAATCAAGGTTTCTTTCCTATCAACCAAGTCTCTAGGTAGTAGCTAGTGTCGAGCTCCTTGGTTCATGGAGAATGGGAAATGAGAGGTATGCGAAGCTCAACCTCTCTGCCCATAAGGCATAGTCCCATTCCTCTCCCCTAAAACAACATAAATCGGGATTCTAACTCTACTGACTCTAGGGTCTTCACAGTATCGTTTTCACGTCTTTTGAGAAAAGTTCCCAGCTAAGAGGGACCACTCTTCCGTAGGACAGACCCAAGTCACGTCCACCGCACTTTCCTCGGGTTGCTTAGTTATCTAATTACCTACCACATTATGTTTGACATGCAAAAGAAGCTTTCTTAATTAATCAATTTAAACACAGGTTCCTTCACCTAAGGCACTGACACAAAAACAATGTCAAGCAAGTTTCTTTCTCAAATATCTGATCTTTATTTATCATAGTCCTGGAATACATCAAGTATCATGCCCGAAGGCTATCCCAGCAATCAACAGGATTGCTACTCCAAGTTTTTCCCGTAGACTAGTACACGAACCTCGAGATCCCATCTCAAGTCACGTCGGCCTCTTGTGCAAGATTTAGAGGCAAGGAATTTACAGCCAAAGCTTCCCCTGGCACCCAAGCGTCCTCCCGCTCCAAGCAGCACCCACGGAGAGACCTCTCGCGGTGGGTTCGGTCCATATACCTGGCGCGGATAACAACTCCCTTGGATAGGGCCAATCAGATAGCCGGAGGTAACTGAACCTAGCTCTCCCTCCAGGCTTTTACCCTAAAGCATTAAGTGTTTTTCCTTGAATTAGTTCCTTGAGCAAAGAAGTTCAAACAATGTATCTAAGTGTACAATCACGATCATTTGAGAGGTCATTTGTATGAACAACTGCTAAGGTGTGATTCCTTCTTCCCGAATGCTCCCAGCATTCGATCCTGGATCGTTCGTGACTTTGCGAGATTCCAAGGGCTTGGCAAGCTAGGTTTCTTGTTTCCCTTTTTCTTTGGGTTAGGGTTTGTAGGTAGTTCAATATCTCAAGTAGTCTAAGCTAAGGGCAAACAATCCATAGTGTCCTACTAGATTGAGGAGTCTCTTTCAAGTCGAGAGGCCTACATGGTGAGAAGAACCACAAAAAAGAAGAGTGTGCCTTCAAGATAGTCCCAAACAAATATGGGTAAGGAAGGATAGAGATCATATGAGAGCATACATGTTGGTTGTGTACCGAGAAGAGATGAACTCCCTTCAATTAGTTATTAACTCCTCCTAGGTCTTCTTTTTCCTCCTTCATTGTGAACAACAACTAGCCTACTACTTCACACTTCTCCTCTCTTCTCTATCCTCTCTATTCTCCTCTTGTGTGCAATTTTAATTTGTGCAATTGGGTCATCAATTTGTGGTTTAAGGTTCTATTCAACAACGTTGATATATAGAGGTTTAATTGGTAGAGTCATAATTATCAGTCCATGGGTTCCATACATGCATAAGAATCATCATCATCAACAATTCCTTCTTTTATCTACCAATTCAAGTCTTTGTTACAAACTTCTCTCGCATATTTAACTTGGGATTGCACTCCTCTTCCCAAGACAAACAAACATCCTTTATATTCATAAAGTCAAAGGCTTATCTCAAGCCTAGTAATCAAGTTTATATGGGGGGATTGACTTCATATCTATCCACATAGAAGGGGGGGGTTATAAAGTCCCTTTCAATTATAAAAATATTTTCTTTAAAAGTTAGAGCAACCAATGTAGATGTACTCTATGTGATTTAGCCAAATAGGGAGGAGTTTATCATTTTCAAACCCTCTCCTACAACCATCAATACTTGTGCCATCAAAGTATTTCTAAATACACATCCTTTCACATAGAGGGTGTGCAAATTATAAGTACCGTGTGATGTGATTTAAAACTTCCCTGAATATTCCTATGATCTTTCTAAAGCAAAGACTTCAATTTTAGTAAATTCTCAATGCAATTAAGACTACCCTATGCGAATCTATATCATGTGGAAACGAAAAGGGTGAATTTGATGGAACCTGAACTTCTGCAGGAGGGGTATTATCGGCTTTTGTGCTTCGGGTGGGGACTCCAACATGTGCCCCTCTTACTCCCGTGTGTGCTCCTCTCGTGTGGCACTTTGGGGCTGTAACGTGTCCACTAGTATCATCCAGGACACGTCTTAGCAGTCCATCGGAAAGGATGTCTAGAAAGCTTCACCTGGCACTCCCATGGAATGTTAGGGGGTTTGCGATCTAGGGCTTTCCTCGTCTGCCACGTAGTGGATGTATTCCGGCCGTTCCCACTTAGGATCGACCTGAATTAGGGTTTTCCTGATTGGTCATTTCCTAACAGCAACTAGCGTCGGCGGACCCAAGTGAACTACTTTACGCAAAAACGCCATGTCCGAAGCGGATTCACGCAGCACTTGGTTCAAGGAGAATGGGAAACGAGAGGGACGCAAAGCTCAACCTCTCTGCCATAAGGCATAGTCCCATTCCGTTCCCCTAAAACAACGTAAATCAGGTTTAATCATAACTCTAGGTCAACGCTTTTCTTGTTCGTGTTCTTTGACGATCCTCCTGCTATCCATCAGGATTTGAGAAAAGTTCCCGGCCAACCGGGACCACCCATCCGTAGGACGGACCTATGGCCCATCCTCCGCACTTTCCTCAATTGTTTTAGTTACTTAATTACCTAACACATTATTTGGACATGTAACAACCAGCTTCTTTAATTAACCCATAAGGCACTGGTTCATTCACGTAATTTTATCACTTGACATAGAAAAACAATATTAGACAAGTTTCTGATTAACAGGTCATCATATTTAACTTTGAAATACAAAGAGTCTAGCCCATAGGCTTATCCACAATCCGCACAAAGGCTATCTCGCAATCCACAGGGATCACTATTCCAAGTTTCCGCCTGTAGACTAGTATGCGGGCCTCGAGATCCAATCCCGAGTCACGTTAGCCTCTTGTGCAGGACCAGAAAGCGAGGGATTTACGACCAGAGCCCCCCTGGCACCCAAGCGTCCTCCTGCTCCAAGTAGCACTCAACGAAGAGACCTCTCGCGGCGGGTTCGGTCCACTTTCCCAGCACGGTCAACAACCCCCTTGGTTAGGGTCAGGCAGGCAGTCGGGGGTAACTAAAGCTACCTCTCCCTTCAGGACTTCAACCTGAAGTATAGATATCCATTTATCTTTTAATTCATTGATCAAACAAAGCCAAACAGTGCTCTAAAATCTGTAGCAAGCACAAACATTTCCATATATCATTTTTGTTGTTGGCAAACTGCTAAGGAGTGAATCCTTCCTTTCGAATGCATCCAACACTCGATTCGGGATAACTTGCAACTTGGCAAAATCCCCTATATCCTGGGTTAGGGCTTACCCTATTAACCCGACTTGGTCAAACCTTAAGTTTATTGGTTGGTCATTAGTTTCCAAGCAATCTTCCTTACTCAAGAAGGATACTAAATTGGGATGATTATTCATCCTCTCGCAAGATAACTTGCGTAAGGACATGCCAACTTCTTTGCGAGAACTTGGCCATTCCCTTGTGATCCAATCACAAGATCATATGACTCCACACTTGTTGTGTAAGTGCTGCATCGAACTATGTGACTATGGAGTCACGAAACAATCTGTTTCAGGTTCTTTACGCTGACGTCGTTAGATCTAGGGTTTCCTAGCTTCATTTTTGTAAGATTCTTAGGGACAAACCCTAGTTTCTTTTATGATTACAATTCACTGTCCCTACATTCAGTGTGGGCAAGTATTTAAGGTATAAACGTTTCTTGGAATTTAACTCATTCCCAACAAGTATTTTGCAGTATAGGTGTTTTAAGTTTATATCGTTTTGGTTAACTCTAGAAGATAATTTCGAGATTACTTTCGCATGATTCGTTGACTATGCGTAAATTGATTTTTCAACCCTAACTTGTCGGTTTGAGGTCAGCAGACATAGGTTCAACTAATCTTTCCTTTTCTTTGTGAACAAAATTCATGCTAAATAAGCAACATTTTTCTTGCTAATTTATGTAGTTTACAACGATAATTTCATAAGGTCTATGCATCATAAAAGTCGTTTCATGCTCTGCATTTTCCATGATGATTCATTGAGATATGGGTTAATAGTGCGAGATGCAGTTTATACTTCTAGGCTTAACCGAAGTATACTATTTTAATGGATAATAATCTAGCTTATAATTCATTTCGATGCATAAGCTATTTGCTAGAAATCATTTATACTTTCTTAATTTGCATGTTTCATTTAAAAGTATTGATGTTTAAGTTGCTTCGTCGTGAACAACTAGGACGAAAATATATCCTATCTCTAATAATTAACCTTGCATGTTTGAATTACAACAATATCAAATAAAAATTAAGAAGGAAAAACCTGGGTTTGGGGTGAAATAGCCACATGGATACCGAGAGATGACCCTCCCGCGGTTGCGCCTTGGACTTTCTTAGGAGGCATCGCAATTGTAGTTTTTCGGACGTGGAAGTTGCTTTACAATTCCTCCTTGGAATTCCACCGTCGCTCCCTTGCACCATCCGTCGAAAGTACTTTTTGGAAGGCTCCTTCCTTGAATTCGGGAATTCGAAAGGGTGTTCCAGAATCTTTCACGACTAAGACCCATTAAACCATGGGGATGACTTAATGGCCTTTGTAAACTTCGCACGAACGGGAATAGAAAGGTGTGAAAAAAAACACAAGGCGCGGGAGAGTTCCAAGGGGTATTTTTGCACGGCCTTCAAAGCCCAAGGAAAAGGATTAAGAGAGATTAAAAGCACGAGGGGGGAGTAATAATAGGACCTCTAAGCCCACTCTTTATTGGGAGAAAAGGGCTTGTAGACCTTTAAACACGAGGGGGGGGTAATAATAGGCACAAGTAGGGCCCTTCGAGGGTTTTACGAGATGGGGGTGAAAGGGGTTTTAAGGGATAAAACACGGGGGGGGGGGGGGGGTGATCCTAAAACCAAGGGATAGGGATTTTAGGGATTATACATGACGAAAAAAAAAGTAATAAGACCCTTAAGGCCTTCCTGCTCTTGGGTGGAAGTGACTCCAAAGTGAAGGGAAAGGGGTTTTAGCACGAGGTTGAAAGGGGGCTTAAGGGATTTTAAAACCCGGGGGGAAGGGGGGGTAATAAAAGGTTTGAAGGCACAAGATGGGGGGTTAAGGTGGGCCCCCCTTTGGAAGCTTCCAAGCTTCCAGAAGCTTGGGGGGGTATTTAAGACCGTCCGACGGTGTAATGGAGGCGGCACCTCCCTCCTTGGATGGCGTCGCGTCACCTCAGCCCAGGCGGCCAGCGCAGAATTTCTCCTCCCCTTCTCTCATACTCTTGTTGACTGCACCGGCAGCCCTCACGTCCTCCTTCTTTCTCACGACAACAGCACAGGGAATTGACAGCCCTTCATTCCTCTCCCTTCCCCACAAATTAAATAGGGGTCTTACTCCATCCTTTCAGCAACACGATGCCATCTCCCGTTCCTCTCTCTCCACGGCAGCAACCCCTCTGTTAAATAGGGGAGGGAGGGGGATCCTCCCTCTCCTTTGTGTCACAAGGCATGGCCATTGAGGTTAGGCAAGCTCCAAAGAGGAGCTTGCTGGCCTTTCTAAATCCCTCTCCCCCTCCAGCACAAACCGTCACCGATGGAAGGATTTTAAAAAAAAATCCCATGATTTTTTTAAATATTTGATATATTACATTCTCTTCCCCTTAGAGGAATCGAGATGTCCTCATCTCGAGATAAACTAGGGATATTGATGGTTGAGTGTACCTTCATCTATCCAAGTGGCATCCTCTTTAGGATAATCTTTCCACTGGACGAGGCATTCTCTCAGGGTTTTGGATCTTAATTGTCTCTCCCTAACATCTAAGATCCTATCAGGCCTTAGTTCAAGGACTCCTTGACTAGGCATTACAACTTGTTGGTCATCAAGTACATGGTTAGGATTAGGTACATATTTCTTCAATAGGCTGATTTGGAATACATTGTGAACTTTTAGGTTCTCAGGGAGTTGCAATCTGTAAGCATTAGGTCCTAGGCTTTTGAGGATCTTGTACGGTCCGCAATACCTTGGACTTAGCTTCTTGCAATCTCCTAAGGATAGGGAACTCTGCTTTCGGCATACGCGAATGAAGACCATGTCTCCTTCTTCGAAGACTCTATCTTGACGCTTCAAATCCGTGTATGCCTTCTGTCTATCCTTGGCCGCTTGGATGTCCTGTCTTATTGACTTTATTTGGTCATCCATCTCTTCCAACATCTAGCTTGAAACTTCAACCCTTAAGGTTGGATCTGAAAAGTTTAGGGGTCTTCGACAGCCATGACCATATAATGCTTGAAAAGGGGTCATCTGAATGCTTTGTTGGTAAGAAGCATTGTAGGAAAATTCAACCAAAGGCAAGTATTGAATCCACCTCTTCGGTTCATGACAGCAGTATGCCCTAAGCATATCCTCGATGACTTGATTTATTCGTTCTGTTTGGCCATCCATTTGGGGATGGTAAGCAGTGCTAAAACAGAGTTGAGTCCCAATAGCTTCAAAGATAGCTCTCCAGAAGTGTGACGTGAAGAGAGAATCACGATCACTAATGATTCTTCTGGGTAAACCATGTAGCTTGAATATCTCCTTGATAAACAATCTTGCAATGTTTGAGGCCTTATAGTTTGTCTTTACTGGAATAAGGTGTGCAGCCTTAGTAAGCATGTCAACCACAACCATGATGGAGTTGTATCCTCCCTGGACTTGGGGTAGGCCTACAACAAAATCCATACTAATGAATTCCCATTTCATTTGGGGAATGTCAAGCGGTTGCAGTTTCCCTGGCATCTTGACATGTTCGGCTTTGATACATTGATAAGACAAACAATCGGTGACATATTTGAGAACGTCACCTTTGAGCCTCTCCCAATGGTAGCTCTTCCTAATTGCATTAAGAGTCTTAGCATAGCCAGGATGTCCTGTGAAAGGGGAATCATGAGCTTCCCACAATATCTTCTGCTTAAGTGGCTAGCTTGCTAGTATACACAGCCTTGTTCTATAGTAGACAAGTCCATTATTGATAGAAATTTCATACTTAGCCTGAAAATTTTGATTCTAATATTTGATAGAGATCTCCCTTAGCATTGTTTGGTAGGCTGGATCATGGCATGCATCCTCTATAGCTAACTCAAGTATTGGATTGTTTGGCATAGATACTTTTGTAGCTAGAGATCTAGTTGTTGATGGGTTCTGCAAGATTGGGGAATTAAGGAATGCCTTGTGACTAAGTGCATCGACAACTACATTCTCTTTTCCTGGTCGGTATTTCAAAGTCATATTCCTCCAACACTTCAATCCACCGACGTTGCCTCATGTTGAGCTCATTCTGGGTAAAGATCCATTTGAGACTCTTATGGTCAGTTTACTAGAGTAAACTTGTTACCCAACAGGTAGTGTCTCCAAAGCTTTAGAGTGTGGATGATAGCTAGCAATTCCAGATCGTGCGTAGCATAATTCTTTTCATGACTCTTCAATTTCCGTGAAGAGTATGCTACTAGATGACCTTCTTGCATAAGTACACATCCCAAGGCAAGTATGCTAGCATTAGTTACTACCTCGAACTCCTTATTGAGGTCTGGAAGTTTTAGAATAGGTGTTGATACCAAACTTTGCTTCAATCTGTCGAAGCTATTTTGTTCGGGAGTTGACCATGCAATGGAAGTTTGTTTCTTCAATAAGTCCGTCAGGGGTGCTGCAATCAAAGCATAGTTTTTGATGAAGACCCTATACCATCCTGTCAAACCAAGAAAGCTGCGTATTTCCTTTACAGATGTTGGTATTGGCCATTCAAGCACATCTTTGACCTTGGCTAGGTCCACTGAGATTCCTTCCGCTGATACTATGAATCCCAGATATTTAATCTGACGCTTGAAGAATGCACACTTCTTCATTTTAGCATACAGCTTATGTGACCTCATTGTCTCAAGGACAATCCGAAGTTGGGGTTCATGATCTTCTTCATGTTTAGAATAGAATAAAGTGTCGTCAAAGAAGACAAGCACAAAAGCATCAAGATATGGCCTAAAGATATCTTGCATTAACCTGTTGAAGGTGGCAGGTGCATTCGTAAGCCTCGATGACATAACTAGGAACTCGAAGTGCCCATATCTTGTATTGAAGGCCGTCTTGGAAATATCTTCTTCCTTGATCCTTATCTGATAGTAACCTGACCTGAGATCAATTTTGAAGAAGATCTTTGCACCCTGAAGACGATCAAGAAGTTCATCTATTCTAGGGATAGGGTACTTGTTCTTGATCGTGGATTAATTCAATCCTCGATAATCAATACATAGTCGAAGTATCCCATCTTTCTTTTTCTGAAATAGTACTAGAGCTCCCCACGGTGAACTGCTAGGACGGATGTAGCCCTCATCTAGCAGTGCTTGAGTTGTTCTTTCAGTTCAATTGCTTCTGGTATGGACATTCTATAAGGTCTGTTTGCAATTGACGCAGCTCCTGGTACTAACTTAACCTCATGATCCACTTCTCTTTGAGGCGGGAGTTCCGTCAACCCTTCAGGGAATACATCTGCGTATTCCTTTAACCAAGAAGGTCCTTCATTAGACTCTTGCTTCTGATCTAACTTGTTGAGTTTGATCAAGTAGACAAGTAATCCTTTTCTGACTCTTTTTATGATCCGAGATACTTTGGCCAATTGGATTCTTGGCACTCTAGCCTCACCTTGAGTTGTGACTAATTCCCTTTCAGAGTTTCGAAAGGAAACATGACGCTTTCCACAATGAATGTGGGCGTCATTAGGCCTAAGCCAATCCATCCCGAGTAGACACTCATGGATACCTAAACTCATGACTCTGAATTTGATTGAAGTCTTCTTTCTTCCCAGAAATAATTCGACCTTAGCAGTTTGCCTGGTACAAGTAACTTCACGACCATTTGCCAATTCCACAAGCAGGGTAGGTGCTTCTACTCTGGCTATTCCTAATCTTTTTGCACATGCTGGTGAGATAAAGGAATGTGTATTGCCACAATCAATCAAGGTATTGAAACTTTTACCTTGATAGTCCGACGGTGTCTGAATCACCGAGAACTGGCGATTCAGTCCTTTCTTGTGTAGAGCAGCATGGACTGTCGCCCTTTCAAACTCTGCTTCCATGGATCTTCTTCTTCCTCTTCTTTGCACATTTGCGTATTGGCAACACAGGCGGTTCTTCCTCTTCCTCGGGTAGCGGCTCCTTGACCACGGCCTGTGCCTTGAAAAGGCACCTGGTGATATCCTCCACCAAGCTTGGGACATTGCCTTTTGAAGTGACTGGGCTTGTTGCAGTGGAAACAACAGAGGTTTCGGCCGTTGCTTTGAGTAGGAACAAAGTTGTTGACATTGTTAGTCCTTGCTTTCTTTCTTTGCCCCTGATTATGACCTTGAACTCTCTTTATTTGAGGTTTGAATGCTCCTCTATTCGGGTCATTATAAGACCAAGTTTTGTTACCCCTTGGTCTAGCCTGCACCTCCTGAATTATAGGCGTCGCTCGAATGAGTGCATCCTGAAGATCTGATGGACGCATAGATTCGAGATGAGTATTGACTGGTGGATTTAAACCCGCACAAAATTTGGACACCTGCTATGTCATGTCCATCTGTGGTGCATACTTAAGAAGTGAGACAAATTTAGAATAGTATGCATCAAGCGTGAGCCCCAGCTGTTTTAACTCGTAGAACTCATTCATCTTCTACGTGCGATATGCAACTAGCAAGTATCTTCCCTGCACAGCTTTCTTTAGCTTCTCCTAGGTAACAGATCCCTCTGCGATCCCTTGATCCCTGCACCATTGCTTCCACTAAAGTTTGGCTTCGCTGGTGAGCGCTTGACGAGCATAGCCTGATTGGCGGGTGCAGTACTGGTTGCTTTGAAGTAATTCTCCATGGATTCAATCCAAATTTCAGCATTCACTTGGATGGGCCTGGCTCTCCCGTCAAACTCGAGTGGCTTAATCTGCTTGAGAAGGAACTTCTTCTCCTGGATTACAGCAGTACTTGAGGTAAGAGGCGAATTAGGAACCTGTACCTGGGGTTGTGCCTGGATAAAGGTTTCTTAACATTATTAAACGATAATCATTATTGATTCATATTACATCTTCAATTTTGCTATCACGTAAATAATGTAGCTACTTAACTTTTTATCAACTCTTATGCACAACCAGACATTGATAAAAAGAAGTCTTTATTTGTATTTATATGGCCATAGCCCTTTCGAATACAACATTTCTTGCAATGATAAGCCAACTGTTACATTTAGTTTGGGGAGAACAACATTGTATTACATTTATCTACAGGAATTGTATAATAGTAGGGTTTCGGGTCATGGATTTTCAGGAATCGGTAAGTCATTGGAAGTTCTGAATATCCTTTCCGTTGGAATCCATACTTCTCATGGCGGCCCAACACTTTAATCCTGTCGGTGGGGATTACACGGGTTACTTCCTCATATACATATGAGTTCATCTCAACCCTCCGACCTCGAATATGTAAAGTTGAGTTTACGTGAGCTTCCACAAAAATGAACAGCTTCACGACTTTCAGGTCTTCCAACCACTTGATCCTCTTTAGGTTGGTTTCTAGATAAGCAAGCCGGTGGGCGGCTATATAGTAGATTCCTGAAGCACCTGTCCATCTTCGTTCCATGTACAAAGGTGATGGATTATAGATTTTCTCTAGGATGTTCATTCCCCCAACCCTTTGTTGGTAATGTGGAGAATGCATTGCAGTCATAAACATGATTTGAAATACTAAGAACTTGTTCCACGCTTCGTAATTCTGCAAGACAACATTGAAGGTAAGGAAATGTTTGGAACATCAACATTTTCTTTACTTCTTCTTATTAAGATTTCATAAAACAATTCTGTTGTTGGTTGGCTCTGATACCAACTGTAATATGTCTACTACTATCATCCAGGACGCGTCTTAGCAGTCCATCGGAAAGGATGTCTAGAAAGCTCCGCCCGACACTCCCATGGAATGTTACGAGGTTTGCAATCTAGGGCTTTCTGCGTTTTCCACGTAGCGGAAGTATTCCGGCTGTTCCCACTTAGGATCGACCTGAATTAGGGTTTTCCTGATTGGTCATTTCCTAACAGCAACTAGCGTCGGATCTAAGTGAACTACTTTACGCAAAAACGCCACATCCGAAGGGATTCATGCTGCACCTGGTTCAAGGAGAATGGGAAACGAGAGAGACGCAAAGCTCAACCTCTCTGCCATAAGGCATAGTCCCATTCCGTTTCCCTAAAACAGTGTAAATCGGGTTTAATCATAACTCTAGGTCAACGCTTTTGTTGTTCTTGTTCTTTGATGATCCTCCTGCTATCCATCAGGATTTGAGAAAAGTTCCCGGCCAACCGGGACCACCCATTCGTAGGACGGACCTATGGTCCATCCTCTGCACTTTCCTCGGGTTGTTTTAGTTATTTAATTACCTAACACATTAGTTGGACATGTAACGACCAGCTTCTTTAATTAACCCGTTAGGCACTCGTTCCTTCATGTAATTTTATCACTTGACATAGAAAAACAATATCAGACAAGTTCCTTATTAACAAGTCATCATATTTATCTTTGAAATACAAAGAGTCCAGCCCGTAGGCTTATCCACAATCCGCCCGAAGGCTATCCAGCAATCCACAGGGATCACTATTCCAAGTTTCCGCCCGTAGACTAGTATGCGGGCCTCGAGAT
Source organism: Lygodium microphyllum (assembly GCF_053477565.2). Classification (NCBI taxonomy): domain Eukaryota; kingdom Viridiplantae; phylum Streptophyta; class Polypodiopsida; order Schizaeales; family Lygodiaceae; genus Lygodium; species Lygodium microphyllum. The sequence goes on from NC_141137.1 coordinate 27,664,287, forward strand.
CCAATCCCGAGTCACGTTAGCCTCTTGTGCAGGACCCACGAGGTGAGGGATTTACGGCCAGAGCCCCCCTGGCACCCAAGCGTCCTCCTGTTCCAACTAGCGCTCAACAGAGAGATCTCTGGCGGTGGGTTCAGTCCACTTTCCCAGTGCAGTCAACAACCCCCTTGGTTAGGGTTGCTAGGCAGTCGGGGGTAACTGAAGCTACCTCTCCCTTCAGGACTTCAACCTGAAGTATAGATATCCATTTATCTTTTAATTCATTGATCAAACAAAGCCAACCAGTGCTCTAAAATCTGTAGCAAGCATAAACATTTCCATTGATTGTTTTTGTTGTTGGCAAACTGCTAAGGAGTGAATCCTTCCTTTCGAATGTGTCCAACACTCGATCCGGGATAACTTGCAACTTGGAAAAATCCCCTATATCCTGGGTTAGGGCGTACCCTATTAACCCGACTTGGTCAAACCCTAAGTTTATCGGTTGGTCATTAGTTTCCAAGCAATCTTCCTTACTCAAGAAGGATACTAAATTAGGATGATTATTCATCCTCTCACAAGATAACTTGCGTAAGGACATGCCAACTTCATTGCGAGAACTTGGCCATTCCCTTGTGATCCAATCACAAGATCATATGACTCCACACTTGTTGCGCAAGTGCTGCATTGAACTATGTGACTATCGAGTCACGAAACAATCTGTTTCAGGTTCTTTAAGCTGACATCATTAGACCTAGGGTTTCCTAGCTTCCTTTTTGTAAGATTCTCAGGAGCAAACCCTAGTTTCTTTTACGATTACAATTCACTATCCCTACATTCAGTAAATGTGGGCAAGTATTTAAGGTATAGACGTTTCTTGGAATTTAACTCATTCCCAATGAGTATTTTGCAGCATAGGTGTTTTAAGTTTATATCAATTTGGTTAACTCTAGAAGATAATTTCGAGATTACTTGCACATGATTCGTTGACTATGCGTAAATTGATTTTTCAACCCTAACTTGTCGGTTTGAGGTCAGACATAGGTTCAACTAATCTTTCCTTTTCTTTGTGAACAAAATTCATGCTAAATAAGAAACATTTTTCTTGCTAATTTATGCAGTTGGCAACGATCATTTCATAAGGTCTATGCATCGTAAAAGTCATTTCATGCTCTGCATTTTCCATGATGATTCATTGCGATATGGGTTAATAGTGCGAGATGCAATTTATACTTCTAGGCTTAACCAAAGTATACTATTTTAATGGATAATAATCTAGCTTATAATTCATTTCGATGCATAAGCTATTCGCTAGAAATGAGTTTAAACACCATATTGGGGAGTACAGGAATTTTCCATAAGTTTAGGACACGTGGTCAAATCTTTGGATTTGTCATAATTTGAGCACTATAACTCCAAATCAAGCGTTCTATAGCTCAATAGATTCCATTTTTCAAGCACTTTCCAATGATAGGTCACATCATATAGTTTTGAGAAACTTATGGGCATGTTATCCGGGTGCCACCTTTTTAATATTCAAAAATGGGAATTGGGAGATTCCCAAACTCAATAATATTTTGTTTTTATACTTTCTTAATTTGCATATTTCATTTAAAAGTATTGATGTCTAAGTTCCCTCGTTGTGAACAACTAGGACGAAAATATATCCTATTTCTAATAATTAACCTTGCACGCTTGCATTACAACAATATCAAATAAAAATTAAGAAGGAAAAACCTGGGTTTGGGGTGAAATATCCACATGGATACCGGGAGATGACCCTCCCGCGGTTGCACCTTGGACTTTCTTAGGAGGCATCGCAATTGTAGTTTTTCGGACGTGGAAGCAGCTTTACAATTCCTCCTTGGAATTCCACCCTCGCTCCCTTGCACCGTCCGTCGAAAGTAGTTTTTGAAAGGCTCCTTCCTTGATTTTGGGAATTCTAAAGGGTGTTCCAGAATCTTTCACGACTAAGACCCATTAAACCATGGGGATGGCTTAATGGCCTTTGTAAACTTCGCACGAACGGGAATAGAAAGGTGTGAAAAAAAACACATGGCACAGGAGAGTTCCAAGGGGTATTTTTGCACGGCCTTCAAAGCCCAAGGAAAAGGCTTAAGAGAGATTAAAAGCACGAGGGGGGAGTAATAATAGGACCTCTAAGCCCACTCTTTATTGGGGAAAAAGGGCTTGTAGACCTTTAAACATGGGGGGGGGGAGGGGGGGTAATAATAGGCACAAGTAGGGCCCTTGGAGGGTTTTACAATACAGGGGTGAAAGGGGTTTCAAGGGATAAAACACTGGGGGGGAGGGTGATCTTGAAGCCAAGGGATAGGGCTTTTAGGGATTATACATGGGGGGAAAAAAAGTAATAAGACCCTTAAGGCCTTAGTGCTCTTGGGGGGGAGTGACTCCAAAGTGAAGGGAAAGGGGTTTTAACATGAGGGTGAAAGGGGGCTTAAGGGATTTTAAAACCCGAGGGGGGAGTGTGGGGAGGGGAGGGGGTAATAAAAGGTTTGAAGGCACAAGAAGGGGAGTTAAGGAGGCCCCCCCCTTGGAAGCTTCCAAGCTTTTAGAAGCTTGGGGGGTATTTAAGACCATCCGATGGCTCAATGGAGGCGGCACCTCCCTCCTTTGACGGCGTTGCATCACCTCAGCCCAGGCAGCCAGTGCAGAATCCCTCCTCCCCTTCTCTCACACTCTCGTTGACTGAACCGGCAGCCCTCACGTCCTCCTTCTTCCTCATGGCAGCAGCACAGGGAATTGGCAGCCCTTCATTCCTCTCCCTTCCCCACAAATTAAATAGGGGCCTTACTCCCTCCTTTCAGCAACATGATGGCGTCTCCCGTTCCTCTCTCTCCACGGCAGCAGCCCCTCTATTAAATAGGGGAGGGAGGGGGATCCTCCCTCTCCTTCGTGTCACGAGGCATGGCCATTGAGGTTAGGCAAGCTCCAGCAAGGAGCTTGCTCATCTTTCTAAATCCCTCTCCCCCTCGAGCACAAATCGTCACCGACGAAAGAATAATAAAAAAAAATTCCCATGATTTTTTTAAATATTTGATATATTACAGGGGCCATCGCAATCGGGGCTTGGGCAGGTGGAGGGTGTGCAAAATTTTGTTGCAAGCTGGCAGTTTTCCCTTCTCGCAAGGAACTCCCTTCACAGACCACTTGTGCCCCCTTTCTCGATCCGAAGGTGAAGCACCCTTAAGGAGGCACTCTTGAGGAAGCTTCTAGAAGTTTTTTTTTCTTTTGTTTCCTGCCTTCTGACAGGGGGCATCGTGATGAAGATGGGGAGGAGAACGAGAATGATGATGATGATCAAGTGGGGGGGCGGCGATTTCAGGCGGAGGGGGGAGGGGCGTCGTTTTCAAGTGGAGGGGGGCACTGTCCGTCGACGGGGGGGGCTGCCATCCACGAGGGAGAGGAGGGTTCCCCTTTTAGAGTGGGGGGGAGGGGTGGTATATGGGGGGGGAGACGGCCGTTAACGACTGCCACCTCTTCCACCTGGGGGCTGCATGCCCCCTTTTCTCTCTCGTTACTCCCTCTCTCTCTCCCTGCTATGTAGTCGAAAGGGGGAGAGAGTAAAAAATTTTAAAAGATTTTGAAAAAAAAAGGGGGGGTTTTCATGGGGGAGGCACGAGGGGGGAGGGATATTACATCCTATCCCCTTTAGAGGAACCGAGATGTTCTCATCTCGAGAAGACCTGGGGGTATTGTTGGTTGAGAGTATTTTTGTCCATCCAGGTGGCATCCTCTTTTGGATAATCTTTCCACTCGATGAGGTATTCTCTCAAGGTCCGTCATCTCAAATGCCTCTCCCTAACATCTAGGATTCTATCAGGCCATAGCTCAAGGACTCCTTGGCTAGGCATTACAATTTGCTGATCATCAAGTACATGATTCGGATTAGGTAGATACTTTTCCAATAGGCTAACGTGGAATACATTATGAATCTTTAGAGTTGCGGGTAGTTGTTATCTGTAAGCATTAGGCCCTAGGCACTTCGTGATCTTATAAGGTCCACAACAGCTTGGACTTAGCTTCTTGTACTCTCCCAAGGACACTGAACTCTTTTTAGGGCGTACATGGATGAAGACCATATCACCTTCGACAAAGGATCTGTCTTTCCATTTCAAGTTAGTGTAGGCCTTCTGTCTATCCTTGGCAGCCTAGATGTCTTGTCTTTTGTATTTGATTTGATCATCCATGTATTCCATCATCTGCCTTAAAGCTTCTACCCTTAAAGTTGGATCTGAGAAGTTCAAAGGGGTACGACCATCATGCCCATACAATGCTTGAAAAGGGATCATCTGAATACTCTATTGGTAAGAAGCATTGTAGGCAAACTCAACCAACGGTAAGTATTGAATCCACTTTTTGGGTCACGACAGCAATATGCCCTAAGCATATCTTCAATTACTTGATTGACTCGTTCTGTTTGTCCATCAGTTTGGGGATGGTAAGCTGTACTGAATGAGTTCCAATAGCCTCAAAGATAGCCCTCCAGAAGTGTGATGTGAGAAGAGAGTCACGATCACTAATGATTCTTATGGGTAACCCACCTCTTCCACCTGGGGGGCTGCATGCCTCCCCTTCTCTCTCCTTACTCCCTCTCTCTCTCTCTCTCTCCCTGCCATATAGTCGGCAGGGGGAGAGAGTAAAACATTTTTAAAAAAATTGAAAAAAAAGGGGGGGTTTTCATGGGGGAGGCACAGAGGGGGGGGACATATTACGTCCTATCCCCTTTAGAGGAACCGAGATGTCCTCATCTCGAGAAGACTTGGGGGTATTGTTGGTTGAGAGTATTTTTATCCATCGAGGTGGCATCCTCTTTTGGATAATCTTTCCACTGGATGAGGTATTCTCTCAAGGTCCGTGATCTCAAATGCCTCTCCCTAACATCTAGGATTCTATTAGGCCATAGCTCAAGGACTCCAGCTTGTCTAGGCATTACAATTTGCTGATCATCAAGTACATGATTCGGATTAGGTAGATACTTTTTCAATAGGCTAACGTGGAATACATTATGAATCTTTAGAGTTGCGGGCAGCTGTTGTCTGTAAGCATTAGGCCCTAGGCACTTCGTGATCTTATAAGATCCACAACACCTTGGACTTAGCTTCTTGTACTCTCCCAAGGACACTGAACTTTTTTTAGGGCATACATGGATGAAGACCATATCACCTTCGACGAAGGATCTGTCTTGCTATTTCAAGTCAGTGTAGGCCTTCTATCTATCCTTGGCAGCCTAGATATCTTGTCTTATTGATTTGATTTGATCATCCATGTCTTCCATCATCTGCCTTGAAGCTTCTACCCTCAAAGTTGGATCTGAGAAGTTCAAAGGGGTACGACAATCATGCCCATACAATGCTTGAAAAGGGGTCATCTGAATACTCTGTTGGTAAGAAGCATTGTAGGCAAACTCAACCAATGGTAAGTATTGAATCCACTTTTTGGGTTCGCGACAGCAGTATGCCCTAAGCATATCTTCAATGAGTTGATTGACTCATTCTGTTTGTCCATCAGTTTGGGCATGGTAAGCTGTACTGAGTGAGTTCCAATAGCCTCAAAGATAGCCCTCCAGAAGTGTGATGTGAGAAGAGAGTCACAATCACTAATGATTCTTATGGGTAACCCATGAAGTTCGAATATTTCCTTGATGAATAATCTTGCGATGTCTGAGGCTTTATAGTTTGTCTTGATGGGGATGAGATGTGCGACCTTGGTGAGCATATCTACTACAACCATAATAGAGTTATATCCTCCCTGAACTTGCGGTAGGCCAACAATAAAGTTCATACTAATGAACTCCCATTTCATTTGTGAAATGTCAAGGGGTTGCAATTTCCCAGGCATTTTGACATGTTCTACCTTAATGCGTTGACAAGATAAACATTCCGTGACATATTTGAGTATGTCTCCCTTGAACCTTTCCCAAAAATAGCTCTCCGTGACCGTGTTAAGGGTCTTGGCATAACCAGGATGCCCTGAGAAAGGGGAGTCATGGGCCTCCTAAAGTATCTTCTGCTTGAGAGTTTGGCTTGTAGGGGAACATAATCTTGTCCTAAAGTAGACAAGTCCACTATTGATGGAGAATTCTTGATACTTCATCTTTAGCTTCATGTCTTGATCCTTGATGGAGATCTCCCTTAGCATTTTCTGATAGACTAGGTCATGATATGCCTCTTCTTTTGCTAGCTCAAGAATCGGGTTGTTTGGCATTGATACCTTTGTGGCTAGAGACCTTGTTGTTGATGGATATTGCAAAATAAGAGAATTTATAAATGCCTTGCGACTCAGTGCATCGGCAACTACATTCTCTTTTCCAAGCCTATATTTGATTTCAAAATCGTATTCTTCTAGCACTTCGATCCATCAACATTTCCTCATATTGAGCTCGTTCTGGGTGAAGATCCATTTAAGACTCTTGTGGTTTGTTACTAAGGAAAATTTGTTACCTAGCAAGTAATGTCTCCAAAGTTTTAGAATATGGATGACAACTAACAGCTCCAAATCGCGGGTAGCATAATTTCTTTCATGGCTCTTCAATTTTCTCGAAGAGTATGCTATGGGATGACCTTCTTGCATAAGTACACATCCTAAAGCAAGTGTGCTAGCATCAGTTACCACTTCAAACTCCTTACTAAGATCCAAAAGTTTCAGGATGGGTGCTAACACTAAGCTTTGCTTTAGTTTGTCAAAGCTGGTCTGTTCAGCAGGTGACCATACAATTGCTACTTGCTTCTTTAGTAGATCAATCAGAGGTGCTGCAATCAAAGCATAATCTTTGATGAAAATTCTATACCATGTTGTCAACCTAAGAAAACTACGTATTTCTTTGACAGAAGTTGGTGTTGGCCATTCCAGAACATCTCTGACCTTAGCTGGATCTACTGAAATTCCTTCTGCTGGATACAATGAATCCTAGATATTCAATCTGTCACTTAAAAAATGCGCACTTCTTCTTCTTGGCATAAAGCTTGTGTGCTCTCATTGTTTCAAGAACAATGTGAAGCTGGTGTTCATGGTCCTTTCCCTGTTTTGAGTAGACTAGGGTATCGTCAAAAAAGACGAGTACGAAGTCATCAAGATAGGGCCTAAAGATATCTTGCATTAACCTATTGAAGGTAGTAGAAGCATTCGTCAGCCCGAATGACATCACTAGGAATTCGAAGTGTCCATACCTTGTACTGAATGCAGTCTTCGGGATATCTTCTTCTTTGACCCTTATCTGATAATATCCAGATGTGAGATCTATCTTTGAGAAGATCTTCGCCCCTTGAAGATGGTCAAGTAATTCATCTATTCTTGGAATGGGGTATTTATTTCTGATGGTTGCTTGATTCAACCCTCTATAGTCAATGCCTAGGCGAAGCATTCCATCTTTCTTTTTTTGGAACAACACTGGAGCTCCCCATGGAGAACTGTTAGGTCGGATATAGCATTGATCTAACAGTTTCTTGAGTTGCTCTTTCAGTTCAATAGCTTCTGGAATGGACATCTTATATGGCCTCTTTGCGACTGGTGCAGTTCCTGGCACAAGTTTGATTTCGTGGTCGACTTCCCTTTGGGGAGGAAGTTCTGTCAGATCTTCAGGGAATACATCTACGTATTCCTTTAACCATGAAGGTTCTTCTCCAGATTCTTGATTCAGATCTAGCTAATTCATTTTAATTAAATAGATAGGTAGTTTGAACACCTTTTATTATGCGTGTTGACTTTGCCAACTGTATTTTTGGCTTACCGACCTCACCTTGAGTCGTGACTAATTCCCCTTCACAATTTCAGAAGGAGACTTGGCCCTTCCCACAGTGGATGTGGACATCATTGGGTATTAGCCAATCCATTCCAAGTAAACATTGGTGGACACCTAGGTTCATTACCCTAAATCTCACAGAAGTTGGCTTCCTACCCAATAGGAATTTCACCTAGTAGTTTGCCTAGTACAAGTGACTTCACGACTATTTGCTAATTCCACAAGTAAAGTAAGTGCATATTGTGGCTATCCCTAATCTCTTTGCACAGATTGGTGAGATGAAGGAATGTGGACTGCCACAATCAATTAGGGTTTTGAAGCTTTTACCTTGATATTCTGATGGAGTTTGGATCACGGAGAATTGGTGATTTGGACCCTTCTTGTTAAGAGTGGCGTGAACACTCGCCCTCTCAATGTCAGCATACATGGATGGATCTTCTTCATCGTCTAACTCCTTGTTGGAAACATTGGAGGTTCTCCCTCTAGCCATAACAGTGGTTCCTTGGCCATGAGCGGATCTATTTTGACCTTGGAATTACCCTTGGAAATGTCCTCTGCCAAGCTTGGGACACTCCCTCTTGAGGTGTCCGGGCTCGTTGGAATGGAAGCAACGTGGGTTGTGATCATTGCTTTGCATTGGAACAAAGTTGTTGACAACATTGACCCTAGCTTTCTTCCTTTGGCCGTGATTCTGACCGTGCGCTCTCTTAGTTTGAGCCTTAGACATACCCTTATTCTGATCCTTGTAAGGCTAAATATTGTTGTTCCTTGGTTGGTCTACACCTCTTGTATTATTGGAGCAGCGCAAATCAATGCATCTTGTAGGTCCATTGGACACATTGATTCCAATTGAGTGTTTATGGGTGGATTCAACCCAACACAAAATCTTGACACCTGTTGTGTCATATCCATTGGAGGTGCATACATTAGAAGTGAAACAAACTTCGAATAATATGCTTCTAGGGATAATCCTAGCTACTTCAAGTCATAGAGTTCATTCATCTTTTTGTGTGCAGTAGGCAGGTGGCAAATACCTCCCTCGCATAGCTTCCTTAAGCTTATCCCAAGTGACTGTTCCCTCTGAGATCGCTTGGTCTCTGCACCACTATTTCCACCAAAGTCTCGCTTTGCCTGTAAGCTTAAGTTTGGTGAGCATGGCTTGGTTAGCAGACAGGTGCAGTTCCTGCTGCCTCAAAATAGTCCTCCATGGACTCAATCCAGATCTCAGCGTCGGCTTGAACAGTCCTTCCCTTGCCATCAAACTCGGGTGGCTTAATTTGTTTGAGAAGGAATTTCTTCTCTTGAGCCACAGCTGGACTTAGTGCAGGAGTCGGATTTGGAGCCTGCGCTTGGGGTTGCGTCTAAACAATAAGATTCTTTATGTTAACATCTTATCATACGTTCCCATATTACGTTAATATGACTAGCACAGCTTGTTAGCCAAGTGATTTAATCACTTAACTCGGGGGGGGGGGGTCACTCATGAATATATGTATATATAACGGGAGTTCAAAATAAGGGGTTTCTAAAATAGCATTTTTATACATTTTTTACATACAAAAGGGTGTCATATAAAGAGATTACTTACAGATTGAATAGAAAAGGGTTGTGTTTTATTCAAGAAAAATTCACAGATTGGGATATTTATAAATAGGCCATGAACTCACGTTATATAGAGAGTATATATATAGTGAACCCCCCCAATCACTTAACACCTCAGTTAACATTCATGATCAAGATAGATAATTGTAAAAAGTCTTATTTGTTCATGAAGGCATAGCCCCTTAAGTACATTTATTTTGGATAAGTACAATAGGCTGATTGATACATTAGTTTGGGAAAAATAGGATTGTGTTACATTTGGCTAAGGGACAATAATAATATGGAGTGGGGTCATGGATTTTTAGGAAACGGTAAGTCATAGGAAGCTTGGGGTATCCCTTTCTTTGATACTTGTTCTTCTCATAGCGCCCTAATACTTTGATTCTGTCAGGAGAGATCACCCGAGTCACTTTTTCATAGACATACTTGTTCTGCTTGACTTGCGGACCACTAACGTGCAAAATCGTGTTTACACGAGCTTCGACAAAGATGAAAAAATTCACGATCTTTAAATCCTCCATCTGCTTGATTCTCTTCAAGTTGGTTTGAAGGTACGCGAATCGATGGGCTACTATGTAGTATATCCTTGAGTCTACCGTCCATCTCCGCTCAGCATACAGAGGCAAAGGATTATAGATGTAGTCCAGAATATTCATCATGCCAAGCCTCTGGCGATAATTCGAAGCATGCATTGCAGTCATGAACATGACCTGGAATACCAAGAACTTGCTCCATGCTTCGTGACTCTACAACACAACATCCATGAGTGAGTAAAGAAATGTTTTCAACAAAAGACACTACTCTATTCTACTCATCTTCCCTTGTTTATCCCCTTATTCCCTTTATTTTCCTCCATTAAGTTCCCTTTTAATCTTTAGATCTCGTTGGTTCGCTCTGATATCAACTATAGCGTGTCCACTCGTTCTCTTGTGGGACACGTCTTAGCAGCACATTAGAAAGAAAGTCTAGAAAGTGCCACTTGGCACTCGCAAGGAATGTCACAGGGTTTGCGATCTAGGTCTTCCTGAGTTAACTCCGAAGTGAACGTATCCGATCGTTCCCACTTAAGACCGACCTCAAATCAGGGTTTCTTTCCTATCAAGAGTTGGTTTACGCTGCACTTGGTTCATGGAGAATGGAAAACGAGAGGGATGTAAAGCTCAACCTCTCTGCCCATAAGGCATAGTCCCATTTCGCTCCCCTAAAATAGCATAAATCGGGATTCTAACTCTACTAACTCTAAGGTCTTCACAATATCCTTTTCATGTCTTTTGAGAAAAGTTTCCAACTAACCGGGACCACCCTTCTGTAGGACAGACCCAAGTCACGTCCACCACACTTTCCTTGGGTTGCTTAGTTATCTAATTACCTACCACATTATGTTTGACATGCAAAAGCAGCTTTCTTAATCAATCAATTTAAACACAGGTTCCTTCATGTAACTTAGGCACTGACACAAAAACAATGTCAAGCAAGTTCCTTTCTCAAATATCTGATCTTTATTTATCATAGTCCTGGAATATATCAAGTATCATGCCCGAAGGCTATCCCAACAATGAACAAGATTACTGCTCCAAGTTTTGCCCATAGACTAGTACATGGGCCTCGAGATCCCATCTCGAGTCACGTTGGCCTCTTATGTGGGATCCAAAGGCAAGGAATTTAGAGCCAGAGCCTCCCCTGGCACCCAAGCATCCTCCCGTTCCAAGCAGCACCCACGGAGAGACCTCTCACGGCCGGTTCGGTCCATATACCCGGTGCGGCTAAGAACCCCCTTAGATAGGGCCAGGAAAATAGTCACAGGTAGCTGAACCTGCCTCTCCATCCAAGCTTTTACTGTGAAGCATTAAGTGTTTTTCCTTGAATTAGTTCCTTGTAGCAAAGAAGTTCAAACAATGTACCTAAGTGTACAATCACGATCATTTCAAAGGTCGTTTATATGACCAACTGCTAAGGAGTGATTCCTTCTTCCTGAATGCTCCCAGCATTCATTCTTGGATTGTTCGCGACTTGGCAAGATTCCAAGGGCTTGGTAAGCTAGGTTGCTTGTTTCCGTTTTTCTTTGGATTAGGGTTTGTAGGTAGTTCATGATCTCAAGTAGTCTAAGCTAAGGGCAAAGAATCCATACTGTCCTACTAGATTGAGGAGTCTCTTTCAAGTCGAGAGGCCTACATGGTGAGAAGAACCACAAAAAAGAAGAGTGTGCCTTCACGATAGTCCCAAACAAATATGGGTAAGGAAGAATAGAGATTATATGAGAGCATACATGTTGGTTGTGTACCCAGAAGATATGAACTCCCTTCAATTAGTTATTGACTCCTCCTAGGTCTTTTTTTTCCTCCTTCAGTGTGAACAACAACTAGCCTACTACTTCACACTTCTCCTCTCCTCTCTCTCCTCTCTATTCTCCTCTTGTGTGAAACTTTAATTTGTGCAACTGGGTCATCAATTTGTGGTTTAAGGTTCTATTCAACAACGTTGATATATAGAGGTTTAATTGGTGGAGTCATCATTATCAGTCCATGGGTTCCATACATGCATAAGAATCATCATCATCAACAATTCCTTCTTTTATCTACCAGTTCAAGTCTTTGTTCCCAACTTCTCTCTCATATTTAACTTGGGATTTCACTCCTCTTCCCAAGACAAACAAACATCCTTTACATTCATAAAATCAAAGGCTTATCTCAAGCCTAGTAATCAAGTTTATATGGGGGGGATTGATTTCATATCTATCCACATAGAAAGGGGGGGGGGGTATAAAGTCCCTTTCAATTATAGAAATATTTTCTTTAGAAGTGAGAGCGACCAATGTAGATGTACTCTATGTGATTTAGCCAAATAGGGAGGGGTTTATCATTTTCAAACCCTCTCCTACAACCATCAATACTCGTGCCATCAAACTATTTCTAAATACACAACCTTTCAGATAGAGGGTGCGTGAATTATAAGTACCATGTGATGTGATTTAAAACTTTCTCGAACATTTCTATGATCTTTTTAAGGCAAAGCGTTCAATTTCAGTAAATTCTCAATGCAATTAAGACTACCCTATGCGAATCTATATCATGTGAAAACGAAAAGGGTGAATTTGATGAAACCCAAACTTCTGCAGGAGGGGTATTATCGACTTTCGTGCTTTGGGTGGGGACTCCAACATGTGCCCCTCTTACTCCCGCATGTGCTCCTCTCGTGTGGCACTTTGGGGCCATTGCAATCAGGGCTTGGGCAGGTGGAGGGTGTGCGGAATTTTGTTGCATGCTGGCAGTTTTCCCTTCCCGCAAGGAACTCCCTTCACAAACCACCTGTGCCCCCTTTCTCGATCCACGGGTGAAGCACCCTTAAGGAAGCACTCTTAAGGAATCTTCTAGAAGCTTTTTTTTTCTTTTGTTTCCTGCCTTTTGACAGGGGGCATTGTGCTGAAGATGGGGAGGAGGACGAGAATGATGATGATGATCGGGTGGGGTGGGGGGGCAGCAATTTCAGGCGGAAGGGAAAGGGGCGGCATTTTTAGGCGGAGGGGGGGCGCTGTCCGTCGACCGGGGGGGGCTGTCATCCATGAGGGAGAGGAAGGCTCCCCTTTTAATGTGGGAGGGGAGGGGTGGTATATGGGGGGGAGACGGCCGTTATCAGCTGCCACCCCTTCCACCTGGGGGGCTGCATGCCCCCTTCTCTCTCCTTACTCCCTCTCTCTCTCTCTCCCCGCCATGCAGTCGGAAAGGGGAGAGAGGGAGAGAGTAAATTTTTTAAAAATATTTTGAAAAAAAGGGGGGGGTTTTCATGGGGGGGGGGGGGGGGGATATTACAGAATAGGAGTAAGCCACCAAAGCTGCAAGGCATTGTGGAATGTCTTATGGATTTCAACGAGCCAAAGGAAATTTTGGCTAAAGGAAGTGACATTTAAGGTTTATTCAAAATTGATATAGCTTTCATTACTTCTTGGTATGTAGCTATAAGGCATTGTCTATCTATAGAAGAGGTTGGGAATGCTTTATTAAAGTCTAAGAAGAGAAAGATTAAGCAGCAAGCAATATGCTTTTTGATTATAGTAGGTGTCTTGTATCGAAAAGGTGTGGATGAGATTTATTGCCAATGTGTAGTACCTAATGAGGTACCATTTATTTTTGAGGATTTCCATGATTCACTATACAGGGAACATTTTGCTAGATGGCTTATTGCCCAAATAGCTCTATGTGCTAGATATTGGTGGCCATCAATTTTATAGGATGCTTTCAGTTATGTTAAGTGTTTTGATTTTTGTTAAAGAGAGGTTGCTACAAGGAATCATAAGTGGCCGCTGAATCCTATTTCAATTAGGTTATCCTTCAAAAAATGGGGTATCTATTTTATTGGACCAATACACCCTTCATCGACTATGTGGAAGCATTATATCATTGTAGCAACATACTACTTTTCAAAGTGCTCTAAAGCTCAAGACACAATGAAAAATAACCTAAGGAGATGCCCAGTTTTATTATTCAAGGAATTTCCAAAATTACTAGACGTGCCATTCGAGGAATTGACAAAATTACGAAAGTATAACACATAGAGTGGTCTTCACTAGTTGTTATCAAGAAGAAGAAAAATAATCAAATTTGGCTTTGCATAGATTTCGGAGAGCTTAATAAGAAAACAGTTAAGGATTACTATCCATTACCATTCATTGATCAGATTTTAAATCAATTAGCGGATAGGAAAATCTACTAATTTATGGATTGCTTTGCTGGATATAACCAAATGGCTATTGTAGAGTAAGATAAGCTAAAAACGACATTTATCATTGTCTTTGGTACCTTTGCATATCACGTGATGGCCTTTGGGTTATGCAATGCATATGGTTCTTGGCAACAAACACTGACAAGACTTTTGGTGACATCTCCCTAGAGGAGTTAAAAGTATTTATTGATGATCTGGGGGAAGCCACCACAAGAAATAGACAATTGATCATATCAAGAAAATATTATGAGCATTGCAGATAGTTTTGCATTACTCTTTATCCACGAAAGTGCATGTTCGGAGTGCCCTATAGATTACTATTGGGACATGTGGTTAGCTTGGTAGATTCTAAAAAGATAAAGGTCATAGTTACTATGAGCCCGCTACACACTCCAAAAAGAAAGAACTTTGCCATTGATGAACGTGTTATCTTGTAACTGTCGATTTAATTGGAGTGAAGCATGTTAGGATGTGAAGCAAGAACTAGAAAAAGAATCAATCCTAAAATCACCCAAAAGAGGTGAGGTCTTCTATATATTTTTGGCAACAACAATGTATAGTATTAGATGTTGTTTAGACCAAATTTGGGAAGAGAAATGGTATCATCCAATTGCCTTTGCTAGTTGCAAATTGGGGATATCTAAAATTTCTTATACTTATATAGAGAAATTGTGCTTTCGAATGGTTTTCACGACAAAGAAATTTAGGCATTATATGCTCTATGAGAAGATAGTATTTTTTATGAAGGCGGAAGGACTTAGACTATTGATGAACAAGTTTGCAACCACTTGACTATTTAGCAAAGTGGTTAATCACTTGCAGGAGTTTGATTATGAGATTGGGAGTAAGCCATTTAAGTTGCAGGGCATTATTCAATGTCTTGTGGATTTCATGGAGCCAAAGAAAATTTTGGCTGAAGGAAGTGAAATTAAAGGTTTATTCAAAATTGATGCAGCTTCCATCCCTTCTTGGTATGTAGCTATAATGCAATATCTATCTACAGAGGAGGCTAGGGATGCTCTATCAAAGTCTGAGAAGAGAAAGATTAGCAAGCACTATGCTTTTCGATTATAGCGGGTGTCCTACATTGGAAAGGTGTGGATGAGATCTATCGTCAATGTGTAGTACCTGATCAGGAACCATTTATTCTCGAGGAATGCCATGATTCAATATGTGGGGAACATTTTGCTAGACAACTTACTGCCCAGAAAGCTCTACGTGTTGGATATTGGTGGCTATCAATTTTCAAGGATGCTTTTAGTTATGTTAAGTGTTGTGATGTTTGTCAAAGACACAATGTGAGGGGGAATCGTAAGCAACCACTAAAAGCTATTGCAGTTGCATTATCCTTTGACAAATGGGGTATCGATTTTGTTGGAGACCAATACACCCTTCATCGGCTACGCAGAATTGTTATATAATTGTAGTAACATACTTTTTTTCAAAGTGTTCTGAAGCTCAAGATAGAATGAAGGATAATGCTAAGGAGAGGGCCAATTTTATTATGGAGCAAATTGTTTGCTGTTTTGGTCCATCTAAAGTTTGTGTCTAGCCAAGGGGGGACACACTTTTTGGATAAGGTCATAGTAGCCTTAATGGAAGCTTTAAAGATTCAACACTATAAAACCACCCCATATAATCTGCAAACAAATGGTCAAGTGGAGAGTATAAATATATAGCTTATAGGGATCTTATCCAAGATAGTTTCTGAAAGCAAACTTGGGATAAGAAATTATATGCAGTGGTTTGGGCTTACGATTACGACATTTAAGAGAGCTACAAGCCACATCCCATTGAAGGTTATATATGGGAAAGAGTGTCTCTTACCATTAGAAATAAAGTTGCCCACTGTGTTGGGTGAGGCAAAAGCATTGCAAGAAAGATTTATTTCTCTTGCACATATTGATGAAATTCGATTGTTGTAGGCTCTATTACATCAAGAGGTAGGGAAGAAGAGAATGAAAGGAGTTCGTGACCTTCTGGCTAAGAAAAATAAATTTGTGAAGGGTCAATTGGTATAGTACTATGATGCTCGTTGTGAGCTATTTCGTGCTACACTGGAATCCCAATGGGATGGGCTGTATAAAATTATTGGTATAGGAAAGAAGGACTCTATAGTCGTTTTAGGGAGAGAGTTTATAAATAAGATAAACGTTAATAAGTTAAATCCTTACTACGTGTAAGGGCTAACGTTAGGGTTGGTGTCTATGCAAGTCCTTTAGGATTCAACTTTAACTTGGAGTAGGTACCAAGACAGTCGGATGGGAAGAATCATTCCTCATCTTGAGCATCTGTATTTAGTGCATCATTACCACCAAGATTAAGTGATCTGGTGGAGTAAAGGTTATCATGTTTTTTAGTGGAAAGATGGGTCTATCACGTGGGATATTACGGTCTAATGCCACCATTGTCAAAGAATTTTTACAAGTGGCACTATCATGTTTAGCAAGGAAGGAGGGATTGTACCTGTTATACATCCCCTCTCTCTACTCAACTTTGATTATCATAAGTACGAGTGAGTTGATTAGTAGGGTGTGGTATATCAATGAAGACTGGGTCTATACTTTGTATTTTGATGGAACTTCTTGAGGGACCGCTAAGCATGCAAGTGTTGGTATGGTGATTAAAGATCTCAGCGGAGAGTTGTTATGAAAATGAGAACATATCCTGACATTGCTTTTACAAATAACATGGCAGAATACAAGGCCTTAATCATAGGACTCAATGCAATCTGATGAAAGGTGACCCACAGCTAGTGATCAATCAATTGAATGGGACTTATAGCGTGAGGTATCACATTTTGCATATGTACCATCATGCAGCCTTGGATATGATGCATATTTCTAAGGTAGTGACTTGCCAGCTTATGCCTCGCCAGTGGAATCACTTTGCACATTCCTTGGCTAATTATGCTTTTGTTGAGGATATATTTTTCAATTGTGATCTTGGGGTGCTATTACAATTTCTCCTAATGTTAGCTCATGGCTACTTTGGGGATTTTTTACTAAGACGTCCTATTTTGGCCACCGCCGCTAGTTAGTGTGGATTATGAGTCAAGTATTGGTTGATCACCTTTCTATTCTATCATGGATGCATAGGATTTTTTATTGTCATATTTGTCAAACACCCCTTGCTATTTATGTAGGGGGTTAGCCAATAACCTGATGCACTTAATGTGGGGTTGGAGGAGCTCTCATTGGTTGGTCTTATGCTTTAGTAGGGTTATGCAAGGACCAAGGATTTGTGTTAGCAGTATGCTGCCGAATGGTCATTTTATGAATTATTTTGTTAGGCCAAGAGGGCCACTTATTCTACGATGAAGTGCTATATTTTATTAGGCCAAGAGGGCCATGTGTATGTTTAGTGCGGGTGTAGTTATTGTTTTTGTTTTAGTGTTGTGCTGTACAGATTCAACAAAACTTGAGGGAGTCTCTTGTTAGATATAGAAGCTTCTTTTGCCCAAGTCTAGGTAATATTTTTCCTTTATGAGTACTTTCTCACTATGCTATATGTGTTTATGTACTTGTGGATGATTTTTTTTTTGTTAGGGACCAGTAATCAAGAGATAAAGTCCCAAGGTTAGGTTAAGTGTGTCTGAGGGTAGTCTAAGGAGTTGTCAGCCTCCTCTCAACACATTGTTAGGCATTCTAAGAACTATTTTAGAATGTAGTATTAGTGACTATTTTCTGTTAACCCCTAGGCAGCTCTTTCTAGGAGTTTTTGTTAGTAGTGAGGCAATTAGAGAAGCCTGTCAAAATGAAAAAAAGAGATAATTTTGAATATACTTGAAATATAAAATATAAAGGTGTATAAAAAGGAGTTCTATCCCTCAAATACAAAAGAAAAAAATCTTTAGAGTAGTTGATCATCACCTTGCAAGGGCTTGGTAGGTCCCTGGGGGGTGGCATCTAGCTAAAAAAAATACTAAGAAAGGTTGGAGCAAAAATGAAAGTGAGTGCAAGAAAATGATTAAGTGTCACCTTCCAAGGGCTTGGTAGGTTATTGGGTACTAAGTTAGAACTTGAGATCAATGCCATGTTTTCCTTAGCTCACTACACTCCACTCCCTTCTTTTTACATGCTTGAGTATGAAAACTTGAAGAAAAAATATCATAAAATAAAAATGTATGCTAACCAAGCTATAGGAGTCCTCGCCTAGTAGGAGTTCCTAGTAGAGTTGTTCTAAGTTGTGTAGGAAGTTCAGACTACCACCTAGGATAACTTCTTTGATGGTTCTTTTTAGCTAGTCTGTGTTGGAATAGTTGGTTAGCGACTCAACCTAGATTTTTATTAGATTATGGTGGACCTCTTCCTTGTGGATTTCATGCCCTGATTTTGTGAGGGGGTAGGATAAGAGCTGTGTTTATGCACTGTTGAGTATTTTGTTTTGTGGTAGCTTGATACTTTTTATGATTGTTATTTGTGTAGATCAATTCGTGGATTTGATGGGCTGAGTCACCCTATCCCATGGTCTCCAATGAGAGTGAGATTTTAATACCCAAAACATGCTAGAAAAGAGTGAAATGATGAAAATTTAAAGTGGAATTTAAAGCCTGACGGAAGCAAAAGACGTAGACCGGACAGTTTTGAGTGGTGGCTGTGGAAGGCAAGATTTCAAATTTCTTCAAAAGACCAACCTTTGCAATGGTTGCAGATATTTCATAATATTTTCGAATGCCAAATCAAAGTAAGATGAGTTTCTGCCATCCAATACAAACACCATATTGGGGAATATGGGAATTTCCCATAGGTTTGGGACACGTGGTCAAATATTTGGATTTTCATAGCTTGAACACTATAACTCCAAATTGCGCTCTCTATAGCTCAATAGATTCCATTTTTCAAGTGCTTTCTAATGATAGGTCATATCATATGGTTTTGAGAAACTTATGGGCATGTTATCTGGGTGCCACCTTTTTTGTATTCAAAAAATGGGAATTGGGAGATTCCCAAACTCACTAATATTGTGTTTACCTCAAGCTATGCATGCTTTTTAGACGTACAATTGGTCATAAAACATGGAGACTTTGTACTTGTCTCTTTGACGATACCTTAGTCTACTCTAAACAGGAAAAAGACCATGAACCCCAGCTTCGCATTGTTCTTGAAACAATGAGAGCACACAAGCTTTATGCCAAGAAGAAGAAGTGTTCCTTTTTCAAGCAACATATTTAATATTTGGGATTCATTATATCAGCCCAACGGATTTCAGTAGATCCAGCCAAGGTCAAAGACGTTCTCGAATGGCCAACACCAACTTCTATCAAAGAAATACGTAGCTTCCTTGGATTGACAGGATGGTATAGGATTTTTATCAAAGATTATGCTTTGATTGCAGCACCTCTGACTGACCTACTAAAGAAGCAAGTAGCAATTGTATGGTCACTTGTCGAATAGACCAGCTTTGATAAACTAAAGCAAAGCTTAGTATCAGCACCCATCCTGAAACTTCCTAATCTTAGTAAGGAGTTCAAAGTGGTAACTGATGATAGCGCACTTGCCTTAGGATGTGTGCTTATGCAAGAAGGTCATCGCGTAGCGTATTCTTGAAGGAAATTGAAGAGCCATGAAAGGAATTATGCTACCCACGATCTAGAGCTATTGGCTGTCATCCATGCTCTCAAACTTTAGAGACATTACTTGCTAGGTAACAAATTTTCCTTAGTGATGGACCACAAGAGTCTTAAATGGATCTTCACCGAGAATGAGGTCAATATGAGACAGCATCGATGGATCGAAGTGCTGGAAGAATATGATTTTGAAATCAAATATATGCCTGGAAAAGAGAATGTAGTTTCCGATGCACTCAGTCGTCGCAAGGCATTTCTAAATTCTCTTATTTTGCAAGATCCATCAACAACAAGGTCACTAGCCATAAAGGTATCAATGCCAAACAACCCAATTCTTGAGCTAGCAAAAGAAGAAGCATGCCATGACCCCGTCTACCAGAAATTGCTAAGGGAGATTCCCATCAAGGATCAAGACCCGAAGCTAAAGACGAAGTATCAAGAATTCTCTGTCACACTGGTGGACTTGTCTACTTTAGGACAAGATTATGTATCCCTGCAAGCCAAACTCTCAAGCAGAAGATACTTTGGGAAGGCCATGAATCCCCTTTCTCAGGGCATCCTAGCTATGCCAAGACCCTTAATGCGGTCAGAAAGAGCTATTATTGGGATAGGCTCAAGGGTGACATCCTCAAATATGTCATGGAATGTTTGTCTTGTCAACGCATTAAGGCATAACATGTCAAAATGCCCGGAAAATTGCAACCACTTGACATTCCCTAAATGAAATGGGAGTTCATTAGTATGGACTTCATTGTGGGCCTACCCCAAGTTCAGGGAGGATACAACTCTATTATGGTTGTAGTAGATATGCTCACAAGGTTGCACATCTCATCCCTATCAAGACAAATGATAAAGCCTCAGACATCGCAAGATTATTCATCAAGGAAATATTCAAACTGCATGGGTTACCCAGGAGAATCATTAGTGATCGTGACTCTCTCTTCATATCACACTTCTAGAGGGCTATCTTTGAGGCTATTAGGACTCAACTCTATTTCAATATAGCTTACCATCCCCAAACTGATGGTTAAACAAAACGAGTCCATCAAGTCATTGAATGTATGCTTAGGGCATACTACTGTCACAAACCCAAAAGGTGGATTCAATATTTGCCATTGGTTGACTTTGCCTACAATGCTTCTTACCAACAGATTATTCAGATGACCCCATTGTATGGGCACCATTTTCGTACCCCATTGAGCTTCTCGGACCCAACTTTGAGGGTAGAAGCTTCAAGGCAGATGCTGGAAGACATGGATGATCAAATCAAGTCAATAAGACAAGACATCCAAGCTGCCAAGGATAGACAAAAGGCTTACGCGGACTTGAAACGGCAAGACATATCATTCATTGAAGGTGATATGGTATTTATCCACGTACGTCCTAAAAAGAGTTCACTATCCCTAGGAGAGTACAAGAAGCTAAGTCCGAGGTATTGTGGACCTTATAAGATCATTAACTGCCTAGGGCCTAATGCTTACAAACTACAGCTACCCGCAACCCTAAAGATTTATAATCTATTCCACGTTAGCCTATTGAAAAAGTATCTACCTAATTTGAATCATGTACTTGATGATCAACAAATTGTAATGCTTAGCCAAGGAGTCCTTGAGCTACGGCCTGATAGAGTCCTAGATGTCAAGGAGAGGCATTTGAGGTCAAGAACCTTGAGAGAATACCTCATCCAGTGGAAAGATTATCGCGAAGAGGATGCCACCTGGATGGACGAAGATACTCTCAACCAACAATACCACCAGGTTCTCTCGCGATGAGGACATCTCGATTCCTCTAAGGGAGGGAGGATATAACATGCCATAGGAACCCCCCCTTTGTAATTTCAAAAAGAAAAAAGAAAAAATTATTATCATCAGTACAAATTTTTTTACTCCCCCCTCTCTCCCCACCGACAGCACATCAAGGAGAGAGAGAGTGGGAGTGGTGGTGATGGGGGAGGGGCATGCAACCCCTAGGTGGGAGGGTTGGCCATGCCACCCACCTCCTCCCCCTCCTACATAAGGGGAGGCCCCTCCCCTCCCTCGAGATGGACAGAGACTGCTGCACCCCCCCTTCCCTGCGTCATCACCTCCAACAACAGTAGCATCCCCGACGGCCGTTAGTCGGCTCTTCCCCCCCTCCTCGCTTGGTGGCAATTGCACCCCCCCCTGGGCCTTCCGATTGGAGCTCTCCCCCCTCCCTCCGTCCTGCTGAAACGGGGTCCTTGGACCTACGACCATAGCAACCCCCCCTTCTAATCACTAGTTGCCATGAGGGCCCCGTGAGGGAGAGTGAGAAGAAGGAAAGTAGAGGGAGAGAAGGAGAAGAAGAGAAGGAGTAGGAGAGAAGTAGAGAGAACATTGGGTGGTGGCAGAGCAAGGGTTAGCTCTCATGGTGCCATCACTTTCAGAATAGCCACAACTCGACAAACCTAACCTTGGCTCCTTGACGCCCATTGCAGTAGATGGTGTTCAATACTTGATTTTGTTAGAATTGCTACAATACTTGGAAATGAAGGAAGAAGAGTTGTTTTGCATCCTAGTTTGGGATTAAATGGAAGACTTGATTGATTATGATTACATGGATGTACATTCGACAATAGCAAAGATTGGAAGATATGATGGCCGAAGCTTGGATACAGTGAGTGCCATCATAGCAACACATGAGAATTTTACCTCAGTTGAAGAAAATTCCCTTTTTTCGAATGTTGAATTTGAAGCACTACAACATGATCTGTTTGGACCAAGGCCCCAACATCTTACCAAGGAGTTTGTAGATCCCTCTGCCCAAAGAGGTGCCTCGTTGACACATGAGGAAATGAAGATACAAGATGATCTAGAGAAGGTGAGATTTCTAACTACCATATATTTTTATGTAACAAAACTTGATGGTAGGGTGAATCAGGTCCCGTGAGTCCACCGGTGAAATCTTGTTAAAAAATGATGTATGCAGCTAAGACTTCGAACATGGCAGTTGTGTTGGAGGCATCATTTTTGGCCAAGATTTCATTGGTGGACTCCACGGGACTCAATGCACCCTACCATCAAGTTTCGTTGCATAAAAATATATGCTGCAACTAACTTGTCCGATACATGTAACCATCTTGTCCGATGCATGCAACTATCATGTCCGAAGTCTTGCATATGCAAGGCTACTTTCTGGCATACGCGAGACTTTGGACAAGGTAGCTACATGCATCATTTTTTGCCAAGATTTCACCAGTGCAGGCCCTATCCAAAATCTCGTGTGTGGGGCCATAGACGCGAGACTTCATACAAGGCAGCTGCATGCATCATTTTTTGCCAAGATTTCACCAATGGACTCAGGGGGACTCGATGCACCCTATCGTTAAGTTTCCTCACTTTCTGATAACTCTAGGTTAGTTGTTAAATATATTGTTTGATTTGACTTTGTCATTCAGGACGTATTGTATATAGATGAGTTTGCATCAAGGCAAGGAGGAGCTCCGCATGCGGATCGACAGAAGGATTCAGCTCTAAAGGAGTACATTGGTAACCTTGTTGTAAACTTGGTAGTCTTCCATAAGAAGTGCTCACCACGAGGCAAGAAACAATCATGAAAATTCAAGCTTTGACTACGTTTTGACATTTTTTAGCAATACTTGTAACATCAGCTTGGAGAAGGTGGTGCTAATCAAGTGGTCAAAGCTTCTTTACTTGTTTGACCAAATGCTTGGTGGAGCAATGTGTGTGCTTGCTACATTAGGTGACCTTGCTAAAGTGTCAGATCTGCTTCTCCTGGAGAAAGAGCTGAAGGGAGAGCATGTCATTTTTGAAGCAAAGAAGAAACTTCTATTTTCATAGGAAGTTGGCCCCTCCTCTCCATCGATGAAAAAACTTTGTCCCTACAAATAAATATTTATTGAATAAATGTGTAGTTCATGTAAGTGTGATGATAATGTGTGATACGTGAATGACACATTCGCATACGTTAACATAATCCAATTTAATTATGTCAACATGTAGTATTGCACTTGTGATTGTGCATAGGCAATAACGTAACTCGTATCCATACATATTACTACTTTTGATGCAAGCATACGTTAAATAAAAACTAAGAGTCCTGCGTTTCAAGAAACAAAACAAAACATCTTTACTCAATTATTTGAATTCGGTATACATCACATGAGATATTATGTATATATATATATATATATATATATATTCCAATGTGGCAGAGTATACCAAAAATTTTGGCCTTCCAAGATGCTATGGTGCTATAACACTCATTACAAAACCTTACATCATTAATCTCAGAACCTATGGAGGAGTTCCCTTGCTGTGTCGAAGTTGAACAATAAAGTTCATGTCTTTATCTATGATTGTGATGCACTTTGCATGGATGGCCGCTAGCTCTGTATCATTATACAAGTCAATGAGAAACCCCTTTGCAACCGCTTGCAAGGCCTCCATAGCTACAGGAGTAGTCGACCTTCCTGTTGGTGGGCCATCCTACACTCATACCCAAAATCTTCCCATCCCTTTTAGCTCCAAGTCTTGCATAACTTCCTGAATAACCTTATGAAAATATCTTTTCAGGATGAGAAGCTCATATTTGCGCTAGATTCTCCTTATCTCCTGAAGGATGACAGTGCCCAATTTCCATCTCCTCTTCTTCTGTGGTGGTTGTTGTGCTCTATGGCGAGCACCTCTTGCTATACTAGAGAAGGTTCCACCTTGTGCTCCAGGTGGTGGGCCTTGGCATGAGGCCTTCCCGTGGCCAAAACACCAACATGCTTGCTTGGTGTGTGCCATGCAAGCTCGAGGAGGGCAAGATAGAGAAGAGACATAGGTTGGGAGTGTGAGAATGGAGAAAGCCAAACAAGATAAAAAAGTAAGATGTGAAAATGAGAAGAAGAATGAACTTTTAACCTATTTAAACTCCAAAACTAGGTTAATGCAGCTTCATGTATACTATCCATCGTGTGATTGTAAATCCATAACCTTTGATCAGAATGTGACAAAACTTCACATGCGCACTTGTTAGATGACCAAGAGTCCGATTTTTTTTTTGGAAAAAAAAAGCCTATAGATTGGTGTTTGGAGCCACTTTCCTAGCCACCTAACAAGTGCGCATATGAAGTTTTGTGGCATTCCGATATAGTTTAGTATTTTCAAAATTATTCCACACCAAAATTATGAATGGATTGATAATTGAGAAATCAATATCGCAACTACTAGCCCTTAGAAACTTTGCACCGCAGATTCCATTTTTCAAGCGCTTTCCAAGAATAGGTCACATAATGTGTTTTGAGAAACTTATGGGCATGTTATCCAGGTGCCACCTTTTTAGTATTCAGAAAATGGAAATTGGGAGATTCCCAAACTCACTAATATTGTGTTTCTAGCATCAACTTTTAAGATGATTGCATTGCTATCATCCCTCAGACCAAAGTGAACCATTACCATACGCTTCAAAGAGAGTGAAAAACAAGGGGGAGTGATATGCATCAACTAGGATATCAATGTTCATCTAGACTTTCCTAAACTAGTGCTTAAATTATGATGGAAGCCTCTCAACAAATCAAGACCACCCTACCTTTAGCAAGACCCATCAACCATATGCTTTCCTTTAGTATTTTCTTTAGTTTGCTAATTAGTCCTAGCATGATTTAATTTAATATAGCAATCAAATTTCTTAGCCCCTTTAAAAAGGTGTTTGTTTACATTAATTAGGAGAAATACAAATACAATTGCAAACAATCCTTTGCAAAAAATTATAAGCATACCTTCTCTAAGGTGCAATGTTGTGATGGCATTGTGTCCCTTATATTAGGTTTGTACCTAAAGTTCCTAGATACTTGTGCATAGGTACAATCCACCTTGGGCTTGCAAGGGTTAGGCCGGTCCTCAATGCCTAAGAGACTTATTGCCAGAGCCCCTTCTAGTACCCTTACCATCATCTAGGCAAACTTTCTCCCTATGAGGAGAACTCTAACACCCCAGCTAGTCCTAGCATCCATTGCGGATAATTCTAGCCCCTTAGTGAAGGAAGACTCCACCACTAGCCTTGGTGGAGACCTAGGGTGTATCCAAGAGCTCGCCCATGTAGGCACAATATCTCTTTTTCTAAAATCCACAAACAAGAAAATCAACCTATTCTCTATGAAATCATCATTTTCCAACAAACAAGCATATCTTAAGACATTTCATCACAACACAAACAATTCCAAAAATATAAACTACAATTTATTTCTCCTTGAGTGCAATTGTATAACTGATACATGATAGCCCCCTATTGTTAGGATGGGATACTCTTCAAATCCTCTTCATACTTTTAAAGGTTATAAGCTTTCTATTAAATGGCACATCACTTTAACATGCAATACCTTTACACACATGACCAAGCTACAAGGGAATGGGGCAATAGCGACGCCGATTAGCGACGGCGGATATCGGCATCGCTATAGGCGTCGCTATTGGCGTCGCAATTGGCATCGCTATATGCGTCGCATTTGCGACGCAAATAGCGACGCATGTAGCGACGCCAATTGCGATGCCACAGGGAAAAAAAGCGCGGCCGAAACTAGAGCGCCGTTTTCATTTTCTTTTCTTCGCCTTTTGAGAGCAAGAGCGAGGGAGAGAGCCAAGGCTTTGTGAGAGAAGAGGAGGAAGAGACTTGCTGCCGCCGCCGCCGCCGCCACCGCCACCGTCGTTGTTCGCGAAGGAGAGGAGGAGCCCTTGTTGCAAAGAGAAGCCGCCCACGCTCGCCATACCTCATTGGTGAGTCTCCCTCTCTCTTTCTTTTACTTGTTGAAGGTTTTAATCGTTTATTTTTGTTTGTTTAGGAGAGGAAAAGAAAGAGAAGGAGAGGGAGAGGGAGAGGGAGAGAGAGGGAGAGAGAGAGAGGGAGAGAAAGAGAGGGAGAGGGAGAGAAAGAGAGTGAGAGTGCATTCTCTCTCTCTCTCTCCCTTTTGCTTGTTTAATGTTTAAATTACTTTCTTCTTTGCTTGTTTAGGAGAGGAAACGAGAGAGTAAGAGAGAAAGCGAGGGAGAGGCAAAGGGAGAGGGAAAGAAAGAGAAAGAAAGAGAAAGAGAAATAGAGGGAGAGGGAGAGGGAGGGGGAGGAAATAGGAGAGGGAGAGAAAGAGAAAGAGAGGGAGAAGGAGGGAGAGTGCATTCTCTCTCTCCCTCCCTCTCCCTTTTGCTTGTTTAATGTTTGAATCACTTTATTTTTTGCTTGTTTAGGAGAGGAAATGAGAGAGAAAGAGAGTGAGAGGGAGAGGAAGGGGAAGGGGAAGGAAATGAGAGAGGGATAGAAAGAGAAAGAGAGGGAGAGTGCATTGTATCTCTCCCTCTCCCTTTTGCTTGGAGGATGTTTAAATCACTTTATTTTTTGCTTGTTTAGGAAATGAGAGAGAAAGAGAGATAGAGAGGGAGAGGGAGAAAAAGAGAAAGAGAGGGAGAGGGAGAGGGAGAGGGAGAGGGAGAGGGAGAGGGAGGGGAAGGAAATGAGAGAGGGAGAGAAAGAGGGAGGGGGAGGGAGAGGGAGCGAGGGAGAGGGAGAGGGAGAGGGAGAGGGAGAGGGAGAAAGAGGGAGAAAGGGGGAGGGAGAGGGAGAGGGAGGAGGAGGGAGGAAATGAGAGAGGGAGAGAAAGAGAACGAGAGGGTGAGGGAGAGGGTGAGAGAAAGAGAGGAAGAGAGGGAGAGGGAGAGAAAGAGAGGGAGAGGGAAGGGAAGGAAATTTAAGATAATATACATATTGATAATGGTATGCAATGTGCTTTGCATACGGCCACGTACTTCATCAAAATTAACCCAAAATTATTGTTATAGAAGAAGAAACCCTTAAATTGAGTATAGGATAATTTCTCTCAGGTCTTATGACTATGAGTAAAATTGGTTGAAATAAATTTTATTACTATAGTTATAAAATTTCATAGATGGCGCGCATTAATTTTAAAATGGATCACTTATACTCAAAGCCGAGATATAACAAAAAATTATCTACCGGGACAAGCAAATCGTTGAGCATGATACAAGGCCGAGATATAACATCGGAAAATCTCTCGACTACTACATACAATGCAAGGTTTATGGTCAACTTGCAACTTGACGTACATCTCCATAAAGCTATCCATTTAAGCCTCGTTTGCTGTAATGTAGATAAGATGGCAAACGAAGAAGGTCCTATTGTTCAAGACCGCAAGTCGTATCTTAATCAGCGTGTCCCATGTCCTTGCTCTCAATGCAAGTTGGCAATTAGACGAAAACGCCGATTTTCTATAGAACACGTACGACGATTTGGCGAGTTTCAATCCGAGATCATTGATCAGGCGATTGCAGATTTTCAGCAAACAGTAATTTGAAGTTAGCATTTTTCATGCATTGTACTCTCAAGCTAATTGAAAACCATACACAATAAGATTGGGTCTTGTTGGCAAATTTTGTATCCAGGGGGGTGATGTCTCGACCCAAGGGGGAGTGCACCCTTTGCGGCCAATTAGAAGAGTTCGTGGACGTGCGATGGATGGATGGCAGGAGCCAATCGACCACTCGCAAGGCCCATCTATATCGTCAATGCCAGAGGAGACAGACAACCTTCCCGACTTGCCTACAATCTTGGAGCCTGAGATGGAGGCAATGATCGATGCATTGATTCCCATGGATGTTGAGACATCTGACCCGCTTAGAGAGGAAGCATCCATACCATTATATGATGGGTGCCGAGTATCTCGGTTGAAGACATTGCTTGCACTCTTAAGTGTGCAAGCAAAATACGGTTGGAGCGATACGAGTGTGACTGAGTTATTCAGGTACCTTGCACACAGAATTCATTGTTTTTTTTTAAAACAGTATTATTGCAAACATGGTTGGATTTTTCAAGGTGTTTTATGATTTTTTCAGGTTATTGAAATATCCTATATTGCCACCTGCAAACACCATGCCTGAGTCTCGTGATGATGCACGACATGTTTTACGGAAGCTTGGCATGGACTACAATAATATCCATGCATGTATCAACGACTGCATATTGTTTCGAGATGAATACGAGACTATGGAGACATGTCCAAAGTGTGGTGCTCACAGGTATCGACAGGACTTGTAAGGGCAGACCATCCCTCAAAAAGTCCTCAGACACTTTCCGCTCATCCCCCGCATAAACCACATGTTTCGCACGTCTGCCATGGCAAGCTTGACAACGTGGCATGTGCAGAATAGGTCTACGGATGGAGTGCAACGAATATCAGCAGATTCGCGCGCATGGAGCCACATTGACTCTACCTTCCCAGTCTTTGCGCGAGAGCCAAGGAATCTTCGGCTCGGTCTCGCCATGGATGGTGTGAACCCATTCGGTCTGCGCTCGAGGGGGTCACGGTGCAAGATATGAGCAGCCGCGATGGTCGGCGGTCAGCCAACATTCGAGCCATTCTCATGTGGACGATGCATGACTTTCCGGGATTGGGAGAGTGCTCAGGTGAGCAGACCTTTGTTCACGCCGGTAATATCTATATTTTATTTCATTCAATCAAGTATTCACTAGGTCGTGGATCGCCTTGCAGGTCTCGTTACCTCAGGTTATCATGCATGTCCATTGTGTGGGCCACAGTTAGACTCCCGAAGGTCACGAACCATGAAGAAGATGGTATATCAAGGACACGCCGCTTTCTTGCCAGAGGATCATGAACTTAGGGAAGGTTTTCTTGGACGACCTCCAGCACGTATGAACGCTGCAAGCTGGTACGAGCTGAAAATGGTAAACCCGGAATCACATCCAAATGGAATGCGACGGTTCCCAGTTTTCTACGAGTTGCCATATTGGACCCACTTATAGGTCAACCACTTGTTGGATCCCATGCATATTTTCAAAAATGTGGGCAGCTTGCTATGGGACCACATCACAGGAAAGAGAGACACTATAGGGTCACGAATGGATTTAAAGGAGGTAGGTAAGATGGAGGCGCTTTGGCCGCAGTCGAGTGCTGAAGGGGGAGTGCAGCTTCCTCGCGCTCCCTGGGTTTTGTCTACCAAAGAAGAGCGCATTGTGAAGCAAGTAATCAAGTCTATCCGCACTCCGACGGGTATGATGCGTTCTCTCAGGTCCGCATTTTCTAAAGATGACCAAATGTCTGGGCTAAAATCCCATGATTGGCATAAGATATGTTAGGTTTGTGAACAGAATGGATTTTAATTAGCGTGGACATTTTGAAATTTGAAAAGTGACCATTATTCTTAATGCTTTCTCATTTGTGGCAGTTTGTCCTACCGATCGCGATCGCGGGATGCCTAACTCCAGAAATTCGCGGGCCATTTACAAGCTGTCGAATTTGGTGCAATGGATCTCACAGAAAGAGATTAAGACGTCCTCTATTGAATCCGCAAGGCGGGGAGCAGTTGAGACGGTCTGTCTCTTTGAGAAATACCTGCCCACTAGCATGCTCACGATACAAGTTCACCTTCTTGTGCATCTTGTGGACGAAGTGGAGATTGCTGGACCTGTCCATACGCGATGGATGTTCTTCCTGGAGCGCTTCATGAAAACCTTGAAAGGCTTTGTGCGACAACGAGCTCGTCCGGAAGGTAGCATGGCGGAAGGTTGGTTGGTGTCAGAGGCGTTGGTGCATATCTCACAATGGCTACCAACGGTGGAACCAGACAATGAAATGCTATGGACGCTCAAGGACGATGACAGGCTGACTGGAGATGTGGTGGTTGGAAATGGGGTAGAAAAAAGAATGGATGCCTCAATGGAAGAGAAGGTGAATCGCTTTTGTATGTTGCACCATGCCTCCATGGAGACGTGGCTCGCCAAGTACCAGATTGCAAGGCAAGATCGAGAGGAAGCGCGAGCTGGATTCCGATGCAGTACGCGTCACCGACCGATTCGATATCCCGAAGGCATGGAGGAGATGCCGCGGTTTATGTCAACACGATGGTTGCATGGAGCCTTGATCGCAACATCCAGCGAAGGGACAGAGGTCTCAATGGAGGAGTGGGAGTTCTTGAGGGGATGTAGTCCAAAGGTAATGAGGGGTTTAGAATGTGTCGTATCTGAATTTGTTTGCTACATCTAATTTGAGTGTTTCAATGTGCAGTACAAAATATATAGTGCAGCGTGGTCGCGCGGACGGCATTTTCGGGTGGAGCGTATTGACAAAATGCGCTCCACAATGGACTGTGGTGTCATGGCAAGGTTTGAGCAAGAGAGCCGGCGACGAGCAACGGATCCAAACACGGTTGTGGATGAGATGGAGTATTTTGGGAATTTGCAAAGTATTATTACGGTGGATTACCGTAGCTTCTCCATGATAATATTCGATGTGCAGTGGTTCAAAGTGGTACTTGGAGGAGCTGGCGCAACAGTTCGACGAGGTCCATCTGGATTTCTCGAAATAGATTCCGAAAAAAAATGGATGGATTTGCGTGACACCTTTGTGTTGCCGGCACATTGTGAACAGGTACAACTAGTCATTTGCTTGCTAATTGTAATACGACATGGTTTATGTCACAATGGTTTGAAGACGGTTTGTAAGTGTTTGTGAACAGGTAATCTTCTATCCAAATCCCTGACAACCTCGATGGTGGTATGTTATACCTTCAACTCCTCGAGGTGCGAGAGTATACGATCAAAGCAATGTTCCAGGCATAGATGAATAAAATATGCAAATAGAGGGATCGAACTTACAAGGGGTGGAGGCCACCGCAAGCTTGGAGCCCGCATCGGCTAACAATGATGGAAATACAGAAGTCGTAGAATTTTTTGAGAACGAGGCAGACTCGTTCTTTTGTGGTGACATGTCTATCGACCTTCCAGTGTATGCAGAGTTGTGTCAGGAGATTAATATGGGACCATAGAATACTTCATTCTTGGAGAATTGTATTACTCAATTCGTTGTTTAGATCTTCCATAAAGGTAGATAAGATATGCATTTTAAGAGAGATTTTTCAAAAATGATTTATATTAATGTGCTTTGTATAGTTTAAATTGATTATTCTAACATTATTTTTTACCTGTGCAGGTATTGACATTTTCAGGATGAGTCGAGGGATGAGCGATGAGGAGTTTCAGGAGATGATGGCACGTATGTCTCCAGATCAGCTCGCGAGATTCAGAGAGATAGCAGATCAGGAGCTGTCTCGTTCTTCGTTAGGGCGCTCTGCTAGATCAGCTTCAGTGCGATCAGATGCTTCAGCTTCGAGCAGACGATCTCGACGCTCGCGACTTGGGCCAGAGGGAGAGACTGCGACTGCAGGAGGATCAGGGGGGTGCTGCTGTGGAGAAACGGACGCAGTGTCTCCGTCTCGTCGTTCAGCTGGAGCTCGGTCACCTCCAGGATTTGTCACACCTGTGGGGACGTCCACTCCAGTTACTCCAGCTTTTGCGCAGCCGTCGGCAGATGTCATGCCTTTTGGTGGCACTCCTTTTGGTGGCACCCCCTCTGGTGGCACTCCTTTTGGTGGCACCCCCTCTGGTGGCACCCCTTTGAGTGGCACTCCGGGAGAGGGTACCCCCGTCGGTACACCGAATGTTCAGGGGTCTCCTGGATATGCCCAGGAGCGTGGACGGAGATGGGAGAGGGCCCATACGAGGCACACTCCTAGGGATTATGGATACCTAGTGGATGGCAGGTCAGAAGCCATCATCATGAATGATGAGGGGAGGAGGGTGATGGCTCGCATGAGGGAGTTGTGTCAACAAGTTTTTCGGCACAACGTCCTGGATCATTGGAGGAACATACCGGAGGGGAGCAAGGAGTACATAGTAGCATCCTTGCACGAGGAGTTCCCGGTGCCAGCCGCAGTGGATAGATTCTCTACGGGCTGGATGATGGATTGCATGCATGCATATATGTCACATAGACGATCTGATGCACGCAAGGCAATCAAGAGTGGGGCTCCAAAGCCCGAGTGGTTAGATGCAGATGATTGGCGCCGACTGAGGGAGGAGGCTACAAATTCGCCAGGACGTTGGAGTCAGCAGCGGGAGGCGGCGAGGGCACGAATCGAGGCCGGATCGGTACATCATCTTGGGAGTGGCGGCCACAGGACATATTTGGAGGACTTTGTAAGTTTCTCTTTTGTTTTGCTTATTTGTTTTTTTGAGATATTATTTGTACTGACAATCATGTTTCTAACAGTTAGCATTTTGTTTTCTTTGCAGCACTCCATTACAAATCGCGATCCGCAAGGCCTTGAGACTCGATATGCAGAGAGGCACGGTCTCAGATCATTGATCGACCGATTGTACAGATGCGGCGGCCCAGTAAGTCACTCATCTTTCATGTCCGTAGTTACCATGAGATATTCGAATGCATTATTGTATGGTGGATTGATATGTTGTTTCTTTTTCTGCAGAATCCGTTTGATGCTCCTTTACAGCGGGAAGAGCTTTCGGGGGACGACGATTTGTAGCTCGCCCTTGGATCCTTAGCGCTCACATACCTTTAGTTTTTAGTCGCCCGATCTATGTAGACATTTTCTATGTATTAGTGATATTGTTTTATGATTGTACCAATCGCATTTTATGCGATATCATGTATTTATTTCATCTATCAGTTTTATGATTTCAGTATACATTCTTTTTGTTTGCAAACGCTTTGTATGCAGCAGTGCAGAAACTATTTTATATGGCTCTCATATAGCACACAGTGCTATATGTGGCAGGGCAGCTTGCTGCCCTGCCACAAAAAAAAAAATTTCTCTCTTACCGTCGCTATTTGCGTCGCAAATTTACTGCACGCGTCACTATTGTCGTCGCTATCAGCGTTGCAAATTGTCTGCAACCGTCGCTATATGCCTCGGTATATGCGTCGCTATATGCGTCGCATTTGCGACGTAAATAGCGACGCATATACCGAGGCATATAGCGACGATTCTATGGCGTCGTCAATAACGACGCTTTTTGCGACGACGGGGGCAAATTTTGTTGTTTGTATTTTCGTCGCTTTAAACGTCGCTATAAGGTCTATATCTTGTAGTGAAGGCATCTACCTTTACTCCTAGTACTTGCGCTTTTAAGGGAATAGTCTTGATTAGTTTCAAATGGACAATTCATTTCTGTATTCTAAGGACAATATAGATTTGAATTTCCTCCTAAATGCATAATGATTTAAGGATAGACAAGGATGGATAAAAATTACTTTTTACCCTTCATTGTTGCAATGACTATTCACAAAGGGTACCAAGGGTACTAGGGCATGGTGTGAGAGGTCTCTCTATAGGGATGATGTTGACGTGCTATTATGCAAACAGAGTGTGAAAAACCTTGGAGTGCATCATCATCTATCTTTCTTACGAATCTAGGGAGTCAATGTTAATTTAGTCATTAGTGTTAGTGTCAATAGTATGGATCGTTCAAAAACATGAGATTTTTTAACAATTTTAGCATTTTTTGATATTTTGAATATTATTTCTTGTAAATATCCTAAAAAGATAAATAAAATTTCTAGAAGAGGGTGACATGCAAAAAGCAAGTGGATTTTTAGCTAGTTTGGAAAATCTCATGAAAACAAGGAAGGGCTCTCGAAATTGTGTGATGTGCGATCGTAGTTCTTTGGCAGTAAGAGCACTCTAGACGGGAAGAAGGAGTGCTCTCAGAGAATTCTGAGTAGGAATTTAAGGTTTTACCCCCCTTTCGGAGCCAATGGAATCATCAAGTTTTTCATATGAGCAGTAGAGAATAAGCTAGTGTTTGGTGCGCATTTTTGGTCTAACGCAGAGCTCCATGAGATCTAATTATTGAAGATTGCTTTTGAGTAGTAGTAGGCATTTTCTAGTTAATCCAAGAATCATTCGTCTTGGAGTTTAGCCATCAAAAGATTAGTTGATGATTACTGTAATAATTAGGAATACACAGGACTGAAGTGTATTTGGAGTTCCATACAAGGATATTCTTTACATTCTCAGGTTCTATCAATACATAGTGGGTCGAATCATTGAGCTTTGTAATTATATTGTATAAAGGCTTTGACAGAAGATTTTATGATTGATTCATGATGTATGGACATGTCTTGAAGAGAACTTGATTTCTAGCATTCTTGGGATTCATTAAAATGTCATGCCTATTCTTTTTCTTCTCTTCTATCTCCTATTCTCTACTTGATTCTCTATTTGATCCTTGATGGATACGACCTTTCAACTAAACCACCTCTGACCTTGGTGAATCTGACATGAAAGGTCATTGGAAGGAAAGGCAGGATGGGAGAGCCTTCAAGCACAAATTCTTGTGATGTTTTGTAGTAGTTAGTGCAAAATATGAACATGCTTATACATTTATAACAATAACAACAAGTGATGTAGGCTTCTACTCAAATATAAACTGTTGTGATGAATGCTCTGTAGGTAGTAGATCATGAGATGAAGTTGTTTAATGGTAGGAATGTATTTGCATATTTGCATACCTATGCTCAAAAGATGGATTTCTTTGGTGTAGCTCGATTTGCATAGAGTCAGTATTTTGTACAGGTCACCATTCATGAATTGAAAGCCCGAGTTACTAAATTCTACATGTAGCATGTTGAGTGGGTAGCTTTTGAGAAGATACTTTGGGAAAAAATTTGAAGACACCAGTTTAATTACCCACAAGTCTTTCTAGGAGTGAGTTCTAAAACCCAATAAGGGTCTTGTGGCTATAGAGTTCTTAAGAGAATTTGAAAGTTAGTTTGATCTGTTAGTTATTGCAGAGCAATAGGCTCTTGCAAGTCAAAAAATTGATTTGTTTCTATAAGTAGCAGATCATGAGCTTCAAGAGAAGCCTGATAATTTGTTAGAGGATCAAACTATAGAGATATGGCTTAAAATAGAGTGGAGAAATGTTAAGTATGTTCTTATTACACTTGTGAAAAAGCATCGAAGAAGAGAAATATTGCATGTATCTAGCTTGCCCAATGTTACAAGCAAAATAGTGGATGTATCTAGTAAGCCACTTGCTTCTATGGCTAACCCTATGGTTGTACTTGCTATTTACACTATTAGGAAATATGTATTAGATGAATTGGTTAAAGGCATGCCCCTAAACCAAGGAGAATATGTATGTGGTGTGATAATTTGCAGCATGAAAGGAAGGATTGTGCTGCTTATCAGGAGGCCTTGGCACAACAACACATATTTTGGAATGATGGCAAGATCCATGCTCAAGAAACATGATTACCTCTTGCTCTGAATTTTGAAAAGGGAAATACGTAAAAGTTATTGGAAGACTTGGCTATCCGAAATGCTTATGTGGTTCTACATGCTACCACTTTTGGTCTATAATTGGATAGAATGCCTGGCCAAGTGATGGTTGGTTCAAAGGCTACAATATGGATACATGATATGCATGTAGCTGACAAGAGAAAAGCTACTGATAGTGAAATGTCTCATGCAGGGTAAGAAATTTGTGACATAACTAACTAGGAATCGCTAATAGATACATATTTAGTGTATGCATATTTAGCAAAAGTGTAAAATCGAGATGTACTTGAGGAAGAGAAACATAGGAGAGATGAAGATAATGCAGGGATATCTAAGCGAGTGACAAGAAGAAGTGTGGATCACCCTAAAGCTACAAAACTGCCTCTTGAGCATGTTATGGAAGAGTTTGAGTAGGAGCAAAAACAAAATAGCAAACAAGAGGCAAAAAGAAGGGCAAGTACACGAGATATAAGTTGTAGTCTAATATTGAGATAGCCATGGATCTCAAGAAGGTTCTTGAAGAACAGATTTCAAATAGTTGGGTGGAATTCACCTTGGAAGAGGTGTGTGGCATCACCAAGCAAGAATTTCATGATGAAATCATTGACATGATTAAGAGGAAGCATTAAGTTCCTGGAGATACCACTAGTGTATTACTGCAATTTGAAGAGAAAACTAGTTTTTTGGGCGTTCGAGCTGAATATGAGCATAATGTAAGTGCTAGTTTATCAATGGAGGATGCTACTAATTAGTGGGTAGCATGTGGAAAAGATAACAAAGTGGCTAAAAATACATTGTCTTGTAGCAATATGCATGGTGGAGTAAGGTAAATGCAACAATATGGAGAAGAGACTCCAGGATTTATTCCTTAGACTCATCATTACACGAGAAATCACTAGGCAAGGGCTACCAGTGACACAATAGTGAAAATAGGGGAGCGTGAAACTCCTTGTGTTGCTTTGCTTGACCATGGGTCTAAGTTTAATAGCATTGAGTGTGGATTGTATGAGAATGGTGCATGGCTTGTGGGCATTGATCATTCTTTGGGGGAGTTCTATGCATTGTATTTTAATGTAAAAGTGATGATTGGTGATATACAAGAAGAGCAACATTTCTTTGTGCAAGATAGTTCCTCATAATATGCATTGATTTTGGGACAACCCTATATTACAGGAGTGTGTATGGAAACAAAGGTTCTTGATGATGGTTCTACTTATGCAAGAGTCAGAAGCAAGGATGGGAGGAAAGTAGTCCAATTTCTTACCATTTGTGTTAATCATCCTAGTAATCACGATATGCTTCAAGAGTCTACTTTTCCTCCAAATGCAAGGGAATTCAAAGAATTGGATTTTCACTTAGCATTACTATAATGCAAGGCTATATTAGTGCTATTCATCAAAGGATATACTCACCTCCTAATGGAATGAAGCATGTATTTACTACTATTTATTCTCACTTTACAATAAACAACTCATGTTGGTTCAAGCCTATGGAAGCTATGTGCAAGGCTAAATGCATATCTATGAAACGGGCTACTAAGGAACTACGAGCATTAGGGTTTTTAGCTAAAAATGATGGCATTTTGTGCCTCTTTTATGAGCTAAATATTATGAAACTATGACTAAAATTTTAGTAACCATACATGCAAAAAATAAGGCTGAAAATAGATTGTTATTAGTATGTTATTTGGACATGTATGATATTATACAGTTGTTTGCTTAGCAAGAAGGATTACAATGGGCTAAAGCAGTTGTGGAGACAAAATATAAGATAGTTCACAAAAAGGTGAAAATAGATGGGATTGATAGAATAAAATATGTATGTCTAAATGCAACTAAGCTGTGTAGATTCTTGGGTTTATGTGTGTTCTATTAGCTCTTCTTGAGGAAAGGTCAGAGATTTCACTAAGAAAGGAAGCATCAGAAAAGCAATGAAGAAATTGAAGCGGCTCTTGAGATCTACTCCTACATTGAGAAAGATTGATTATTCACATGGGAAGCCTATCATTATTACCCACTGATACGAACCCAAATATTAGGATTGGATGGGAAATTGGGAAAGATGACGAGGAAGGGCAAAGATATGCAATTTGGTTTGGTGCTAAAGTATTGACTGAAAGGTGGTAGAGAAGGTATCCACATGTAAAAAGAGAATTATGGGGAATTGTGACAGCCATTAAATGCGATAAAGAGTATTTTATGGATGCTCATGTAGTCATTGGAACTGATTGTTTGCTAGTGTTGGGTATGATTACTTGTTGTGCTACCCCAGACATTGCTATGCTCTAGTGTATTGCATACATTAAACCTTTGAACCCTGAAATTTAGCATATTGCAAGAAGAGAACCTAGTGGCAGGCATGGTATCTTGGGCATGCTATGAGAATGAAGATGGGATGATGGATGAGGAGAAAGAAGATGAATTTCTTGCAGCTAAAAGTGATGTTTTGATTGGTGAAACTAAATTGGTAGCCATTATAACTATAGGTACATCTCTTATGAATGCAAGGACAATATTAAATAGAGTAAATATAGTAACTAGTTTATCAAGTACAAGTGTTGTAAGTGTGAATTTAGCGATGCAAGGAGTTGATACAACACTAATAGAAGCTTGGTCAAATGAGGAGTTTATGAAGATTAAGAGGAAAGCCTACATGTTTTTTGTAAAAGAGGGGTACTTGTGGAAACATGCTAAGAAGAAATAGGGTATGCCATTCACTTTTGGGTGACAAAGTTTCACAAGTAAACGTTATGTAAGAATTTAATGAAAACTTATGAGCTGGCCATAGAGGTGTTTGGGATATTTTTGCAAAGATTAAAAAAAGATATTGGTGGTAGGCATGTATAAGGATGTTGCTCACTTTGTGGAAACATGTATGACATGTCAAATGTATTCATTTGTGAGATATTGGGATGGATTGTGGCCCACATATCCCTCATCTATTAATTTTAAGTGGGTGTTGGATCTAGTCAGGATGCCTATAGGTCTTTGGCAAAGGAGATAACTTGTACTTGCACGTGAAGTCTTGATTAATCAAGTGGAAGGGAAAGCTCTATGTACCAAGACAACAAATGCAATGCATACTTTTCTCTTAGAAGAGATATTTTATTGGTATGGCTATGTGGAAAAAAGCACAACAGATAGGGGTGAGCTTTTCTCTTAGAAGAGATATTGTACCACTACACAGACACAATGTGAAAATCACGAAGTGCATCATCATCTAGCTTTCTTATGAATCCAAAGAGTCAATGTCATATTAGTCATTAGTGTTAGTGTCCATAGTATGGATGGTTCAAAAATATAAAAATTTTAAATGATTTTAGCCTATTTTTTATATTTTTTTATAAAGCCTATTTTTTATATTTTTTTATAAATATCCTAAAAAGACGTAGAAAGCTTCTAGAATAGGGTGACATGCAAAAAGCAAGTGGCTTTTCATCCAGTTTTGGAAAATCTCATGAAAAAACGGGAGGGCTCTTGAAATGGCGTGGTGCACGATCACAGTTTTTAGGCATCAAGAGTAGTCCAGGACGGGAACAAGAAGGAGTGATTCGGGAGAATTCTGATCAAGTGTCCTAGGGTTTTACCCCCTTTCGAAGCCAATAGAACAATTAGATTTTTTGTGTGATCAGCAAAAAAGAAGCTAGTGTTTGGTGAGTGTTTTTGGTCTCCAAAAGGGAGCTCTAAGAGATCTAATGCTTGGAGATTGCTTGTGAGTAGTCGTAAACATTATCTAGTTAATGAAAGAACCATTTGTCTTAGAGTTTAGCCATCAAATGATCAACCGATGATTGTTGTAATAATAAGAAATACATAGTGTTGAAGTGTATTTGGAGTTTCATACAAGGATTTTGTTTACCTTCTTAGGTTCTATCAATACATAGTGCTTTGAATCATTGAGCTTTTTCTTTATATTGTGTAAAAGCTTTGGTAGACCTCGCGGGGGTCACTCATGAATATATGTATATATAACGTGAGTTCAAAATAAGGGGTTTTTAAAACACCATTTTTATACATTTTCTACATACAGAAGGGTGTCATATAAAGGGGTTACTTACATATTGAATAGAAAAGGGTTGTTTTTTATTCAAGAAAAAATCACAAATTAGGATATTTATAAATAGGCCATGAACGTACATTATATAGAGAATATATATATAGTGAACCCCCCGAGTGGTAGACTTGGCAGAAGATTTTATGATTGATTCATGATGTATGGGCATGTCTTGAAGAGAACTTGATTTCTAGCATTCTTGGGATTTATTTGAGTCTCCTACCTATTCGTTTTCTTCTCTTCTATCTCCTTTCTCTACTTCCTTCTCTCTTTGATCCCCGAGGGATATGACCTTTCAACTAAAACCCCTCTGACAACATTAGTCTAAGAGACAACAAGAGTGCCAAGGGGACTTTGGCAATAAATCCCTTGGGCATTGATATCGGACTTAACCCCTGGGAGCCCAAGATGAAGCCTTAGTGTAAGGGACAGAATGCCAACATGACAGTGCAACTTAGAGAGGGTGTGAGTAAATAATAACTATTTATGAAGGATTATTTGAAATTGTATTTGTGTTCGTGCTAATTTATATGAGGAAAATCATTTTAAATGGGTTAAACAAGGAAATTGATTGCTATATGTCAAATTAAATCATGCTAGGACTAATTAGCAAACAAAAGAAAATCCTAAAGGGAAGTGAGTGTCTGGATCTCCAATGGGTCCTACCAAAGGCATGGTGGTCTCAATTCACTAAGAGGCTTCCATCACAATTTAAGCATTAGTTTAGGCAAATCTATCAAGAGTTGAACATTGACTATCCTGTCGTGTCACATTAAGACCCAACTAGCCTTGTTTTAGGGTTTGGAGTTGAGAGGTTACCCTAAAAGTAGAGGGCTTGATATGCATCGCTCCCCCTTGTTCCTCACTCTCTTTGAACCAAGTGTTACAACGGTTCACTTCAGCTTGAGGGATGATAGCAATGCAGTCACCTCAAAAGTCGATGCTAGATATCAAATATGAAACTTTAGCATTTAAATTAGGTTCCCATTTTCAAGTTTATCCTCGTGGGATTGAGGTGGAGCTTCCTTTGTAGAGTATGCCCAACTAGCTTAAGATTACGAATGTCCCATTATTTTAACAAGTTCCAGATGATAGTAGCCTTGATTACTTCTTGATGGGATACTAAAATACATGCTATTGATATTCATTAGGTAGGCACATTATATTGCTACTCTCTTTTTTTGTGTCAAAGCAAAGGAAAGGGATTGTGTAGAGTGAGGGACATGGTGTCATGAATCTCTTTGTATTTTTTTCCTCCTTTTCTCCATACCATCTTGGTGTGTTGTGTATATGAGTGATAGTGTGTGAAGTTGAAAATGAGAGAGTGAGGGACATGGCAATGAGAAGTGTTTTCCTTATCTTCATCTCCTCAAGTACATCAATGGGGCATCTCCCCTCTTATGTGGGCAATAATTCAAGCAAGATCATGAGCAAAGGGCTACACACCTAGATCATGGAGGGATGCTTGTTAACTCATTTTTAACACATCACTTGTGATTATAATGTGGTAAGTATTGGTAAGTGCACTTAATACATTTTCCTCAATACATTTGCCATGTGTATGTGGGATCGAATAGTAAATACCAAACCCCATACAATGGATTATATTTGTACAACACTCAATATATTTACCATGTGTATGTGGGATTCAATAGCAAATATCAAACCCCATACAATGGATTATATTTGTATAACACTCTAATTTTTTTTAAATGTTTGTCTTTCTTAGAATAAATTAATCTTTTTGTATCATTTTTTATAAGTTGACTGAAGAAAGTGTGATTTTGAAAAATTATATGAAAAATTGATAGTTGTTTAGAGAATCTTTGAAGAGAGTCAAAAGATATCACCTAAGATGAAGTATTATCCAAAAGTTTCACAACTATGTTCTAGTCCCATAGAATGTTCAAATTCTAGATCATATTCCCTACACCCACATGGCAAGTAACTTATCCTAGATTGATTCTAAACCTGTAGGAGGGTGACTTTCATGTTGATCTATTGGCATAAATAGATATACTTACAATTAATTTTTATGATCAATAGCCATTTCATGTTGAGATATATTTTGCTCTATAATATGGGGTTGAGATTTATGGTATCTTGAAAAATTTTCATGACTATTTGCCCATGATATTTTGTAAGCCTTTCTCAACTGAATTTGGGATGTTTTTAGTATTTTCTACATTCTTGAAACTTTGTTTTGATACCCTAGTTATTGATATTAACTAATTTCATAGGCTTTGTTACATGCATGCTTCTTCTATTTCTATTCTCTTTGAGAGGATTACTCACGAGGATCACTCGTGAATATATGTATGTATAACGTGAATTCAAAATATTAAGGAAATTGGCATGCTTCTTCTATTTCTATTCTCTTTGAGAGGATTACTCGCGGGGATCACTCATGAATATATATATGTATAACGTGAATTCAAAATAAA
Organism: Lygodium microphyllum; assembly: GCF_053477565.2. Lineage (NCBI taxonomy): Eukaryota > Viridiplantae > Streptophyta > Polypodiopsida > Schizaeales > Lygodiaceae > Lygodium > Lygodium microphyllum. The sequence goes on from NC_141137.1 coordinate 27,706,533, forward strand.
GGGAATTTTAAAACATCATTTTTATACTTTTTTTGAATATAGAAGGGTGTCATATGAAGGGGTTACTTATAGATTGAATAAAAAAGGGTTGTGTTTTATTCAAGAAAAAATCATAGATTATAATATTCATAAAATTTCCATGAACGCACATTATACAGAGGATATATATATAGTGACCCCCCCCAAGAGGAGGATTAAATGTTCATGAATTGTCTATGTGTAGGAGATAACACCACTTTCAAATTTTCCAACTTCTTTCATTCATTTGGTTATAAAAGAATATGTGCTTGAGGCTCTTTGTGGACTTCCTCAATAAATATCTACTATATTTTTATTCTATTTTATCAAGAACACATGAGATGGTGATGTATGACCCTTTTAGAAGACCTACATGAACTTTTCAAAATAAACATGTTAAATTTCCTTCTATATCAAAACCATTATTAAGACTTGCATGATTGAGAATCCTCTATACCACATGTCCGAGGTGATTTTCATTAAACCTCATTATATATATAGATTTCCATGATCAAAATGATTACTTTTTTCAAAAGTTATAATTTGAAGAAAATTGGTTTAAATAGTCCTCTTATATAAATGATTCCTTATTCTGCCCTCCTTATCTTAAGTTGGAAAGAACCCCCTTTTGTGAATTCATGTGCCACATATACATATTCTAAGATAAACCACCCAAGGTTTGAAGATACAAGGAGAAATCAAGACAAGGTCAAAAGTTGCAATGAGATTTTCTATTTAAAGAACTATGACCTCCTAGTAGTTAGCATTGAAAGTAGCTAACTCATTTTGATGATAACTAGGATCCTTTTGTATAACACTACTTGCTAGCATTAAAAAAATATCTCCAACCGCCATAATTTTAGTACAACATAATTTTAGTTTACTCTTCTTATAGACAACAAAGTATTAAGTATGAATGTCTCCACACTCATTCTTATAGTCTTTTGGATCTAATCCTCATATAAGACTCACATATCTTCATATTAGCGTTTTTATTTATTTCTTAGCAATAACAATCCTTAGTAACTGCTTGCACTTGAAGATATGTTAGTGGTCATTCCATATTTGAGTATGTTTTTAAAACTTGATTCTATAATTTCTATGAGATAGATCTCATTAAATAGTTCATTCAAACACCAATATCAAGTACCTCAAATCATATTTACAATTCAGAACAGTCTTGGGAAAGTAGTAGCAAGCATGGGGCAACCCTCTTATAGGCACTTTTTAGGAAGTATGTATACCATGTTAATTCAAAGCTCTACACAAATATCCCTTTGTGTATGACCTTGAATGTAAAACATACTCTTTTTACTTATGTGTTTCTATATATTTGTTTTATTTTAGTAATTTAATCACTGAATCGTTGGCAATTAAATCTCCTTTGTAGTATATTGTTTTCCATGCCACCCTTATACACATATAGATGTCATTAACCTGGAATTTGTGGTTGGTCAATTCACTTGACAATAAAACTATCATAAAAAGTGAGCCTTTGGGTTGTGAGGTACATGTATATGAAATAATGTGTGCATAGATTGCAAACATTAGATTAGATGAGTTGAAAATGTTAATAGATGGTAAAGTTGATACTAGCAAACAAGTTCCATCCACTATCTACAAAAACTTGAGAGCCATAAAATGCACCAAAGTTTTAATATCACAAATCTTTTGCCTTTTTTTTAAAACAGGCTCACCATCACTACTCACACATCAACTAAATACCCTAGGGTCATTCAACTAGAAATCAAACTTATGATCACATGCATGGCACCTAGTAGTCCTCCCCGTTGAGCTACTGCTCCATGGTATAAAATGCATCAAAGTTGATCTAAAGTAGAAGTACATGACAAGCTTCAATTTCCCTTTCTACAAAATCTAGTAACCATGAAAATGCATTGAAGTATATCAAGTTGCTAGTTAACTCTTATATTTAACATTACTAAAAAAAATTGTATTTTTAAATTTATTTAAATAAGAACTGCAATCATATGAATAAAATTGTATAACCTTTACATCAAGTTATATGTTTATGCCATTTTCAAGTTCATACATGGACCCTTGATATAATTTGAATTACACATGCTAAAAGGTCCATGTTTGTTCCAACAATTGTGATCATCATGTGACTATATTCTTTCCAAATTACCTTAACACCTAACATTATTTTCATTTACTATCTTGGGTTGTTAGGAGTTCTCTAGAATGATTTATTGTAAGCTTTACAACTGTAGAGCAGGAGAGTTTTGGTAAAGAGTTGTACTGAGAGTTCCCTTGAACAATTTTATAATGAGCTTTACAGTTGTCAAGCACAAGCATTTTGGTAAATCATTTTGATGAGAGTTCCCTGGAATTATTTTATCATAAGCATAATAGTTGTAGGTTTTAAAGTTGTAGAGCACAAGCATTTCAGTAAAGGGTCCAAATATCCATAGAATTGTGTTTCTCATGGGATGACATTATTCACCTAAAAGACACTTTGTTCCCTTTATTTTCAAGTTTTATTAAACCAGCCAAGACACACTCTAACAAAAGTTGAAGCATAAACAAGTATTATTAGGTAATTGAATAATATCTTCATATTTTGCACAATAGAATCAATTTGTATTAAATAATCATATTAACAAAAATGGATTCAGATGCTTGAGTCATTAATCATGAAAAAGTGAGTACTCTTCCAAAAATATCATGTTAAATTCCATAAAAACCATGAGATAGAGTTAAAGGAAGAAACCAAGACATTATTTTGAGGTACAAATAAAGAACAAATCCTCAAGCAGATGAGGTTCATCCAAAGGAAATATGATGGTATGATTTTGAGATGTAGTGATGATGACTAGATTACTCAGTCAATCTTTTTGCTATGAAGTCTATGATATGTGGCCTTTCTTTGCCATGACAACTATGTTGGAAGATTGTTTTTCTCAACTTTGTGAGCTTGGTAATCAACATGGAAATGGGCATTCTTGCCATTATTCGAAGATTTTACATTGTGAAGAATCAAATATGAATTTGAGCTTTCCATAGATTAATGAGAATGCTCCAACACCACTTATAAAGGCCCTTTTCTCGATTGGTATGTAGAAGTCATATATAACCCATGATTAAGAGGGGTGTATCATTTTTTTCACTAAACTAATTCAAGTCTCTCTCATCTATAACACACTTAAATGAAAAAGATAATTCGTTTAAGAAGGAATGATGTAAGTTTCCATCCATCCCAAGAACAATTTCAAATTCTGCAATTTGTTTCTTGATTGAAAGTGTTTTGGGATGCACTGTAATATGTTCCATAATGGCCATAGATTCCATTTTTGGAATCAAGCAAGAGCTTTTACACCTTTCCCAACATAAGAACATGCATCCCCTTTAAAATGTATTTTCTCACATGCAACTTGAAGTATAGCAAAACCCTTGTTCAAATCAAAGTCCACCAATTACATTATATGTCAATTTCAAAAGAAATATGCTATTAAATAGAATCTTACCATATCTTTCCTACTTTTTAAAGGAAAAGCATGTAATAACTATAAAATACATCCCACATGTTTCTCAATAAATAATAAAAATACTTGGTGTATACAAATTCAACACATGAACTAATTTGCTTCTTCTTAATAGGATAAGAGATCACTCCCACAAAATAAATCACATATATTTCTTCTTTCTTGAGTTACTTTAGATTAGGCCTATTGATATAATGCACTATTGACCTATGTGTCATCTCATGTTACAAGCATAGGCAAACAATGGGTTGTTTAAGAAAGTTGCAAGAACCATTTTGATCATAAAGAGGAAAAAGACACTTGTTTTCATGTGATGTTTTTATTTTTTAATTGGGCAATGCCAACTATCCAAAGGGCCATTCAACCTGAAGGTTAAGATGATCTAAAGGTATGATGCCTCAAAGCTAACTAGTTGACGATTCAAACTACTAACTTTCAACTATGCACCCACATGTCCTACCGACAGGGCTAGTTGCTTGTTGGTTGGAGAGCAATAAAACTTGAACAACTCTCCTTTTATGTTAAACAAACTTATTATTCATAAAGGTCTAGATTAGTTAATGTAGATGTGGTTCTTCCTGGGAATAAAGCCAGATGACATTGAAACACACGTTTTTCCCTTTGAAAATCTTGACCATGTGTTGCAGGTACAAAGTTATAACAACATTTTCTATTTTCAATATTATTGGTCAATAGAAGGGATGTATGTTGTAGAATTGGTCAGATGTACATGTAACAAATATGTTTTAGACAAGTAAAATGTCATATGTATCATGGTTAGTCATAGAAACCATGTCATTTAGGTAGGTAAGGGCTTTGTATTTGTTCTTTCCTCATAACATGTGATCATTGGAGAAGAACAACTAAGTTTGCATGTAAAAACACTTCTTTTTCAACACGAAGTCATATACCACTATGCATTATGTTTTAGTACCCCAATTGTCTTGAGCTTTGTTTATGAGCTATATACTTTGGTACAATTTACTTTGAGATTAGAAACTCGAGGAATCTACAAGTGTTTAAAGAACCTTGTAGTCAATGGTGGAGAAGAACCTACATTACACAAAACTTACAAGTTGCAAGCTTATGAATTTTCATCTCCACTATCAACTGGGGTTATTGATCAAGAAATGTATATATTTAGAAAAGTTTGGTAATATACCTTAAGAGAGTTTGCATGCTCAAGGAGGTTATACAATAAAAAGTGCATGCTCGCAACAAGGAAGCGATCTTGTGTAAGATAATATTTTAGCCCATACAATGAGACTTGGGCAACTAGAAAATTGAGCACGTATAGTGAGACTTGGCTATCCTACTCAAACAAGTATCCAAAATCAAAAAGATGTTTGACTTCTCTACCATTGGAAAACTTTAAACATTTGGCTTGTTGAATACAAAGGTCCCATTATAGCCACTAATCGAAACATCTTATGGCGACAAAGGTCTCATTATTTACTAGTGTGCACACACAAGAGGGTACGAGGCTACTTGCTAGTGCACTAAAGGCTAATAAAAGCATTGCTTGTATGGGCTCAACACAATCCTGTTTACATATAGGGCTAAGCCCACATTGGCTTTCTTGATTGCAATCAGTACATCCCTAATCACTTTCTTTATTCTTTTGGGCAGGGAGCTTACCTACCTATAAGCTGTCTATGCACTTTTTGTTAGGCCCTAAAATGGATTCCACCAATCAATAAAGGACTTGCAAATCACCAGTATGTAAAGTCTAGTGTACATAAGCCCAACTACCACATCAACATCAAAAGTTATCCACTACCATGTTTATAAAAGGCAATACACAAGATTGCCATCCAAATGTGTATGGGCAAAACATGCATTCAAAGAGTGGACAAGATTGCTACCTGAATAAGTGAGCTCACAAAACAAGCATCCATTTCGAATACCCATGGTGGTGTGTAACTAACCTTATGTGTCTAAGCCCCATGTATCCATGAACATCTTTTCATAGATGGTGGTGGGCCAAGGCCATCCAATGTGTAAAAGACTTAGAGACCCATAAACTTTCAAACATCCCAAGCTAGCAAAGGGGATCCTAGCCCGGGTAGTTTGAGTGTGGGTTTAGTATTAATGCCGGTGAGTGAGTTCAAACCCAAGTGGTGCTTCCCCAATGGCTTAAATCTATCATCATCCAAACATTCCAAGCTGAGACCAAAATGTTTTGAGTGTGGGTGCAGTACTGCGGCTGCTTGAGTTCAAACCCCAAGTGGTGCTTCCCAAGTAGCTTAAATCTATTATCATCCAAAAATCCCAACCTGAGACGAAGGCCGGGGGGGCGTGGGCGGGGGGCAGAGAGAGAGAGAGAGAGAGAGAGAGAGATTATCTGGATATATAACCGAGGTGAGCGTGGGCTATTGAGATGAAGATCAACAACGTTCCTGCTAACAGCAGAATCAACAAAGCAATGCCTCTGCAAAACAATTAACGTGTGGCTTATGAAAATTAGGGTTACTGCAGACAACAAGACACAACTAAAACGCGCGCGCGCATGAACACCCACACACACACACTCTCTCTCTCCCTCTCCCTCTCTCTCGACGTGAAAATTATGACCATTATACCAGAGTCGAAGAACAAATTCTTACCCGTATTTGCAGCCGCCGTTGAGTGTGATTAGGCTCCTCTCTCTCTCTCTCTCTCTCTCTGGGTTTGACATGAAGAAGAGTAAGCACGCATGGCCTCCGCCTGATGTATTATTAGCAGTCCGCAGACAGTTTAACATTACATGCAGAGCCTTTCAAATCGTGAAAGTCAGTCGGATAGTAAGTACTCGCAGAGAGTGTGTAGTACTGGTCGATTCTTATACCCACTTCCAATGTTAAACTAAAGCTTTTGATATATTTCGTGGTATAAAGCAAATTTCAATGGCACCGGTGGAACTATGGAGACCTTATTGAAAATGCGAGAGAAAGAGAGAGAGAGCTATATGGATCAACATGTTAATTGAAAGGATCTTAGCAACATAAGAGGCATGTATAATTGGAAAGCACCAATAAAAATCTAAGAAGTCTGTGGCTCTTTGGAAAGATGAACTCTAAGATCTAATTTCTTCAAGTCATGTCTCTCTTGATGTCTAACCACTAATGCTTATGGTCATTCTTTATTGACACCATTATGTTGAGGACCATGCATTCTACGTGTTGTAACTTGTAAGTACAACTTGGAGAGTGAGTTCCTTGTACAAGTTAGTATATTAGATTAACATAGCCACAAACATTCTGTTGTATTGTGTGGATCAAACCAAGGACTCTAAAACTTTGAGAATACTTAGCTTTATTGCTTAAATTGACAAGAGAAATTTGGTTTGCTAGCCCACTTTGTTAATCAAACTTGCGCAGTTTATCATTTCTTGAAAGTCTATGTCAATACGCCCAACATCTTCCAACATTCAATCAATCTCCAATTTTTTTCCTCTAGCTTAGAAAATTCCAAAATTCTTTAACCTTGATAACTTTGATGGAAAGAATGATTATATTTCTAGTATTATATTCAAGATCTTTATAGTGCACACCTTTCAAGCACATTGGTATTACGTTCAAATGGTATGAATATATACACTTTTCTAATGTCTAGAATAATAAATCATGGGCTAGTAATATGTTCTTGATAGATACCAAATGTAGCCTTTACTACCAACCAAATAGAACATAATGAGTCTATATTAATATGTATATATCAATCTCCCGCATCTTGCTCATTTGCAAGAATTTCTAATTGATCTATGCCCTCATGCAAAATCTCAAGATGAAAACCTATGTCTACATGTAGGTGCTCATGTCCATCAAAGTCCTCATCTACTATAATAGGTTCCAATGCTTAGCCCATTGTCCTCATCCTCATCTGATGAAGTATAGTTTGAAGCTAGCGTCTAGCTCTCATATAGTTTGAAGCTAGCGTAGCATCTCCATAGTCTTCATCTAGGTGGCAAGGCATCAATTGATCAAAATGGCATTTAACCATTTTGGATCCAAACATCTTGTGGGTAAAAGATAGCTTAGCTATTAGTAAAATTATAATGGATTTAAGATAATAATTTAAAATTATACTTCCATGGAGCATTATAGAAAACTATATGCACAATGGAACGTATACACACCTGCTCTCACTCTTGTGAGTAAAGGCTAGAATGTTCTTGTTTCCTTTGTCGAGAATATGGTGACAAGAATAGGTAAATTTAGCTACCATGATAAAAACTTTGTGCTTGAAACCAGATATCAACTTTCCTTGCATTTTGAAGTAACTTACTCAAAATACTTGTACAATCTTGAAAAATCATCATCATTCAAGAATACATTCTTCATAGAATTCATTGTGTTTGAATGTGTGTGGAATTATCGTGTTGTGTCATTTACATGCCTCTTGTATTCCCTATACAAAAGACATGGAGTAGGAAAGAAAGTATGTATGTCATTCACCCTTAGCTCATGGATCCTCTCAACTTGTTCTAGATTATCCCTTACCCCTTTTTTTTCCTTATAGTTTGTTCTAATACATAAATTAATGAAAGGTAGCATGTCTCTTTATGCTAGAACTAAGTAGAGATGATGCCATACATCATGCCATTCCCTTGTACACCAAGCTCTAGAATGGGAGTTGCATGCAAAAGGATGTTGTAGATGAAAGCTCAAATAGGTATTTGCTAGGCTTCTCACACACAATGTTTGTAAGAAACATAAGATGCATGCTTGAAATGGTGGTCTACATGTGGGACACACATGATACCCGTTAATGTTAGAACAATGCACTATGAACCCTAGATAATCATGCATCATATATAATGGTGCAATGTGTTTCCTATTTGGTTTAGAACTACGTAATATTAAAGGAATTTGGCATAATCGAGGTGTAGTCTATGCATGTACTATTGTGTCAATCATGATTGCTCCATCAAGATAGATGATTCTACCACATGGAATGTCACGTGTAGACCAAATATTGTAAGTGCATTTTAGTGATAATATATATTATGATTGGTACGATTAGCCAAAATATATTTGATAGAGGTGATTAAAAACTTCATAAAGATTTTTCCAACCTATGTAATAAGTGCTTGAAGGAGTGGTCATGATTACATGCATTGGGTATACATTGAAGTCATGACACAAAAATATCATAATGAGATTGGACAAGCTAACCAATGCTTCAAGCCCAAATTGGAATAAAGTGAAGGATGAGCATCCATCCATGCCAAACAAGTGGCCCTAGTAGAGAGAGGAAAGTTTTATTCAAAGATAGCATGAAGCCATCTCTCTAGTTTGATAGTGGAAAGGGAAACTCATTTTTACTTGTACTCTTATATGTTTTTGTTAAATATGGAAGTTAATTAATTATAGTATTAATTCCAGCATATAAGCACTTGTAGGAATAAGTCGTTGGCCGCAAACTCACACATGATGAGTAAAGGAAAGGAAAGAACTAGCCCACATGTGCTCTCATTGATTGACTAGAGAGTAAACAACTCTAATTATCAACAAGGAAGCCCATATGTAATTACCGATAGGTACCATTCTTGGTTTATCTTAGAACTAGCCCACATGTGCTCTCATTGATTGACTAGAGAGTAAACAACTCTAATTATCAACAAGGAAGCCCATATGTAATTACCGATAGGTACCATTCTTGGTTTATCTTATTGTCACTAAAAATGGCTAACAAATCTCTTCATTTTCCTATAGCTAGGGGGCCAATCATAGATGACGATGAGGATCCAAAAGTTGAAACTCATGGTGCAATACAAGGTGAGAACGATGAGGAGGATGAGGAGCATCATTGAAACAATGAGGAAAATGGAGATGAAGATGAGGATGGGGATGATAATGATGATAATACCCGGGTTTTTGTAGTGTCCCTTTAAATCATTTTTGCACTTCTTCTTTGATCTCACATCTATTTTAGTGATTACTATTATTTTAAAGAGGTGTTTTTTATGCTTGACCCACAAGAATATATATATTTATTTATTTATTGGATTGTCTTACAATAATCTTCATTGTTTCCCCTGTAGCTATGGTATGACAATGCACATTTCCTACCCTACAATGTTTTAATAACAATATAAAATTTGGCATTGCAATTGTTAGGAATTTGATTGTTGTAATTATTGAAAATTTCAACAATTACAACCTAGAAAAGAGTGCAAATTTTCTAGCAAAGACCACCCAATAGATAATCAATATTACTATGCTCTACTTGTGGGGGTGGTTGGCATTCTCTGTGGGACAATATAAAATAAAAAAAGGTACTGATACAATTGTAATTATTTGATCCGGGTTTTTGTAGTGTCCCTTTAAATCATTTTTGCACTTCTTCTTTGATCTCACATCTATTTTAGTGATTACTATTATTTTAAAGAGGTGTTTTTTATGCTTGACCCACAAGAATATATATATATATTTATTTATTGGATTGTCTTACAATAATCTTCATTGTTTCCCCTGTAGCTATGGTATGACAATGCACATTTCCTACCCTACAATGTTTTAATAACAATATAAAATTTGGCATTGCAATTGTTAGGAATTTGATTGTTGTAATTATTGAAAATTTCAACAATTACAACCTAGAAAAGAGTGCAAATTTTCTAGCAAAGACCACCCAATAGATAATCAATATTACTATGCTCTACTTGTGGGGGTGGTTGGCATTCTCTGTGGGACAATATAAAATAAAAAAAGGTACTGATACAATTGTAATTATTTGATCAAACCGTTGTAGGGTTAATACTCAACTATACAATATCTATCACTAAAATATATTGGTATTGCAATGTTTATGTTCTCCTTTCATATTTCTAAATCAAACTTACTAGTACGGTAATATATTTTTTATTGTATGTAAATTTTACAACTTAAAGTGTATATTTCTAATACTTTTACCAATTTAATATATCCCTTATACTTTACACTTAGAATGTCAACACACATGGTATCATGTATTGCATAACTTACTATTTTGTGTGTGTGTGTGTGTGTGTGTGTGTGTGTGTGTGTGTGACCCATTGGCAAGAGACAACCTTGTGGAATCCACAAAAAATCTTCTCTCTATTTCTCTCTTTGCCATGTGGAATCCACAAACAATCTTTGAATAATATATGCAAGGTAAGATGCAACAAAGATTTGAAAAGCCATAATACTTCTGCATATTTAAACATAATCAATTCCCTTCTTTCCACTTAATATGAATACTCATTGAAATATGTAAAATATTGTAAGTGGAAGCTAGCATTTATGCTTGCTCTTGACTTTGAGTAGATAAGTTTTTTTCTTATTTAATGTGAATCGTTGACATGTCATGGGGAGGCTCACAAAGTAGGTTGAGGTAGTTTGACTAGAATCAAGAATAGGACACATAACTTTAGAAGCTTAAAAAGCAATGGACTCACACACAAACAGGGATGTGTGTGTGAGTAATCCCCCTCCAACACAACTTTACAAGTCTAAAAAGCTATGGAGACACACACACATGGATGTGTGTGTGAGTAATCCCCCCCCCAACTGTCCCCATGGCCGCGCATGCCTCTCCCTCTCTATTTATTTATATATTCACACACACACAGACAGGGGAGAGGGAGGTTTTTAGTTATACAACCACTAGTGTAGTTATAATGCTCAATCATTCTTAATTAGGAGCTGGCCAATCATTCCCAATATGGAGCAACGGGCTAGAGCGGGAAATTCCACAAGGAGAGCTCCAAGGTGTGTGGAAGTAAGCAATCTAGCACTCAATGAATAAATGAGAGGGAGAGGGCAACTCGCGAGGATTTGGTTCCTACGAGGCAAGAACGAAGGATGTCAAGCATGATTAGGCGAGATAGATAGTGAACGGCATGCACGCGTAGTCACTGAGAAGCGAGCCCGATTTCTTGCGTTTTATCCAAGGTTCAATTTAATTTTATACAATGACCTCTAACAGCCTTGCTCGCATACTTTATCACGCACAAGCCTTGTGCATGCACATTGAGATGAGGTATCTCTTCACCTCATCCAATGTATAGCGACTTACAACTACCTTTGGATATAATTCAGTACACCCTTCATGTATAGTAGACGTTGTGTACACTCTTAATATTAAAAGAGTCCTCGGCTTTGCCCCATCTTTCATCATTTATCAAGCCATGCCCCAAGGAATCTTAGCCAAATTAAAAGTTATAATCATGTTTGAGTAAACATAATGGAAGTACGAGTCTATATAGAAAAAGAATCTCTAGTAGCTTTAGAAACCTTTTCTTCAAGATTGGGAACTATGAAAAACTATCCCTTTTTCTTGTTTCCTATGTTAAAGCAAAGACTTCATTTTCACACCATTCAATCAAACAATCTTATTAAGACGACTTCCCTTTTCTAAGTGTTGAAAATCGTCACTAGCATCATGTAGCAACCCATCATTACCGATACATAACCTTCGAAACTCCATCCTCAAGTTTTTTGATATGGATCATTAAAAAATGTAATTAAAGTCTTTTAGATGACATGCCCGTCAAAGACAAAATAGTTAATGATGAAATTAAGAGGGAACAACATCAAAATTATAGAATAGAAACATTCCATCTTATCACATTTGTGTACTATACCAAGATTTGAACTTATTCTTCTCAATTTCATGGGTTTCAAAATTTTGAGGTCCAAAGTTATGAAACACATAAATGCAACTTTGAGTGTGACACTTGAGCTTTCACACAATTGAGCATTTGAATATTGCCTTTCATGCTCTATAATAAATGGAAAATTTCATCATGTAATGATAAACTCATTGGTGCTCCTTTGAACATCATGAAGTCATACTTGACGTTGGGTACTACTAGAAAAAAAAGCAACAAAAAAGGGAAAGACAAATAGCTGTGATGAATTGTAAATGATCATTCATGTGTATAGACGCACAATGTACAAACCATTAGTTATGAATATGCTAATACAGGTTATAGTTGCTCTTGTATGTAACTACAATCTAGATGTGCCATCCTTCAATAATGTGTAGAAGTGGTAATATGACCTTGCATTAAACATAATGTTGTGCAACTAGTAATTATCAAATCTATTAAATCCATTAACAAAGGCAACTTTGTTTATTCGGAGTGAAGCCTTCAAGGCACATAACACATTCGATTATTGCAATATCCCTTAAATATAAAATGAAGTTTTCTTGGATTCTTTGGCAGATATTCTAGAAAATTCGACTATGCTGTCAACATTGTGCTTATAATTTCTAGTTTAGAACAAGTAGATGTTCAAATCCTCATGTAAAGAAATAAATTTATAAACAAAAAAGGAGTTTGTGATTTAATAATAAAAACTCAAAGAGGGAGTAGAGCAAGTAAGGAGTTTGCGATTTAGTAATAAAACTCAAAGAGGGAGTATATCTCAAAACACTTGGAAAAAAAAAACTAATGCTTTAACATGAGAGGAAAAGGCAAATTACCTCTACAAGAATAATTGCCTCTCAACTTTTTTACTTCTTAAGAGAAGAGTGCCAAGGTAATTATAGTTCTTCATGGTTCTTACTTGTTTAAGGTTAGAGGGAATCTCACTCACTCGCTTAGTCACACACATATACACATCCATATCCACATGCACACACAGACATGCACATGTGTGTGGACGCGTGCGTACACACACACATCCATTTAGTCTAATTTGATAATATTTGAATAGAGAATACCTTTGTGTTGGGTCTTGATGATGATGAGATCTCATATGCCAGTATCTTGCATACTTATGCTATCAAGTCCATCTTTATGATGATCCATTGCCTTTCATTTTTATGCTAGCAAGTTTAGCTTCCATATGGACTCTAGATTTTTATCAAGACAACATTGATATACTTCATAGCCTATGTAATAGGGATCCATTTAGTCTGATTTGATCATATTTGAATAGAGAATACCTCTGTGGTGGGTCTTGATGATGATGAGTGTTGAGTGTTGAAATGACTTGTTTTTTTGGCTGATTTTTGTTGTTTTTGAGAGCTGAATGGTTGATTTTATGGGATGATTGATTGATTAGGAAGTGGTTTGAGAGTGTTTTAGATGATATTGATTGTGTTTTGGAAGATCATGATGTTTGTTGATGGTTCTGTGATGTTCTGATAGGTTCTGAATGGTTCTGTATACCTTCTGTTTTGTTCTGTTTTGGTCTGTTTTGTTCTGATTGTCTTCTGTAAGGAGGGAAGGAGTATTGATTGATGAAGAATGAGATATTGTGAAAGCTTAGTGAATGGTTTGTGAGAGTTTGGAATGATTTGAGAATGAGTTATGAGGTTTTGATGACCTTCTGTAACCTTCTGTAGGTCTTATGTAGAGCTTCTGCTTCTGTTCTGTTTCTGTTCTGTTCTGTACTGTCTCTGTTCTGGTACTGTTCTGTAGACTGTTCTGTAAGTGTTCTGTGGAATGTATGTATGACTTTGGGAAAGTTTTCTAGCCTTGGAAAGAGGTGAATACAAGTGCAAAAGAGCTGAAAGAAGTGGAAGAAGTAGCTGCTGAAGACTCAAGAGAAGACTAGAGTGAAGTGACAGTAGTGAGCTGTGAAGAGACACTGTAGTGGCTTTGGTGACCCTTCATATCAGACATACCTCTTGGGAGGGGTATCCACGACCTAAGAGTGATTATTGAGAGTAATTTTTGAGAGATTGTAGTGAGGATATGATGTATTATTGATGGAGTGTGTGAGAGAAAGTCAGAGATAGCCAATTCTATTGAAATAGAGTGATTGTATATGAGAGATTGAGAGAGAAGACTATGAAGATATTGAAGATGAATACTATGTGATGTATTTCCATTCAAAGATGGTGTACTTCTTTGCTTTCTTTGTTCTATTGATGGATTTTGTGAGGATGTTGAAGAATATGGTCGATTCTATTAAAAACCGTGGGAGATTTACATGATGCTGCATGAAGATTTGTTGTGCCTGGTGTTCTTTTCTTCATTATGATCATATGAAACATGATAAACAAGCTTGTTGATGTTACAAGATAGATTTTCTTGCAAGAGAATTCCCTTTTCCTTGGTGTTCCTCTCGGGGCTCCATGTTTTTGGTGCGCAGCCGGGGAAACTTGCCATCAACAAGCACCAAAAGAGGCTAAAAATGAAGGAAATGGCATTGCCAAGAAAAGAAGAATTCAATGGATGTTTGCAAAGTTCCTTCTTCCACTGAAGAATTGGAATTCCTCATAATCAAAGCCACTTTCCATAAGAAGTTCATCCCACAATGGCGGAAACACATCACCATCATGATGCATGCTCTATGTGGTGGACAGTTTCCTCTTCCTATTGAAGCAGCAGAAACTTGCATCTTGGTGGCAAACTGTTTGGGAACAAACTGAAGAGCAAAAACAGAGAGAATGAACATCCATGGAAGATTTGGCATTCATTGAGAAGTTTCCAGACATTATCAAGTGGGAGATTGTGAAGAAGCTTCAGGAGTCTTGGTCTGTAGAGGTTCACAGGGACAAGAAGGAAAAGAGTTGGAATTTGTTCGTGGATGCTCAACAGCAAGATACATGGGATGCTTGGTGTACTGATAATCTTCTTTTTGTTCAATTAGCAACCCACTGGAAGTTGGTAGACAGAGTGTTTTTCACAACATACACTATTGAAACCATCAGAAGCTGGCATTAATATAATGATGGCACCACCACAATGCTCAGACGTATGCATTTTGACACCTTCAGAACCGAATACCTTCCTCTGTGCAGTGGCATGAAAGCAAAATTTAGGGACGTTGAGAAGAAAGAAGTAGAACAAATGTTGGCAAGAGAGTCCTCCAGAGACTGAAGCCTTCTGTTAACCCTCTGTGGAGCACTAACAACATAGTGGAGTCAACCCCCTGATGAATGACGCAATAAAAAGGCAAGCGTTGGAACGAGTCCAGAGGTACGTGAGAAGAGAGAAAGCAAGAATCAGAGCCGAGAGCGAGCTCGCAGCAGAAGCCGCCTTGGACGCCCTTGCGGAACTCTTTACAGAAGTCCCAATGGCACATCAAGCCCTTCCTCCTCCTGCTGGAGGTCCACTTCCAAGCCAGATCCGTCCTGGAAATATTGATGACAGACCAGCGAATGTAGTCCCATTGCCAGTTTTTAAGGGAGAGTACAATGAAGACCCTAATCTTCATGTAGCAGAGTTTATGGTAGCATGTGTGGCTAACAATGCCAGAACCCCTGAGCATTGGTTAGCAATATTCCCCGCCACTTTCAAGGGCGCAGCGTTTCAGTGGTATGAGAGACAAGCAGCAGGAACTTTTGGCACATGGGACGACCTGAAGTTGGCCTTCCTCACTAAATTCAGGCGTGAAGGTTTTGAAGAGCGGATGAGAGAGGAATTTATGAACCTAAGTCAGTCCTCTGGAGAAAGAGTAGAAGCTTATGTCTCACGAATGGAATCCATCCTGAAGAGATGGACTAACCATAATCTAGATGATGGTATTCAAAAGGGGGTGTTTCTCAGAGGATTACAACCAGAAGTCCGTAAGTTTGTGGAGCTACAAAGACCAGCCACCCTGCAAGCTGCAACAGAAGGTGCAAGACTGTACGATGAAGTGGAAGTTCGATTAGCAATGAATACACGAAGAGGAGTCCTACCTCCTCTGGTGCCAGGAATGATGTACCCACCAAATGCAGTCCCAGGGACTGTTCCCTACCCCTACCAACAGATGCCCTCGGTATCACAGTACAATGTACCAAATCCACAGTGGCCACAATCCATGCCTCAAATGATGGTTCAACCACAACAACAATGGTCCCAACCAATTTCCTCAATGACAAATCTGCAGCAACAGTGGAATCCTACCAACTGGAGCCAACAGCCAACAGTTCAAACAGGAGCACTGAATCAGAACCAGAACAGAGACCCCTCTGTACCAGCCCAACCCGTTTATGCAGTGATTACAGAGACTCCTCAAAACCCTCCTGCCACTACGTCAGGAGGAGAAAGCTTGAAGGATTATTTATCCAACTCAGTTGCAAACATCAAAAAAGAGTTGATGGATGTGATTATAGAGCAACAACAGACGCTGAAAGTGAACACAGCGAGCATATCCAACGTTGCAGGAGCAGGAAGAGATGTGATGCGGTCAAATACTTGGTGTGGTAAGTGTCACCAAGCAGGTCATTTAGCCACTGAATGTACACGGAAACCAACCATCCCTGGAGCCTTCTGTTCCTACTGTCTGCGGAAGAACCATACAGAGGACATTTGCTCCCTGAAGGAGATGCATGATAGGAGAAGAAAGGAAGAAGACGCAAGATTTAACTTGCTGGAATCCAAAATGACCACACAAGATATTGGACCCAAGCCTAGAGAGTTTGGTCCTAATTTCGGACCCAGAAGATTTCCCTCTCAAAGTTACAGAGGGAGACAGTCTGGCGGTGGTCAGAGATCAGAAGTGGAGTGTTACAGATGTGGAAAAAAGGGCCACATCTCACCAAATTGTCCAAATCCTCGAAGGTCAGTGGATTACAAGCCCTTATGCAGTCGATGCAAAGGAGAAGGCCACACTGCAAAAGACTGTCCAAGCCCAGCCCCAGTGAAAAACAGTGCTACTGATAGTCCGTCCAAGGCTCAAGAGCCTACCTCCAATTTGGTAGAATTGGAAGTTGCTGCCATCACGTGTGCAAAGCAGAAGGAACCACCTATCCAGAAAGAAAATAACCCTCCTGCCAGAACAGTGAAGTTCAATCTTCCACTAGAAGAACAGAACAGAACAGAGCCTAACAGTGCCGTACAGAGCACTACAGTGCCACAGAGAGTTACAGAGACAGTTACAGAGACAGGACCAGAGGTCCAGGATACAGAAGAGGAGGAAGTGCCACAAGTGGCAGAAGAAGTTCCTGTAATTCCTCTGTTGGAAGAAAGAGGAAAAATGAAAATGGGTGTTGCCCCATTCCCTAATCGATTAGAAAAGCCAGTGGATCCTATTAAGGAATACGATCTAGTTAGAGATCTAGATACCTTTAAACCAAACCTCACATTCCGACAATTATTGTTGTTGTCTCCCAGTTGCCGGAAAAGGTTCAAAAGTATACTGACGAAAAGACGTGGTTTAAGGATTGCTTCCTCAACAGTGACAAAGTCCAACAAGGCTCCAGAGCCTGTAAAAGAAGTGGATGTGGCTAATGCTTTCCTCGATCCGGATACTCCAGAGACTGGCGTGTGGATAGAAGGTTGCTTTATTTCAAATGCACTATTTGATGGAGGTTCATCAGTAAACATTATGACGGATGTGACAATGAAGGATCTAGGCCTACAAGGTATGCAACCAACCCAATGGCTCATCAGACTGGCGGATCAGAGTAGAATCAAGCCTTTGGGCATTCTTCCATATGTGAAGACTACAGTGGCTGGAAAAGATTATTGGCTGACCTATTTGGTGGTGAAGCCAAACTCTTATGGCACATCCTATCCTCTGTTACTGGGCAGACCATGGCTTTTTGAAGCCCGAGCAAGGACGGATTGGTTCAAAGGAACTTTGACCTTGGGTCGAGGACCCAACAAAGTGGTGCTGAAACTGTATGGTTCTCAAAAAGGACATGGATCCACCTCCTTGGAATTATCTTCTGATTCCCCTAACGAGGCTACAGATGGAACATCAGCAGACGAAGATGCTGTCAAACAGATCCTTCCTAAGAAAACAGTGGCACATTCCTTAACAGTGGATACAGTAAGCCGACTTCCAAAGGATGCAAAGCCATTATCAATGGGTGAATACTTCTTGCCTGAACCGGGAATGCCGTCTGAAATCACTTCTGATAGTGAGATAGAGGCATGGATGTACTGCTCTCCCTGTTACATGGTCACAGCAGAAGCAGAAGCAGAGCCAGAGACAGAGGCAGGAGAGGAACCAGAGAATCTATTCTTCTGTTACAGAGCTCCTACAGAGACAGAAGCAGAAGCAGAAGCAGAAGCAGAAGCAGAAGCAGAAGCAGAGACAGAGACAGAGACAGAAGAGGATGGATATGATATGGACGAAGAAGATTATGAAAGTGAGCGAGAAGAATCTATCCCACCTGAAGAGGATACATTTGAGGAAGAAGTTCCAGAAGCATCAGAAGCCGACGAGCTCATGCTATGGGACAGAATGGCGATGGTACCATTTGGTCTGGTAAATGGATCTTCTCATATGCAAAACCTTTATAAGACATGGATTAAGAAGAACAAGCCATCTTTCAAGTGTGGCTCCTGCCGTCCTAACCTATTTTTGCCAAAGAAAGATGATGATGATGCACCGTGCCAACAAGCACCACTCCAACTAATCCAACAGGCATCAGAGGGTTCCTGTTATGTGACGTTCTTGGATGTATCATCAGAAGAGGAGTCTTCAAGCCATGAGGTAATTAATTTTGAAACCAAACCCGAAACGGCGCTTATCCCGTTCCAACATCTCAAGGAGCAACCTAAGTCTACACCAAAAGAAGAAGTTGGTTCTAGTGGGACATCAGAAGAGGACATCACTCCCTTGAAGGAGTCGGATTTGTATCCAGAAGCGGTCCGCGGGACCTTCATTCGTGAAGTAGAAGGTGAAAGGCAGTTAACCTTTGTGGATGCAGAAGGCACGGAACGCCACTTGAAGGTGGGTAGCAGCCTCCCAGACGAGGAGTTGTCAACCTTGTACAACTTGTTGAAAGAAAATTTGGACATGTTTGCATGGTCTTACAAAGACCTAAAGGGGATTGATCCCACAATATGTCAACATCATATTGACTTGGAGCCTGATGCCAAGCCAGTACGGCAACGACAGAGGCGAATGAACCCGAATTATTCCACATTGGTGAAAGCGGAGCTGCTGAAGCTTCTGGAAGCCGAGTTCATCTATCCAGTGGCAAACAGTGAATGGGTTTCACCCATCGTGGTTGTACCCAAGAAGAATGGCAAATTGCGAATATGTGTGGATTTCCGAAAGCTTAATTCCAAGACAAAGAAGGATCACTTTCCTATCCCTTTCACAGACCAACTGTTGGACACAGTGGCAGGACATGAACTTTATTCTCTTCTGGATGGATTCAGCGGATACAACCAAGTGCAGATCGCAGAAGAAGACCAGTCCAAAACAACCTTCACCATAGAATGGGGGACCTACGCTTACCGAGTGATGCCATTTGGGCTCTGCAATGCCCCTGCTACTTTCCAACGAGTCATGATGGCCGCATTTCAAAATCATCTGCATGACTTTATTGAGGTATATTTGGATGACTTCTGTGTCTACAGTTTGATCAGTGAACATTGGGAACACCTGGCACAATGCTTTGACCGATGCCGGGAGTATGGGATTTCCCTCAACCCCGACAAATGCATCTTTGGGGTCTCTTATGGAGTCCTGTTGGGCCACATTGTCTCAGCACAAGGGATATCAACAGACCCTGCAAAGATTGAAAAGATCGCCGCTCTGCCAGCACCCACCAACCTCAAACAGTTGAGGGGATTCCTAGGCCATGTGGGTTACTACAGAAGGTTCATAGCCCATTTTGCAACAAAGGCAACCTCCTTGCACAAGCTCCTGAGGAAAGATGCAGAGTTTACTTGGACGGAAGAATGTGATAAAGCCTTCCACACTCTGAAGCAGTGTCTGATAGAGGCACCCATCCTACAACCTCCTGATTGGACGAAAGAGTTCCATGTACACACTGATGCATCAATTGAAGGCTTAGGTGCTGTCCTCTGCCAAAAGGGCTCCTCAAAGTTGGATCAACCGATCTATTACGCAAGCCGAAAAGTCACTGATAGGGAACGGAACTATACAGTGACAGAGCTGGAGTGCTTGGCAATGGTGTTTGCCCTGGAGAAGTTTCGCCACTATCTCCTATCCACCCACTTTAAATTTTATGTGGATCATGAGGCCCTGTCCTTCTTGATGAACAAAGCAGATGTGAAAGGACGAATGATGAGATGGCTCCTTTTATTCCAGGAGTTCGACTTTGAGGTGATTACTAAGCCTGGTCATTCTCATGTTCTGGCTGATCATCTGTCGCGTATCCCACAAACTGCAGACGAGGAGCAAGATGATCCAGACCTCCCTGATGCTTCCCTATTCTTGGTAGAAACTGTAACTCCCTGGTATGCAGACATTGCCAATCTGCTAGCAACCCAACAGTACCCTCTTGGTATTTCTAGTCGGGAAAGGAAGAAGCTAATGCTAGAATCAGCCCCATACACCCTGCTCGGCGGTGCACTGTACAAGAAGGGCAAAGATGAAGTGCTCCGATGATGTGTTGCAGGAGATGAGATTGGGATTTTTTTGAAGGCTTGCCACGACGAGCCATGTGGAGGTCACTTTGCAGGAGAAGCTACAGCCAGGAAGGCTCTGCTAGCAGGATATTGGTGGCCTACCATTCACAAAGATTCCTATGATTACTGTAAAAGATGTGATGCTTGTCAGAGAATGGGGAAACCCACGAAGACAAGTGCCATGCCATTGCAACCTATCCTTCCTTTGAAGCCGTTTGAGAAGTGGGGCATTGACTTCATAGGTCCGATCGATCCTCCTACCAGAAGGAAACAGAACAGATACATCCTCGTATGTACGGATTATGTCACAAAGTGGTGTGAAGCTAAAGCCCTTAAGCGGAACGATGGTAACAGCGTGGCCCTGTTCATGTATGAGAATATCATCACCCGTTTTGGCAGTCCCTTAGAGCTGGTAAGTGACAGAGGCACTCATTTCCTCAACAAAGTCATGGAAGAGTTGACAGAGTTGTATAAGATCCGCCATCGCAAGTCCACTCCTTATTACCCCAGAGCCAACGGCCAAGTTGAAGTCACCAATCGCATCCTCTGATCAATTCTGACAAGAACGATTGCCGCACATCGTCGTGATTGGGACGATCGACTTACAGAGGCCCTCTGGGCGTACAGAACCTCCCATAAAGCAGCAACGGGACAAACACCCTTCCAGCTGGTGTATGGTACAGAAGCAGTTTTTCCTGTTGAACTGGAACTACCCTCGTTGAGAGTAGCTATCAAAGAGCGTTTGGGGGATGATGATTCACTGCAACGCCGTCTCCTGCACTTGGAATGTTTGGACGAAATTCGCAGGATGGCTCTCCAGTGCATGGAAGCCACGCAAGCTCGACGTAAGGCTTACCATGATAGTTTCATCAAGCACAAGGAGTTCAAAGAAGGTGATTTGGTCCTAGCCTATGATTCACGCTTTGGCAAGTTTCGTGGCAAGCTCCAGCAGCGGTGGATGGGCCCCTATAAGGTACTTGCAGTTAACCCTAATGGTTCTGTCCAAATACAGACCCTGGATGCCTCTGATGATCCCTTTCTGATTAATGGATATCGCCTAAAGAAGTACTTCCCTCCTTGGGGATCTTGACAATTACGGACACTTGATCTTTTCCCTCGTTGGCGCGGCACTGTACTTCTTATGATGTTACTTCTGATAGCCGTTCTTCAGTCACTCCTGATGAAGTGGACGCAACCCTCTATCTCCTCAAAACCCCCTTCCAGCCTTGATCTCTTATCCTCTATTTTCCACCAGCGACAGTGGCGAGGTGGGTCTTGACACATGGTTTTTCTACCATTTCCTTGTTCAATATGAAGAAAAAAAAAAGAGAAAAACAAAAAACAAAACATATCGGTCATGGGAGAAAAGGACTTAGGTCCCTGTCATGCCGACCTATTCTTCGGGAAAAGGTGGAAACACCCTCGGGAATAGGGGAAAATAAGAAAAAGAAAAAAGAAAAAAGAAAAAAAAAACAACAAAACAAATCTGTTATGAGAGAAAAGGAAGCAATTCCCTGTCATAACAGGCCTCGTTCCAAGAAAAGGTGATAAACACCCTTGGGCGGGAAGCTGGCTGTGGAAAAGGTGGTAATACCCAGCAGTCCAGAAAGTGGATTCATTGATTGATATCCCTAGGATCCAATTCCGAAGCTGCCTCCCTTGGTACGCTGTGTCCTGGGTCTTTCTGCAAAGTGTCTAACTGTCCTCTAGCAGATGACATGTCCTATTCAACACAATGTTCGATTTGATGGCTACCTCCCTGGGTACGCCTCCTCAACAACTGATGACGCGATCTTCATCGACAACCCCTTGAGTGATGTGAGCTTTCATCCTAACTGGATGGGGAAGTGAGTACGGTTGCCCTCTGTATCTATTAACAGAGAGTGAGCCAGAGGGTGGGGCGAGAGACTAGTCTTTTCCCTTCAAATCAAATGAGAGGTGAGAAGTGTGAATGAAGTGTTGCACGCACGGGATGGGCCTCTCAAAGCACAAAGCACGATTTGTTTCTGTGCACTGCACCATAAGGCTCCCTTGCCTTCCTTCTTGCACCGTATGCCGGCACAGGGCGGGATGCACAGTTGCACCATCAAATGCGCACACGGCATACACCCTTTGCACAAGTGATTGTGAGGATTACATCAATGGGTTTCAGGAAAAGGCTGCCCTTCTGTATCTATCAACAGAGCGTGAGACAGAGGGTGGGTTGAGTGTGACTGGAGTTTCTTCAATCAATTACCGAGAGGTGAAGATTGAGGGACGTTACGACACTTGGAGTCAGGTATGTTCCCGTTTCCCTATGCACCCACGGGATGGGTCTTTACCGTCAACACAAAACACATCACCCTGTTCTGTACACGGCACTGTAAGGCTCCCTTGCCTTCCTCCTTGCACCTATGCCAGCCGGGTTGGACGCACTAATGCACCATCAACTGTGCACCCTGGCATACTCTTTTTACACCATTCCCCCCTTGTCGATTCCTCAACCGGGTATGAGATACGGGTTTCAATCCTTTTTCCTCAAGTGATATCAGTCATGGGGCGAGTGACTGATCTTTCATTCCAATTGAGTGACTGTGAGTTGAGTGTAGTATCCCTCATCATCGACGAATTTCCTACGATTCCTTCCATCAGCTACCTCCCTGGGTACGGCCGCGTGGTCCCTGCCATGTCGAACGTGTGCCAAGAAGATGCCTTGGTCCCTCCTGCAGTCGACAACAACACTAGACGTGCCATCGACACTCAACCTTGATTTTTGACGAAACGGGCCAAGTTTTTCTAACCCTACAAACTTATGTTTCTTAGTGATGGTCACGTTTTAAGTGTGGGGAAGTTAGTGGATGGTCTGTGGCGTGGTCCTAGGTCCCTAATGCTCGGTTAACCCTATCTGTTCAGGTCTTAAGTGTGGGGACGCGTCCCTGCGCGTCTACCGTGCATATCCTTTGCATATGCCTCAACCTGTTCATGCATGAATACCATGATTTGCTTTTACCCTGATGGGGTCCCTTCCCACCCGCCCGGTTATGTTCCACCCACCCTTGGGGCTGTTTCCTTGCAGTTTTCATTCATTCCCTGATTTTGAGGTCCTTCCATGTGAATGCACCCTACGTTCACCAACGTCCCCATCCAACCTTATAGCCTTGTTCCTCCCATTGAACTGCTCATTTTTCCTTTTTACCTACCCCTGTTCCGGTGCACGGTTTCGAGTTATTAATTTTTGAAACATTTTACGCAATTTAGACGGTTTTCCATGTGAACGCGCTTTTCTTGCTTCGGAACCATGATCTGACGTCATAGCCCTGACCCACGCTTCTTCCCTGACATTTTTTCTTCTTATTCCGTATCATTTCGATACATGGTTTGTCCGTTATTAATTTTCCGGTTTTTTAAGACTTTTTCGTGTGTATTTTTGATATTTTTCCATGTGAACCTACCCTATTTGCATCGGAATTCCAATTTGATTTGACAACCGTGTCCCCTGTGCCTTCCCCTACCTTTTTCCTTTTTTCTCCACCCTTTTTCGACGTTTGGATTTTTACTTATTAATTTTTAAATGAGTTTTCGGGAGTATTTTTGGAGTTTTTCACATGTGAACCCCTCCTATTTCCGCCGGAACTGCGGTTTAACATGATAACCCTGTGCCATTCCTTCCTGCGGACATTTTTCCTTCTTATTGCATGTCATTCCGGTGAATGGTTTGTCCGATATTAATTTCCGATCCCATTTTCGGGTTTGTTTTTTGGGTTTTTCCCCTGTGAACGCGTCTTACCTTAGTCGGAATTATGTTTTGACATGATAGGATTGTCGGGCACAACTTTCTGCACAGTTTTCCTTTTTTCTGCACTTCATTCCGATGCATGGATCTTTCGATATTAATTTTTAAATTGCGTTTTTGGTTCGTTTTTTGTGTTTTTTGCACGTGACTGCCCTTTACCCCTCCTGGAACCCCTGTCCCGTATTTTTCTTGTTTCCCCCCTGTCGTCCTGCCCACTTTTCGTTTTTACGGTATTTCGGTTTGACGTCCGGATTGGGAGTTATTCATTTTTCTTTATTTTTCCGTTTTTTCTCGCGTCCGTTTTACGCGTGAACGCGCCCGTTTTCGATTTAACGGGTCTCCACGCGCCCCAGTCGTGTCCGCGTACCCCGTACCATCATCCCCGCGTCGTTTCAATCCCGTCACGGCAAATTTTTTTACCCCGCCCCGCGCACGTGCGCGGGACGGGGATCCGCCCCCTCTTGACCCCGCCCATCCTCCCTTACCCCTGCCCGCCCACCTTTTATTTAAAAAAAAACAATTAAAAAAAAAAAAAACCCAACCAACGGACACCCTTCCCCCCCCGACTCTCAACCACCTCTCCTCTCTTCTCTTTCTTCTTCTTTCTCTCTCTCTCTCTCTCTCTCTCTCTCTGCGTAATTTCTCCTCTCTCTCTCTTCCATTCCTTCTCCCTCCATCTCCACCTTCACTCCTTCTCTCTCCTTCCACCCCCACTCCATTTCTCTCCTTCTCTCTCCTCCCTCACGACGCCCTTCTCTCTCTGCGCCCCCTCCATCTCCACCTTCACTCCTCTCTCCTTCCACCCCCACTCCATTTCTCTCCTTCTCTCTCCTCCCTCACGACGCCCTTCTCTCTCTGCGCCCCCTCCATCTCCACCTTCACTCCTTCTCTCTCCTTCCACCCCCACTCCATTTCTCTCCTTCTCTCTCCTCCCTCACGACGCCCTTCTCTCTCTGCGCCCCCTCCATCTCCACCTTCACTCCTCCTGCCGACTCCCTCCTCCATTCCTTCTCCCTCTCCACCCATTCCTTCTCCCTTCTCCCTCTTCTCACTTCTTCTCCCTCTCCCTCTTCTCACTCCCTCCCTTCCTTCTCCTCTCTGCCCTTCTCTCCTTCTCTCCCACCTACCCTCCTCCTCCTCTATTTTTCCCTTCCCTCCTCCCCTTGGTCGCAGTTGCCTCCCTCCTCCCCTTGGTTGCAGTTGCCCCCGTCCGCCTGGTCGTTGCCTCTCCGCCCGCGCCACCTCGCGCCTCCTCGCCAGCCTCTGCCCGGATTGCCTGGCCGTCGCGCCGCTGTCGCCGCCTTCAAACCGCGTCCGCCGCCTTCGGATTGCCTAGCCGCCGCGCCGCCGTCGCCGTCCAGTCCGCCGCCCGCCGCCTCCTCGCCGACTCCACCTCTCCTGCCGCCTCCCTCCAACCTCCACCTCCTTCACCCCCACCTCCTCCTCAGGTTAGCAACTAACCTAGTTAGCCCTTAATTAACTAACCCACTTAACTAACTAACCTAGTTAACACTTCACTTAACTAACCTAGTTAAACATTAACTAACTAACTTAGTTAGACTTTACCTAACTGACTTAGGTAGACCTAACTTAACTGACTTAGGTAGACCTAACTTAACTGACTTAGGTAGACCTAACTTAACTAACCTAGGTTGACTTACCAGACTAACCTAGGTAGACTTACCTGATTAACTTGATTAGCTTGACTAACCTGACTTATGTCTAATGTGACTAATATGACTAATGTGATTAATGTGACTTACTTAATCACTCCATTAATTTTTCCCTAAAAAAATTTAAAAAAATTTCTAAAAATTCCTTCTGTCTGTTGTCCATTTTTGGACCTTTGTCTGCTAGGAATTGCCTTTCCTATAATTTTAGATAAATCCATCTTTCCTAAAATTGCCCATAAATTGCCAAAACATATGGAAAAATCATTTAAAAAAATTGTAAAAAATTGTAAAAATTTCTCAAAACCTTCAAAAAAAATTTCCCTCACCTCCCTTGCTCATTTTCCATTTATTTAAACATAAAAAAAAAATCACAACTAAAATAAAATAAAATAAATAAAAATAAAAAAACCCCAACCTAAATCAAATTAACACATCTACTAAGGTGTTGTTTGTTGTTTCATCAGTGCTTTTTGCTTTTCCTTTACTGGGACTCTTCCGTGCGCATTCCTGCATTTCATACACACCCTTCCAGGTATTTATTTTCTGTTATTTATTTATTTATTTTCCCCCTTAATCACAATTACTTGTTAAAATAAACCCTTTAATTCACCCACCGTTTCCACGCGTATTCGCGCTCAACACACATTTTTTTTAAAATTAAAATAAACCAACCGTTCACTTAGCACGCGCTACGTGCGCTAAAGAGGCACTCTAAAATTTTAATTAAAAAAGAACCAGCTGTCACATGAGCACGCGCTGGCAAAAAAGCGCTCCACATCACTTTAATTATAATCAATGAATTGCATTTAGAGACCCAGTCGGGAATCGAAGTCCGAGAATCGCATAAAAGCACCGGTTTAACCTAATAATTGGTAAATAAATTTATAATAAGGAACCGCCGTTTTCTTATTAAGGTTTATCACCTAATAAAAATTCACCCATTTTTAATAATTGATTAAAATCAACTCTTCATTAAATTAATTCCCCCTTCACTGCACTTAATCCCTTTTTTTTTAATGAACCGTTTCGTGGGATGGGTATACGCAGTCATTAGTGTTATTTTCCATGGTCCAGTCTTGGTTTATCACAGATGTCGTCTTGATATATGTCGGATATGGTATGGTTTTGGTTTCCTGTCTTAGTTAGGGTTACGGGTACGGTATGCAGTTTTTTCTTTTATTGCCTGATACGGGGTTCAGGGTGTTTGTTTGATGCATCGCATGAAGCTTTCGGTCACATTTGTCTCGAGGTCATGTCAAATTTTTTCTAGGATGTGGTTTGCCTGGGGTTAGTAGGTCGGGTCACGTTTTATTTGGTAATCCTCTTATCCTTGGTTTTTGTCTATTGGTTTGCAGGCATTCTCTTTGATTGTCTGTGTTTGTGGTGTGTGTGTAACCATCTGAATGGCGACTTCTCATGCTCCTCCCCCTATCCAGTACGTCCCACTAGTTAGTAGGGATTACTCGTCCCTACTTACTTTTGAGCCCCTCATGAAGGCAGGACTTGCTGCTTTTGTGGCCACTCCTTTTCCATTACTTCCAGAGGATCCGTCCGTATGTGATGAGTTCCTGGCCTCTTACAGCAAGAAGACAGGAGCAGTCCAAGGCATGTCTATGACATTGACATCTCGAGGCTTAGGGAAGGCTCTGTCTTTACCCTTCAAAGGAGAACCTTTTGTGACCACTCGTCAGCTCTTCTCTAATGAAGAGATTCTCAAACTGTTGCAGAAGCAGACAAGGGAAGTCCTTGATGTCAAGAAAGTGATAAACTCTTCAGGAGTTTCGTTTTCTATGATCACTGATCCCGTCTGGAAGACGATGTGTCAGTTCCTTCAGGACAGGTTCATGCCTGCCAAAACGCCATCCCACTATTTGTCCAAAGAGCTTTTCACAGCTTCCAGGATGGTGCTGAAAGGAGTTGCCATTGATTGGAGCACATACCTCCTTACTAAGATGGATCAGCATTTCGTTAAAGTCACGAGGGGTAATGTTACCAATGTTACCTATGGATCATATTTGTCTGCCTTCTTGACCTATTTAGGTTTACAGAAGACTGTGCCTCCACCTCCTCCATCAGATCCAGTACCTCCTCCTCCACCTTCAGAAGAGTCAGCACCTATTGACATTGAGGATGATGATTCTCCGCCTCCCCTGGTCATACAGCGCAAACGCTTGAAGAGGGTAGCGGACAAAGCCCCTGCTGTACTTCCCTCAGTGCCTATCCCTGCTACTTCTGGCAGTGAACTCCCTGGGTTTCTCACTTGTAATAACCTGTTCAGAGCCCATAGAGAAGGATCCTTGGAGATCTCAGTTCCTTCCCTGAACAGTCTCGTTTCAGGAGATGCCATTCCTTTCCTCTGCAAGGATATTCAAAGTTCCATTGAGTTATCAGTGACAGCCTGTGTTCAACAGTTGTACGCATCTTTCTATAAGGAGCTCATGCAGTCCAACGACCAGTTGCATAAGGCAACATCTGAGTTAGCTTCTACTAAGGATACCCTAGCAGATCTATTTAAGCAAATGGAACAGCAAACCCAACTGGTTGCCACTCAAAGTGATGAGATTGCTTCATTGAAGACCCAGTTATTCGCGGCTCAGTCACAGGTTACTAGCCTTTCAGCAGAGAAGGAGAGGATGTCCAGCGAAGCGAAAGAATTCCAAGTTCTTTTAGATGACAAGCTTTCAGCTTTACAGATGGCTAATGACACAGTGGCCAACCAAGCCTCCCAAATCCAGCAGTTGCAAGATCAGCTTGCAAAGTCCCGCTCTGTTCCTCCAAGCCCTCCTGTTCCATTAATTCCTTCTCTTTCACAGCAGGACTTGGCTGCACTACAGAGACAGGCTACTTTGTGCCCTCTATTCCAAGACAAAGTGGAAAGATTGCAGTCCAGAATGGACTTGTTATGGTCTACTTTTGAGCAATTTCAGGACTTTGTTTTACCAGACCATTCTTTCTTTGTCCACTACCACTTGCAGAAGCTGGTCTTTTACATGAAGCTTTCCACGATGGATTTACCTTTTCCAGAGGATGGCTGGAGTGGGGCTTGGTCTGCTGAGTTGTTGACAGAGGTAGTCAGAATGCTCTTTGAAGATTCTGTCACGCCAGACACCATGCTGATGTCATACATGTATCTCCGAGGAGATTTGTTAATTCCAGATGAGGTAGATATGGCATGGTATGTGGGGGATGTGGTCTTACAGGCTGTTCTATATGTCAATCATTTGGAGTTGCGCATAGCTGATATGTTTCAGAGTTATTCCTCCAAAGTAGCTGATTGTCAGGATAATTCGTGGCATCCTATGATTGATTCGGTGGTCCTCAATCAACGACAAAACACAGCTCCTACCTTTAAACAGAGTACTAACCAACTGAGGATGGATCTCTTAACCTATCTTTCCAAACATAATCCGTTTGATGCTACTTTCTTTGATGCCTATCAGAGACGATCTCTCTTAGGACCTTCTGTTCCTACCCTCCTTTATTACCAACAAATGGCTCACCGCTATGCTATATATTTTTCCCTTTGTCAAACTAATTCCACAGTAATTTTACCACTTCTTTTTCAACCTTCCAATTTCCCTCCAATTCCTATTTTCACTTACTGTTCCTTTATTGAGGATAGGGTATTTTCCCCTTCTCCACCTTGTCCTTCACCCCTCATAAATGTACCCTCCACATTTCCTATTTATCAGTTAACACCGTTCCTTAGTGATTCCTTACAAATTTCTGCCACTCCTTCTTTAACCTTTTCTTCCTTTTATGATTTTTCCTATCCTTCCCTACATCCACTTTCCCTTATTCCATTACCCTCTCCTAACACTTCCATATCTCAACCACCTCAGTTGGTTAGTGACTGTGCCGGTTTTGATAATCAGATTTCCAGAAGAAGGGGATGGAGTTCGGATGATTGCCTTACAGGACCGCAGATTAATTGGCCAGTAATTCCAGGGGAATGGACAGTTTCAAGTCAAGCTTATCAAAACTATGTTCATTTTGCCCAACAATATTCACAGTCTGCAGATCCCTCAGTGAGATTAACTGCTCACTTTGCTTGGTACCTGGCGTATATGCATAGGCACTCTCATACTGATTCAAAGCCTATTCCAAAGTTGTGCATGAATGTCAATGTTAGCATTGATTCCCAGCAGTTGGAGATATTGTATTTTCATGCCCTCTGTTTGCCTAGCAGATACTTGGTCCTGTTGGAAAGGATGTGTTGTCTTCAATTTTTCCAAAATCCTCCTAAAAACTTTGTAGATGAATCCTTATCTATGGATCGATTTCGACAACATCAATCTTTTAAGAGGGATCATCTTCATTGATACCTTTCCAATGTATGGTGCAAGCTATTTAATGCCAAACTCTTCTTTTTGAAGAAGTCATTCAGATGGTTGTGTTGTGTATTTGTGTATTTGTGTTGTGAGTTCATTTATGTCAAACGAACGTGGTGGTTTCCTATTGGATCTTGTGTACGAGCTATGTTTTGGAGATTTGTAGAGATGGGGTCGTGGATGGAGTATTGAAAATGAAGAAAAAGAAGAAGAAGCAAACTCTTATATCCTTTACAAATTTGTGATGATTTTTAGTTTAATAAGAGGTGTTAATTTCAAAAGAGTTTTCCTTTCTTTGTATTTTTATATCAGAAACAGGTTATAAGATGGGGTTGTGGTGGATGGATTCTTTGTAAGAAGCTAATGAAGATCAAAGTGAAGCTTGTCAATGAACTTGTATTACCTTTTTCCTGGGTCGCGAGGACGCTTCCTTATTAAGTGTGGGGATATGTTGAGTGTTGAAATGACTTGTTTTTTTGGCTTATTTTTGTTGTTTTTGAGAGCTGAATGGTTGATTTTATGGGATGATTGATTGATTAGGAAGTGGTTTGAGAGTGTTTTAGATGATATTGATTGTGTTTTGGAAGATCATGATGTTTGTTGATGGTTCTGTGATGTTCTGATAGGTTCTGAATGGTTCTGTATACCTTCTGTTTTGTTCTGTTTTGGTCTGTTTTGTTCTGATTGTCTTCTGTAAGGAGGGAAGGAGTATTGATTGATGAAGAATGAGATATTGTGAAAGCTTAGTGAATGGTTTGTGAGAGTTTGGAATGATTTGAGAATGAGTTATGAGGTTTTGATGACCTTCTGTAACCTTCTGTAGGTCTTATGTAGAGCTTCTACTTCTGTTCTGTTTCTGTTCTGTTCTGTACTGTCTCTGTTCTGGTACTGTTCTGTAGACTGTTCTGTGGAATGTATGTATGACTTTGGGAAAGTTTTCTAGCCTTGGAAAGAGGTGAATACAAGTGCAAAAGAGCTGAAAGAAGTGGAAGAAGTAGCTGCTGAAGACTCAAGAGAAGACTAGAGTGAAGTGACAGTAGTGAGCTGTGAAGAGACACTGTAGTGGCTCTGGTGACCCTTCATATCAGACATACCTCTTGGGAGGGGTATCCACGACCTAAGAGTGATTATTGAGAGTAATTTTTGAGAGATTGTAGTGAGGATATGATGTATTATTGATGGAGTGTGTGAGAGAAAGTCAGAGATAGCCAATTCTATTGAAACAGAGTGATTGTATATGAGAGATTGAGAGAGAAGACTATGAAGATATTGAAGATGAATACTATGTGATGTATTTCCATTCAAAGATGGTGTACTTCTTTGCTTTCTTTGTTCTATTGATGGATTTTGTGAGGATGTTGAAGAATATGGTCGATTCTATTAAAAATCGTGGGAGATTTACATGATGCTGCATGAAGATTTGTTGTGCCTGGTGTTATTTTCTTCATTATGATCATATGAAACATGATAAACAAGCTTGTTGATGTTACAAGATAGATTTTCTTGCAAGAGAATTCCCTTTTCCTTGGTGTTCCTCTCGGGGCTCCAATGAGATCTCATATGCCATTAGCTTGCATACTTATGCTATCAAGTGCATCTTTATGATGATCCATTCCCTTTCATTTTTATGCTATCAAGTTTAGCTTTATGATGATCCAACTTTCCCAAAACTGAAAGAAGTGAGTCGCAAAGTTATGCATCAAGCATAGGCTTGCATTAATCCAAAAACTCAAAATACATATTTGTAATTTTAAGAAAAATCATGCACTCATGGGAGAACACCCTAGAACTCTCTTCTATAAACTGCATTAGTGACTCTAGCTTCTAAAGACATCCAAATCTATCCTACTAGAAGGCACAAAACCAATCCTTTCCATCCTGTCTATGTCTTATCCATTGCCACATTCGATCCCTAGTCCAATTAACAGATTACAAACAAAAACCCCATAGTATCAAGCCAAACCTTAATTCATTATGTACAATTCCTACCCCAAAACATAGGTCTCATTTACAAGGTTCTATCCTAGTCTGGAAGATCACAAGAGATCGTGAACTAGAAATCATTGCTCCAAATGGTTGTTTACCCATCTACATATGATCAGTGGTCATTCTAGCATGTCACGAGTGCAAAGTAAGCCAAAGATGTCTCTGCATGAATTATGACTGGTTCCATTACATGCTTATGCTGCCTAGGATGTTGAAGACACCCCCTATCCCTTGGATTCTATGCAAAATTGGTATATTATTTCTTCTTATCCATGGATTCACCAATCAAATAACAAAATATGGGTCCATACAAAACATGTAATGGATTAATACCCATGTATCCACGATACTTGAACCTAGTTGTCTCTCAAGGTGGGTTTGATACCTTGACTAATGGCTATCAATGAATATCACAATGAAATAATCTAGTCCCTACCACAAAGTCTAGTACTATGGGTACAATCTAACTAATATCCTTATGATCATGATTGAACTACACATCATCATCCTTACACTCTACCTCTAGAGAGTGATCAACCAAGAACCTCTCAAGCTATTCTAAGATAGGGTTGGAACTCATAAAAATATAATTTCCTTGTGGCTAAAACTTCCTAAAAAGTTTTTGAAGTTCTAAACAAGTGTATGATCTATAATTCTAATGTTGATGCTAGGAGGCATATTCCACGGTGGATTCTGTGAGACCACAATGGATTCCATGAGGTTTTGCGGTGGATTCCGTAAAACTATATTTATTTGCCAGGGCTCGTACACAAGGTTGATTCCTTGTGCGAGAAGTTGACAGGGATACCCGTCCTTTTTCGGCATCATGTTAATTTAATGTGCATGTGGGTGACTCCACAGCGGGTGATTCCACAAAATACATATTTAAATTAATGGACGTTTATGAGTTTAGCGTGCACTTGTATTAGATTAAGGTTAGGACAGAGTTCCAACCTATTTATTTATTTTGTAGCTGAAGATTGCTAGGTATTCACTTTTGTTGATTTATTTTTATTATTTTCTAACAATTGTGAATGCTTTAGTTGATGTGTAGAGCAGGCCCTGGTGACATTGGGAAGCACTGGGCGAGAGCGTGTATTCAAATTATCTAGAAGAAATTATCATTTTTGATGGGCACGCGTCTTATTATTCAAGGCGTGGTGTATCTAGGTGTGCTTATTTATTGAAGCGCTTGATAAATATTTATTATTTTGTATGCGCATGGGTGCATGGTTTAAATATTTCATTATTGGACATTGTATTTGGACACGGTTCGACTTTTGGGCTGCCCAACCACTTTATTCTTTATTTGGACAAAAGAAAACACAAAAGCTAAAACATGCTTATTGTAAAATTTGGGCTATTTTTTAGCTTTGAGATGAATTAATTTATAAATACATGCATTGTGAAGCATTGACACAAGGCATGGGGGGAGATTGTACCCAATTGGTCATTTTGCCTCATGTCATGCAAGTCTATCTTCTTGTTGTTTTAAAAGCTTAAAGTAGAGTTCTTTGTTCTTGGGGACCTTCCGGCGCTCGCTATGTATGCATCCAGCATCCGATTTGTGCACAAGTGGTATCAGAGCGAAGATGAGATCAAGGGCTTTCAATTGCTTACGATCTTGCGCAAAGACGAAGCTTTAATGTGCAGGTAGGTGACTCCACAGTGAGTGATTTCGCAAAATACATAAATTAATGGATGTTTATGAGTTTAGAGTGCACTCGTATTAAATGAAGGTTAGGATAGAGTTCCAACCTATTTATTTATCTTGTAGGTGAAGACTGCTAGGTATTCACTTTTGTCGGTTTAATTTTATTATTTTTTAACAATTATGAATGCTTTAATTGATGTGTAGAGTTGGCGGCAGTGACATTGGGAAGCACTGGGTGATAGCATGTATTCAAATTATCTAGAATAAATTATCATTTTTTATGGACACACGTCTTATTATTAAAGGTGTGGTACTAATATTTATTTAGGTATCCTTATTTATTAAAGCACTTGTAAATATTTATTATGTTATATGTGCATGGATGCATGGTTTAAATATTTCATTATTGGACATTGTATTTGGATACAATTAGACTTTTCGGTGGTCCAACCGCTTTGTTCTTTATTTGGACAAAAGCAAACACAAAAGCTAAAGCATGCTTATGGTAAAATTTGGGCTATTTTTGAGCTTTGAGATGAATAAATTTATAAATACATGCCTTGTGAAGTGCTCATACAAGGCATGGGGCGAGATTTTACCCAATTGGTCTTTTTGCCTCATGTCGTGCAAGTCTATCTTCTTGTTTTTTTACGAGCTTCCGACGCTCGCTACATACGCATCCAACATCGGATTTATGCACCAATGGTATCAGAGCAAAGATGAGATCAAGGGCTTCCAATCGCTTACCATCTTGCGTGAAGCTGGAGCTCTTGGAACGAACGGGCTCTACAGTCAATCTCACGATGAACCGTCAATATCGGTGTGTTTCTGGTGGTGAAGAACCCCCTGCTATGCTGTTGGATCGTGAAGGACCACTTCCAAATGGCAGAGGACCACTTCCAAAGCTCCTTCATCAATATGTTTTTTTTCCTCAAAGTTGTAGAGAAGAGAGATAAGTTATTTGAAGCTTAAAGCTTAATAAGTTATTTGAAGCTTAAAGCTTAATAAGTTATTTGAAGCTTAAAGCTTAATAAGCTTTTTAAAAAAAGCTTAATCCCATAATTCAAGCGACCGTGGTGGCAACATGTACTAGACGGCATCGAATGCGGCGTCAATGTCCTCTCATCCTAGCCATTTGTTGACGATTTGCATAAGATTTTAATTCAAAAGCTTAATACTAAGATTAATTAAAGCTTAGAAGTTTCATTAATAACCTCTTACATAGTAGCAATTACCATTGATATATTCTCAAATTGGGTTTCAACCTTCAGCGAGCCCCTATTCGTATCTGCACTCTGACAGAGATAGTTTCGACCAAGCAAACTGATACACACAGTATATTTTCCGCTTGGAAGAAGGATTTCATCAACTTTTGTACTCGCAAAAAGAAGGAAGATTGCAAAAAGCCGATAAAAAAACAAAAAAAGAAGCAAGACTTGTAAACCCAACTTTGAGCTACGCTCATCCCGCTAACAAGATTTCGAGTGTGTAAGGTTGTTTGAAATTTTGTAGGATGTCTGATCAAAATATGGAAGATTTTATGGCCAAAGGTGATTTATGAAACCAACAGTGGAGCAAAAACTAGACCTAATTATGATGCAGCTCCAAGAGGAACGAATAGCACGTTAAACTTTACAAGCTCAACTGGCCACTCTTCAACGAGAACAAGATGGACCGCAACCCGAAGATGTTATACAACGTACGATCGATGTGACACTCAAAGCACAATCTATCAGGATAGAAGCTAAGCTAAGTAAAATAAATTTCAAATTCTGTACTTTTAATGGGCTACGTCATGAGAAGACTATTCTCGCTTTTATCTGTCAGTTTGATGATTATTTCCATGAAGAACAGTATGCTAAAAAAAACAAACTCAAGTGTATCACTAACCATTTAGTGGATAGAGCATCGCTATGGTGAACAGTTGTTTGCAAAAGTATTGATTGTCCTACTACTCGGGAGGCTTTCAAAAGAAATTTTTGCAAAATTTTCTTTCACCTCAATTCCATGAAAAAGCAATCAAATAGTGGGATATTCTACAACAAAGAGATCGTGATCCTATTTCACAATATACTAAGAGTTTCTAGAACACCTTATTGCAACTTCGAATGCTCGAAGATGTACCTGAGGCGATCCATAAGAGCAAGTTTATGTCTGGTTTGCTTAGTCACTTCTATGCAGAGGTGAACATGTTCAAACCAACGACTCTTGAGGATGCAATTTCTTTGGCCCATGATGCTGAAGACAAAATTCGAGGACGAGAGAAGTGACCACAAAAATTTCCAATAAATGGAAACTTCAGTATAAAGCAATTCAATTCTAACTTTCAAAGATTCAATCAAAATCGCTTTGTTCCATCTTCTCTCCGTAAATCTTGGAGACGACCCCTACTTTGCCATCAAACACAAACCCAAATCCTAAGCCATCTTTCCAACAAAATCCCAAAATCCCTAAACTCCCAGCTATTACCAATAATGTTTCCAAGGACAAACCCATAGTCTACTACAAGTGCCACCAACCTGGACATCTAGCGATGAATTGCCAATCCAATTACTTGGGAGCGGCTGAAGATTAAGACCATGAACAAATGCCAAATTTCACAGAAGACGATGACGATATCGGTACTACTTCAGATACTTTACTAGGTATGCCAAATCCTCATTCTTTATTAACGATGAAATGTCTTGTGCATGGTAAAGAAAATATTGTTTTACATGATGATGGGAGTACACACAATTTTATTTCTGCAAAATTGGTCAACGAATTGAATTTACATACTGTTTCAACTCATTATCGCATCAACGCTGCATTCTTAGGTACTAGATACAATGGCACACAAGAAGTATGATTTAGAAATTAAAATAGGCGATTATGTTGAGCGTAGAAATTTCTTGGTTGTGCCTTTGCAATCTAGTGACATTATTTTAGGAATGCCTTGGCGTCATAAATATATTCCCGATATAGATTATTCCATACATTCAATGAAAATTCATTCTAATGGGAAACAAATCACATTATATGGTACGCATATCTTAGATAAATTTCCATTGCTTAGTTACACACAGACTAAATTTCCATTGCTTAGTCACACACATTATATGGTATGCATACCTTAGATAAATTTCCATTGCTTAGTCACACACAGACTAAACGTGCATTAAGAAAAGGTAGCAAATCATACTTAATATGGGTGAATGAAATTGAAGCTAAGGAAAGTCAGATGCATCCTAGCCCTTTTTAAAAATTATTTTGCTATTGACTTACCACCTAGCTTACCACCTACACGTCCGTAAGATAAAAAAATAGACTTAATTCCAGGTTCACAACCA
This sequence comes from Lygodium microphyllum, assembly GCF_053477565.2. Lineage (NCBI taxonomy): Eukaryota > Viridiplantae > Streptophyta > Polypodiopsida > Schizaeales > Lygodiaceae > Lygodium > Lygodium microphyllum. Next base: position 27,744,029 of record NC_141137.1, read on the forward strand.
CCATGTAAAGCACCTTATCGATATAATCAAATTGAATAGAAAGAAATTCAAACCCAAGTTGAAGAATTGTTAACCTGACTCATTAGGCTCAGCAGTTCTCCTTTTGGTGCACCTGTCCCATTAGTTAAAAAGAAAAATAACACATATAGGATGTGCATTGATTATCGTGCCCTAAACAAGATCACTGTCAAGAATACATATCCGATTCCTAGGGTAAATGACCTCATGGATAAACTATAAGGGGCCACAATATTTAGCAAGATAGATCTTAAATTTGGATATCATCAAGTATGATTGGACACACTTGATATTTTCAAAACTTCATTTAGAACTCAATTTGGTCATTATGAATTCCTTGTTATGCCTTTTGGTTTAACTAATGCACCATCCACATTCAGTTATATGATGAATCGCATATTTTTGAAGCATCAGCATTGTATCATTTTTTTCTTTGATGATATATTCCTATTCAGTAAGAATGAGCACGAGCATTATGAACATTTATATTTGGTTTTCAAATTATTGAAAGACAATCAGTTATATGCTAATCCTGAAAAGAGTGGATTTTTCCAAACCCAAATTGAATACTTAGGACATATTATTTCATCTAACAGTATTAAAGTTTATCCTAAAAATATAGAAGCAATTTTGAATTGGTCGATACCTAAAAATGTGCATGAACTACGTTCTTTCTTAGCTTTTACAGAAAATTTGTGAGAAATTTTTCATTGCTTACATTGCCTTTGAAAAATTTATTAAAGAAAGGTATTGTGTATCATTGGTTTGAAAACCAGCAAAAGTCTTTTGATTTATTGAAACATGCCTTAACACATGCCTTGTATTGCAACTATCTGACTTTACTAGACCATTCTTTCTAGTAGTCACTAATGCTAGTGGATCTAGAATAGGAGTTGTCCTTATGCAAGATTCACATCCCATAGCCTACTCTAGCTAAAAAATTAAACCATTTGAACTCAAGTATTCTACCTCTGATAAGGAATTGCTAGTTGTAGTACAAGCTTTACGTCAATGGAAACATTATTTAATGGGATCTGAATTTATGATCAAAACTGACCACCAACAAAGTATCAAACATCTCCTTAGTCAACCACAAATCTCTGACCGTCATATTAAATGGGCTGCTTTTATTCAAAGTTTTCATCCACTTATCCAATACCAACCTGGAAAAGAGAATGTTGTTGCCGATGCCTTAAGTAGAAGACCAAGTATCCATAATATCTCTGTTATATATTTTGATTCCCTTATCCCTATGAAAGATACCTATGACGAAGATCCCAATTTTCAAGCTGATTGGAATAAATTAGTTGCAAATAATTAGATTCCAATAGATTCATTGTCTTATACTGATGGATTTATATTTTATGAGAAAAGGTTGTGTGTAACTATTTCGTTTAGATCATTTGTGTTGCACGAAATTCATTGTCCCCCATATCAAGGCCGTAGAGGTATTATTTCTACTTTGCGTACATTGGTTGAAGATTTTTATTGGCCATAGATGGAATCTGATGTTTCTAACTTTGTATCTGAGTGTTTAATTTGTCAAAGAGTTAAGCGACACCATGGTAAGCGATATGGTTTATAAATGCCTTTTTCAATTCCTGAACGACAATGGGAACATATTTCAATGGATTTTATAACTGGTTTACCTAACACCCAAGCTAATCATGATATGATTTGGACTATTTTAGATCAATTTAGCAAACAAGCATGTTTCATTCCATACAAGAAAACATTAACTGCATCTCAAGCTGCACAATTGTTTTTTAAGACTGTTTTCACTTACCATGGTTTACCAAAAGTTATTATTTCGAACCGTGATTCTAGATTTTGCAATAATTTTTGGACTACTTTTTTGCTAATTTAGGTACAAAGATTGATTTCTCATCTGCATTTCATTCTAAAACAAATGGGCAAAAAGAAGCTACTAACATTACAATTTTAGATCTTTTGCATGCATACACAACTTCAAAACCACAAATATGGGATACACACTTGTATTTACTTTAGTTTGCATACAATAATACACCACATACAACTACATAGAAAGCACCTTTTGAAAATCATTTATGGATATAGATTGCCTGCATGTGTTATATCATTCTTAGACAAAGTTAAGGCTATTGATGATATTGCCAATATGCATGCTACTATTTTTACTGAAGTCAAGACATGATTGCGAAAGCCTAGCAATCATACACAAAACAAGTTAACAAGAAAAGAAAAGTTATGATTTTCAAAATTGATGATTATGTTTGGTTACACATTGAAAAGAGAAGATTACAAAGTGTTGAGGAACACCCTGTTGTTAAGTTAGTCCCTAGATTTTATGGACCTTTCAAAATCATTCACAAAATCAATGACAATGCATTTAAATTAGAACTACCTCAACACTGGAAAATCCACAATACTTTTCATATCAGTTTGTTATTACCTGTTCACCCTATCTATGAAAACCATCCTTTGTTAGAAGAAGAAACTAAAATCCTTCTAGACACTGACTTTATGACCACTAGAACTGGCCGTAGATATTCTAGATTTTTGGTTTAGTTTAAAAATCATCTTGTTGAAGAGACTCAATGGATGCAAACCTGTGACCTAAGTGCTTACCCTTCATTACTCGCTCAACATTGAGCTAATAGCAATTGAGGTCGATTGCTATCCCACCCTGGGGGTGTGATGCCAGGAGGCATATTTCACAGTGGATTCCATGAGAGCATGGTGGATTCCGTGAGGTTTTGTGGTGGATTCCATAAAACTATATTTATTTACCGGGGCTCGTACACAAGGTGGATTCCTTGTGCAAGAAGTTGATAGGGATGCCTATCCTTTTTGGTCATCATGTTAATTTAATGTGCACGTGGGTGACTCCACAATAGGTGATTCCACGAAATACATATTTAAATTAATGGATGTTTATAAGTTTAGAGTGCACTCGTATTAAAATAAGGCTAGGACAGAGTTCTAACCTATTTATTTATTTTGTAGTTGAAGATTGTTAGGTATTCACTTTTGTTGATTTCACTTTATTATTTTCTAACAATTGTGAATGCTTCCATGATGTGTAGAGCAGATGGCAGTGGCCTTGGGAAGCACTGGGCGATAGCATGTATTCAAATTATCTAGAAGAAATTATTTTTTAAATGGGCGCGCATCTTATTATTAAAGGCACTATGATAATATTTATTTAGACGCACTTATTTATTGAAGTGCTTGATAAATATTTATTATTTTGTATACGCATATATACGCATGGGCGCCCAGTTTAAATATTTCATTATTGGACATTGTATTTGGGCATAGCCTGACTTTTGGGTTGCCCAACCGCTTTATTCTTTATTTGGAAAAAAGCAAACACAAAAGCTAAAGCATGCTTATGGTAAAATTTGGGCTCTTCTTGAGCTTTGAGATGAATAAATTTATAAGTACACTACAACAGAAACGAGGCATAGACGTGCACGTTAGACGCGCAAAGTCAGGCGCGTCTATCAGAGCGTCTATAAATGCATGTAAACCTGCGTGTAAATAGACGCAAATTTTGCATCTATATATCCGTGCAAATAGATGCTAATATAGACACGCTAGCAGACACACAATTATTTAACCACCTAAAATTAGCAATTCACATAATTGAAAAACCAAAGTTAATAATTATTTAACCACCTGAAATTGATTCTTGAGCATGCACATGTGCGCATGATAAAAACCATAGAATTAAGAATACACATTGAATCATTGAATTAAAAAAATAGAGTTAATAATTACTTTTTCATTGCTCTCTAATAAATGGCAGTGCCTCTAGTTGACAAGCCTGATATAAGTAATTAGCGGCAAGCGACAGAAACCTTACAATTAGTAGCAAGCATTGCAATATGTATCTCGTAATTTCTCTATGTGCTTGAAGATGATAAAAGATACTTCCTTTTTATTATGAAAAATTCAATGCTTGCTTTAAAATTGACTATTGATTCTTGAGTATGCACGTGTGCGCATGAAAAAATGCATAGAATTAGGAATACACATATATTGAATCAATAAGCAAATTAAGTATGTTACAGTGAATGATCCATCTCAGCTTCAATGAGATCAACCCTTGCTAAACTATCTACTTCTAGGTCTATGTTACCAAGAGGTAACGAAACAAATAAGTCTATCCCACTATCAGATGTGTTGCTATATTGCTCAATAACTTCATCAATATCATCGACAATCACATTATTGTCTTCTTCTGCGTTTCCTTGAACATCATCGCAAGGTTCATCTTGTACTATATCACGCATATCATCCATTATGGTGTCATCATGCACATCATCATTATTTGTTGGATTGTCATCTGCTATCTCCATGTCGGTAATATTACCATATATTGGTTTTGAACGATTAGATATAGGAATGACATACCACCATCGGTTATTGTTTACCATTGGATGATACACAACATGTATTTGAAAAACAAAAGTAAAAAACTTAAGCACTTATTATATTGTGTATATGTATCACATGTATACATATAAAAAAATTAGCCTTTGCATATGTACCTGCTTGCATTGTTGAGGTAGTACTAATGTGTCATTCTTATTTTGGTGAAATTTTGTAGAGTCAATGATTACAAAACCACTTGGATGACGTCTGATTGTGCAATGCTCACCATTTGTTACCACTTCTTTAAACCACTTCACATCCAGTACATATATAAAGAATCATCTAAAGTCAAGCTTCAGAATATATTGGATCAAGCCACAATAATCTTCCATGGTACCATTGCCAGCCTCGAAGTGAGCAAGGACACCATAATCTTGGGTATTTCTCTTTTCATCTTCGAGCTCACGTATCTGTCAAGATGTATTTGAGAATTGTTTATTTTTGTGTAGAAATTCAAAGATATATAATGAAAAATACAATGTATACACACCTCACAAGCTCTCCCATCTTGTAAATGGTATCACGTACATTTTGGAGGCACAATGGGATATGCTAGTAGGAAGTACGAACTGAATGTAAAAAATATTCATAGATGCAAATGATTAGTTGAGGAAAAAGTCATCATACCCCAAAGTTTACACATAGTTACGCCACTAGTTACTATATTCATGGTTAGAGATACCCTTACTTGAATCATTTTGTGCCAATCGTGGGACTTCAAACCAGATAGTTGCTCCACACCTCTTTTCTTTTTCTTTATGAAGGCTCCCTTGAGACATCTCATACATCCTGTGGGTGTTTGAAAGCTATATATTTGTTCCTTCACTATTTTTTCCTCATTCTTTGACAATATCCAAGGTGCATGGGGTAGCTCAATCTTTCCTCTGGGTCCAATGCGTGGCCAGGCTTGTCTCATGCGACCAATGTTACGTAAATCCTCCCTTACATTAACTGAATCGCGAGCCCCTATCAAGTGATCCCATAATGTAGATACAACATTTTTGAATATGTGCATGGGGTCCAACACGTGATTGATCTTGAGTTCAGTCCAGTACGGAAGACGAAAGAATATAGAGAACCTAACAAACAAACAATATATTATGTAAACAATTCATCATGATAAATACTTTAAAGTCAATCGAGAGAAATGCACTTCTTACCGACTCATGCCATGTGGAGGGTGGCTGTCGGCTTTAATCCATCTCTCCTTCCAATCTCGAATGGTTAGAGATTGTGGAGTCATTCCATTAGTAGGGAGAACATATTTGGGATGGTCAATAGGAAGAAATCGATGATGATTGTCGTAGATAACCTTCTTTAAACATGCCGGCCTAGAGGAAACTAGAGAGGGACCGCAAATAGGACATGCATGATATCCTGACGTGGTTAAACCTGAAAAAACAAGTGAATTAATAAAATGCAATTGATTCAAGTCTTTAATTTCAATTATAGAGTTATATACATGTACATGAACACTCTCCGTATCCTGGAAAGTCGTGCATGGTCCTCAACAACATGGCCTTCAATGTGAAATCTCTAGAGGATGCAGATGCACTTGTATCTTGCACCTCAATACCTTCCCATAACATTTCTAACTCTTCAATCAAAGGCTCTAAGTAAATGTCCATGTTTTTTTACCTTGTGCTTTCCAGGAATCAGAAGGGACAACATCACATGTCCCTTTTTAATTGCCATGGATGGAGGAATATTATAGTTCACCAATACCACTGGCCATACACTGTATGATGTGCTTTTGATGCCAAATGGATTGATTCCATCCATACCTAAACCAAATCTCAAATTTCTTGGCTCTTCTTTGAAAACGGGCCACAAATTATCTATATGTTGCCATGCGGGTGTGTCTGCAGGGATCCTCCATTTTCTATCACTTGAACGATGACTAGCATTTAATTTTTCATCGTAGCCATGCATCTCGATTATGAAGACGCAATGTTTCATCCTCACTTGAGGATGTGCTCATTGACTCACCAGCTTGCACCGCACTAGCTGATGACGACGTTGACATGATTAAACCTAATTCATGACAACATCAAAATATTTGTCATTCATATGTTTACATAAGATCTTAATTTTAAATACACAAAAATCATCATCTTAAAACTTATCTTAACTGATCAAAACTTAACAAGAATTCACTATCAAAACTTATCTTAAAAACAAAGAATTATGATAAATTCCAAATGCGCGTCTACATCCACATCTATCTACGCGTCTATATCCGCGTCTATCTACGCGTCTATATTCGTGTCTATATTCGCGTCTATCTGAACAATAGATGCACATATACACGCAAAAATAGACGCACATGTCAAAATTCAAACCATACTTAAATCATTTCTTTTCAAACTGCGCCTTCCTTTCCTGCGTTTTTTGCGGTTCTAAAGCTTGAGTTTAGCCGACATGCATTCTCTTCATGCCTCACCTAGTCTCTTCATGCCTCACCTCCACATGACTCACCTCTTCTTTCATTTCAAATACACAAGAAGGGAAAAAGAAAAGCAAAGGAGAGGAAGAAAGAGAGAACAAGAAAGAGAGAACAAGAAAGAGGAGAACAAGAAGAAGCAGCAAGCAAGCAAACAAGCATCAAGGGAGGGTAACTTACCAAGGAGAGGAAGAAGGACAAGGAGAAGTGCCATCACCCGCCACACCAAACACCCAAGGTGAGTCTCTCTCTCTCTCTCTCTCTCTCTCTCTCTCTCTCTCTCTCTCTCTCTCTCTCTCTCTCTCTCTCTCTCTTTGTTTCTCTCTTCCTCTCTCTGCTCTGTCTGTGTATTTAGGATTTGTGATTCCATTATGTATTGCATTATGTAAATTGTCAATGGCTGTCGTTGGCCTAAAATCGGCTGACCAAGCGCGTCTGCTAGCGCGTCTACGTCTCAGTGTAGACGCGGACATAGACGAGCAAAAATGTTTCCTCTCAGAGCATCTGAGAGCGCATGTGTTGGCGTGTGTACTCTGCAATGTACACGCGATGATACACGCGCTACACAGAAGGTTGACCTACAATCTACATGCGATTATAGACGCGCATTGACCTGGGATGCGCGTCTGGAAGCGCGTCTGTGCTGCATGTTAGATGCGCAAATAGACGCGCTGGACAGAAGATGAACTCTGGAGCGCGTCTGAGAGCGCGTCTAACCTACGATGTAGACGTGGGGATACACGTGCCAGGTCTCCCAGTTCTAATATTAAACAATATATTTTTGCAATGATGAATGTGACCAATCCCATGTTTGTGTTTATCAGTTTTCTTGTTTAAGAGAAGCATTAGCACTTAAGTGTTCTGCTCAATGTCTAAAGAAAGCTCTTTGAAAATGTAGGTAATATATGATTTTTTGTATGCAAATAAATTTATCTTTTTCCTGTGTTTTTTTTGCAAGTGTCATATCCTGGTTCATCTAGCAATGACCCAGATGTGGATCACATGAATGATACATTCGCCTCCTTTGGCAGGGGGTCAATGCATTTTTTGGAGGTTTTTCTAGTAGGGAAGACTTCATGGGAGAGATGACCAAACACCTTGGCCGCTCTCCCACAGCGGACGAGGTGTTCAGTGTCATGTCTGGGACGCCTCTGGCGTCTTTGCCTGGCACTACTTCCCAGACTCCACATGCAGGTACTCCACATACAGGTACTCCATATGCAGGTACTCCATATGCAGGTACTCCACGTGCTCCACGTGCATCGGCTGAAGCACAAGCATCTGCAGAAGCTCGTGCGTCCAGCGAGGCAAAGGGCAGTCGATAGAGAGGGAGGAGGGAGAGTCGAGGGGGAGGACGAGGGTTGTGTGGGGGTTGCCTAGGAGGTGGCGAACGATCACCCTCACCAGTAGATCATGTAGAGGAGGTTGTATGCCATTACTATAGAGTTACAGATGCCGGTGGCATCTTTCATGATGATGAGAGAAGGGATGTAATGGCGTACATGAGGAGCGTCGTGCATGCGACGTATAAAGATTGTTTCATTGCCTTCAAAAATTAGAAAAGGGGCTTGTGGCAGGAGGTGTTGAGGGCAGTCCATAGGAGGTACCCAAATCCTGAGGGTCTGCGATTCTTGGATGATTGGGGAGGTACAAAAGTGAGGGATATGCTTCACAACAAAAGATCCCACCTCATGACACGGGCTAGGGACTCACTGCGGAGGCTGGAGGAGGGGCGTGGAGCCTACAGCCAACCATCTATGTGCCACCGCGTAGAGTGGAAGAAAGCCAAGAAGAAAGCAGCTGAGAAAGTGAAGAGTCGCCAGCACGCAGAGGCGCGACGGATCCAAATGGAAACAATGGGATCGTCGCATTACGGATCGGGCGGCAGAGAGTCGTGAGAGGCAGAGTTTGTAAGTATATTTTGATTTCTAGTTTTTTTAAATTTATATTTCTTTAAATTTTTTATATATTTTAATCTAATATATTGTGACGTCTAATTGTTTGTATATCTCTAAATATTTTGCAGACTACCATCGTTGATAGGACACCTACCCCTAGAGAGGTAGGTTACCATCGAGGCCATAACCGCGCAGTGACATGGCTTCACTTTTATGAGGAGGGTCTCATCACTGAGGACTAATACAACCGGGCCATGAGGATTCGACAGCCAGAGGAGGTATGTTTTTCTTACTTTCCTATTAAAAGTATAACTAATTATAACTTTTTCTCCACCTTGTCTATGTAAGCAACCCTGATCTTTTGTGTGTGTAGGCGAACCCGGATGTGGAGCACAGCGAGGAGGGGGATAGCAACGCTAGTAGCCATGGTGGTACAAGCGAGGATGTTTCCTCTTCAGATTCGTAGAGGAGTACCATACCTCCTCATGAGGCCTTCTTTTCTTGTATATGTATGATATCTCTTTGAGCCTACTGCTTGCGGCCATGCTTTAGGTCGCAAGCACTCAAAACTTCCCTTGTAAATGCTTTGATATATAATTAATACATGGACTTTTACTTTCAATTCTCATGCCCGTAAGATACATTGTCTTTTTCCCAAATACACAATCTGATGTATGGGAGGGGAAAAAAAAAAAACTAGAGAGCATGTGGTTGCTTTGCTCTCTGGTTTCTTTTTTCCAGTTCTGTTTTGCGCGTCTATCAGCGCATCTAAATTGCAGATAATTCGCGTTTATTCGTGCGTCTATAATGCAGACTACACGCGCTGCATAATTCAAATTAAAAAAGGAAATTAAATATCTTTTTTTTAAAAAGGACATTTTTTATTTTCCGTTCGCGTCTATCAGTGCTTGTTAAAGCGCGTCTACCAGCGTGTCTGTATGTGCGTGTATATGTGAGTCTATTGCGCATCTATTTGTGCATGTAAATTCGTCGATACATGCGATTATAAACGCAGAATGATAGACGCGCAAATAGACGGGCGGATAGATGCGCCCGTAAGTTTTTCTCTATATTTAAAAATCACGTCTAAACGTGCGTCTATGAGGCCTTTTTGTTGTAGTGGTACATGCCTTGTGAAGTGCTCACACAAGGCATGGTTGGCCTCATGTTGTGCAAGTTTATCTTCTTGTTTCTTTAAAAGCTTAAAAAGTAGAGTTCTTTGTTCTTGGGGACCTTCCAGTGCTCGCTACGTATGCATCCATCATTCGATTTGCGCACCAAATGTTGACTTTGTCACGTACACCTATATATCATTATATAGATTCATATGAAAGACAAGAGGGTTGGGGAGCTTGAACATGGATTTCCCACTATATAGTGTGGTTATAATAATCATGGAGCTTCTTATCAATTTACTACTCATCACCTCGACATAAACCCCTTTATGCATAGCACATTGATAATCCGTCTGACTAATTGGATCCACCCATCCATAGGAAACTACCTTGGGGGGAAACCATTGACACACACTCCACTGATAGAAGACTCTCTATGATATACATGGTTGAGATACTAAGGAGCATTGATAAGGGTTCAATGAGTTAGTTCTTGGCTCTAAAAATTTGGACTTAGATAATACAACAATCTTGAAGATATGTTAGTAGACCTAAATGACCCAAGGAGGCAATAAACCTAAGCTAACCTCAAAGTTATTTTATCAACCTTTGTTAGCCTCTACGCCCTAGCCTATAACATTGTGGTATAGTTTTTATAAGTACTTCTCTTATTTATCAAGGTTTTTCTTAGCTATCAAGGTTCTCAATAATAGTAGCCACAAGACATAAGCACATGTTGCCTTTCTCTCCATGAGATAGCATCCACGAGGCTATACAACTTTGTACACACATTTCTTTCACGGTTATCTTCAATACCGACTCTAATATTAAATTGAAAATTCTCAAGGGTTATCCTCTCTCTCTCTCTCTCTCTCTCTCTCATTCATGTGCATAATATCCACAATGAAGCAACATAGCTTAACTATCACATTGCATGAGGTTTAATACAAAAAGTGATGATACTCTATCATGAACTTAGTCAAAGCATGATGTAATGTGAACATTGCCATATCTAGCGAGTACCAAGAGAAAACAATATGAACCACCATAGGCATCATGGAGTCTCAACATTATTCTAAATTAGGATAATTTTTTCTCAAGACTATCTCAATCATATCAATATCCTAAGTCCCAAAGACTCATGATATGCAACCCTTCATTTTCAAAAGACAAAGAAGACAACAACCCAAGAGCTTGACACATACAAGTTTTTCTACAATGTGCATCTTGAAGCCATTAGGATTTTCAACTTAAACTTGTGACAAAAGAAAACACAATGAAATAGTCCAGATAATTCATCTAGCTTGAGGCATCCAAAGCATCAATCTTCAAGGCACACATATAGAAGCATCAAGACAAAAGCCACTTATTACTTTCTTCCAATGTTTAAGACCATACATGGAGATGTTTCATAGTATTAAACCATCAACGTAATGCTAGAACTCTAAATGTATTTTGAAGAGCCATGAGCATTATCAGCCCATAATTCACATGTATTTTCTTTAGTACCATCATAACAAATAAAATGTATGACCTCTTGTTTATAACAATAATAGTTAATTTACAAGAAGGGTTGTAATAATAAGGTATCTTGAACCTTAATAAGATGGTGCCAATGCAATTTTTATTGTAGTTGAAAAATTCAAGGAAGCTCATGCATGATTTATGTCTGTGGTATCTTCATGGATAGCCACCATATTCAAAACTACCATCTTAAGACTTTATGATTCCATTCTCTTAATAGCATCAATAATGGTCACCTTCATTATCCTTTTACTCCCCTTATCTATCATATTCACTTGCCCTAGCCTATCTAAAATGGTCATTTCCTTATGAATGATGCTTCTATGCCACTCACAACATGCTCATGTGTTTCTTGATGCTACTATCAAGGCATGAGCTTACAATCTTCTACTCCTTCTCTTGTAATGGAAGGTTTGGGCACTCTTTAATATGGCCTCTAGGCCCCTGAAGCTAGTCATTGTCAAGATTATGGGAGAGAAGGAAGGAGTCTCACTTGTAGCTTTCTTGCTTGCACAATGGGGGAATACACACAAGGGTGGAGGCTGAAAACAGTTTTCCTCTTCTTAGTTGTGTAAGCCAAAAGAACTCTCCTACAAAGAAATAGAAGAACCCTATATATGGGTCTCAAAACCAAACTCAACTAACTAAGGTGGCATACTAACTAAGCCATGAACTAGAGTAGATAAGGATAGCTATCATGTAGCTATTATTCATGGGCGGTGTACCAACCGCGTCTGCACAACTGACAAGTCGGTGACATAAATACACAATAGTCACCCTGGCGTATCACGAGTGGAGCTCAATATCTCAACACTCCCCCTCGAGCTCAATCCCAATTCCTGCACACCAAGCAGGTCTCTGAACTTGCGCAGCTTCTCTGTGCCCAATGCCTTCGTGAATATGTCAGCTACCTGATCCTCTGTGCTGACATAAACTAGATCAATAAGACCTAGTAAAACCCTCTCTCGCACATAGTGATAATGCACCTCAATGTGCTTTGTTCTAGCATGATAGACTAGGTTATTTGCCAAGTGTATACTACTCATGTTGTCACAATAAACGACAACTGGTCCATCTGAAGACTGATGCATATCATAAAGTAGCTTATGCAACCAAGCTACCTCACATGCAGCCATTGCTGCACCCCTGTACTCAGCCTCTGTGCTCGACAAGGCAACTATAGGCTGTTTCTTGCTGCTCCAAGTGACTGGAGCACTCCCAAAAGAGAACACATATCCACTGGTAGATCGTCTATCAGAAATACTACCAGCCCAATCAGCATCAGTGTATCCATGCAACTATATCTGAACCCCAGTCTCATAAAATAGTCCATACTGCAATGTGGACTTCACATACCTGAGTATGCGTCTAGCCGCATCCAAATGCGGTTTCCTTGGAGCCTGCATAAACTGACTTACCAATCCAACAGCATAGCTCAAATCTGGCCTGGTAATAGTCATATAAATCAAACTTCCTACTATGCGTCTGTACATAGTAGGGTCTTCCAGAAGCTCACCTGCATCTGCGCTCAGCTTCACATTCTGCTCCAAAGGAACTGAAATAGGCTTACAGCCTGTCATCCCATATTTGGACAGCATGTCCAATCCATACTGCCTCTGCAAGAGCTGTATACCACTTGGTGATCTAATCACCTCAATGCCCAAGAAATAACGCAGCTCTCCCAAATCCTTCATCTCAAACTTTTGCTTCAATAGCATTTTCACATGAAGGATATCTTCATCACTGTCACCTGTCATAATCAAATCATCAACATAAATGACAAGTAGCATAATATCTTTCTCTGTTTTTCTCACATAAAGTGAGAAATCTGCCTTGGAAATCTGAAAGCCAATAGTGACAAGATACTATCCTATCTTGTCAGACCATGCTCTAGGTGCTTGCTTCAAGCCATACAAGGCTTTCTTCAATCTGCAAACAAACTCAGGATGAACAGCATGCACATAACCTAGTGGCTGCTCCATATATACCTCTTCTTGCAAATCACCATGCAAGAAGGCATTCTTTACATCCATCTGATGTAAAGACCATTCCTTTGATGCAGCCATAGCAGTGACTGCTCTTACAGTTGCCATCCTTGCAACCGGACTGAATGTTTCTTCATAGTCAATGCCATATGTTTGTGCATACCCCTTGACTACTAATCTTGCCTTGTATCTGTTCACAGAACCATCTGCATTGTGCTTCACCTTATAAACCCACTTACAGCCAATTGCATTTTTACCTTTAGGCAAAGGTACCAATTCCCATGTAGCATTTGCTTCCAAGGCATCCATTTCTTCATCCATGGCTTTCTCCCATTTTTCTTTTCCCATGGCTTCCTCAAAAGAAGTGGGTTCTGGTTCCTGTATCACTTTAACCATATATGCATAGTGAATGGCTGTAAATCCATCATATTTCAGCCTATCCACAGGATACCTAGCTCTCCTAGACCTGCGCAAAGTAGGTTCACTCCCAGGTGCTCTCAAAACATCCCTGGTCTTCCTTACTCCAGGTGTAACAATAGAAGGAATACCCAACTCATCATCAATGCTCTGTTCTGAGCCACTGGATTCACCATCCACATAAGAGTAACCTGCATTCACATCAAACATGGGCTGGTCAACCTTCTCTTTTCCTTTTCGTGATACCTGCATACCACTATCTGCATTGCTTTGAGAAGATTCTCCTGATCTCAATCTGCCTGTCCATGGCGAAGAATGTGAACCACTACTAGAGGATGCTCCAAGTCCACTAATATTTTGTGACTGTTGCTGTGAATTCTGTGCAGCATTACCATTTTGTGCATCTACATCATCAATCACATTTACTGGTTTATACCAGCTACTCATCTCTTCAAAAACAACATCTCTGCTCACTGTAAACTTATGAGTAGAAGGGTTATAGCATATATACCCTTTTTGCTGCAGAGAGTAACCAATAAAGATGCACTTCTCAGCTTTTGGATCCAACTTGGATCTCAACTCATCTGGCACATGTACATAGGCAATGCAACCAAAAATTTTCAAATGAGAAATATCTGGTTTCCTACCAGTATACCTCTCCTCTGGAGTCATTCCATGTATTGCTGCGGTGGGAGTCCTGTTCATTATGTAGACTGCTGTAGCAACTGCTTCAGCCCACTAAAAATCTGGCAAGTCTTTTTCATTGAGCATGGCACGAGATACCTCTCCAATATGCCTGTTTTTCCTTTCTGCAATTCCATTTTGTTGTGGGGTATGACTGCATGAATATTGCTGCTTTATGCCATGCTCCTGCAGGAACCTTGCAAACTCATTTGAGAGGTACTCTCCCCCTCCATCTGACCTTAGGCATTTTATCTGCAGGCCTGTTTCTTTTTCAACCATAGCTTTAAGAGTTTTGAAATGCCCAAAAACTTCACTTTTCTTTTTCAAAAAATACACCCAAACTTTTCTGCTATAGTCATCAATAAAAGTGACAAAATAATGACAGCCTCCAAGAGATGCAGCCTTAGTAGTCCACACATCAGAGTGGATTAATTTCAATGGCTTCTTACTTTCTTGAACATGTCTAGGAAATGGTTTCCTTGCCTATTTTCCAAACTGACAGGCCTCACATACCTTATGCATTTCTGCAACCTTGAATTTGGGCAATCCTGCAACAATATTTTGGGCCTGCATTGATTTAAGTCGCTGTACATTAACATGACCAATGCGTTTATGCCAGATATCAATATCTGCAACTACACCGGTCCCATATGCAAACATTGCTGCACTCAATTCAGACATGTCTGCATCCAACGTAAACATTCTGCCCTTCTTCTTTCCTTTTGCTATCAAGCGACCTTTATTTTTCATATCCTCAATAAAGCATCCATGAGGATTAAATCTGACCTGCAAGCCCTGTTCAACCATTTGACCAACAATTTTTCCAATCTGCACAATAGGATGTGCAATATCATCACCAGTCTCCACAAATCCTGGTTTTTCCATTTTCCTTGCATCCTCCATCCATTCTGCATGACCTGTCATGTGGTTTGATGCACCTGAGTCAACATACCATACATCATTGCTTTCTTCTGCACTTGTCATAGAATTGTTCATGTGCTGCACCATGAACAAATGCTCATTTCTGTCATCACCCTGTCTACTAGAAGATGCATAATTCCCTTGTTTTACTGTTTGCATTTTGACCTCTTTGCCATCCACCACGACCTCTTTGGCTCCCCCTGCCTCTAGAGTTACCACACCCTCCTCCATAGGACTGGTTTTCTTGAGTTTGCTGCATATTCTGATTTCTACCACGGCCTCCAAATCAGCCTCCTCTGCCTCTGCCTCTACCTCTTCCAGCATTTGAGTAGAAGACAGCTTCTTTTGAAGTTCCTCCTGAAGAAGATGCACCACCATTTCTCTGCTCCTCAGAAATTAGAAGAGCAATCAACTCCTCAAAATCAGGAAATCTTTCACGAACTGAAATGGATGTCCGAAACTGTGCATAATCCTTTCCTAGACCATTCAAGGTCACAGAAACTAAATCATCATCTTCCATTGGCGACCCAATGGAAGCAAGTGCATCTGAAATCTTCTTCACCTTCATGTGGTAGTCATTGATGCTCATATTTTCTCTTTGCACATTATGCAACTCTTGCTTGAGCTGCATTTTCCTGGCTTGCGTATTTGTGCTATACATTTTTGACAAAGTATCCCATGCCTCCTTTGGCGTACTTGCATCCTGAATATGCACAATCATAGAGTCTGAAATACTGATAGACAGCCAGTACATAACTTTCCTGGCTCTCTCATTCCATGCTTTGAATGCCTGCATTTGCTGCTGATTGGGAACATCAGGAAAAACTGGTTCTTCTTCATTTCCTGCAACAAATTCCCAATATCCTTTTCCCATAAGGAAATTCGTCATTCTAAACTTCCATGCTTGGAAGTTGTTCTTGTCAAGCTTTTCAGTTACAATCTGTGAAAGAGAATCAGACGCCATTACAGAATACTGCAAAAAAATTGTCACTGCGGAGAACACAGCTTCAGCCTCACAAGGGCAAATCTGCAAAACTGACGAAAGTGGTATTTAACTACACAGTCACTTCCTAGTGACGATTTTGCATATACAAGAACCAAGGATGATTCTGTAGCTCCCAATGTCTCTGCGCACAAGCATACGATGCAATTTCTACAGTAACTTTTCACCGACCTGTAGAACAGTGGTCGCACAGCATAAAATAGGGTCTTTTCCTGAGTGCGTGCAGAAAACTTTCGCCTCCAAAACAGGCCCCGAAATGGCCTCAAATAAAAAAAACAAGGTCGCCGAGGGCTAAAGCCCTCGCCCGCAGCATATAGTGTCCTCTTGCTTCACCGCGAAGGGCGTCTCAACCTGAGACAATGCACTCTTGCAATTTCCGGCTGTGCTACCTGCAGAGATCTGCTCCCAAAACAGAAAATGAAAGCAACACTACTCCTCTTACCAGAACACCGCGAGCTTGGCTTGCTTTCTTGAGCTCCTTACCACGAACAAGGCTATGATACCATGTCAAGATTATGGGAGAGAAGGAAGGAGTCTCACTTGTAGCTTTCTTGCTTGCACAATGGGGGAATACACACAAGGGTGGAGGCTGAAAACAATTTTCCTCTTCTTAGTTGTGTAAGCCAAAAGAACTCTCCTACAAAGAAATAGAAGAACCCTATATATGGGTCTCAAAACCAAACTCAACTAACTAAGGTGGCATACTAACTGAGCCACGAACTAGAGTAGATAAGGATAGCTATCATGTAGCTATTATTCATGGGCGGTGTACCAACCGCGTCTGCACAACTGACAAGTCGGTGACATAAATACACAACGGTCACCCTGGCGTATCACAAGTGGAGCTCGATATCTCAACAGTCATCTGCATCAAAATAATGCTACGAAAGGATGAGATGCACCCTTTGTCAAGATTGTGGGAGATAAGGAAGGAGTCTCACTTGTAGCTTTCTTGCTTGCACAATGGGGGAATACACACAAGGGTGGAGGCTGAAAACAGTTTTTCTCTTCTTAGTTGTGTAAGCCAAAAGAACTCTCATACAAAGAAATAGAAGAACCCTATATATGGGTCTCAAACCAAAGACAACTAACTAAGATGGCATACTAACTGAGCCACGAACTAGAGTAGATAAGGATAGCTGTCGTCTAGCTATTATTCATGGGCAGTGTACCAACCGCATCTGCAACAACTGACATGTCGGTGACATAAATGCACAACGGTCACCCTGGCATATCACGAGTGGAGCTCGATCTCTCAACACCCTCCAACCTCTTTGATTAGCCCTTGAATTATTGCCTCTTCTTTTTCATCTTCTTATGCATGTCTTCCTTGGATCCACTCTCTAGACCTTCTCCCTTATAGCTAGCCCTTCATAAGCTCAAAAAGGAGCTAGCAAAATGATAGCTTTTTTGTCAAATACAATTCGTTGCACCTCATTTTGCTATGAATCAAACCCCCACCCAATTTCCATGCATGTACCCACGGTGTTCTTTAATTTTTTGATTACTTAGCATAGTTATCGGGAACATTTATAAGCATCTTCATTATTTAACTTGTGAAGCATTAGTTCTTTCACTTAGTCCTTGCACTACTATAAAGACAACTCAATACAGTCCTTCCAAAATGTTAATAGGGAATACAATCTAATTTTTGGCATTGGTCATACCCATATCTATATCCATCCCACACTAGTAAAAAAATTCACCTCAAATTAATCATCCACCATTTCGATCAATCCCTTAACTAGTGTGAGGATATTTTGGCCTCTTTTGAATTCAATAGATATCTATAATTTCTTTAACATTATTAGTATCCCCATAGTTGTACTAGTCATTGTGATTCTTTAGTATACATGTCATGAGATTGCAAAGAGACCTCTCACACCATTAACATTGGTCTTGAGGATCATCAAAGTCACCCCTATCATGATATTTTCCTCGTGAGGAAGAATCTTCTTTTTTATAACAAACAAATCCAAGGAACCAAGCCTATCTTTGTCTAGAAATGATCCCTTTCAAGACAAATCCAATATCTCATGAAAACATTACTTAATAATAATGAAAAATAATTCTTTCAAATATTCCAGAAGGCATTCTACTTTGATACTTAAATTACACAATCACTTTTGAGATCACTCTCTTATTGGTTTTAATCCATCCCATAGTCGATCAACTACAAATCTGTTTGCATGCTTGAATTTAGGTAACTTCTTATCCTAATTTCCCATTCTAGGGATTTTCAGGTCCCTCTCTATTCTTGAACAAAAGTATCCTAGAGCTTAGTCGTCAAGTCACACATAGCTTTAGTTTAAAGTATCCTAGAGCTTAGTCCGTCAAGTCACACATAGCTTTAGTTTATCCTTGAGGTCATACCTTCATGAGTTGCAATCATAGCTTATGAGGCATCCTATTATTTTAGGGAAGGTATGTCCCTTAACTTCAATCCTTAGCTTATCCTTTACATCACTACTATGAGACATTTTCATATCTTAGGGTAGGAACTTGAGTAGGGCACTTTTATGGAAAGAGAAAACATTGTCAAGAACACATCATAAGTCTAGTAAGTTATCCCTTCTAGTTGAAGTGACACCAAATCTATGTGAAATTTTGAGCAAGAGATTTAGTTCCCTTATTGTAATTCAACAACGTTGTGATATGACAATCCCAAGAAATCATGATGTTCCTAACCAATTTAATGAGTTTCATAAGTCAACCCTTAACTATGACTTAAAATGCACATGTAGTGAGCTTGAAAGGCTTGAAATGCAAATAGGAAAGCTGTCCCAACCACCAGAAGCATATGCTCCAAACTTGAAGCACTCTTCTTAGGTTCCATCACATGAACCTTGTTTTGGTGCTCCCATACTTTGATGTCTTCTCCCATTACATCTTTGTTAGTCTTGATAGCTTCACAGTCCACAAGATAGCTTTTTAATGATTAGGAGGGTTGGAATGATTGATCTTCTCTAATCCTTATGAGGGGGTTATAGTTTGGGAATCACTTCTTTCTTAAGAATCGGATAGCCTCTCGACTAAGTTCTCTCTCTCTTCACTTGAGTAGGAAGGAAGTACTGGTAATCTAAGGGGATGAAATTGAAGCCTCAACTTTCTCCTTTAGGACATGAATAAACGAGTCATGATCCATGTGATAAGGGAGGAAAAATGGAGATAATAATAATTAAGAGAATAGTGTCAAGGCAAAGATGGGGAAACCTCATAAAAGTGTTTGATAGCATGGTAGCTTTGATCTAAAAATGTTGAAGCTTAGCCCCCCTGTCTCTCTAATGTATCTTTATCTTTCTTATCCTCACCCTTTTTGCAATGTGTTGATGACCTTTTTGGAATAAGGGAAGAGTGATAATGGTCTCTATGTAGTTATCAATTTATAGGGGAGCAGAAGGATCTTTAAGTTGAGCTAAGCCATCAGCTCTTGGAGTGTGAATTGCATGATGAGTTTAAAGAGGATTTTTCAATCCCTTTAGATGGTTGGTAGGCTTCCCAAATATATTTAAAGGTAGTCTACTTGGGGTGGAGGGGGAGTAAACATTTTCTTTTTTAGTTTAAGTCAAGTGAAGAGAGAGAGAACTTAGTCTTTTATTAGCCTCTTTTCCTACTCAATCTCTTGTGATTTGTGTAGCATGGATCTGCAGCCTCACGTTAAGCCTAAATTATGTAAGCTTGAGTGATTTTTGGGAAAAGTGAAAGCTACCATATTTTATTTCCAAATGGGGTCTACAAAAGTGAGTGCGGACCATCCATACTCCATGGAGTAGTGCAAAAACATTCTTGCATATGATATGAAACTTCAAAGGGCCAATAAAACTTTGATTTCGAACTTCAAAATTGGATGTGTTTGAACTATTGTGTATGGTCATGAGAATTATGGTTCTATCACTTCATTTTATGCATGTGGTAGATTTTTAAAATCCAAAATTAATATTCATGATTTAGCATTAAGATTTCCTAACAATGCCATAGAAATATCCATAAACCTAAGGTCTTCAAGATCCAAAATTTAATCTTCATGATTGTTGAGAAACAAGAAGTCAATGACAAAAAGCATGATGACTAATGTCTGGACAAGACTCTTACTCAAGTGATTTAGGTTCCAAGATAGATTAGCTTGAACTCATAAACACAATCTTGAGTAGACTTGGACAAGATTGAAAGTACAAAGTACAATAGCATTCCATTCAAATGATTGTCAAGTACACTCTTTTATAGTTGCAGGATGGTACCAATTTTCTCACTATGCTGCATATGGGATAAAGGCAACTCTTCCTAGATTGAGCTGCATGTTCGTTGCCTTACTGCTCCATACAAAGAGTCTATCATAGGAGTGTGATTGCATATTTTTCAATGCCCCTCCTCAATCAAAACCATAAAAAACATTGAGTATATAATGACTGTCATGAGTAGAACCTTGCTAAGTGTAGACATGGGAAAACCAACCATATAATGCTAGAGGGTATCACAATGCCTCACTAAGTGTGCAGAGGCTATAGTGCACATATTACATGAGGGTTTTCAGGCTTATAATTGGAGCATTAATGTAAGTACATACAAGGCTTGAAAAGTTAATCTGAATAGTGAGAATAGAAGGACAGATGAGGCTTGTTATTCTACTCTTGAGAGTGTCTTCTTCTTCTTCATAACCACATATTCACAACTTTGGGAATTTTCATAAATTTTTGAAATTCCTAATGTAATTAATATTTGGACACATAGTCAAATATTATTTCCTTACTTGAACATGAAATTTTCCCTAGATACTATATAATCCCCCTAAGTCCCACTCTCAAATATAGGGTTAAGATCTAGCCACTTGGTCCAATCTTTACTCCTTATTTGAAAGTGTAAATTGGGAGATTTCGAAATTCTCTAATATGATATTTCATGGTCTTCTTTGTCTTTGATAGTTGCAAGGTAGGCCTTTTGTGATTTTTTCCTAGCATAACAAAATTTTTACATGTGCCGAGTTCTTTTATAAAAGTAAAAAAAATGTCTTTCTTCCCTTTGTACTTGTTGTTCACATAAAGCACATGTCTTTTTTCCCTTTGTAAAAGTCACAAATAATGTCTTTCTTCTCTTTGTACTTGTTGCTCACATAGAGCACATGTTCTTCTTTTGAAGTTCTTGCTTCTTCTTTACCTTTGAGATTTTTCTCTTCTTCAAGGAGTGATGCTTTGATATCTACCAGCTTTGGATTTGGCATATTAATTAGTGTGGTGGAGACATTACCAAATTCTAGGGGATGACTCTTGAGCAAGAATATGTATTCTTCCATTTTTAACTTAATTTCTACAACAATTTGAGTTAACAAACTTTCCATATAATTAAGGTGAGTTGCTATCGATGTATTAGCCTTCATATCCAACTTGAAAAACTCAATCAACAATCCATACTTTGAGGACTTAGATTGGGCACCAAATAGTGTATCCAATTGTTTCCAAGTGGCATGAGATGTGTCACATGTGTCTATATGGTTGATATAACTGTCATCAAGCTCAAGCTTGATGATTGCTTGGGCTTTTTCATCATTCTTTTGTCAAATTGCTGAAAGAGAAGCATCTCTCGGCCTCTTCTCCTGTCCAAGTCTAGTTATTGACAATAGACCTTCCTTCATGAGGATTAGTTTTATCCTCGTCTACCATGTGTGGAAGCCCATTCGTTTGAAGTAGCATGACAGTGAATACTTTTCCAATACTGGATGGAAGAAGCAACAATAAATCTTTGGAATTAGATCAACACAAAAGTTGAACCCAATTGTGTCAAGAGACACAAGTGAAAGTAGTGATAAAAGACACTATGCTTTGATGACTGATGTTGTATCCTCCCTTCCTTGCTGATTTGATGTGTAAATCTTCTTGGAACTTTAGTGGTACAATAGATCAAAGTGGCAATGGAGTGGTTGAATTGAAAAGAGTGAGAAAATAGAGTGATTTATGAGATTTGGTAAAAAAGACCATGATTGCCATAGTTAGGGTTTTGGTAGGGGCTTGGTTTTTTGTTTACAGCAGTTGCGTGGAGATGATTATTCGAAGGTTAGAGATTAATCACAATGTGTATGAGTGGTAGGAGCTGTAGTATAACCACCATACGCTGGAGTGCAAATCTAGACATCAACGATTGATAGAACATGCAATGTTGGGCTATTATGTGGTCAATGTCATGACATAATGTGACAAGGAGTTGCATCTAGAGCAAGAGAGATACCTCTAGAAGAAATCTTAGTGAGATATGTCTTGTAAGGAGAGATCCAAGAGCTCCAACATAGGTAGGTACTGCAGCTATGAAGGTCAAGAGGTGTAGAGCAAAGATAGAGTGAAGAGATGAAGACTTCTGTCGAAGCTGAGCTGGACTAAGCTTGTGAGGAGCTAGAGGAGCATTGAGCTAAGCTAAACCATGTTCACCATGGATTTTATACCATGTTGAGAAACATATATCTTGAGCAAGGTTAGCTATGGAGGTTAGAAGTCAATGACAAGAAGCATGATGACTAATGACTGGACAAGACTCTTACTCAAGTGAATTAGGTTCCAAGGTAATTAGCTTGGACTCATAAACACAATCTTGAGTAGACATGGAAAAGATTGAAAGTACAAATTACAATAGCATTCCATTCAAATGACTATCAAGTACACTTCTTTTATAGTTGCAAGGACTGTACCAATTTTCTCATTGTACCTATGGAATAAAGGAAACTCTACCTAGATTGAGCTACATGTTCCTTGCCTTACAGCTCCATACAAAGAGGCTATCATAGGAATGTGATTGCATATTTCTTGACAATGATTTTTCATCAAGAATTCCTATGACTATTATAAAAATATTAAGGAGCTCAAGGTCTTTAAGATGCCTTAATGCTATTACTCTAGAACATTGCTTATGTGTAATAAAATATGAATTATCATTGATAACTTTTATTAAGATAATTATTGAGTATTACCTAATTTTGAAATAGCAAGGTGGATACATTGTATCCAAGAAAGACATGACCCTCACCATGATCAAGAGCATATTTCTCTTATTTTTTGGGTATTTATAAATACCATGGCTACCATCTAAAACTCTCATGGACTTTCTCTATAATCGTGAAAAGGATGGGTGGAAAAAGTATAATATGGACCTTTTAAATCAACATTATCATAGTTCATGAGAATCCTCATCATCATAAGTATATGATGTTGTGAACCATACAATAATAACTGTGCTCATAAACTAGGTCACATGTTTATGGACTAGCCTCCTTGTGATCTCTCTTCCACATGCCAAGAATCTTCCATAAATCTTCATTTCCCTAATGAGAGAAAGTGTATTAAGTATTATATCTAGTATAGATGTACTTTGCATCTCCAAGTAAAGGTACATAAGCCTATTCATACCAATCTTAATGCTTTAAGTCCATAAAAATTTTCATGTATGCACAAGAATCCATTTATTTTTTGTTCAAGAATGACTTGAAGTAATCGTTAAAGGGTGCATTTATTATTTTCATCCAAAAAGCAATGGCTAGATGGAAACAACCAAACGTTATATTCTTGATCTATATAGATCCTATAAAATATATAAATCAACAAATTAAAGGGACTAGTGGAGTAGAATCTACCTTCTTTCCATCTCACTAACTATGTCTCTCCAACATCTTCATTCTCAACTCCCTTTTTCCTTAGCAGTGCTACCTTTTGTTCCTCTCACCAAATGTGTCGCTCCAACATCTTCATTCACAACTCCCTTTTCCCTCATCAATGCTATTTCTTCCCATCTTTAGAAACTCAAGATTACTTGTTGCATCATCCATCATCAACCAAGGAATCCATGGAGTAGTATTATAACTAGCTATTAGCCTATATATGCATGTGCCCTCACATAGTATCTCCACCAGAACATGTATATAGTATTGGATCCTCAAGTGTGGGGCAACACTTTAGGTTTTTTCATAGTATAATCCATCTTCCAAACTGGTTGTGATCATTTGAATTGACACATTATATCCAACAAACCCATTGTTGGATACTTGACATTTAGGGCAATATCAATACATGCGAGTAATGCCACACTCAATATATCTCAAGTCCACTTGATTTTTTAATGAAGCTTTTTTCTTTTTAGGAAAGTCATTTGAGATGTGCCCTAGTTGATGGCAATTCCAACACTCAATAGTTTTTTTATTTATGTAATTCATTCCCTTTCTTCACCCCTATCATATCATCATGATTTAGAGGCCAATGAACCATAAGAATTGTGTTACCCTCTTTATTATATATGCAACATAAGGATTCATGTATTCCTTTCATCATATGATTCTTCTATCAAATGTGAAGGAGGGTCACTAAGGTGGTAAGCTATGATGGAACTAAGGGACTTAGGTAATCCTAAGGGATTGATTTGAGCTCTAGGAGCAATTAGTCCTTGATTGGGTGGGGGATAAAGCTAGTTGTAGAACTTCTTGGGATTGTCTTGAATAATTCATACTATGATTAAATTGATGATAGCTAAAATGTCCAAAGCATCAATAGTTAGTACAACTGTGTATTGGTTGTGAGCACTTGAAAGGGAGATGGTCTTTAACATAATGTACGCACTACATATTCTAATCAATAATGTTTGGAAAACTTCAAAGGTTTGACCATCTTCAAGAGCTCTTGCTACTACTACTTTACGTTCATCATCATAAGAGCTTGCATGCCATTTTTCTTAATCTTCCTCAACTCAACAAAGGATCTTGTTAGATATATGTAGCTTTCTTACCCCTACTTCTTTTCTTATGCATATTGTCATTGCAAATAGCCTAATCTAGTACATCATTCATGTTTATGCAAATTAGACCCGAAATTTTTTATCATGGTCTCATAAATATGCTCATCATAGATACCCTTGATGAATGCCTCATCACAATTGGGTCTCTCTGTAAACTCAAATTACTTAAATAGGCTTCTCACCTTGAAGATGTAGTCTCACATGCTCTTCTCTTCTCGCTACTCGATGTTCATTAGTCAAATGATGAGGTTATCAACCATAGTCTACTTTTGTGATGGGCTTAATATAGATATCCTTAAGCAATGTAAATAATGATTTCTTAGTGGCATTAAGCCTAGTGAGTCAAATTTGTCTCCTTTATCCTAGGCATAATCAAAACACTTATGATTGCTTAGCATCACTCATAAGGTTATTTGCTTTGAAAACTTACTGAAATTGTTCATCAAAAGCTATCTCTAATTGATACTTAGTTTTTGTTGTATTTTGAGTACTTACCCAAATCATGTCTATGTAGTCTTGTGGCTCTAGCATTCAATAACATCCTTTAGGTGCTATCCATTTCTCCTTGCCTAGTTTCAAGAAATTGTTTTGTATCATTGTTGATGTCCATCAATCGATTAAGAGTGTTTATGCCTTGGTTCTATAATCTATGATCTTTTGTTTCATAGGTTTAGGGTGCATATTTGAGACACTGATTTAGTTGCATGTTGGAGGTGGCAACGGTGGCCTACATATTGTTTCAGGCTCCTTCGGAGCTTTTGATTCTATCCAATGTGCTAGATACACAGAAAATAGTCTCTAAGCTGACTAGTACAATTGCGGTCAAGGATTTTCTCAATATTAATTGGTCCAGTAGGATTGAAATTTGGTCTCTACTTGTTGTGAGAGAGAGACTTCCACTTCTAAAGTGCATGCACCTATATTGAGGTTTGTTTAAGTTTTAAGCCTTCCCCTTGACTTCACAAATTGTTTGGAAAAAGAGAAATCCACACAGTGCACTTAAATACACTTGTGTAACTTGAAATTCAAAAAACATACGATCTTTACTTAAGATGGTCAACAAAAACCCATTACAAAAAAACATAGAAAGTTGACATCAAACAACAAGATCTAGAGAAAAAAAGGGTAGATTAGGAGCCTAGGAAATACTTAAATAATTGATTTTAGACAACTAGGAAGCAATTCAATGGTATTGTTTGACTTTTTTATTTCAATGGGTTTGGTTTGTTCTTTATATCAAATTCCCTTTTGGTTCTCTCAGTTATTTTGATTGAACCTTTTGGTTCTAGGTTCAATCTTTAGGACTCACATGCACTAGTTTTGTATATGGACATGTGGATGCATACTTGTGCACAATGTCATGTGGCTACACATTCAACAAAGGAAAAATAAGAAAAAGACATACATATAAATATTCTAGATGTATGCCTATGGGATACTTACTCATGATCTTGATAGATTTCTAGGTTTAGAACTAGTTTCCAAACAAGCATAAATATCTATTAGTTTAATGATAATTTGGGTGGAAAAAGACACATGAGAGGAGTTATCTTGAGTGCTATAGGTTGTCTAGATCCAAAAATACAAAAAAAAACACATTTTACAGAAAATGTATTTTTCAACTATTACAAGATGATTTTCACAAATTTGCTTGTGTGAGCTTTGAGAATGGTTTGTTTCATGTTGATGACCATGATTTGGATTCATATGAAAAGCTAGAGTAGAATCAAGATGCAAAAAAATTTAAGACATGACGGCTACTCCGAGCTTGATACATGATTTTTTGCTTCTATCAAAAGAGTGTTTGTAGTTCAAGAGAGTGTCTACAGTATACAAAGTCTTTTGTAGAGTGATATAGAGTGTTTTTTTCTCTTGATTTTCCTTCCATCTTGTTTGATATTCTAAATCCCTGTGGTTTGTGGCTTAACACATATCCCCCCCAACAATGAGGATATAGAGTGGCTTGTATATAGTAGGATTGTAGCTAATCAAGGGTTCATGGAAGTGTAGCAGTGCATGTACAAGCTTCCGTGTATGTGGGATTCGTGTATGTGGGATTCTTAACATGCCTCCAGTATATTTTAAGCCCTGACTCTATAGTTTGATCCTCTAACAAAGTATCAAGCTCCTCTTGAAACTCGTGATCTACCGCTTGTAGAAACGATTCAATTTTCTGACTTGCAAGAGCCTGCTATTTTGCAAGGTTGATCTAACTAATCAAATTGACTTTCAAATACTCTTAATAACTCTATAGCCACAAGACCCTTATTGGGTTGTAAAACCCACTCCTCAAAATTCTTGCAGGTAATCAAACTAGTGTCTTCAATGTAAATTTCTTTCTTGAGTGTCTTCTTGAAAGCTACTCAATTAGCATCTTGTATGTATAATTTAGTAACTCAAGCTTTCAATTAATGTATAGTGACCTGTACAAAATATTGGCTCCATGCAAGTTGAGTCACCCCAAAAAACTCCATCTTTTGAGCATGGGTATGCAAATATGCAAATACATTCCTACTATTAAACAACTTCATCTCACACTCTACTGTTTGAGCAGAAGCCTTTGTTACCTATTGTTGTCATTGATCTACATAACCATGTCCATATTGTGCTCTAACTACTACAAAACATCACTAGAAATTGTGCTTGCGATCTTTCATGTTGGTTCACCAATGTCGAAGGGGTTTTAGTTGAAAGGTCGTATCCACTAGGTATCAGAGAGAGAAAGAAGTAGAGAATAGGAGATAAAAGAGAAGAAAAAGAATAGGTAGGGATTCAAATATGTGAAATCCTTTACACAATATAAAGACAAAGCTCAATGATTTAAAGAATTATGTATTGATAGAATCTAAGAAAATAAATAAAATCTTTGTTTGGGACTGCTCAGAAGCAATCTCCAAGAATTAGATCTCCTGGACCTCCTTGGTAGACAAAAAATGTGCACCAAACACTAGCTTCTTCTCAACTGCTTAGACAAAAAATCTAATGGTTCTGTTGGCTCTAAAAGGGGGTAAAACTCTGGGATACCTACTCAAAATTCTCCTAGATTGCTCTTTCTTATTTTTCTTGTCCGAAGTATTATTTGCTACCTGAAAAATTGTGATCACGCTCATGTGAATTCGAAAGCCCTTCTTTTTGTATGAGATCTCCAAATATGATTGAAAAGCAACCATAAAAAGTAATATAAAAAATATCAAAAATCTGCTAAACTTGTCCAAAAATCCTGTATTTTTTGAACCATCCATACTATGGACATTAACACTAATGACTAATATGGCATTGACTCTCTAGATCAATAAAAAAGCTAGATGATAATATACTCCAAGGTTTTTCACACTGTGTCCACGTAGTGATAGGGCACCATCTTCTGGGTCATTGTTACTTAAGTGGTCGATACCCCAAAATTTAATTTCCACAAAAAATAAAAACAAAATTTGAAGTGGTTCCATTGGCCTTTGTGGGGCTTGATAGGCCATTGGGTAGCTGACGCAAGTACCCTTTGTATGATGCCCTATCCTCTCTAGGGTGTCTACTTGGACTCCCTTGGTAAGCTAACCATCACCTCTATAGTCTTGGTGGAGCACTAGGCAGTATGCCTTGGTTGCTTTGGGGTGGGACATCTTGGGGTAAAGATTATAGGCCTTCCCTTTTAGGCTTAGTTGTGGGCCTGAGAGGGGGTATTGAGCTAAAATATGCTTTACAACTGATTAGGTTTTTTAAATAGCCCCAAAACATAATGAAAAATACAAATTTTATGTGTGATTTGAGAGAGTTTTAGTGGTCCCCTAAAACCTAAATTTTTAAGGATGCCTTCAACATCTATAAATAGACAAGCTATCCACCATTTAGCCTTATTCTTTGGTGCATGCTTCTCACTCTACTGTGCAGATTTTAGTCATTATCCACCTACCATTTGTTGTCCAGCCATCACTAACTACAACCCATTATTATCCAACCTTGGGTGACCTATTTTTGGCTATCACATTGCTATTTAGATGTCTCCATTTATTGTGTCATCATAGCAC
The DNA here is from genome assembly GCF_053477565.2 of Lygodium microphyllum. Taxonomy (NCBI): domain Eukaryota; kingdom Viridiplantae; phylum Streptophyta; class Polypodiopsida; order Schizaeales; family Lygodiaceae; genus Lygodium; species Lygodium microphyllum. Next base: position 27,773,241 of record NC_141137.1, read on the forward strand.
CTTATTAGCCTGCGTTTTCAGCATATGATGCTAGGCAATAGGCTACTACCATCTCTCCTACTAGGTGACTAGTGTAGTAACTACGTTTTTGCTATCTAATAGGCCTTCTACATCAACAAATACCTCTCATGTTGTTGGTTGATAGTTCTCTACCTCTCAGGTGATCACTTTTCAACCTTCCTCTGGTGGTACACTACTGCATTTACTAGGTATCACCCTCCAATTGCTATGTTTTGGTAACCGACCTACTACCCTTCATTATTTAGCACTCTCTCATCTTCAACTGGTGGTTATTGCATTTGGGATCCATCTCCAATGGACATCACTCTCCAACAATGGAATGCTCCGCCCTTGGGCATTCTATATACTCTTGCATTCATTTTCAACATTCATTAACTTTAGAGTTTCTTCTCTCTATGTTTGCCTATGTGTTTGAGTTTTGAGTTTTTGCATTTTGCATTTAGGGTTTGAGTTTTACTTGTCTTTTTCTAAGTCTTTGCATTTCAATCTTGGTCATACATGTTGTGTTTCCTTAGTGCAAACCCTACCATATCTTCACACATAGGTTGAGCTACTTCATGATAGTATATTTGATGCTATTGAGCAATGCTGCCTTCTATATACTACAAGAGATTAGCCTTGTAGATGACAACCTAGAAAACAAACTTGTGGGCATGTCTATTAGCTCAATCATGTGCAAATCAAATGACCTGCATCTAAATTTGTGTTCATTTTGTGCAAAGAAAGTGCATGAATAAAGAAGCTTTTAAACACGCTTATAAAAGTGCCTATAGTAGCACTAATAGTGGCATTACTAGGAACACTTACAAACACATTTATAGTCACATTGTTTTTTGATATAAGAAAGACCAAGGAGCTACTAGATAAATTTCATGGCATCAAAGAAATATAACTCAAATCAAAGTTAGCAATTTATCTATCCCCCTCTATTTTCATTTGCATAAGCTTCTAATGATACATGGAGTGATTACACACAAAAATAATGCACTCACCTTAGTGTGTATCTAGATAATGCATTTGAGGACTTTGCATAGTGGAGAGTTCTCACAGGCACTGGATAGTATCTTCACTTTCTTCTTATTCTCCCATAGAGATGTATGCATAGCCTAGACTAGCTATAGAGATGTATGCATAACCTAGACTAGCTTATGCATTTGTGTAGCCTATGTTCTAGTCTATGTACTTATGTAAGGAAAGGAAATAGAAAAGAGAAATAGACTTACCAAAACTATGAAAAAAAAAAGAGAGAAATAAACTTATCAAGACTATGTAAGCACATAAAGGACAAACAAAAAACATTCATATTCTTCTAGGAACTTAAGAAATAACAAGTGGAGAATCAAGAAGAGAAAGGGGGAAAAACTTATTTTAGACCTGAAGAAGAACCTCTTGACTTTGTTGTTGATGCATGCAAACCTTCTTAGAGAAATAAGAATATTCCTCCTCTCGTGCCTTTCTTGTATCAAGCATATATACATCAAGTAACGTGGAGAAACAATACATTATTTCTAGTTGTCTATTGCATTGCTCTAATTACACTATAGGTGTGACTATAAGCATTGTTATAAATGCTCCAATAGGTGTATGTCTAGCCTATGCATTTATGCAAGAAAAGGATGTAGAATAAATAACTAAACTACCAAAGCTATACTAGAACATAAGGGAAGACCAACACATATCGAGACCTTTAAGAAAGTTAAGAAAGAAGAACGTTAGAACCAAGAAGAAAATAAGGGAAGAAGATTTAATTTTGTAATTGAAGAAGAACCTCTCCCAAATTTTTCTAGATACATGCAACCCTCCTTCACTTGGAGATTGAAGAAAATACATAATCTCTTATCTTTCTTCCGCTTGCAAATTTCAATATGTGACAATGTTCAAACCCATCTAACAAAGTAATATAAATAAAACATACCTCATTTTAATTGCATGTTATTATGCTCCAAGCATGGGTATGTGTACAACTATAAACACTACTATAAACATGAATATAAGCATTGACATATGCATTGTTATATATGCTACTATATGTGCTAGTATAAGCACTATTATATGCGTTGTCATTACTCTAGTGTAGAAAATTGCAAAATCAATGCATTACTAAGCACAGCTGTACATGTGATACATTCTAGCATAACATAGACTTATGTATAGTACATGTGAGCACAATAGAAGCTTATCTGAGAAACAAAGCAATCTCAAGTTAAATATTATGTTAGTATTTTAAGACAATGATAGAACCATTAAGGAACTAAGGTTACAAAATTATGAATGAACGGGGGAAACAAGAGCAAATATCCATATTGCCCATGGAAGTTGTGAAATAAGAAGAAAAAGAAGCTGAAGAGTAAGGAAAAGTAGATGGCTTTAGATGTAAAGAAGAATCTCATTATGTTCATGGTTATTAGTGCATGCAACCCTTCTTTACTTTGAGATGAATGAAGATACCTCCCCTCTTGTGTCTCAATGTTTCTTCCCTCAAGGTACTATTCTCTCTTTTCTCCTTCAATAATACAACTCCAAAAAATTTCCAAAATGACTAGTCTACACTTTCGAATGTCATATCATTGAATGCGCATTTCAATTTGCATTTATAATCATGGCCATATGCAATTATAGATGCACCCACAAATACTTGAAACCTTATAAGTGCTTACTAACACACTTATAAATTTGTTTGTAGTAGCACCTATAGAAGTGCTTACAAAAATTCTTATAAACATGCTTACAATCATGCTTATAAATGCATTTAGGCATGGTTGTAGATGTAGTGTTAAACATCATGAATATAAACACTCTCAGAATGTACGCATCTATAGTTGTGCTAAAATGCACATTAATAACGAAACTTTTCAATTCATTTATGGGTGCACCTAAATGTGTGTAAGATATTTTTTAATGCTCATGAGTCTAAATGTAGTTTTTAATTCATAAGCAAACACATAAACTAATGAGCATCAATGGATCTCCTCTATGCTTCAATTTTGTTCTATTGATATTCACTATCCTTCATCTAGCATCTATCTGGATTACCATTAGATCTCCAAGAATCAGCTACATCTTATTGATAGAGATCAATTGCATGTATATATATTTATGGATGCATGCAAGTATCCTTGTATGTTGCTTGATATTCAATGTGAGTCATACTAAATAATGAAGATATTATTAGGGTAAGATTAATTGAAGAATAATAATTGAAATGACATTATGTTTTAACCAGCTAAATTGAATGCATGTTGGTATATTTTAGACCATGGACAGTATAAGCATTAGTTTATAATGAAGATAGAAACCATTCTCACATTGGCTAGATAAATGAAAAAGCTGGTGGACAGTATGGGTACCAAAGAAAGTACTTGCATGACTCTTCACTTGACCTAGCATGCTAAAACTTTTGGGGATTCTCACAAAAGGGTCTTCTAAATATAGTAAAAATTTTCTTATTTCTATTGGCTAAGCTTCTAATCTAAAATATGAGATGAAGTAAAAATACGCTAGCAACATGGAGTAAAGATTCATTAATCTGTTAGTAATATGATATGAGAGATAGAGAACCAAAAGACCTGAAAGGAGAAAAAATTGACAGAGAAATTACGAATATAGAGCAATTCATCTCTTAAAAAGGTGTCTATCAGCATTATCCATAGGGCATGGTTACACAATGGTTTACCTTGCTTGTGTAAGCTGTGAAAGTTTACATGAAGTTAATTGGAGCCTATTAGCACATGCAACACAGTTAACATTTTTTGACATATTAAATTATCTCCATGATCATATAATAATTGAGAATGCATGTGCGTGTGTGCGTGCGTGCACACATGGGCATGCATGTGTGAGTGCACCTACATGTGGACATGAGGGAGCAATGTTCTATACAGGAGCCTTCATGTAAATTTAACATTTTGTTTTGAGCTTTCAAAGTTTTAAACTCTAGGTTTGTGCCCCAAAGTAACACATCATTAACCACCACTCTAGCTTAGTAGATTTTAATTAGTGGTTTGTAGATATGCATCCTTATAACTCAATAGATATATATTATTCCTTTTGGTAAAACAACCCTAAATTGTATTCAACATTATTTCTACTAGTTTTTTAAACTAAAATATGGCTTGTGTATTGATTATCTAGATACCTTCTCAATGTAATATATTGTTGATCCTTTTACAATTATCATCATTTTACAATTATCAGATTATTTTCCCTCAGCTTTCCATTGTATTTCCAATAGCCATTGAGATATGCCTTAAATCAAGTGGAAATCAAAAGGTTTAGTTTACCATTGTAGGTCAGCTATAAATATCCATAGTGCCACAACATCTCCAAGTACACACATTGAGCTGGTCTTCAACTCTTTGGAGGGCTCTGACAGAAGAGAGTGAGCACATGTAGCTTTGGCCCTGCTGAACGTTACCTTCCGCTCTGCGTACACAAATTGTTATACTGTGTGCAGAGTGCTCATAAGACATCGGGCGGAGGCGATGCGTGCTTACTCTTCTTCCTGTCAAAGCCCAGCCCGCAAGCACAGAGAGAGAGAGAGAGAGAGAGAGAGAGAGAGAGAGAGAGAGAAGTACTTTGCTGTACTTTCGCATAGTTGTGGGCTTTGACGGGCGATTATGTTTTGATAGTTTTTCGCGGTTTGCAGTAACCCTAATTTTAATAAGCCACAAGTGACTGACCGTTAACTGTGATGCAGGGGCTTGCGCGCTTTCTTGTTTCTTCTGTTTGCAGCAACCCTAATTCTCATCGCCAAGCCAAGACGTGAGCTGACCAGCTTGATTATGCAGATAATCCCCCCCGGGCCCCCTCTCTCTCTGTCGTGTCTGTTTTACCCAGTATACTACTCACATTTGCTGACCACACGAATCTTAGCTTTGGGAATTTCAAGGAAGTTATGAGCTGCTAAATTTTGAGCTTGATCTTTGGATGAATCATCACGATTCATCCTGACAACGCAAACTCACATTATTAATCAAGTACTTGGGGGTTTACTCGTGGAAGATCAAGAGTTTCTAGTCATGGAATCCTGATTATTCAGTTCTAACGATCACATCTTAGAAAGGATTCATAGAGACAACTATTATGTAGCTACATCTAATGAATTTGCCGCTTGATCTTGCAGGTTTGCCACTCGAACATCTGGATTTTTCACAAAGGCACTGTTTTCTTTCATGAATTGCTACTAGAAATGTATTCTATCTACGTATCAAAGCCTTGATCAGATGCGTGAACTTATTTGCTAATTTCTATACAACCACATGGTTTGGATTGACGAAAGGCATAACATATGCTTCAATGCTCATTTGCATTTTGTTCTGTAGGAAACTACATTTTCATTCTAGTTTTCTAGACCAACAATCTAGCCCTCCAAGAACATAGAGATTTTATGCTAGAAAGGAGAATCGGTCACATGTTAAATGCTGTTCTCGAATGTCAAAAGAGTTGTGCCTTCATTAAATGAGCGCTTGTGCTTGTGCAATGAGAAGATACATCGCCAAACAATATAATGCACTAAAAATTCTCATGTGACACTGTGTAATGCTTATACAGAAGATGTGATACTTATGATAATTGTCATTTAGTATTTTGGTATTTATACACAATGCATTTGAAAATTTCTAAGCTTTGGCTTGACCTAGGGTGTTATAGAAGATATGGAGTTAATTGATGAAGTCTTCACCATCTGTTGTTAGTCTCTATGCACTATGGATTCCAATTATTGAGAAGTGAGTGTCTCACTAGGTGCTTCAAACAGTAGTTGATTTTGAATCATACATAGAAATTTTGACATGACAGTCATATGCTAAGTAACAAAGAAGGAAGGTACCTGTTAGTCTCACCTTCAATCAATTTATTGAGTTGTGTAATCAAAATGAGTTTATTAGTTGTAGCTTCAATGTTTTGTTGTGCTTCACAAACTCCAACCTTTTCTTGAGGTATATGAAAGGGCACATTAGGAAATTAAACCCAAATGCATGTTATAAGAGATTGATATAAACAACCATTGTCTAGCGAGATCGCATGATTCTTCCATTGATCTTACAAACTTGACTCTATAACATCTAGATTTTCCACTAGCGCACAATTTTTCTTGAATCGCTGCTAGAAATGTATCATATCGATGTAGCAACGCCTTAATCCGATGTCTCATGTTGTTAGCATGCATTTATTTGGCTCATTTTTAGGTACCTAGATGGTTTGGATGGTCAGAAGATATAGCATGTGGTCCAATGCTCATTTTGATATTTTCTCTTAGTAAACTAAGTTATCATAAACCAATTTAGGCATGCTAGAATATAGAGATTCTATGGTAGAAAATGAAAGTGTTCATGTCTCAAGTATTGCTCTCGTCTGTTGGAATTGTTGGTTTGAGCTCATTAAGCAAGTTCATTTCTTGTAAAATTTGATGATACATGGCAAATAATGTACTGCACTGAGAGAACCATATGTCATGCTCCTAGAAAAATTGAGATATTTATGATTAGTCGTATACTAGTACATGCTTCATCTTAATAGGGCCTAGATGTTTTCTTATACAAGAATGTTATTTTGGTATTTATAAGCAATGCACTTGAAACTTTTGTAACTTTGGTCATGACAATTGTTTTCTAGATTCTATTGACTTAAATTGATGAATCCTTGATAATTTGTTACTCTTTCTGCAGCCATGGATTTCACTTACTAAGAAGTGAGTATCTCACAAATGTTTATACACAAGCACACATTCATAGACACCCCCCCCCCCCCCCCACACACACACACACACTCTCTCTCTCTCTATGTGTGTGTGTGTGTCTCCCTCTCTCTCTCACACACACACACACACACACACACACTCTCTCTCTCTCCCCCTCACACACACATACACACACACACACACACACACACTCTCTCTCTCTCTCTCTCTCTCCCCCCCTCACACACACACACACACACACTCTCTCTCTCTCTCGCTCTCTCTCTCTCTATGCTTTGAATCTTCCATAGCTTCTGGGGCTAAGATATTGGTACATGTTAGATCAAAACTTAATCCCACCTTGCAACAATGAACTTTATGTTGTGTTCATTTGTATGTAACGTAAGCTTTATCTTTCATTTCAACTATATTTGGGATTTTTTGCATGCATAATTTGCTTAGCAATTACTTGCTATATATGATGAATGGCTTTCCCAAGGCTAGGACATGACCTATGCAGTATTCATATCGTAACTTGACATAACAATTTAATAGCTTAGTTCTTATGGACTACAATGGGATAAAGCAAGCATATGATGGGAATGAAGTTAGACAAAATGTAACATTGGATGGGGTCATGCTACTTAGGGAATTTGTGTGCACATTTGGCTAGGGGTGTGTATATGGTTGGTCAACAAGTTGAGGTGCGAGAAGATTATGTATGAGATAACAATGTTGATGATTATCTTTAGCTTCCTAAGCCACTACACACGATTGTACTACCTTAGTGGTTGGAAACATCAAGGACTCTTAGTATTTGAGATTCAAAACATTCCAAAGTGGGAGGGCCTAACTTTGGGAAGGATGGGGTGTAGTGTGTTAGGCCTATTGGTTGAGGCATACTAGAAGATAGCAATGGAAGGTTAAGGTTTGTTCGAGGATCACCTAGGGGTTCCACCTTATAGAACATGTAAGATACCATGTGAGCTCAAAAGAAAATTACAATTTGAAAAAAATAAGTATGTTTAGTAAAGTAAAAGAGGTTAAAGGCCTTATAGTATGTAAAGAAAGGGTATTTATTAATATCCTTTGAATGCATGTTATGTAGATGATTTCTTATAGGTGGACCCCTTGGGGAGGATCATAAGTAGCATAGCTATTCAAAGGGATGGCTTGGTGGGTGTGGAGGGGTGCAACCAACATTGCACCTCTTTCTAGTGGTGTTGATAGGAAACATAACCAAAGTTACACAACTAGAAGATAGCAATGGAAGATTGGGGTTTGTTGGAGGATCATAGGTAGGAAGGCTATTCGAAGGGATGACTTGGTGGGTATGGAGGGGTGCAACCAATAGTTCACCTCTTGCTAGTGGTGTTGGTAGGAAGCATAACCAAAGTTACGGAACTTTCGATAATGGCTCAATGATACCTCTAAGAAGGAGGGGTAGGTTTTTGGGGAGGGGAAAGGGGAAGTGCAAGGGAATGCTATAGGAGAGGGGCACATCCATACCATTGTGAATAGATACATCAATGGCAAAGGAAGAGGAGGTAATAACAGGGCTTTCTCCAGTATGGAAAAGGAGAGGGTGTCACGCAAGTGCCTCTTATGACTATTGTGATTGCATTATGTGTTCTTTGTATCTTTGAGGAGCCAAGGATAATAATGCAACCCTCAATCCTTTGTAGCACAATAGTGTTGATTAAGTCAATGAAGGGGATCAATGGTGGCAACATAGAAATCTTTATCAAGGTTGTGCTTTTGTAACTAAGAAATAGATATTTATAAAAGTGAAATTGAATGTAATAAGTAAAGTTTTTTCCCTCTTGCAACTCTTGGATTTTACATGAAATGCATAGAGTGTACCTTCTTTCATTCATGAAGCATGTTATCAATTCGTTTTTGTGAGAACAGGGAAGAACTATCACATGGCTACTTCTCTTTGTTAACAAAAATATAAAGTGAGTGAGGTATAGCCTCATGAACTTTGCAATGGCACCAACCACACAAACGATGGTCAGTAGGCCTGGCCAACAATGCTGGCCAGGTGAGCTAGTCATATGTTATGTGCCTAGAAAATATGGGATACTTATGATAGTTGTCGTATGGCACTATATGCTTCATTTTAGAAGAACTTGGATGTTTTTTTGTACAAGAATGTTATTTTGGTATTTACACAATGCATTTGAAATTTTTGTAACTTTGGCTTTGACCATGGTTTTCTATATTCTCTAGAGTTCATTGATGAACCCTAGACAATTTGTTAATCTATGTGCACCACTATGGATTCCAATTATTGAGAAGTAAATATCTCATTAGGTGCTTTCAAAGAATACCTAATTTTGAGTCAGAGAAAGAAAATTTTACATGCCAATCATATACTAAGTAATAAAGCAGGAATCTTTTAGTCCCAATGTTACTCAATTCATTATGTTTTGTATTCAAAATCAATTTATTAGTCCCAAATTTAACCATTTTGTCAAGCTACACATCTAGCAAAATTGTATAATTTTATTGAGGTAGAGGAAAGTACAGATTAGGAATGTGTGAAATTCAAATGGGGGTAGGGTGCATGCTCCATTCTAGCATTACCTACTAGAACCAAATCCAAAATTAAAGTACACTAATGTGGACTTTGATGTAAATTAATGAATAGTTAGGAATTCATGTCATTATATTTTGTTCTTATGATTAATACATTTTATTAGTTGGTTTGGTGAAGTCCAACTGAGTATATTATGCTTACTAGCAAAAAAAAACAACAAAATCTAAAGATCACATGTGAGTAGCTAAGTGCCAAGGTAGATCCAAGATCTTATGGAGAGACTATCAAAGGAGTCCTTATTAGACCAATAGATTTTATGATTGTATAGCTTTTATGTTTCAAATTTTAGGGTTTCACCTAGAGAGAGACCTCACAATCATGAGCTTAGTGTTTTAATGAATCCATAAGGCATTCTTTGGAAACAAAAAATATGACTTTCACCATAGTAGTATAATGTGTTTTGTATGAGTGCAATGATTCCAAGTAGAGGGTGTTTTCTTTTCCATAATACATGGCTTGAAATCACATTATCCCCAATAAGAGTTGTGTTGAATGATAATGGAACCCCCTATGTGACAAACTCTATAATAAAAGGAAGTAGGGTTATTACAAACTCTACAAACTAGGGAATGGTGCCATGCCCTAGTTTAGAGAGAGAGAGAGAGAGAGAGAGAGAGAGAGAGAGAGAGAGAGAGAGAGAGAGAGAGAGAGAGAGAGAGAGAGAGAGAGAGAGAGAGAGAGAGAGAAGCCTTCTCCTTAGCACATATGAATCACTCAAAACATGTTGTTTGGTGTTTGGAATGACTCCATAATGTTCAAATATCAATTATCAATGTTTCTTTAGGTAAAATATTAGACTCCTATTAGATTATGAGTAGTTTATGTATAGTTACTACATCCGGTAACATGTTGCATAGTAAGATTATGTAAACTTATCAATCTTTAGTGTAGAATCAAAATTTGATAGAAGCTTAAACTAGTCAATTTCATGGGATAAAAAGATGCAGTCTGCATATATTGCTATGGAACACAATTTTATCACTTTAATGGCAATATTTGAAGTACATACCCTTCAAAGTAACTATGCATGTATGTCTCATGTGTACTCTACGACATACCTAAGTGAAGGATGAGATAATTCTAGGGGAAAAACTAGGAAAGGGTGCTTGTGGTGTTGTATTCAAAGTAGAGGTTGTGAGAGTAGAAATATATTTTTATCACAACAAGATTTATGCAGGAAAGTGTTATAGAGGAAAAGTCTATATAAGGCAAGTAGGGCAATGAAGAGAGATAGTGATGCAGATCAAACATCCAATATTAGTACATGTGGTTGCGGCTCCTGCAGAAGAACCTCTATGGACCATAACATCATATTTTAATGGTGGAAATCTTTTAAGTTTCATGACTGAAATACCTACATCTTGTGGTCGATTTACAAGGTTATTCATGCTTGGGGTACATGTAAAAGAAGTTGTGATAAAGAAACTCAATTGAAAAGTGATAAAATAGTACAAATAAATATATTTTCCAAATGTATCACATCTATTATACATGCATTAATTTTGGGAATGTGTCATTTACACAAAAGAAAGGTGGTTACACATAGATCTACATCCTAGTAATATTGTATTAGATTTTGTTGGCCATGTTTGCTATGTGGCGATTATAGATTAGGGCACAACTTTGGATTTCTCAGAGAAGAGAAAGGCATTTTCCAAGCCACATCGAGGGTGTGTAGATGATGATATGGTGTATGCAAAAAAGTAGATCAATGCAAAGTAGACCATATACAGAGTGTAATAACCCATAGGACCCCCCCTTTTTATCACATTAAACAACTTTTTTTACATCTTCCACCCTTGTCAATGCCGCCACCTGGTGGAGGGAGGGGGAGTTGTACTCGTAGTCGATGAAGGTGAAGAAAAATATGATGATGGCGGAGCTATAGTAATAGTCAACATTGGTGAAGAACAAGACGATGATATCAGAAATGTAGCGCCCCCCCCCCCCCCCCCCCCCCCCCAACTATCTCTTCTCCCCCAAGAGGATGACTACATGGCAAGGGGGCTGGAGGCAAAGGGAGGGGGCCCTGCATCACACCCCCCCACAATAATACCCTTCTCCCCCCTATAAAACCCCTTTTAAGTGAAGAAGATTGGCAGTTCTTTCCTCCCTACTCCCGGACTGAGAGAGAGAGAGAGAGAGAGAGGGTGGGAGAAAGAGAAAGTGAGAGAGAGAGAAAGGGAGAGAGAGAGTCTTAGAACATGAGGGAGAGAGAGAGAGAGAGAGAAGCAAGCTCAAGGAAATTCCTTCCCTCCCTCTCTTGAAAAGAGATCACAAGTACTCCCCCTCCCTCGCTATTCCCATGGTTTTCTATCAACCGCCCCTCTCTTTGGCAAAAGGTTGCTGGAATCAAAGCAAAGCATGGGAAATTCTAGCACAATGGAGTGCATCATAAGAAGAGAAGGCCGCATTCCAAGCTCTAAAATGGCCCCAAAGCGCAAATTCTCATAAGTAACCGGAAAGGCTGCAACCACAAAAGGAGGATCGAGCAAAGATGCCACCGCTAACATGAATGGGTTATTGGGTATAAATGCCAATTCGTCACTCCAAAACCAGGTGCCGCTAAGGTATCTTGTCCCATGAATGGAATGGTAGATCGTAATTATCATAGAAAGAAATCATATTTTTGCATCTAGTAATTTGTAGAACTTCAAAGGTAGATGCATAGGTTTGGATCAAATTCATGATGGTCATGATAACTACGAGTTGATTAAACATTTATGGGTTGTTTGCAATACTAAACTGATTAGTAGGCACAAATTTTGTGAGTACATTTTAGATTACCAATATAAATAAATATATAACATGGTGCAACACAATTGCATCCTATCAGCTTGCATTTACATTAAGCATAATGAATTCATATACCTCTCACTTAAAAACATAAGTGACAATTTATGATTTGCATAAGTTCATTAAAATGAATTCTCAAGGAATGGAAGTCTTGCATTATATTATGAAATGAAGGAAAATCTAGCATCTCGAGATGATTCATGTGACATTCGATGCTCGCAACTACTCAAGGATTGCAAAGGACTTAGTTTACTAGTGGCTCGCGGGAGAATTAATTAAAAGTTTTCGTCATGAAATCTTGAGGGAATGAAACCCTAGGGTAAACTTAAAAACCCTGATAAAGTTCTAAGGAGGAAAATGGTTACCAAATGGCCAATTTGGATACTAGATTGAATCATCTAGATCTTCTGATCTCAAAATAAGAAGCCCTGAGGTTGACAAACTAGGGCAATCACCATCTAGGAATTATTGGATATAAACCCAATTGAGTAAATGCTCGCTCCTTTTTCATAAGAATGATGATCAGAACAAGGATAGTTCCTACCCCTCAGAAGGCCATTGCAGTTGATACCAAGGCAAGAGAAAAATCCAAAGGGGGAATGCTAAGCATCCAAAATAGGAACTCCACCTTAATGATTGTTCTAAGCCCTCGCCACATTATTATTTGTGCTTGGAGGCTCTAATGTATGCCTCAAATGCCCCATATGATTGCTCAAGCAAGTGGATGATTAATAGTATCCAGATCTGCTCACATTTTTTCGGGCACAAATTTGATGCATCACGTCTGCATATTGTTGCTCATACTAACCACAAATGAGGTCAAAGATTGGCTCCATCACTTGCCAATAATCCCTGATGCATACATCAACAAGCTTTAATCGGTGGAGGAGATCCAAATATGATGTATACTTCTCCAATGTTGGCTATGGCTTCTTTTCCCTGCAACTTCAAACTCTTCCTTCAGGCTCTAGCTTTTGCAATGCCAATGCCAGGCTATGAGCTCTTAGGGACTATTAGTGAGTTTGGGAATCTCCCAATTTCCATTTTTTGAATACTAAAAAGGTGGGACCCGGATAACATGCCCATAAGTTTCTTAAAACCATATGATGTGACCTATCATTGGAAAGCGCTTGAAAAACGGAATCTATTGGGCTATAGAGCACTTGATTTGGAGTTATATTGTTCAAGTTATGACAAATCCAAAGATTTGACCATGTGTCCCAAACTTATGGGAAATTCCCATATTCCCCAATATGGTGTATGATGGTTCAATGGCTATGGTACCATGTTGGATGATAGAGTATATTGCTATTGTCAAAGGTTGTTGTCAAAGGTTGGGGATGGGAAATGGAAAGCTATCCATGAGACACTCCCTGACTTCTTCTTGGGGAAAAAAATCCTATTCTAACTTGGCTATAAAGCATGCATTATGCAATTGAAATGGGAAGTTCTACAATCATTGAAGGTCTTATCAATAGTATTGTGCATACCCAGAGGATTAGCCAAAGAAACTATTTTGATGAATAAGAGTGTGGCCAATTTGTGATACAAAGGCACCTTGTTGCCACATTTAATGTTACTACCAAGGGAGAATGCCATTGTGGCTTCAAGACGAATTCTAAGATGGAGATTAAAGTAGCAATAAGGTGGGTTTCCCAAGCCCACCTCATGATAATACGTTATCAATGAATATACGGTACTCCTAGGCATTTCAATCATATGATCATGAAACTCACATTGAATTGGGCTAACATACTCATGTTTATAGAAGCCTAAATTAGACTTTTGAATAGGCAATATTGGTGTAGATTGACTAACATCAATGGATATTTCACAATTTCCTATGGGTTCCCCAAATTTAGTGTGAGGATTTCTTAATTTAGAGTAATAAAATTAGGATTTTCCTTTTAAGATAACCTTGTTGAAATCATATGCTTAAGCATGCTCCAACCTAATTAGTTACTAATAAAACCTAACTAACATCAATGGATATTTCACAATTTCCTATGGGTTTCCCAATTTTAGTGTGAGGATTTCTTAATTTAGAGTGATAACATTAGGATTTTCCTTCTAAGATAACCTTGTTGAAATCATATGCTTAAGCATGTTGCAACCTAATTAGTTATTAATACAACCTAACTAACACTTTGTAGTGGGTGATCATGCAAAATTGAAAGCCTTATGTATTGTTAAACAAACATTTTCTTTTGTACTTCTATATTTTGGTTTTGTGGTGTTATTGTAGTTATCTAGACTTTTTATGCTTAAAAAGTTTACAAAGGAGTGAGAAAATCCTCAAAAGCATCAAATAAGTACGAAAAGAGGCTATGGTTTTCTAGCCAATTTTTGAGTGGCTTTTCATAGTACACTAATCTAAAAACTTGCTAACATTTTGGGAACTCTACACCCTTTTGATGTGTGAAAGTGTAGAAATTGTTATCAAAGGCACAAACAATTCCTAGACAAATAGTGTACCCTTGATGGTAGCCCTTTATGTATGTATGGGGAACTTCAATTAATAAGAATTTCACTTTCTTATACATTTTTGAAGCTAAAAAGGAATACATATGCACTTATTTGGATGCCCAAACATGTCATCTAAATAATCGTCCCTACCCTTAGTGACAAGAATTTTAACATGTTTTGGAATTTCATTAGTTTTTAAGGATTCATAAAAAGTAGTTCTACAAAAAATACAACTTGAATATGGATTTCCATGACCAAATGTTCTCATACTAGAGGAAAACTAAGGAAATTATAATCTCATATTATCAAAAGGCTTATAAGACCCACGCATTTAAAATAGGAAGAATGCCATATTTTGATTGTGGTAATCACAAAGCCACCTAGGCATGTGCCATGTCTATAGTTGTGATAGAAACCAACTTTGCATGGATATCACCAAAGTTTGTGACATATTTAATATAATGACCATGTCTACATCCATGATGATAACCATTTTTTCATGGATATCATACAACTTCCTCAACAAAATGTCCAATGTTGCTTCACTTCCTCTTGAAATGCTTTCCCTAGTGATGTTTTTTGTGCTTCATGAATGTGCTATGATGGTTTATTATTGTTTTTATTTTCGTTGGCAATTTTCTAGTGTTATAAAAGTTCCATTCTTATTAAGACACTTTATCCTTGTATGGGAGACTATATGGTTAGTGACATATATAGCTCAAGATGGATTTGTGTCATTAAGATGGGTGTATATGAGATATGTCCAAGTTCCATTAGTGCTTCCCCATGACAATGAGAAGATACCACTTACGATATATTGTCTTCTTCATTAAGATTATTTTAGTTTGGTAAGAGATATAGATTCAATTGTTTTTCAAGAGATAGGTTATTCACTAGTGGGTCTATGAAATGCTTATATGGAGAGTCATGAACTATTGTATTCTTCTTAAAAAGCATTGTCTCTACTCTAGACCTTATCTACTAGTGTGAACATTTCTTCTATTATCACACATGGGCATTTGGAGAGTGATTTATTCCTTGTGACATGTTATGCATATATATCTAGCCCAAAATCACAATCGCAACCCATTATTTGGAAGTAATTTTTACCTAGTATGTTCACCAATTCTAAAGCACATGGCAAGTTCCATTAGAGACCCCAAAAGTATATGAATATGCATAATGATAAAATCCATGCATTATTTTTCTTTGGATGAATATATACACTTGTATACATTTGTGACACATCATAATAGGGAGAAATCATCAAGATCTAGAATGCCAATTATTTTCTATTAATTTTAATGCAACACAAGTTAATCACTAATAGTGGATGTAGGTGACTTCTAGTCTCAAGCATAGTAGTTGAGAGTACTCCAATATTAGACATACTCTAGAGAAAAAAAAATTCCTGAGACTATAGTTAGAGACATTTTAAGAGTGAAATGCAAAGTGCTATGTGTCACACCTATCATGATGCAAGAAAACTAATTAACAACATAGATGGAACATATCCTACAATAATTGTTTCATGTTACTTAACTATCAATAAAAAATTTATGGGAAAAAAATGTAACGCACAAAGATGGCACTTGTCTAGTCAAACATGAATGTTAAGAAGATAGATTTGTTTCGTAAAACATGAATAAGAAAAACAAAATAAACTAATGTGAAGTGTCTTTGTTATCACAAAACTTTTAGATTAAAGATAGATAATAAAGTTCTAATTAAAAAGTAGTTGACTCATTTTCAAGTCAATAATTTGATAATTCTTCTTGGGTAAGGTACTCATGAATATATATGTGCATCATGTGGGTTCAAAATGAGGTATTTTAAAATACCATTTTTATACATTTTTTACATACATAAGGGTGAAATATAAAGGGGTTATTTACAGATTGAATAGAAAAGGGTTATATTTTATTTTAAAAAAATCATAGTTAAGGATATTTATAAATCATCATTGGATGCACGTGATGTAGAGGATATACATATAGTAACTTCCCGGAGGAATTCTTTTAGATTATTGAAAACCTTCAAATATGTCAAATGACTAAATACAACTATGATCACCAAAAACCTCCTTGCAAGTAAGACCTACATCAGTTTGTGCATGTATTTGATGAATAATAAGCATGAGTTTACATGCACTTCTAATCTTAACTTTTGGTTGCTCTTTTGCAAGTGAGAATCCATGCTCGTGTAGAGCCATTACTACACTAGGGTCTAATTTGGAGGACCTGTCACAATGCGCGTTTTCTCTCCAACCTACTTGGAGGAGATGTAGAGAGGGCAGAGCCCCCTCTGCGAGGGTCGGGGGGGGGGGGGGCAGTCCCCCCCAGCCAACACGGCCGTTATGGTAAACACCATGAATAATTTGGAGGACCGTTTATAGCCAAAATTTGAACTACTTGCTTTAAGTTTCAGCCCAGTGATCGATCTATACTATGGTTTCGGCTCTATATGGTCTCTTGGTTAGTTTCAGGGTCTACAGGTTAAAATTTGAAAAAATCCAAATTCGACCCAACAGGTTTGAATTGCAGGGGCCGAGTGCCTGATTTGGCCCATCCGAGGGCCGAGGGCCGACTGATAAAGGGCCAAATGTAATTGGTCCGAATGTCAAATTCGGCTAGTCCGAGTCTGGTTGTCCGAGCGCCAAGTGGTGAATTCGGTTGGGCCGAATGTCCACTTGTCCGAGTGGGGTTGGGCAGAGTCGATAGGGCCGAGGGCCAAATTTCAAAGTTGATCCGAATGGTTGATTCGGACGGGCCGAGCGGTGGGTGTCCGAGTTGAGTGGTCCGAGTCAGGTGATCCAAGCGGTAGTGGGCCGAGGGCCGATTCTAGGACTCGGCCCAAAATCGTCGTCACTCGGATGGTCCGAACGCGACGTGATTTTGACCGGTGCAACGGTAAATCGCTCGAATCACACGATTCAAGTCATGGCCTATCACACACACCTCCAGATCAAAGCTATGGATGGTGGGGAAGAGTTGTATATACCTGGAATAGCCGATAAACTCCAAAATGCAAATCGCCAAACGAATCAAACCCTCATGTCCTGTTATGACAGTAGAATCCCTAATGCTTGTTTTTCTTCTTTTTCCTTTTTTTTTTCCTACCCTAATGCATACAAATCACAAAGCAATCACCTACACTACTCCAACATACTTTTCCAAATCCAAAAAACCAAAAACCTACTTGCTAAGGAGATCAAATACCTCTTCAAACTCCCTCGCTTCCTACCTATCTACCTCAAGCACCGGTTCGGGGAAAACCCTTACTTCGATGCTCGATTAGAAGTGTGCAAGCGCTCAAGGCTTGAATGCGTTGGTCCCGGTAATGGAATCAAAATGTGGGAGCTTTTGCTCAACTGCCAAGACCCACAAACCGCTTATTGTTTCAAGATTTCCAAGCCGAGCACTAATGACTACCTCTCACATAGCCGACGCGCCATCCATATCTACGAGTGTAGTGAGCTTACCTCCATGCCGATCGAGTTACCTCCTCTCCCGCACACTCGGCTAGCTCCATGATCCAAGTGCAAGCTTCAAGAAAGCTCCATCCTCAAGCTCCATGCTCCAAGCTCCATAGCCACGAGCAAGACAAGATAAGAGAAGAGAAGAGAAGAAGAGAGGAGAAGATGGAATGCTTCTGCTCCTCGATCCCTCACCCTTACACACTCACTCCCTCACACTCTCACACACTCTCTCTCAAGCACAAGCTCAAGCAAGCAAGAAGAAGAAGAAGAAGAGAAAGAAGAGGAGACCCACTTTTGGCCACACACAAGAATGAGCTTCTCATTCACTTTTCAACATTATATACAAAACCCTAAATTCCTTTTGGGCGGTCACCCCTTATCCCCTTTTTTACATGGCCAGCTATGGCCTAGGCCCTTTTTCCCATTGTCCTCCTATCTTCCTAGCTTCCTTTCTACCGCCCATCTACCTTTACAAATTGCACGGGTGCGAGCCTGGCACTCCTTAAATTAAATCATAGTGCCCTTGCACTTTTTTACAAAAGTATTGGCTTATGCATTTTCTTGTGCACCTTTCTCCTTTATTTAGGAATTTTCTGCACTTCTTGCATTTCCATATTTTTCTTGGCGCGCCTTCATCTTCCATTTCACTTTTTCCTTGGCCTTGTCTTCTGCTTCAACTTTTCCAGATTTTCCACCTTTGTTCCTTTGAGGGTTAACACCATAGCAAATATAAAAATTATTGGTGGTCCCCATAGGAGAAAACATAGTCAAATGATTGAAACCTTGGTTGTATGTATTTCACATGACAAAAAGGATAAAAGTTCATTGTGATCTCCATAGAAAAATATTTAGCCAGATGGTCCAAACTCAAGTAAAATATATACAACAATGATAAAAGTTCATTATGATCTTTATGGAAAAAGATTTAGCTAGATGGTCAAAAATTCTATTGCAACAAGACTGAGGATTAAAATTCTTTGTAATGTCTACAAGAAAATATTTAGCCATATGGTCAAAACATGTATTGTATGTAACCTAGATGATCGCAAGGATAATAATTGTTTGTGATGTCCGTAGAACAAGATTTAGCCAAATGGTGAAAGATTTTATTGTATGTCAACAAGGATAAATAATCTTTGTGATCTCCATTAGAAAATATTTGATCAAATGATCAAAACCTTTATTTCATGTATTCCACATGACAACAACGATAAAGATATTTTATGAGAAAATTTGACCTCGTGCTTAAATGTTGAAACCACAATGACCTCTAAAGAATAGGAGATTTCATTCCCTATGACACAAAGTCATAAAGATTGAGAAAATTTTAGCATCAATTAGAAGCTATTTGAGAAGGGAATATAATTTTTTTCATGGTTAAATATATATAAATCTTATACTACCTACTTGTTGATAATAGTAAAATGTATCATATTACATTTTATTTTTAAGTTATACTATTTTAGTCTAAATCATGTTATATTAGTATATCGTACTATGTGCATATTATGAAATATATTATCAAAATATATTTTAAAAATATATATACTCTATTAATTTAGTAATAATTAATAAATATAATTTAAAAATATTAATTTATATTTTTTAAGATTATGTATATTTAATGTATCTAATATGTAATGTGTAATATCATTGAGGATTTTGAAGCCACCTTAGTGATAATTCGAGAGTAGATTCTCTAGCAAGGTAGGATAGAGAGTATGTAGGTAAAATCTCTAGCTGCGGAAATAGGGGCAATATCCCAATGGTGGGTTTTTAAGGAGGGGCAAGAGGGAAGGAGCGGGTCTAGGATAAATGCCCCTGGTGAGAGTTTGAGGGCAACGTCCTCCCTCGATGGAGGTTTGGAGCAATGCCCCTAGTTGGGGTTTGGGGATCGTGCCCCTTACAGTAGGGATTTGGGGGCAAAGCTCCCAATGGGGGGTTCGAGGGGTAGCGCCCCTTGGTGGGGGTCTACGGGAAACATCCCTAGTAGGGGATTGGGGGTAGCATCCTTGATGGGGGTTGGGGAGTAACACCCCCAACGGGGGGTCCGAGGGGCATCATCCCCGGTGGCAAATTGGAGGCAACGCCCCCAACGACGGGATCCACGGGCGATGGTATAGTCCTTGCGTGATTTTTGAAAAAATCACGACTTGAAATCTTTATTAAAATTTAAAAAAAAATACAAAAATAAGATCTAAATCTACTTGTATTTCGTAACAAGTTATGGTTATCCGAATAGCATGATACATTAAATGATCCCTTTTATGAGTCGGTCTTTAGAACTAATCATGATGTTTTTCAAAATGAGTTTCTCTTTCCCTCCCTCTCTCTTTCACACAACTCTCTAACCTGAGTGTTTTCTCTGTTATGTTTTTACAGTTGCAGGTTTCGCATCTCTGATCCTCTGTGTTTTTATCTCTGCTCATGTCCCCCCTCTCTTACTGTAGGTGTTGCGGCCCTAATCTTTGGCGGTTTTATCCCTCTCCTCTTCTTTGAGTGCTCTCCACTATTTCATTTTCTCAAACTAAAGCAAATTGTGCAGTGCAAATTCTGGTGCAAATCAAGGTATTATGACCAAAACTACATACGTCTTTAAATTAGAAATCTTACTCCAAGGCTTCAGCAATTCAACAGAGCAGTGAATGATCGCCACTCCACACTGTGTCTGCTCTACTTTACGGGTGATTTTTGTTATGTTGGCACACATTACTGACTTCTACTAATTACAACAGGTTTTCAACTCTTCCTTACGTCATTTCTGATTTTGAGTTAAATTACATTGATTATGATCATTTCAATCCATACAATTACTATAAATCACACTACTACTCTTTTGTATGATTAGTATTGAATAATATTAAGATCAAACACCAAAATCATTGTCTAAGTAAGAATCATGTATGAAAATTAAATACAATCTTTATTTTTTTAGCAATGAGATTAGGCACTCACTCTTGAGAATTCAATGTCTTCTCCTTCTTCTCGATTGCTTGATTTATCTCTTGGAGCGCCTGTCTTTTTTGTTTTCCAACCAGTACCTTGCAAATTATAGATTCTTTGGTGTGAATATGAAAAACATGATCTCTTGCTTTGTTGAAAATACTCTTTTTGCTGTGAATGTGAAATATATGATTTGTGTAATGTTGAAAAAACTCTCTTAGATGTGAATATGGAATAAATAGTTTGTGCAATGCTTTTATCAATGAGTGCTTTCAAAATACTAATCTTTCTTTCTATTTTGTGATGTTATATACCTTAAGGTTTCACCTCAAGGCTAAATCTAGCCTTATATTTCTTGTATCCTTCAGTAATATTAGAGCATTTTATCAAGTTCTTATACATTGTATTATACTTTACTATATAGAACTTTCCATTATACTGTATTTTCATAGTAAAAGCATTACCATAAGATTTTATGGTTACATTCTTTATAATTTTGCAATAAGCATATGACTGTACAATACTTACAAATACTCAATATGATTTTGCCATAGGATGTAATTTGATCTTGTAACAACACATATCATGATCTTTCATCAATTTAAAGATTAGACCATATGGTCAAAAAGTTTCTTGCAATTTAAGTACTTTTTGTTATTTTATTCAATACAATCTGAGATTTGGCCATGAGGTCAAATCTTTTCTTATAATATAATATGTAATTTATGTTATTTTTTCCAATATACTGTGAGATTTCACCATGCAACCAAATCTTCTTCTTGAGCTATCTCTTGGCCAAAATAAGGACTCTTGCAGTATCACAATATCTTGCAACAAATCAACCACTTTGTTCATTTTACTACAAGAATGACATTTCGCCATTTGGTCAAATGCTTTCTTATATTATCAACCCTTACTTCCAAAAGGAAAGGCTAGTTTCTACTTAGAATTCCTTACTTTCTATAATTTGGCCATGTGGTCAAATCTTGTCTTGCAATAAACAAACCACTTTTTTGGAAATTGATCCTAAAAAATTAAGACTAAATCTATGGTGGGTTCGATCACACAAATTTTGGGTATGCTAGATTGGGCTGTATCGAAAAACGTTCTAAGAAAAACATATTCTATATTATCTCCAAAAAGGAAGACCATGTTCTACTTGGAACTCCTTGATTACCTACTATATTTATAGGAAGTTTCGCCATGTGGTCAAAACTTGACATGCAACAAAAAAACCACTAACTTCCTATCTATATGTTCATATATAAATATCATATCATTTTGCTACAAATTAGCCACTTTTTCCATTCCACTACAAAATAAAAATTAGCAATATGGTCAAATCTTTCATTTTGTTATCAATGCTAGCATCCAAGAATTCCCCATTCTTCTTTCATTCAGCCATATGATCAAATCTAATCTCATACATCTTGCAAACCATGATACCACTTTTTCATTCCACTATAAAACAATATTTGGCTATATAGTCAAATCCAATTTCACAGCATGTTGCAACAAATGAATCACTTTCTTCATATAGTTATGAAACTAGATTTGGCCATATGATTAAAACTAGTTTATAGAAATCGTCTTATCTTATAAGTTTCACCATTTTCGAGTGTTTTTTACTTTACCTTATATTGATATCTATGGGAATTACTACATAGCCATATTTGTTCATATGTGAATCTCATATCACAATAAATTACATCCTCTCTTTAACTGGCCTTTAAAAACCCTATGGTAAAAAACCAGGCAAAGTTTCTAATCTTATAGATAAGTCTTATGACTAAATAGGATTTGACCACATGGCTAAAACCAATGACGATGTTTCTATAGTATATCTCCTTTTAAGGGAAACTTACATGTGCACTAATTAAAATGTTAAATTTGGGCCAAATGGAATCATGAGATTGCTATATAGCCACATTGATATATGGGTGGATCTCATATTGGAATAAATCTCATTCTTTGATTAAATAGGATTTGACCACATGGCCAAAAATCTTAGCAAAGTCCCTAGAGTATGATCCTTGCATAGGAAACTTACATGGAGAAGAAATCCAATGTTAACTTAGGGACAAAATCATCCATGACATTTTCTACATAACCACAATGATCTTTCATTATATCTCATACCACACTCACACTCAACATTTCATTATGACTTGACCGTTTGATTAAGCCCATGGTCAAGTCTCACTATTAATAGAATTGTCTTTATTGTGCGCACAAGGCTACTACGAGGATAACACCTAGATTTGGATGCCTAAAACCAGAGTGACCAAAAGCTCTACGCAAGTGCCACCCTCAAGCTTGACCACCCACAACATCATGCCACAAACACTCAAATCGCCAGTGAATCAGGCCGCTAAGCCCATAAAACCTCCAAATCCTAGCTCCGTAAGGCCAAAACCAATCTATTGGCCACAATCGCTGATTGCCACTAACAAAATTCCCAGTTCTAGTGCACATGATGCCACTCAGATCTCACATGCATCTAGTGGCCCGACAACCGCAACCACCACCAAAAGCACCAAACGGGAAACCCAGATTCGACCTAAAAAGCAAACCACACCACGACCATTACCAGCTGAACTATCTAGCCCTTGCAAGCCTCAACCACTCGCCAGTCTTTAAACCTCTTATGAATGATGATCAATCCTAACTTTGGTCCGCAGACTTAGCTTAAAATACTCGGAACGACTTGGTTGCTTGCCTCCGATGCTTGGACGCTACTTTCATGACCTTGGCTAAAAGCTACGCACCACTAGACTTAGGCCTCTTAGAAGAACCTATAGCAATGGATTTCTAGAAGACATCGCTAGAGGTGTGTGCATACCATTTTGTAAGCGAGCCTTCCATCTCCGCCTCTTCGTCAATGTAGAAACCGCATCAATAGCATCTTGCCAATCCGTTTTCAATCCCATAGGCTATGTATGGTCTTCAAGAAGCTCTCCCAACTCATCTTGAGAAGTGTAGGATCATCCACCTGCAAGAATAACTCCACTTTCTCCGAGTTTAGGTCTCTTTTCTCAAGTGCATCAAACTGGTTGTAACGTTCCTCAAACTCACGCAATAACTCAAAAGCAACACGCCCTTTGTTGGGCTGATAGACACACTCTCTGAATGTCTTTTTTGAGTAGCAATACCATAATCCTCCAAAAAATATTCATCTTTGAGTGCCTTCTTGAAGACATTCCATTTTCAATCTTGCACAAATAAATTAGTAACTCTGACCCGAAAAGTAGGCGTGACAAGCCATAGGAAATAGCTGCTCCAAATGATAGGAACTCTCTCCATGGCAAAGGTTTTACTATATGATTCTTGCAAGAGAAACATAATTAATGCTAGCTTAGGGCCAAAATAATCCATGGTCATATATTTATGGTTTGATGTCATACCACACTTAATCTCAAATTTCAATATTTCATTTTATGGAAGAGTCCCTTTGGAGTACATTTGCCTTGTATTTCATAAAATCTTGTGTTGTTGTGTTTTCAAATTTCAACCTAGAAATCTTATACATTTATTAGGGTTTTGTGAATTTTGAATTTTTTTAAATCCACTTTTTTCTGACAACTTTTTCTCTTTGTAGAACTATTCAATGGCAAAGAAAGATAGCACATCCAAAAAGGAGACCCAAACCATTGATGGAGTTAGCGGTGATTTTGTATATCCATGGTATGTGGATATTTATGATAGTCAAGGAAAAAGTGCTGACAATGTTCTCTTATTTACTTTAAAGAGTGGTATTGCATTCTTTCAACAAGATGGTGTCATAGAGAAGAAAACAGATGGATGTGCTAGGAAAGAGGGAATACCATGTAATCTTGTTAAGATCAAGGGGAAAAATGTAGTATACAAACTTGATCCTTTGAAAACAATGGGATGAACCTTATTTGAGGAGGTAAAGGGCAGAGAAGACATTATATTAGCATTCCAAGCTGTTCAAAATTGTAACGTGTCTCCCTGTCCACTTGTAGGACACATCTTAGTAGCCCATCGAGAAGAGAGTTTAGAAAGCGCCGCCCGACACTCATAAGGAATGTCATGGGGTTTGTGATCAAGGTCTTCCCGAGTCTGCCATGAAGCGGAAGCAACTAGCCGTTCCCACTTCATAATTTTGAAATGAGACTTGGCCCTTTCCACAGTGAATGTGGGCATCATTGGGTATTAGCCAATCCATTTTGAGCAAACATTTGTGGACACCTAGGTTCATTACCCTGAATCTAATCGAAGTCGAATTTCCACCCAGTAGGAATTTCACCTTAGCAGTTTGCCTGGTACAAGAGACCTCTCTACCATTCGCTAATTCCACAAGTAAAGTAGGTGCATCTATTGTGGCTATTCCTAATCTTTTTACACAGACTAGTGAAATGAAGGAATGTGTACTGCCACAATCAATCAAGGTTTTGAATCTTTTACCTTGATAATCTGATGGAGTTTGAATCACCGAGAATTGGCGATTCGGGCCTTTCTTGTGAAGAGCGGCATGAACTGTTGCCCTCTCAATGTCAGCTTCCATGGATGGATTTTCCTCGTCACCCAACTCCTTGTTGGCAACACTGGAGGTTCTCCCTCTAGCCATGACGGTGGCTCCTTGGCCATGGACGGCTTCCTGGAATGGCCCTTGACGTTGTCCTCTGCTAAGCTTGGGACACTGCCTTTTGAAGTGTCCAGTCTCATTGCAATGGAAGCAACGGAGATTGCGGCCATTACCTTGTGCAGGAACGAAGTTGTTGACAGTGTTGGCCCTAGCTTTCTTCCTTTGTCCCTGATTTTGGCCCTGCGCTCTCTTAGCCTAAGATCTATACATTCCTTTGTTCTGATCCTTGTAAGACCAAGTCCTCTTATTCCTTGGCTTGGTCTGCACCTCATGTATTATTGGTGCAACTTGAATGAGTGCGTCTTGTAGGTCTGTTGGGCGCATTGATTCCAAGCGAGTGTTTATGGGTGGATTTAACCCAACACAAAACTTTGAAACCTATTGTGTCATATCCATTTGTGGCGCGTACTTTAAGAGAGAGACGAACTTTGAATAATATGCATCAAGGGATAGTCGAAGCTGCTTCAGTTCATAGAATTCGTTCATCTTCTGTGTGCGGTAGGTAGGTGGCAGATACCTCCCTTGCACAGCTTTTTTAAGCTTCTTCCAAGTAACTGACCCTTCCGAGATCCCTTGGTCTCTGCACCATTGTTTCCACCAAAGTCGTGCTTTGTTGGTAAGCTTCAGTTTGGCGAGCATTGCTTAGTTAGTGGGTGCAGTTCCTGCTGCCTTGAAATAGTCCTCCATGGATTCGATCCAGACCTTGGCGTTAGTTTGAATGGTCCTTCCCTTACCATCAAATTTAGGTGGCTTGATTTGTTTGAGGAGGAACTTCTTCTCTTGAATTAGAGTTGTACTTAGTGCAAGGGTCGAACTAGGAATCTACACTTGGGGTTGCGCCTGGGCAATAAGATTCTTTACGTTAAAAACTTGCTAAACGTTTCTCACATTACACTAATATGCTCAGTTCAGCTTTTAGCCAAGTGACCTAATCACTTAACTCCTTTACCAACACTTACAGCCATGACAGACAGTGATAAAAATCTTATTCATTCATGTGGGCATAGCCCTTTTTAGTACATTTATTTTGGGAAGGTAGAACAAGCTGATACATCAGTTTGGGAAAAATAGGATTGTGTTACATTTGGCTATGGGGACTGAGTAATAATATGGAGAGAGGTCATGGATTTTCAGGAATCGATAGGTCATAGGAAGCTTGGGATATCCCTTCCTTTGATACCCATTCTTCTCATAACGTTCCAGCACCTTGATTCTATCGGCAGGGATTATTCGAGTCACTTCCTTGTACACATACTTGTTTTGCTTGACTTTTCAACCGTCGACATGTAAGGTTGCGTTTGCGTGAGCCTCAACAAAGATGAACAGCTTCACGATCTTTAAATCCTCCATGCACTTGATTCTCTTCACGTTGGTCTGAAGGTATGTAAGTCAGTGGACTGCTATGTAATATATCCTTCATTCACCCGTCCATCTCCGTTCCATGTACATGGGTGAAGGATTGTGGATGCAGTCTAGAATATTCATCATTCCTAGCCTCCGTCAATAATCCAAAGCATGCATTGCAGTCATAAACATAACCTAGAACACCAAGAATTTGTTCCATGCTTCGCGACTCTGCAGTTCAATATCCATAAGTAAGTAAGGAAATGTTCTTAGCAGCAACATTACTCTACTTACCCTCATTAAGTTCCCTTGTAAATATTAGATCTCGTTGGTTTGCTCTGATACCAACTATAACGTGTCCCCATGTCCACTTATAGGACACATCTTAGCAGCCCATCGGGAAGAGAGTCTAGAAAGTGCCGCCCGGCATTTACAAGGAATGTCATGGGGTTTGTGATCACGGTCTACTTGAGTCTGCCACGAAGCGGAAGCAGCTGGCTGTTCCCACTTAGGACCGACCTGTATCAAGGTTTTCCTAATAGTCAAGTTTCTAGGAAGTAGCTAGCATCGAACCCTAGATGAACCACTTTGCGCAAAAACATCAGGATCGAAGCGGATTTATACTACACTTGGTTCAAGGAGAATGGGAAACGAGAAGGATGCAAAGCTCGACCTTTCTGCCCATAAGGCATAGTCCCATTCCATTCCCCTAAAATAGCATAAATCGGGACTCTAGCTCTATTGATTCTAGGTCATTGCTACCTTGCTGTCAATTCTTTTTTGAGAAAAGTTCTCGGCCAACTGGGACCACCCTTCTGTAGAACGGACCCAGAGTCACGTCCACCGCACTTTCCTCGGGTTGCTTAGTTATCTAACTACCTACCACATTTAGTGTGACAAGCAAAAACAACTTCCTTAATTAACCAATTAAACACTGGTTCCTTCATGTAACTTAAGCACTGACACAGAAAAACAATGTCAAGAAAGTTCATTTTTTAACATTTGATCTTTATTTATCATAGTCTTTGGAATACATCAAATATCTAGCCCAAAGGCTATCCCAGAAATCCTCAAGGATTGCTATTCCAAGTTTCACCCGTTGACTAGTATATGGGCCTCAAGATCCCGTCTCAAGTCACGTTGGCCTCTTCTGCAGGATCCGGAGGCAAGGAATTTATGGCCAAAGCCTCCCCTGGCACCCAAGCGTCCTCCTACTCCAAGTAGCACCTACGGAGAGACCTCTCACGACGGGTTCGGTCCACGTACCCTGCGCGGCTAACAACCCCCTTGGATAGGGTCAGGCAGACAGTCGGAGGTAACTGGTACTGCCTCTCCCTCCAGGCTTTTAACCTGAAGCATTAGTTGTTTTCCTGAATTAGTTTCTTGAGCAAAGAAGTACAAACAGTGCACCTAAGTGTACAATCACGAGCATGCTAGTGGTCGTTCGTATGGCCAACTGCTAAGGTGTGATTCCTTCTCCCTGAATACTTTTAGCATTCGATCCTAGATCATTAGCGACTTGGCAAGATCCCAAAGGTTTAGCAAGCTGGGTTGCTTGTTTACGCTTTTTCCTTGAGATAGGGTTTATACCCTGTTGACCCCAAATTGTTACTACCTTGGGTTTCCTTATGTTATAGTTAAATAGCTTCTAGACAACCCTATTGACCTAACTTAGTTGGTCAAATTGCTTCTTGGCAAGTCACCACTGCCCTAAGCTTGATAAATCAGCTCTCAAGAGGGAGTGTTGTAGTAGGGCAACTACTCAATTCTCAGAGAGACTAATTTGTAATTAGAACTCGCCAACCTTGGTCTAAGGTATGGTAGTACTAGCTTGTGATTTATTCGCAAGAGCATAGGACCTCGCAGGCATGTTGCACGAGATAGGTGTCAGTACCTAACTTGTGGGATTATATCTCTCATCATACGGTATTTCTTGATCAAGAATGCCTTTGATCAAGCTATAGGGTTTGGGAGTCCTATTGACCCAATCCAAATCCCTAGCCCTACTAGGCTGATAAACGTTTTGGCCCTAGGGTCCCTAAATTCCTTACGAAAGTCCATCATTTGGTCGTCTGATCCTTCGGGTGAGAATCCTAGATCATTCGTATACAAGCATTTAGATAATCCTAGCATTTCATGAATGTGGGTAGGACCTTTAAGATCGAAAATATTGAATCGGCATCCTAAGTGCGATACTAAGTATAATTTTAACATAACTTAACCTAACCTAGCACATTGAGGTGCTCGTCGTACGCTAACTATCCACGCCTTATAAATCTCATGTGAGTTACACAATTACATGTGATTTACCTAATTATCTAATTGTCTTACGATTAAAGATGATCCTTCCCTTAGAGATGCAAATATTTCCCTCTAAATTTTGCAAGAACATTCCTTAAAAGATGGAAGTAAGATATATGAGATGCATCATTCCATGCAAATATGCAATTTCAAGACCATAGATCTTTTGCCTTTATGCAACTATAGGATCTACAATGATCTTTCTTTTCCTTGCCCTATACGGTATTGGTTGACATTTAGAACTATTTCTTATAAATCCTACGCTTATGCATCAATTTCAAAGCTTTTGTATTTTAATGAAGGTGCATCCTTTCCCAATTGCAAATTTTGATAATAGAACTCCATGCATGGATGCAACATTCCTTCATGACCGTATGCCAATGAATACATCATTGATTTAATCCATCCTTTATCACTTATCTCAACCTAAAATGTAACTATCCTTGCATGTGAATTGCATACTATATGTCTTTTGTCAAAGTTCATAAATCTTTTCCTTTCTTGCAACTATTTAGTCATCATTTAATGACCGTCTATGATTATCTTATACACGAGTCACAACCAGGAAATTATTACATAAGTGCATTATGTGTTATATATCCTATCCTTTGCGTGATGCAACAAGGATGCCTTTGCACAATTTCATCTCCTAACATATGCATCATACGTTCAAAAATGCGACTACCCTTGACCATGGAAGTGCAAGCAAATGAAAGTACTTGTCATGCACCCGAACTTTGTAAATCGAACAAGTATATAAATTTTCCAATGAATTTAAGTTTCCCTACATGAATTAAAATATGATTTATGCATCCTTTCCATGAGGGAATATTTTTCAAAACCTGGGCATTCAATATCGGGGCGTTGTCCACTCTCGTACTTTGGGTGGAAGCTCTCGCGTGCACCCCTCTCGACTTTTGCTTAGGAGACATTGAAGAAGTAAATTTCATCTCAGCGAACTCTCCCTTGGCTCCCTTACGAGATTCAAAGTTACTACTGCCCGAAATCTCCTCCCCTGCACAAGAAACAGTCCTTGCAAGACACAGTCTAAAAACCTCAGGAGCTGCAGGTGAACTTGGTCTAGAGAAGCTTCAATAGAAGCTTCTCAAGCTTCTGGATAGACAGAGATGATGTGTGAAGACGTGATGGTGAAGATGATTGAAGTAATGATGGTGAGGATAACGATGAGGATGATGATGGCGTTGGCGGCAGCAGCAACCTGACGGCACGGACAGCCTCATGGCGGTAGCAGATCGATGGCGGGCAGCACAGACAATGCCCCCCCCCCCCCCCCAAGCTTCGGAGGGGGGTTTATATGAGGTGAAGGTGGGGGGGTGGCCACACACATGGCAATTGCATGATCCCCCCCCATGCCCCTCCATAACACCTACTCACTCTCTCTCTCCTCACCATGCAACGGGTGAAGGGAAGGGAGTTAGATAAAAAAATTTGCAATTTATTAATTATTCCTTTTTCCCTTGAAGGGGAGTTCCCGCGGTGGGTTACGATTTTGAGCCACGGTTTCCTATGCACAATGCGGGTTGGTGTTTGTTAGTAGACAAGGATGGAGCACTTAGGCAAAAGTTTTTTTGTTGCGGGAGATTACTTCGAATTGCTTTTGCGTGGGATCTAGGGTCTTTAATATTTTGTTGTAGAAATATTACAAAAATAGTGTGCTACTTTTCCTATCAAGAAAAAGTGATCACCCCAACAAAAGAATGAAGCTCTAAGATAAACAAATAGACTTGAGATCTTCACCTTCTCCTCAAGAAGAAAATAATTCATCAAATCCCACAAGATCAAAGTCAAAATCACCTCAACAAAGTTCCTTGTCACAAGCTCTTATTGTTAGTATGGCTGCTAATACTACTGAGAATGATTCCACTTAACCTTCCATTCTAGAAGTTACGCCTGCAAAGCCAATAATTTCTCTTGAGGTCAAGGGAGTAGAAAGAACATTTGATTTTCTTGAGATGGTTAAGAAGAAGGGAAAGAAGGAAGAATCAGGATTTCAAATGTTTGAAAAATTATTTCCATTTGGTCCAACAACACAATTTCCTGTTCTCGTTGATAGGTGTTATGAGGCACCTCCTTTGTATGCTTATAGGTCACTATGTTGGGATTATGTAGAGAAGCTAACCACATCTTTCATAAACAATCCCATGAATCCAGAAACAATAGCATATCTTATGCCTTTTGTATGCCTTTTGTACAAGACAACAATAAGAAGAGACCCATGCATCGTGATGAAGTGGATGCTAATAAGTTGGACACTTATAGTTATTGGATTATATCGGGGCTTCACTCAATTCATGCAGCAAAGATATGTATTCAGAGTAATATTGCACGTTGTCTAGCAACCAATCATTTATACACCATGAGAAATGCTAGAATATTAGTTGATTGTCCTGCAAAAATGTGCATTGAGCTTTCATGAATGACAAATATGGAATCACATAATGTTATTAGAGAATACCCCTTATATTGAGCAACTTCAACAATTAAGAGATCAGTGGCTAGCATTTGGTTCTCCACCAAAACCCCAACAAGGGCTTTCTAAGACAAGCTCTCAAAGAGTACCATGGCAGGTAAGCACATATAAGCTTACCTTCTCTTTTTGTGAAGATTAGTGTGATGCTCTCTCTTTTGTTCTATGCTCACTATTTTGATTTTTAAAAAAAAGAGATTTGTGGCATACATTGGAGAAAATTGTGCATCTAGAGATTGCCATATGATTGTTAGCTCCCAAGAAATATTTGATAGTTGGATCAAAATCATGAAGAGATACTCTAGAGGTGAACTGATATCCCAAGAGGAGAGTTTGAGAAAAAAGGGAAGGCAAACTTCTCCTACTGCATTTCATTGCCTTAATGGGTTTAAAGGATGGAGACATCCTTACACTACAAGAGGAGATCAATGAAGGTCATATCCTTTTTCTTAGAAACAAATGTAATAAGGAAGATATGATTGACATGGAAACAAGGGCTAAGCAAATCAAGCAAGATAGGGGTCCTAAAGGAGGAGTTAGTCACTCTTTTCAATGCTTCAATTCTAGAAAGTAGTGCTATGATGAAGACTTGGGAAGAGCTTGTTGATGATTATGATATCAATGATGAAGTCTACACAAAGATTTTAGGCATTTGCAATGATTGGGTATCAAAGAAACTCACACATGGAGCTGATGTGGGGTCCCTACCAAATGGAGCAAAAGATATTGTGAACTTCCTAATTGAAAAAAAGTAAAATCCTTTTCAGTCCTCCACTACTTCCCCTTGGTGTGTACATGTTGTCAGATGGA
Organism: Lygodium microphyllum; assembly: GCF_053477565.2. NCBI lineage: Eukaryota > Viridiplantae > Streptophyta > Polypodiopsida > Schizaeales > Lygodiaceae > Lygodium > Lygodium microphyllum. The sequence continues at coordinate 27,805,775 of NC_141137.1, forward strand.
ATCTAGAAACCTTTGATCTTATACATAATGTTTACAGAGATCCAATTACCATTGGGGTTTCATTACCCTTGGCGTGTATGCTCAATTTAAGGTTTTCAGTGATGAATGCACTAGAGCAGAGAATGATGGTATTTCATTATCATCATCACCACCGCACGAGACCATGATTGATAAAGATGGTATATATGTTCAACCTTCAATTACTTCTTGCTTCAAGAGACCATCTATTATACAAACATCCTCAAGAAATGCCTCATGTCATCCATCTCTTACATTGAACAGCTCCCAATTATCCATGTTGAAGCAGACTCCTTTACTCTCTACTTTGAAAGATATGGAAGCAATGCAACTTGCTCATGAGTTAGGTTATCACAAACATTTTATAAATGGTAGTGTAGCTAAACGTTTTATACAAAATCTACAAAAATTTTATTTTTTCAGTATACATGATGTAACAAGGTGGTGACTCTATATGGACTAATTTTGACTTTCATAATAAATATATCCCTTACATGAAAGGCTTTTGCATGGCTATGAAATATATGCTTGTTAGAAATTTAAAGTGTTTTATGTAGTTATCTCGGTGTTTCTAAACACCACCAATATCAATGAGAGAATCTACTTGATGTATTTAATTATTTCAATAACATTAGTGAACTCTGTTGAAATTTCTTATAAAGTGGTTTAAATCCCATTTTGTACTATGATCCTCTATTATACAAACATACTCAACAAATGCCTCACGTTGTCTATCACTTTACATTGAACAACTCACAATTATCCAAGTTGAAGCAGAATCCTTTAGTCTCTACTTTGAAAGATATGGAAGCAATGCAACTTTCTCATGAGTTAGGATATCACAAACATTTCATAAATGGTAGTGTAGCTATCTACAAAAGTTGTGTTTTTCCAATATACATGATGCAACAAGACAGTGACTCTATATGGACTAATTTTGACTTCCATAGTAAATATATCCCTTACATTAAGGGCTTTTGCATGGCTATGAAATATATGCTTGTTATAAATTTAAAGTGTTTTATGTAGTTATCTTGGTGTTTTTAAATGCCATCAATATCAATGAGAGAATCTACTTAATGTTTTTTATTCTTTCAAATAACAGTAGTTAATTGTGTTGGAATTTCTTATAAAGTAGTTTGAGTCCAATTTTGTACTTTATGTCTTAGCTAACAAATAAGTCTTAAATAATAATAAAATTGATGTATATTTCTTTGGAAACACAAACCATTAGTCAAAGGTTAAATCGTTGGTCTTAGAAAAATCATAAACTTCTAGCTTGGTATATAAATCTTCATTTTATGATATGAAAGTTCATTTAGCTAGTCAAAGTGTGAAGCTAGTTGATTTTGGCCAAAGCCAATATCCATCTTGTCCATATATTGTGAAGATAGATAGAAATTTTGAACAAAAGATAATTATATATCATGCATATACATACAAAAAATGCAAATTAGGTGAGCAATTATTTAACATACTTGTGTCTATTGGTTTACACAAAAAAAGAACCATCACATCATAGGTTATCCAAACTTATTACTATATGGCATTAGATCATGTATCATCTAGTTGAGAAGATGAATGGACAAAAGCCGGTGATACAAATGGTGCAACAAAAGAGGAAGACAAAGAAGAGTAAATTCCATACAACAATGAAATTTAGCCTTGCTTTTTTACTTCTTGTTGAAATATTTATTTATTTTTTAATTACTTTAATTTTAATAACTATTTTCAAATCTCAATAACATATGTATAAAGAGTCTCATAGTGAATAGGTTTCACACGATGGATGAAATTTATGTACTTCTCCTATGGTTCTTTTTAAAACTTTCTTTCAAAATCAAAGAACTTTTCAAGATGAAAAATATGCTATTATTCAAAAAATTTAGTCATTTTCAAATCCATTTTTCAAAACCTTGACTCAAGAAAGTGTGATTTTGAATAATTACATGAAAAAATGGTTGTAGGGAATATTTGAGAAGATTCTAGATATAGCTTCTAAGACAAAATGTTACCCAAAAGAGGTTATGTTTTCTAGCCTAAAAGACTCTTAGGTTTTATTGAAATACCAAAGCATCAAATCAATCACACTTACCTACAAGGTTCCAAACTCATAACCTTGGATTGTATTTTTCCACATGCTCCGACCATTCACTACCCACTTGATTAACACCAGCATACTCTACAACATAACCTGTTCATAGGATTTTCTTAAATTCCTTACAAATGTTAGATGAAAAGTGGATTAGCTATAACACGTTCACATCTAGTTTTGCTTCACATAAAGCATTTGCTAAATCAAACTCTTAGAAGTTTGGTATTAGTTTCTTCTCTTTCCATATGGTCTCCTCTTTTGTCTTACTAATGACATGAGAATCCTTCTTAACTTTTTCTTTCCAATTATTTTTAACCATAGGCTAATCTAAAATAGCCTCATCTTTAAGAGAACCTTCTTGTGTGTTATCATTTGTCACCTTTTTGACAACCATACTGTAACGTGTCCACTAGTATCATCCAGGACACGTCTTAGCAGTCCATCGGAAAGGATATCTAGAAAACTCCGCCCCGCACTCCCATGGAATGTTACGGGTTTTGCGATCTAGGTCTTCCCGCGTCTGCCACGTAGCGGAAGTATCCTGGCCGTTCCCACTTAGGGTCGACCGGAATTAGGGTTTTCCTGATTGGTCATTAGCTAACAGCAACTAGCGTCAGACCCGAGCGAACTACTTTATGCAGAAACGCCAGGTCCAAAGCGGATTCAAGCTGCACTTGGTTCAAGGAGAATGGGAAACGAGAGGGATGCAAGGCTCAACCTCTCTGCCATAAGGCATAGTCCCATTCCGTTCCCCTAAAACAACGTAAATCGGGTAAGACGTAACTCTAGGTCATCGTTCTCGTTATTCGTTTTGATGATCATCCCGCTGTTCTTTGAGATTTTTGAGAAAAGTTCCCGACTAACCGGGACCACCCAACCGTAGGACGGACCCATGGTCCATCCTCGGCACTTTCCTCGGTTTGTTTTAGTTATGTAATTATCTAACACATTAATTTGACATATAACAATCAGCTTCTTTAATTAATCATGTTAAGCACTGGTTCCTTCACGTAATCTTATCACGTGACATAGAAAAACAATATCAAGCAAGTTCTTTTTTTAACATTTCATCATTTTATCTTTGAAATACAAGGAGTTCCGCCCGTAGGCTTGTCCATAATCCACCGAGGGCTATCCAGTAATCCCCAGGGATCAGTATTCCAAGCTTCCGCCTGTAAACTAGTATGCGGGCCTCGAGATCCAATCCCGAGTCACGTTAGCCTCTTGTGCAGGACCCGGAAGGCGAGGGATTTACGGCCAGAGCCCCCCCTGGCGCCCAAGCGTCCTCCTACTCCAAGTAGAGCTCAACGGAGAGGCCTCTCGCGGCGGGTTCGGTCCACGTTCCTGGCGCGGTGAACAACCCCCTTGGTTAGGGTTAGGCAGGTAGTCGGGGGTAACTGAAACTGCCTCTTCCTTCAGGCCTTTAACCTGAAGTATAGGTACTCATTTAATTTGTAATTCATAATTCAAACAGAGCCCTAAAATCTCTAGCAAGCACAAACATTTCCATTAATCAACCATGTTGTTTGGCAAACTGCTAAGGAAGTGTTCTTTCCTTTTGAGTGTATCAGCACTCGTTCCCAAGGTGTCTTGTAAATTGGCAAGATACTTTACATTCTGGTGTAGGGCATACCTTATTAACCCAACTTGGTCAACCCTAAAGTTCCTTAGATATGCTAGTTTCCGGTTTACAACTTTCCTTATTTAGAAGGATATCCAAAAATACGTCCTTTTGCAAGATAACTTGCGTAGGGATCTGCCATCCTTGTTGAGGTTTTTTTACCCTTTCTCCTTGTGAATCAATCACAAGACTAAATGATTTCGTACTTACTGCGCAAGTCCTGCGATGGAATAATCCGTTTTAGGTCCTTTAAGCTGACGTATGTCGGGCCTAGGGTTTCTTTTTAAGGATCTCGGGGACAGCCCTAGTTCTTTATCTTTACGAATTTTTTTGACCCTACAATAAGGAAAGTAGTCAAGTGCTTAGGGTATGAATATTTCTATGTTTAGATTGGTTTGGATATCTTTTGGAAGGTAATATTAATCGTCTTGTCACAGTTTTGCTATCCTTGTGACAATTTACTTTTCAGTCAATACAGTTCAATTTACACTTCCTTTTTCCTTGCAGATGAACTCGTGCCAAATAACAAACATTTCCCTTGCTAAGATGTGCAATTAGCAATGATAACTTCCTAGTAATTTGAGCAACGAAAGAAACCTTTCATGAATTTAATCATTTACAATGATTCGTTGCGAAAGGAATAAGATAATGGTGCAAGATATAATTTCTATACCTTTAGGATTTAACTAAAATATACTACTATAGTAAATGGATAATCTTGCTCGTAATTTAATGCTTGATGCAATTCGAAGGAAACTAAGTTCTATACATTATCATTCATTCAAATAAGCTAAACTCCTTCATTACAAATAACTCGGACAAATATATCCTATCCCTAACAATTTCTCTTTATATGATCGACTTAAACCGAATTAAAGAAGAAAAACCTGGTTTTGGGGTGAGATATCCACATGGATACCGGGAGATGACCCTCCTGGGGCTACGCCTTCGACTTTCTTAGGAGGCATTGCAATTGTAGTTTTTCGAACGTGGAAGCAGCTCTACAACTCCTCCTAGGAATTCCACCGTCGCTTCCTTGCACTGCTTGTCGATATTAGTTTTTGGAAGACTCCCTCCTTGGAAGTCAGGGAAATTCAAAAGGGTGTTTCAGAGTCTTCTACTATTAAGACCCATTGAAGCCATGGGGAAGGCTTAATGGTCTTTTAATGACTCGCTCAAACGAGGAACGAAAAGGGATGGAAAAAACACAAGGTGCAGGAGAGAACTTCTAAGGGGATATAGTAACCGTAAAGGTTATAAATAAGGTCAAAGGACCCTTAAGTCAAACTTAAAAAGGGGGTTTCAATATGCCACAAGGGGAGGGCTAGGGAAGGTATAAATACGGAGGAAAGAGGGGTGGTTCCCAAGCCAAGGGTTAGGGGTTTGAGGGTTAATACACAGGGGGTGGGGTTGAGGATTTATAAAATACGAAAAAAAAAGCTTAAGGAAAAGGGCTAAGTGGCTTTTTTTAAAAAAAAACACGGGGGGGTGTAATAGTAGGACCTTTAAGCCACCCTTTATAGGGAAAAAAAGGGGCTTATGACCCTTTAAAACACGGGGGGGGGGGGGGGGGGGGGGGGGTAGTAGGGAGAATTTGGTGAGGCACAAGAAGGGGGTGAAAGGGGGCTTAAGGGGTTTTAAAACCCGAAGGGTGAAAAGGGGTTTAAAGGCCAAGGGGAATGGGGGCTAAGATGACCCCCCCTTTGGAAGCTTCCAAGCTTCCAGAAAGTCAAAAGGGGGGGTGATTTTCGACAGTGACGACCCGAGGGGGAGGGAGTCTGCAGGTGGCAGATGACGGCTCACGTGATAGAGGGGGCAGAAGCTGGTGTGATGGCGCTTGGCTCCTTCCTCTCGAGGGTAGGATCAATGGCAGCGTCAGAAATCTGACAATCCTCCCAGCGACCGCCTCCTTGGCTTCGACGTCAATCACTCCTTTCCTCCTGGCAGTTAGGCGGCAACATTCGTCTCTGTCCTTTCCTCCTCCTCCGTTCAGTAGAATATGGCAGCCTCCCCCGATCGTTCTTCCCTCCCTAATTTTATAGGGGGGGAGAGAATCCCTCCCCCTTACCTGCCATCATGCATGGCAAGGGAGCCAAGCAAGCTCCAGCGCGAGGAGCTTGCTGGCTCCTCCATTCCACCTCGCATGCTCCCACTCGACACGCCGCCGTGAAGGAGAATTTTTTTTTTCTTTTTTTCCTTTTAATATATTACATTCTCTCCCCCTTAGAAGAATCAAGATGTCCTCATCTCGAGATAAACTGGGGATACTGATGGTTGAGAGTGCCTTCATCTACCCAGGTGGCATCCTCTTCGGAATAATCTTTCCACTGGACGAGGCATTCTCTTAAGGTTCTAGATCTTAACTGTCTCTCCCTAACATCTAAGATCCTATCCGGCCTTAGTTCAAGGACTCCTTGACTAGGCATTACAATTTGTTGGTCATCAAGTACATGATTAGGGTTGGGTACATATTTTTTCAATAGGCTGATATGGAATACATTGTGAACCTTTAGGTTCTCAGGGAGTTGCAATCTATAAGCATTGGGTCCTAGGCATTTGAGGATTTTGTATGGCCCACAATACCTTGGACTTAGCTTCTTGCATTCTCCTAGGGATAGAGAACTCTTTTTAGGGCGTACACGAATGAAGACCATGTCCCCTTCTTCGAAGACTCTTTCTTGACGTTTCAAATCTGCGTATGCATTTTGTCTATCCTTGGCCGCTTGTATGTCTTGTCTTATTGACTTTATTTGATCATCCATGTCTTCCAACATCTGTCTTGACGCTTCAACTCTTAGGGTTGGATCAGAAAAGTTTAGGGGACTTCGACAATCATGACCATACAATGCCTGGAAAGGAGTCATCAGAATGCTCTGCTGGTAAGAAGCATTGTAGGCAAATTCAACCAATGGCAAGTATTGAATCCACCTCTTCGGCTCTCGACAGCAGTATGCCCTAAGCATATCTTCGATGATTTGATTTACTCGCTCTGTTTGGCCATCCGTTTGGGGATCGTGAGTTGCTAGGCCGGATGTAACCCTGATCTAACAGTTGCTTGAGTTGTTCCTTCAACTCAATTGCTTCCGATATGGACATTCTATAAGGTCTCTTTGCAATTGGTGCAGCTCTAGGCACTAGCCTAATCTCATGATCTACTTCTCTTGGAGGCGGAAGTTCAATCAATTCCTCAGGGAATACGTCAGCGTATTCCTTTAGCCAAGAAGGTCCTTCATGAGACTCTTGCTTTTGATCTAACTTGTTGAGTTTGATCAGGTAAACGGGTAATCCTTTTCTGACTCCTTTTATGATCCGAGATACTTTGGCTAATTGGATTCTTGGCACTCCTGCCTCACCTTGAGTTGTGACAAATTCCCTTTCAGAGTTTCGAAAGGAAACTTGACCCTTTCCACAGTGGATGTGGGCGTCGTTGGGCTTAAGCCAATCCATCCCGAGTAGACACTCATGGATACCTAAATTCATGACTCTGAATTTGACTGAAGTCTTCTTTCCTCCCAGAAAGAATTCCACCTTAGCAGTTTACCTGGTACAAGTTACCTCACGACCGTTTGCCAACTCCACAAGTAGGGTAGGTGCTTCTCCTGTGGTTATTCCTAAACTTTTTGCACATGCTGGTGAGATAAAGGAATGTGTACTGCCACAATCAATCAAGGTTTTGAAACCTTTACCTTGATAGTCCAACGGTGTCTGAATCACCGAGAACTGGCGATTCGACCCTTTCTTGTGTAAAGCAGCATGGACTGTCGCTTTTTCGAATTCAGCTTCCATAGTCGGATCTTCCTCTTCTTCTTCTTCGCATCTTTGCCTATTGGCAATGCAAGCAGTTCTTCCTCTTCCACGGGTAACGGCTCCTTGACCGCGCCCTGCACCTTGGAAAGGCGTTTGACGATGTCCTCCGCTGAACTTGGGACATTGCCTCTTGAAGTAACCGGGTTCGTTGCAGTGGAAACAACGGAGGTTTCGGCCATTACTTTGAGTAGGAACAAAGTTGTTGACGTTATTTGTCCTTGCTTTCTTCCTTTGTCCCTGATTATGACCTTGAACTCTCTTCATTTGAGGTCTGAATGCTCCTCTGTTCGGGTCACTATAGGACCAAGTTTGGTTACCCCTTGGTCTAGCTTGCCTCCTGAATTATAGGCGCCGCTCAAATGAGTGCATCCTGAAGATCTGATGAATGCATAGATTCGAGACGGGTATTTACGGGTGGATTTAAGCCCGCACAAAATTTGGACACCTGCTGCGTCATGTCCATCTGTGGCGCATACTTTAAAAGTGAGACGAATTTAGAGTTGTATGCATCAAGAGTGAGTCCTAGCTGTTTTAGCTCGTAGAACTCATTCATTTTCTGCGTACGATATGCAGGTGGTAAATATATTCCCCGCACGGCTTTCTTCAACTTCTCCTAGGTAACGGACCTCTCTGAAATCCCTTGATCCCTGCACCATTGCTTCCACCAAAGTCTGGCTTCGCCGGTGAGCTTTAACTTGGCGAGCATGGCCTGATTGGTAGGTGCAGTACCAGCTGCTTCAAAGTAATCCTCCATGGATTCAATCCAAATTTCAGCATCAGCCTGGATGAATCTGCCTCTCCCATCAAACTCGGGTGGCTTTATCTACTTGAGGAGGAACTTCTTCTCCTGGGTCACAGCAGTACTTGATGTAGGAGGCAAATTTGGAACCTGTACCTGGGGTTGTGACTGGATAAAAGTTTTCTTAACGTTATTATATGATAATCAACATTAGCTTATCTTTCATTTTTAGTTCAGCTATCTCGTAAACAATGTAGCTACTTAACTTTTTAACAACTCTTATGCACAGCCAGATATTGATAAAAAGAAGTCTTTATTTGTATTTACATGGGCATAGACTTTTTGAATACAACGTTTCGTGTGATGATAAGCCAATCATTACATTCAGTTTGGGGAGAACAACGTTGTATTGCATTTGTCTACAAGAACTGTGTAATAGTAGGGTTTTGGGTCATGGATCTTTAGGAATCGATAGTTCATTGGAAGTTCAGGATACCCTTTCCGTTGGAATCCATACTTCTCATGGCGGCCCAACACTTTAATCCTGTCGGCTGGGATTACGCGGGTTACTTCCTCATATACATATGAATTCATTTCAACCCTCCAACCTTGAATATGTAAAGTCGAATTTACGTGAGCTTCCACAAAAATGAATAGCTTCATGACTTTCAAGTCTTCCAACCACTTGATCCTCTTTAGGTTGGTCTGTAGATAAGCAAACCGGTGGGCGGCTATATAGTAGATTCCTGAAGACCCCGTCCATCTTCGTTCTATGTATAAAGGTGATGGATTATAAATCTGCTCCAAAATGTTCATCATCCCAATTCTTTGTCTATAAAGGGGAGAATGCATTGCAGTCATAAACATGACCCGAAATACCAAAAACTTGTTCCACGCTTCATAATTCTGCAAGACAGCATTGAAGGTGAGAAAATGTTTGGACAGCAACAATTTCTTTACTTCATCTTATTGAGATCTCATAAAAACAATTCCGTTGTTGGTCGGCTCTGATACCAACTGTAACGTGTCCACTAGTATCATCCATGACACGTCTTAGCAGTCCATCGGAAAGGATATCTAGAAAACTTCCGCCCGGCACTCCCATGAAATGTTACGGGTTTTGCGATCTAGGTCTTCCCGCGTCTGCCACGTAGTGGAAGTATCCTGGCCGTTCCCACTTAGGATCGATCGGAATTAGGGTTTTCCTGATTGGTCATTAGCTAACAGCAACTAGCGTCAGACCCGAGCGAACTACTTTACGCAAAAACGCCAGGTCCGAAGCGGATTCACGCTGCACTTGGTTCAAGGAGAATGGGAAACGAGAGGGATGCAAGGCTCAACCTCTCTGCCATAAGGCATAGTCCCATTCCGTTCCCCTAAAACAGCGTAAATCGGGTAAGACATAACTCTAGGTCATCGCTCTCGTTATTCGTTTTGATGATCATCCCGCTGTTTTTTGAGATTTTTGAGAAAAGTTCCCGGCTAACCGGGACCACCAAACCATAGGATGGACCCATGGTCCATCCTCGGCACTTTCCTCGGTTTGTTTTAGTTATGTAATTATCTAACATATTAATTTGACATATAACAATCAGCTTCTTTAATTAATCCTATTAAGCACTGGTTCCTTCACGTAATCTTATCACGTGACATAGAAAAACAATATCAAGCAAGTTCTTTTTTTAACATTTCATCATTTTATCTTTGAAATACAAGGAGTTCCGCCCGTAGGCTTGTCCATAATCCGCCGAGGGCTATCCACTAATCCCCAGGGATCACTATTCCAAGCTTCCGCCCGTAAACTAGTATGCGGGCCTCGAGATCCAATCCTGAGTCACGTTAGCCTCTTGTGCAGGACCCGGAAGGTGAGGGATTTACGGCCAGAGCCCCCCCTGGCACCCAAGCGTCCTTCTACTCCAAGTAGAGCTCAATGGAGAGACCTCTCGCAGCGGGTTTGGTCCACGTTCCCGGCGTGGTGAACAACCCCCTTGGTTAGGGTTAGGCAGGTAGTCGGGGGTAACTGAAACCGCCTCTTCCTTCAGGCCTTTAACCTGAAGTATAGGTACTCATTTAATTTGTAATTCATAATTCAAACAGAGCCCTAAAATCTCTAGCAAGCACAAACATCTATACTACATTATTATTTGAGCTACAGGTTCGAGAAAGTGTCGAACCACCACAGTGCTCCCGAACCTGGCTCCCAAACCAAACCAAAGTGACCATTAATGTCACATGATTGGGAGCAGAATGAAAGGTAAGTGACCATAATGTCACATGATTGGGAGCAGAATGGAACGTGGTCTCCTTCCACCACCTTCTCTTCTTCTCTCACTCTCACTCTCATTCTCACTTTCACTCTCACTCTCACTCTCACTCTCACTCAGGTGCAAGCAGCAAGTGCAAGCAGCAGGAGGCAGGCCAGCAAGCAGCAGAAGGTCAGTCCTCTCTCTCTCTCTCTCAACATTTTTGTGTTCTCTCTCTCTCTCTCTCACGTTGAGTCAGAGAGTCTCTCTCTCTCTCTCTCTCTCTCTCACGTTGAGTCAGAGAGTCTCTCTCTCTCTCACGTTGAGTCAGAGTGTCGCCAGTAGCCCGGTAGTAGATGTGCGCCAGTCGCCCAGTAGTAGACGTCGCCCAGTAGTCGCCAGTCCGCAGCCAGTCGGTCGCAGCCAATAGTCGCCCAGAGAGAGAGAAGCGCGACTCTCTGACTGACGGACGTCAGAGAGTCTCTTTCTGACGGACTTCAGAGAGAGAGAGAGAGTAAACACGCTTCTCTCTCTCTCTCTCTGACGTTTTCAGGCTTTGACGTTTTCTGACGTTTTCAGGCTGCCGCCATATTGGCCACTCGGATTTTACGGTTCGCGTCTCACTTTCTAGGCGTTCACGAGCCTGGCGAATGCCTCCAAGGCTGCCGCCATCCCCAGTTCATCGACCCGACGGTAGTAGGTGGCGGACAGGCGGCGAGTGCTTTCTCGCTTCCGATCGTGTCAGAGAGTCTCTCCGTCAAAGAGAGAGAGAGAAGCCAGCAAACGGGCCGGTCCGGGCCTGCGGGGTGACACGTCAGAGGGTCTCTCTCTGACGGACGTCAGAGAGAGAGAGAGGCGCGTTTACTCTCTCTCTGTCTGACGCGTCTGTCAGACAAAGAGAGAGTAAACGTGACGCGTCAGACAGAGAGAGAGTAAACGCGCCTCTCTCTCTCTCTGACGTTCGTCAGAGAGAGACCCTCTGACATGTCACGCACGTAAGAGAGAGAGAGAGAAGTAAAGGCGCTTCTCTCTCTCTCTCTGACGTGTCACACGACACGTCAAAGAGAGAGAGAAGCGCCGTGTGACACGTCAGAGAGAGAGAGAAGCGCCTTTACTTCTCTCTCTCTCTCTGACGTGTGGTAGAGAGAGAATTACTTCTCTCTCTCTCTCATCCTGCGGTCATAGGGTCACAGATGGTGCGCCGGGTCACAGATGGTGCGCCTACAGTCACATGGCGCTGCTTTTCGATCCAAGCTCGCTGCTACGTCACAGAGAGAGAGAGAGAGAGAGAGAGAGAGAGAGAGAGAGAGAGAGAGAGAGAGAAGCGTGTTGAGTTACTTTAGATTAGATTGTGTGTTAGTTTTGATTGTTTAGTTCGTTTAGTTTGTTTGTTTATTTAGTTTATTTAGTTAGTTTTGGTAATTTATTTAGTTAGTTAGTAGTTACTTTAGATTAGATTGTGTGTTAGTTAATCATTTAGTTAGTTTTGGTAATTTATTTAGTTAGTTAGTAGTTACTTTAGATTTAGTAGTTACTTTAGATATGTGTTAGTTACTTTAGATATGTGATTAGTTAGTTTATTTATTTAGTTATTTAGTTAGTTTTGATTGTTTAGTTCATTTAGTTAGTTTGTTTATTTAATTAGACATTTAGTTTATTTAGTTATTTAGTTAGTTTTGGTAATTTATTTAGTTAGTTAGTAGTTTGGTAATTTATTTGGTAATTTATTTAGTTTAGGGTTAGTTTTTTTTTGTTTTAGTTTATATTTAGTTTACTTAGTTAGTTTAGTTAGTTGTGTTAGTTTAGGGTTAGTTTATTTAGTTAAATATATAGTAAGTTAGTTAGTGAAATAGGTTGTTAGTTAGTTTGGTTAGATTTGTGGTTAGTTAGTTTAGTTAGTTTTGGTTGTTTATTTAGTTTAGTTGTTTCATTTAGTTAGTTATTTAGTTTATTTAGTTAATAGTTTAGGTTTAGTTTGTTTGTTTTAGTTTTAGTTTAGAGAGAGAGAGAGAGAGAGAGAGAGAGAGAGAGAGAGAGAGAGAGAGAGAGAGAGAGGTTGCTTTGCTTGGTATTGTCTAATTTATTGGTATTTTGGTTTATATTTTGTGCAGTTTGTTTGTGAGGATTGGTATTTCAGGTCGGTGATCTCACTCTCTCTCTTTCTCTCTCTCTCTCTCTCTCTCTCTCTCTCTCTCTCTCAGGTTGTAAATGTGTTTTGATGTATTTATTGGTTTAAATAGTAAATTAGTTAGTTAATTAGGTTATTGGTTTAAATAGTTAGTTTAGTTAGTTTTGGTTGTTTATTTAGTTTTGTTAGTTAGTTTAGTTAGTTAGTTAGTTAGTTAGTTTGTTTTGTTAGTTAGTTTAGTTACTTATTTAGTTAGTTTTGGTTGTTTGTGTTTATTTGGTTTAGTTAGTTTATTTAGTTTGGTTAGTTATTTAGTTAGTTAGTTTGGTTAGATTCGTGGTTAGTTAGTTATTTAGTTTAGTTAGTTAGTTTGGTTAGTTGATTAGATAAGTTTGTTTGAATTATTTTTGTGTGTTAGTTACTTTGCATTTAGTTTAGGGTTAGTTTATTTTATTTAGTTTACTTGGTTAGTTTAGTTAGTTGTGTTAGTTTAGGGTTAGTTTATATAGTTAAATATATAGTAAGTTAGTTAGTGAAATAGGTTGTTAGTTAGTTTGGTTAGATTTGTGGTTAGTTAGTTTAGTTAGTTTTGGTTGTTTATTTAGTTTAGTTGTTTTATTTAGTTAGTTATTTAGTTTATTTAGTTAATAGTTTAGGGTTGGTTTGTTTAGTTAGTTATTTAGTTAGTTTTGGTTGTTTGTGGTTATTTGGTTTAGTTAGTTTAGATTTGTGGTTAGTTAGTTTAGTTAGTTTAGTTAGTTCGTTAGTTAGTTAGTTAGTTTTGGTTGTTTGTGGTTATTTTGTTTAGTTAGTTTATTTAGTTAGTTGATTAGACTAGAGGGAGGTTTGCTTGGTATGGTTTAATTTATTGGTATTTTTTTTATTTTGTGCAGTTTGTTTGTCAGGATTGCTATTTGAGGTCGATGATCTCTCTCTCTCGCTCTCTCTCTCTCTCTCTCTCTCTCTCTTTCAGGTTGTAAATTTGTTTTGATATATTTATTGGTTGTTAGTTAAATAGGTTGTTAGTTAGTTTGGTTAGATTTGTGGTTAGTTAGTTTAGTTAGTTTTGGTTGTTTATTTAGTTTTGTTAGTTTGTTTAGTTAGTTATCTAGATTAGTTAGTTTTAGACTATAACTTAGTTACTTTATTTAGTTAGTTAGTTTATTTAGTTAATAGTTACTTTAGATTGAGTGTTAGTTAGTTTAGATTTGTGGTTAGTTATTTTAGTTAGTTTAGTTAGTTAGTTAGTTTAGTTAGTTATTTAGTTAGTTTTGGTTGTTTGTGGTTATTTGGTTTAGTTAGTTTATTTAGTTAGTTGATTAGACTATAACTTAGTTTATTTATTTAGTTAGTTAGTTTATTTAGTCGATTGTGTGGTTATAATAATATCCATGTATGTAAGTAGTTAGGTAGACAATCATGGATGAATAGTTACATGCATACCCATGTAAACTTTTAGTCCTATGTTACATGAACTTAGTTTATTTATTTAGTTAGTTAGTTTACTTAATTAGTTAGTTTAGTTGTTTGTGGTTCTTTAGTTAGTTTATTTAGTTAGTAGTTACGTTAGATTGTGTGTTAGTTCGTTTTTTTGTTTTAGTTTATATATGTGTTAGTTACTTTTGAGAGAGAGAGAGAGAGAGAGAGAGAGAGAGAGAGAGAGAGAGAGAGAGAGAGAGAGAGAGAGAGAGAGAGAGAGAGAGAGAGAGAGAGAGAGAGAGAGAGAGAGAGAGAGAGAGAGTTTAGTTTTGGTTGTTTGTGGTTAGTTAGTTCAGTCAGTTTATGTAGTTATTTTATTTAGTTATTTTTGGTTGTTTAGTTGGTTTAGTTAGTGTATTTAGTTATTTAGTTAGTTTTGGTAATTTACTAAATAGGAAGTTACTTTAGATATAGTTTAGAGTTAATTTACTTTTTTGTTTGTTTATATATGTGTTAGTTACTTGATAGAGAGAGAGAGAGAGAGAGAGAGAGAGAGAGAGAGAGAGAGAGAGAGAGAGAGAGAGAGAGAGGGAGGTTTGCTTGGTATGGTATAATTTATTGGTATTTTTGTTTATTTTGTGCAGTTTGTTTGTCAGGATTGCTATTTGAGGTCGGTGATCTCTCTCTCTCGCTCTCTCTCTCTCTCTCTCTCTCTCTCTTTCAGGTTGTAAATTTGTTTTGATATATTTATTGGTTGTTAGTTAAATAGGTTGTTAGTTAGTTTGGTTAGATTTGTGGTTAGTTAGTTTAGTTAGTTTTGGTTGTTTATTTAGTTTTGTTAGTTTGTTTAGTTAGTTATTTAGATTAGTTAGTTTTAGACTATAACTTAGTTACTTTATTTATTTAGTTAGTTTATTTAGCTAATAGTTACTTTAGATTGAGTGTTAGTTACTTGAGATATAGTTTAGGGTTAGTAAGGTAGTAGTTACTTTAGATATAGTTTAGAGTTAATTTGCTTTTTTGTTTTAGTTTATGTATGTGTTAGTTACTTGAGAGAGAGAGAGAGAGAGTGAGTGTTAGTTACTTGAGAGTGAGTGAGAGAGAGAGTGAGTGAGTGAGTGAGAGAGTAAGTTAGTTAAATAGGTTGTTAGTTACTTTGGTTAGATTTGTGATTAGTTAGTTTAGTTAGTTTTGGTTGTTTATTTAGTTTTGTTAGTTTTTTAAGTTAGTTATTTAGTTTATTTAGTTATTTAGTTAGTTTTGGTTGTTTGTGGTTATTTGAATTAGTTAGTTTATTTAGTTAGATGATTAGACAATAACTTACTTTATTTATTTAGTTAGTTTTTTTAATTAGTTAGTTTAGGGTTAGTTTGTTACTTTACATATAGTTTAGGGTTAGTTTGTTTTTTTATTTTAGTTTATATATGTGTTATGGGTTAGTTACTTAGTAGGTTTTACCTTAGATTAGTTGCTTAGTTACTTTAGAAGATTGTGTCTTAGTTTAGGGTTAGTTTGTTTTTTTGTTTTAGTTTATATATGTATTATGGGTTAGTTACTTTAACTAGAAACTTAGTTAGTTAAATAGGTTGTTAGTTTTGTTGGTTTACTTTAGTTACTTTAGTTTGGCTGATTAGTTGCTTACCTTACTTGGTTTAGTTTGTTTAGTTCGTAGGTTACTTTAGTTTAGAGGTTGGTTACTTAGTGCATTGGTTGGTTGGTTAGGTGTATAGAGAGGGAGAGGGACAAGCAGAGAGAGAGGGTTAGTTAAGGGTTAGTTTGTTACTTTACATATAGTTTAGGGTTAGTTTGTTTTTTTATCTTAGTTTATATATGTGTTATGGGTTAGTTACTTAGTAGGTTTTACCTTAGATTAGTTGCTTAGTTACTTTAGAAGATTGTGTCTTAGTTTAGGGTTAGTTTGTTTCTTTATTTTAGTTTATATATGTGTTATGGGTTAGTTACTTTAACTAGAAACTTAGTTAGTTAAATAGGTTGTTAGTTTTGTTGGTTTACTTTAGTTACTTTAGTTTGGCTGATTAGTTGCTTACCTTACTTGGTTTAGTTTGTTTAGTTCGTAGGTTACTTTGTTAAACTTTGGTAGTATAAGACATGGTAGTTTTTGCTGTTTTAAAATTTCGAGAATATTTTATATATCCCTCAAGGCTAACGCGTCTTTTTGTCCAGTATGGAGGCTTCTACAGTAAACAAGAATATGTCTGTAGAAGATATTATACAGTGCACTTCTAACGTGCAAATGAATGCACGCAAAATAAAGGAGGCCACAAGGAATAAGGCTGTTCGTCGTGCACTTAAGCATGTTGCAGGGCATGATAGTTCCGTTGGTTCCTTAAGGTTTATTCGTCGCTTGGATGGGATTGAAAAGCAAGTGAAGACACTATTTCGACGCCAAAAAGGTTCAATTTCAATTTCTGAGAACATTGGTGACCGACTACAGAGGATTGAGAGACTGTTGGATGAGAAATATGAAGGGCACCTTGCTGATGTAGTAACTATACAGGGCGAGTTAGAAGAGATCAAGGGTTATATAGGTGACATTTATGAGCATATTCAGAAAAATTGGTGTCCGCGTGCTGGATCTTCGAACGATCAAGAAGAGAAGCTGAAAGATATTCTTGATAGTACAGGTCGTATAGAGGATGGAGTATGTGAGCTGATTGCACACAAGAACGAGAGCTTAGTTGCACCGGAGAACATTGCTTTTGATGTGCAACTTACTTCTTTGAAAGTTTATTTGAATAGATTTTCAGCAATGTTAACGCAGATGAATGGCCGTGCAGGCTCATCTTCTGGCACTGGAGATCATTGCCCTTGATATGCACTAGAGAACATTGCATCTTTGAATAGTGGTTCACAATAGGTTTTTGGCGATGTTAATCAGTGCTTCTTTGTCGTGGTTTGCTTGGTATATGTAATTCTTGCAAGACTTCTTAAATGAATTGTTTGATGAAAATCTTCATTTTGAAACACATCGTATGTGTCTTGCAAATTATAAAACTACTTTCAATCCATTTTAATAGTTCCTCTTTCTCTCTGTTTCTCTATGTTTCTCTCTTGATTACTGAGCAATTTTTCTAATGTACTTTTGTAACTTAGATTGGACTAGATACATAGAATGATTGTAGCTTTGATATGTTGCGACGTTTTGTATAGTTTGCCTTCCTCGCTCCTCTCTCTCTGTGTCTCTCTCTCTGCGAATGTGAGTTGGTAAGGTATTGTGTGTCCTATGGGATTGACACCAATAAGTATTTCAAGATTGGGGACACCTTTCTATATAGGAGATGTTCTTTTCTCTCAAGATTGTGCTCATGTACGTGAATGAAGATCGACATGGCATGGCCTTTAGACAATGTATGGTTGGTACTTGGTGAGCGTCATGTGTGCATGATAGCACTCATGTGTAACGTACATATATTCTTTCATGCATTTAGGGTTTGTGGTTGCGAATGTGAGTTGGTAAGTTATTGTGTGTCCTATGGGATTTACACCAATAAGTATTTCGAGACTGGGGATATCTTTCTGTATAGGACATGTTCTTTTCTCTCAAGATAGTGAAGATGTACATGATTGAAGATCCATTGGCAGGGCCTTTAGGCAATGCGTGGTTGGAACTTGGTGAGTGCCATGTGTGCATGATAGTACTCATGTGTAGCGTACATATATTCTTTCGCCCATTTAGGGTTTGTGATTGCGAATGTGAGTTGGTAAGTTATTGTGTGTCGTGTGGGATTGGAACCAATCAGTATTTCGAGACTGGGGATACCTTTATGTATAGGAACATGTTCTTTACTCTCAAGAAGGTTGTGAATGTGTCTATCACTTATGTCTTGACGTTTGGTGTAGCCATGGAACAAAGCGAAGCCATAGGAGATATTCCCGACGTAGTGCTTTCGACTCCATTGAATGTAGTGGATTCAGTTGAAATAAACAAAATGGCAACAACATCATCTCTTCGGCGCTTGCCAGCTTGGGTTCATTCGCATGGGTATGGAAGATAGTTTTGTTAATTGTGATTGCGTCAAAGTGCTACTATTTATATTTTTGGAGATGATTGTTTATATGTTTCATTGCAGCCAACGTATGAGCTCTAATAGAATGAATGTGCAAAAAATGAAAGAGGTGGCAAGCGGACAAGAGATACATGTTGCTAAATGTACAAGAGCTGCAAAGTTTCGAAGAAACACAAGGGCTACTTCGGACGCTTCGGACTTTAAAAAACTTGAGGCCAAGATGAATGAGTTGATGGAAATGCAGACGAGTTTATGTACGCGTGTTGATAGTGCGCTTGCCATGTACTCAATGGAGTTACATGAACAGGCTAAAGGTCTGTATGGTGTTGTCAGCGAGACCAAACACACGCAGGGTGTTCTCCAGCAAGTGTCGACTGATCTGGGTGGTGAAGTAAGGGTACTTTCAGCAATTATTTCTGAGACAAGCAGATTAATGAATCTGCTGGTGAACGATATGTGGGCTTCCGTTTGGGGGCTTGAAGATGACCATGAACCTGTGATCTGCCAGAGGGGTTGTCGGTTGTCGTTCTTGCAGTTTCAAATGAATGTTAGTAGGTTTAATGCTTTGTTGCAACAATTGAACCGTTAGATGAACGGTCGCATCTAAGGAGACTATGTATATGCAAAATTTTCTTAGGGTGGAACTTATAGGTTCAGATTGTGTTGCATATTTTAAAGTGCATGGGTAGCACTTTTTATGATAATATTTGCTTCTTTTTTGTAAAGCCTACATGGAAAGTGCTAAGATGTGTAACACTTTTGATATAACAAAGCGTATTTGAGTAAAATGTATTGAGTGTGTATGACGTGATGTCTCTTTCTTGATATTTACATGGAGCAGATTTGATACTCCAATGATGGTTGGTATATTTAGATTTGATATATTGTGTACATCGAATGTACGCAATACATTTAGTTTAGAAATCAAACCATGCCTTTGATAAAGTGTATTGATAGTCATTTCTGCAGTTGCATGTTTACTTTCTTTTGTTAATTACCAAGGTTACTTCTATCTTAGCAACCAGGCTCTCTCTCTCTCTCTCTCTCTCTAATGGGCTGGTGTAGCATCTTTTTAGACAGATACATTGACTGGGTTGTAGTGGTTTTGTGTCTTGATATTTAATCTTAAATTTACATATTTATATATTAAATGTGTGTATACGTTGCTAATAGGTTTTGTGGCCAAGTGATCAATATGGGGTGTTCGCATCGAGCAACTGGGAGAGACTGTGTTGCGTGTTCGTAGGGACATGCTTACTTCCACGAGGTATGAGCGACGGCAGGTTGCTAGACTCAGGGCTCGGAAAGGGATTTTAGATCGTGGTAGATCCATTCAAAGAGACATTGAAAACCATTCGTTCCATGAGGAGATTCTAAATGGTCATTGTGAACTAGGCCAACCACAGTTTGGTATAGATGTGGCTAATGTTTTGCCATCACCGGATAGAACCATTAGGGGATTTCAAGCCCAGCGACAGTTTGGTGTGGATTTGACGAATGCTTTGCCATTAGTGGGTGGTTGCAATGGTCTTAATCATGTGACTTTTGAGTCACATGTTAATAATGCTTCAATGTCTATGTGCCAACATGGGGGAAATCTTAGTGGAGTCATTTGTGAGAGTGTGTCTCACCGTGTTGAATTTTTAAATGGGGATAATGAGCCAGTTGAACAGCATGTTGGTTTAGATTTTGGAAATCACCACAATGTGGAAAATTCCGTGGCTAATGAGTCACGTGTTCATAATATTGCTGTTTTTGATCCCCAAAGTGGTGGATTGTGCTCCATTTTAAATGCTTTGCCTGCAACGGATGTCCACCCGCCGGCAATGTCAATACTACTATTTCAAGAGCCGGATGTGCATTCCATGGGGAGTCTTTGTATGATGTGTGAAAGGTGTTCAGCTAAGTTGTGGAGATGCGAGACTCGGGTTCAAGGGTCGATTTTGTTTGGAAGACACTATTGTCGAAATGGAAAAGTAATGTTGCCGCCATTGCAACGTCCACCGCAGCCATTGCATGATTTGTTGCATGGCATGCATCCTCAGAGTAGGATATTTAAAAACAACATAGGAGCACACAACAGTGCTCTTGCATTTGTATCACTCGGAGCTAATGTTGATGAGCTACCTGTTATCGGGAATGGTTACACCTTTAGAGTGCATGGGTCTGTTTATCACCGTATAGGTACTTTGCTTCCTGATGTGCAGCGTCAAGAAAGGCCAAGATTTGCACAACTGTATGTTTATGATACCGAGCATGAGTTGCTTAATAGACTGGGGGTTATGCATGATTTATTACCAAACTTGCTAGGGGAGCTTCAATGTATGATGCATCGACACAACATATATGCACGTGCTTTTAGGTCAGTGGGTTTGCAATTGCAAAATAATCCCGTGCAGGAACTAAGAATGAGTATTTTTGGTATTCAAAGAACCAGTAAACAATACTCTGCTCCTGCAGCAACTGAGGTTGCAGCTATCATGCCAGGGCAGGGTGACGAGGGTACTCTTGATCGTCGGGATATTCATGTTTACACTCGGGGTGGTCGATGTGTTGCTATTTCAAACTTGCATAGGGCATATATGCCAATGCTATATGTCCTCCTTTTTCCTATGGGGGATGATGGTTGGCATGTAAAGGTTCCCTATAGTAATGTTAGTGTTCCTGTTAACATATATGAATTGTCCAATAAAAATTGTGTTACCCAGATGCAGTTTTATGCATTTCGTCTTCAAGTGCGTGAAGATACTGAGGTGTGCATATTGCGTGCTGGTCGACTATTGCAGCAATTTATTGTTGATGCTTATTGTAGTATAGAGCAATGCAGGTTAACTTGGTGTTGCTAGAATCAATCAGTGTTACGATCGGAGGCCTATAAAGGCTTGGCAGACATGGTGGGGGCAAACGATGATGGGACAATGCCGATTGTTGGTGCCTCTGTTGGCAAGAGGATAGTTTTACCATCGTCATTCACAGGTGGACCAAGGCACATGTATCAATTATATCAGGATGCCATGGCTATAGTGCGATGTAAGGGAAAACGTGACCTTTTTATAACAATGACATGCAATCCAAAGTGGTTGGAGATTACTAATGCTTTATTGCATGGGAAAAGTGCTTATGATCGTCCGGATTTGACTGCTCGCGTGTTTCATAAAAAGCATGCTGATTTGATGTGTACGTTGTTGCGGAAGGATCTCTTTGGAAAGGTTGCTGGCTATGTTACTGTGATTGAATTCCAAAAGAGGGGGCTACCATATTCTCATACTTTGCTAATGTTAGAGTCGTCTTTCAAACCTTCTGAAGCATGTCACTACAATAGACTGGTTTGTGCTGAGTTAACCAATAGAGTTAAGTTTCCAGCCTTATTTGAGACAATTTCAAAGTGTAACATTCATGGCCCTTGCGGAGAATTGAACCCCAAGAGTCCCTGTATGGACAAGGGTAGATGTACTAAAGATTACCTGCGAAAATTAGTGGGCATGATGACAGTTGATAGTTCTGGCTATCCCGTTTATCGAAGACGAGATGATGGAAACTCTGTGATCATAAATGGTAATGTTATTGATAATCGATGGATTGTTCCATATAATCCATTCTTGAGTAAAAAATACAATGCACACATAAATGTAGAGGTTTGCTCGACAATTGCGGCTGTGAAGTATTTGTATAAGTATGTGTACAAGGGGCATGATCGTGCAACCGTCAATTTTTCTGTTGGGGTTGATTCAATCCGGAATGGTGGCGATGCTCACGAGGTGGACGAGATACAAAGTTATTTGGATGCACGATATGTTTCTGCCTCTGAGGCATGT
The DNA here is from genome assembly GCF_053477565.2 of Lygodium microphyllum. NCBI lineage: Eukaryota > Viridiplantae > Streptophyta > Polypodiopsida > Schizaeales > Lygodiaceae > Lygodium > Lygodium microphyllum. The sequence goes on from NC_141137.1 coordinate 27,827,688, forward strand.
TGGCGGATCTATGATTATGCATTGCACGATGAAAATCCTGATATACAACGTCTGCAGGTACAATTACCTGGTGAGAACTATGTGGTGTTTCGGGATACAGATAGTATACCAGATGTTGTGCAGAATGAAGACCTCCAGAAAACTACTCTTACTGAATGGTTTGTGTGCAACCGCATTCATCCAGAGGCTAGGACTATTCATTATCAAGACTTTCCAGTGTATTGGGTGTGGAATGCACGACATAAGATGTGGACTAGAAGGAAGCATGGGAATACATGTGGTCAGATGTATTTTGTGGTGCCTACCTGTGGTGAGCTCTACTATTTGCGGATGCTTTTAACAGAGTGTCGGGGATGTACTTCTTTTGAAGATTTACGTACTGTTGATAGCGTGATTTGTGATACTTTTAGGGATGCTTGCATTGCAAGGGGCATGTTGGAGAGCGATGATGAATATGTTGTGTGCTTAGAGGAAGCTGCCTCTGTGCAGACTGGTGCTCAACTCCGAACTTTATTTGTTGCAATTTTGGTCTTTTGTGAGCCAGCTCGGCCTGGCCATCTATGGGAAAGATTTATGGTGCCAATGGTAGAGGATATCATGTATAGATTGCAGTTACAGCACGTGCATGCCTCTCTTGGTGTTCTGCAGCGTGAGGCATCTAACATGGCTTTGTTGCATCTACAAGACCTTTTACGTCATGTAGGACGAAGACTTTGTGATTTTGATGGGTTTCCTGAACCTCATCAACCAAAATCACAACTGCATGCTAACCCTCTTTTGCAAGATGAATATGCATACAACATATCAGAACAACATAGGGTTTCTGAATCCATGGAGGGCATGTTGAATGAAGGACAAAGAATTGCCTTCGGTGCAGTCATGGAACCTGTTGATACAGATACTGGGGATGTATTCTTTTTGGATGGTCCTGGTGGGTCTGGAAAGACCTTCCTATACAAATGTTTGCTTGCGAAGGTACGCAGTGGTGGTCGCATAGCATTGGCAACAGCATCATGTGGCATTGCTGCCTTGCTTTTGCCAGGTGGTCGTACAGCTCACTCGCAGTTTAAAATCCCAGTAGAATTAAATAATCTATCCACTTGCAATATTCCTGTTCAAAGTGACCTTACTCGGTTATTGAGACAAACAAGCCTTATTTTGTGGGATGAGGCTCCTATGACCCATTGGCATGCCTTCGAAGCGGTTGATAGAACTCTAAGAGATGTTATGAGCTGTGATAAGCCATTTGGTGGAAAAGTTGTTTTGTTTGGGGGAGATTTTAGACAAGTCTTGCCTGTTGTGGTAAAGGGAACACGTGAGGATATTGTTAATGCTGCATTGTGTTACTCTGATTTGTGGCGTTACATAAGGGTGCTAAGGCTATCTGGCAATATGCGAGTGTCGACAGCTGGTAGTGTGGTGGACAATGGGTTCATCTATTGGATTCAAGGAATAGGGGATGGAGTGGGTGTTACCGAAAGTTGTGATAAGTTGTGTGTCCCACCTGGCATGATATTAAAAGGGCACTCTATCGAAACACTGATTGATAGTGTCTACAATGACGTGTCCAATGTGGGTGACTACACGTCGTATTTTAGTGAGCGAGTTATACTTGCCTCGCGGAATACAGAGGTGGCTACTTTGAACGATCGTGCATTGCAACTAATGCCAGGGGAGGTCAGGCAGTATGATAGTGCAGATTCAATTGCAGAGACCGATGACTCATTTTTGTACTCTGTTGAGTATTTAAATACATTAGACCTTGGAGGTGGATTTCCTCCTCATTTATTGCTGCTGAAGGTAAATGCACCTATTATTCTTCTTAGAAACCTAAATCCAAGAAGGGGTATGTGTAATGGTACGCGATTGATATGCAGAGCTTTCAATAGGAAAGTGATAGATGCTCAGATAATAACAGGGGCAAATGTGGGCGAACGAGTTTTTATTCCCCGTATTACTTTTGTTTCGAATGCTACACATTTGCCATTTACTATGAAGCGGAGACAGTTTCCCATCCGGTTGGCATTCACTATGACAATCAACAAGTCACAGGGGCAGACTTTGTTCATTGTTGGGCTTTATCTAAAGGCACCAGTATTTACACATGGTCAACTGTATGTTGCATTTTCAAGGGTAAAATCTTCGCATGGTGTGAAAGTGCTATTGGGTGAAGAGGATGGGGGTATGATCACAAACATTGTATACAAGGATGTTCTCGGAAAGGTGCAGTAATGTGCATTACTTTCTTTGCGGAGATGTAGTTATTGACGACCATGTAGGTACATTGGTTTTTGCATATATATGACCATGCAGGGACGTTGGTTTTACATATGTGTGAATTACTATGCGCTGTTTGGTTGGAATATACTCTTGGAAGTGTAATTTTTTCATATTTCACTATTCATTTAACTTTTGCAGATGCCTACCCTAGAGTGGCACTATTACCCAGCTTCTGACTATCAAAAGGAGCTGCAATGCACATTACTCACTATAGCTCCTGATAATATCATAAGAAGAACACTTGCAAGGGTCATCGAGCATTTATATGATGATGTTAATATTGACATCAAGCTCCCAGTTTTTATTGAAGTTGTACATTGTGGATACATGCAATGTTTTCGGGTGCATATGTACGAGGTTGACCATAAGAAGAGATTTCAACGCTCCCATACAGATAAGATACCGAGGCATTGGTTTAAGTATGGGTTCAAAGATTTGGGTTGTTTTGTGACACTGCATCAACGTTTGTCAGTACCTACGGAGTGGCACACAAATGTTCGACCAGGTATTATTGTTGTTGGGATGGAATGATCTTTGCTAGTTGTTCCATGTACTTATATTGTAATTTTTGTTCTAATGCAGGTGGTGAAGAGAGAAGTAGGACCGTTGCATCGCCCATGCGATTATCAATGGAAACTGTGGAATCGTTCCATGCTTCACCTTCACATATTTTGCTCAAAGAGGAGGATTTTGTTAATGATTCCTCGAAGAAAAAGAAGATTTCTTTCCATTAGGCGTCTTTGAGACATTGTCTTTTTTTGTAGGCATTGGCCATTTGCCTATGGTACTTAGAAATACGTCGGTGCCTTATGCTTGGCCTTTGTGGCTTCATTTTGACTAGGTCTCTTATAGAAATTATTTTTGTGGTGCTTGGTCTCTGCCTCAATTATAAGTAAGTACGTGTAACATTGTTATTCCACGTACTTACTTATACCGTTGCATTGCCGATGTGATTACTAATAGAAACTATGGAAGCATTCCCGGCTTCGCCTTCTCATGTTTTTCTCAACGAGGAAGATTTTGTTAATGATTAGTCAAAAAGCTTTGTTTCTATTAGGCATCTTCGAGACATTGTCTTTTTTTGCTGGCATCGGCCATTTGCCTATGGTGCTTAAAAACACTTGCATACCTTATACTTGGCCTTTGTGGCTTCGTTTTTCAGTATTGTGCTGTTGTTTCTAATTATCGCATGTGCAAGCATATAATTTCTTACATTTATGTCGAGAGGAATGTTTGTAGGTATGGTGCATGGAAGAGATTGTTTTTATGTTTGGCATTTTGTGTTACATTGGTTTGAAACTACTTTTAGTTTTAAGTTTGGTGTGTGTGTGTGAGACATAGAGAGGGTGCTTAGAGAGAATTGGAGAGAGAGAGAGAGAGAGAGAGAGAGGTTGAGAGTGATTGAGTGAGTGATTGAGTGAGTGAGTGAGTGTGGATATAGAGGGGGGAGGTGTAAATGGGATCAAAGATAGAGGGGTTGTGAGTAGAGGAGAGTAAAGTATGTGATGTTTTTGTGATAGCATTTCCCACCACTACAAGGGATCGGGCTCATACCCGCGCTCCTAGCCACACAAAATGACTTGGGAAAAAAAGTGTCGGGCCCGTGTAATACCGCGTGTATCATCGCGGCCGGAGACATGCGTGTAAAAGCGCGTGTACAGTGACAGTCAGTCACGCGAATACACGACCCCATACACGCGTTCTGCGCAGTTTTGCTGCAAATTTACACGCGAATCTAACAGACTATCTGCGCAAATATACGCGATTTTGACAGATGACACGCGCTTATACACGCGATTACAGAGGGAAAAAAAAAATCCAGAGAGTGCTTTTGGGTGCCTGGATGCTGTTCCAGCATCCAGCCACCCAAAGGCACTCTCTGGATTTTTTTTTGGTGCATTGCACCATAAAAAAAGAGCGATTTAGATTTCAAGACACGAATCAAGACTCACTCTCTATGAATACACGATTCAATATTACTATCTAAAACTTAATACACGACTCAAGACTCACGATTCAATACATTGTCAATACATGATACATTTGTGTACAAGGGAGTCCATATGTCAAAATAGCCCATGGCTTTAATTAGGAACAAATATATACAAAGTCAAATAGGGAGCTAGGTGCAAAAAAGCCCATGGCTTCAGTTACAAAAATTTTTTGTACAACCACATCCTACAGTATTCTGAAAGCTAATCAGAGGATGATGAGGACCCTGTGCTCTCTCCATGATCAGAGGAGCTCGCATCGGTATATTCCGATGAGTGGTGCTCGCCTCCACCAGGAGCAGTGGCACGAACATCAGCAGTGGCGGCTGGATCATCAAGGGCAGGAGCATCAGCAGCTTGTGCCTGTTCAAGAAATATACCGTATGTAAGTATACATATATATGCAATTAAATAAACCGAAATCATTCATTTAGAGTTTTCAAGTACCTGTCGACCGTATGGTCTCATGGCCGCGTCAAACTGCGCATCCGTAATACGTCCCTCGTTTTTGAAGATGGCCCACGTGTCACGTCTGCTATTGCGGCGAGCATACCCAGTCTCGTGGGCTGTGGGCCTCCTCCCCATAACCCGTCGCTGTAACATAATCAAGATAGTTTGTAAGATCAAAACAATCATAGAATCAATGAATTTGGCAAACAATCAAATAAAGAGGCAAGTTACTTACGAACTCTGCCTCCCACGACTTGACACCGCCAGATCCGAAATGCGACGATCCAATGGTCTCCATCTGGATCCGTCGTGCCTCCACATGCTGCCTGCTCTTCATGCCTCCCTCTGCGCGCTTCTTTGCCTCCTTCCACTCGCGTTTGTGGGCAGTGGCAGGTTTCTCACAAGGATAGCCACCCGCAGCTACATTCACCCCATCATCGTACGCGAGTTTCTTAAGGTGAGATCTTTTATTACTTAAGATCTCCCTTATTCGCGTCCTTCCCCATACATCCGAGAATGTCGCTCGTGGGGGATTGGGGTACCGACTATGTACACTATCTAGGACCTCCCTAACTAACCGGCTATCCTGATCTTTAAATTTTACAAAACAGTTTCTATACATGTTTGAAACTACCCCCCGCATATACTCCATCACCTCTTTCCCTCTCGCATCCATGACTACCCCGCCCCTATCCGTAACATCGTAGAAAATCTCTCCCTCCACCTCTCTCGCCTCCTCCGACTCCTCACTGTCTCCTCATACATGCCTCCCTCCATGCCCTCTCTCACCGCGTGCCCTACTACCCCCCCCACCAAAGCACCCGCCGCATCCTCCACTCCCGCTCTCTTTACTGCGGCGTCGGCTCTCATCTGTACTGCGGGAGTAGCCATGACTAGGGGTGGCTGCACGTGACTGTGTACGTGACTGTGGCTGTGAGGGAGCACGTGATGGTGGCCGTGAGCCCTCACGTGACGGTACAGAGGAGGGTGTGCGTGAGTGTGTCCGTGCAGGGGTGTGTCTCCTCGGTGAGCGTGTATGCGCAGGGGTACGTCTCGCCGGACTCGCAGGCGTAGACGGCAGTGGAGAGGCTTGTGTACTTGGGGGCGCGGTGTGACCTGGGAGTCTAGGAGGAGGATGGGCATACATATACTCTGTCAGCTCCACTGGATTAGGATGGCGCCCAAAATGGTTTATCATCTCCATCATCCAAGTGGCGTATGCCCACGGATCGAAGGAAGAGCCTGGATCCATGAAGAATCTGCAAAGCGTCGAAATTCCGCCTCAATGAACCAAGCAAAACATGCATATAAAAAATAAACATATCTCCTACAATATATCTCCTACAATATATAACCTACAACATATATCTACCATTCTAGAAAATAAACATATCTCTTACAATACCAAACATCGAATTAGTAGAAGATCATAAGCCAAAAGAAGAAGTTCATTTCGAATTAGTGACGAAATTCATGAAAAACAAAAACTCTTTCCTCTATCTTGACGGACATTGTCCATCAAGGGAGAAATGACTAAACACATACACAAGGGTTCCTTCTTCTCTCTTTCCTCTATCTTGACGGATGTCGTTTGTCAAGAAATAAATAGTTAAGCACATATACAATGTGTGTGAATTCTATCCTCTGTCGCTTTCAAGTACACATAGCATGGGTGGAAAGAAAGAAAGCGACAGATTTGCCAAAACAAACAAACGACAACCAACCTCTTTGAAAAGTCTTTGAAAAGTGAGTTCGTTGATTCTTGCTTCTCTCTCCCTTTCTGTGTTGTCTGCACCCTTTGCTTCTTTTGGGTAGTCCAAGAGGGAGAGGGCTGGTTGGAAGAGGCAGGTTCGGGGGTTTGGAAGAGCTGGAGGCAGAGGTACTGTAGTGACAAAGAAAGAAGAAGAAGAAGTGTTTTGAAAGAGGGCTTTTGAAAGAAAGAAAGCGACGCGCGCGGTAGGTAAACGCAAAAAGCACGCGTGTAAAAGCGCGTGTAAAAGCGCAGCAGAATACATGTGTACACGGGTCCATACACGCGATTTCACACAGTGCCTGTACACGCGACACAGAGACTGTTTATACTTTTTTTAAAAACTGATTGTTCTTGTGTATCCATTGTTTTGTGCATAGGATGTGTATGATTTCACTAAAAACTGATCCTACTTCTGTATTGGTTATTTTGGACATAGCATGTCATCATCCTCTTCAAGCAGTTCTGGTGAGGATGAGACAATGTGTCATTGTGATCACGACGTGTGGCTGGCACAAAGGATCAAGTGTACGTGTAATCGATGTCAAGGGTGCATTGTATGAGCGCGTCGAATTACATTGAATCACATCTCGATGTATGGAGAATGGATTCAAACAGGTTTAGAGGTGAGAAGATGTGAATTGAAAGTATTAAAATAACTCATGGTGTGCAAATTAATGGAGCGCGTTGTAATATATATACTGTGATTGAAGCAGGATGCAGTACCACACCCTAACATGGTGCCATACGCACGGCGAGAGCATGCAAAGCGTCGACGAGATGATGCTGGAGCTTCGGGATCTGTTGTCGGAGATGAGTGGGAAAGGGATGACAATAGCCCTGCACCCCACGAAGTTGTGGAAGAGGAAGTGTTTGATGACATGGTGCGGAATCTTTTTAGGGATGATCGCAAAGGTGTGGACGACAATGATATGGAACAAGAGCATCTCTACAACGCTTCATCGACATCGGTTTTTGAAGGGTGCACATTCTCTATTTTACGTGCTTCACTTGAACTGCTCAATATACAAATAGTTTATGGATGGAGCAATGCAAGTCTTGACGCATTATTGAAGTAAGCATTGTAACTTGCAAATTTGAGTTAGTGGTTTTTGGTTTACAGTATAGGGTTTAGGGTTATGGGCTAATTGATGATATTGGATGCAGGCTATTATCAAACATGCTTCCAAAGGGGAATAGACTACCCACCTCAAGAGACAAAGCGAGGCGCTATGTGACATCTCTTGGAGGATTGGATTATGATCGCATACATGCATGCGTCAATGATTGCATTCTCTTTCGTGGGACGCATAAGGAGGCTCGACAGTGTCCCACTTGTGGTGAAGCAAGGTATAGAACAGATGTGAAGAGTTTTGATGTACCTCGTAAAGTCTTGCAACACTTTCCTATAATTCCTCGCATCAAACACATGTTCAAGTGCAAATCCATAGCAGAGCTCATGTCATGGCATTCCTCGCATCGATTGGATGATGGCATGTGGAGAATTCCTGCAGACACTCCTGCTTGGAAGCATATTGAAGATGAGTGGCCCAGCTTTAAAACAGAGCCCAGAAACTTGAGACTTGGCCTAGGTATGGATGGAGTGAATCCGTTTGGTTTCAAGAGCACCGCATACAGCGTGTGGCTGGTTGTGTTGGTGAATTACAACCTTCCACCATCAATGGCGATCAAGAAGGGACATCTTATGTTATCCCTTCTGATTCCAGGGAAACATAAAGTCAAGCATATGGATGTTTATCTTGAACCGTTGATTGATGAGTTGGAGGAACTATGGAGAGGTGTTGCGGTAGTGGACATTAGTAGGCCTCCCTCCTCTCGACACTTCGACTTAAAAGCAGTGTTGATGTGAACAATGCATGACTTTCCAGGATACAGCGATTGTTCTGGTAAGAATTCTAACTACCTCCCGACTCTAATACTACTAGCTATATCAATTATAACTATTGATTTTATTATTCTAACTTTTTTTTTATTTTAACAGGTTTGAGGACATCGGGTAAACATGCATGTCCTATATGTGGCCCTTCATTGGTACATGAGTATGCTGATGGTTTGTGTAAGACCATATTCGATAATCATCATCGATTTCTCCCATCAGATCACCCTAAATATGCTCCTAGTAAGAGGAACATTCATCCACAGACACTTCGTGCAAAAGATTGGAAGCGTATTTGGGAGTCTTCAAATGTTCTTCCTCCAGATGGCATGAACAGGTACATCTCCATTGTTTTCAATCTTGTTTTGTGTAGTCTCTAAAGTTGGAATAAAGATGACAGTCTGCAATCCCTTGTGTAGGTACTCCATTTTTTTCCGGCTACCATATTGGACCCATCTCAAGATCAACCATCTTCTTGATCCCATGCACATCTTCAAGAATGTGGGATCTAGTATTTGGGAACATGTTATTGGTAAAAGAGACAATGTTAGCGTACGGGAGGACTTGCAGGTCGCAGGACGTATGCGTCAAGCTTGGCCACAAGAGGAGGGTGCGCACGTTCGTCTTCCGCCTGCTCCCTGGATTATATCAAAGAAGGAGGAGAAGCAGGTAAAGCAAGCCATCACCACTTTGCGTACTCCCACTGGATGCATGAGATCGTTGAAGGGAGCGTTTACAACCACTAAGAAAAGAGGGGTTGAGCAACTACATGGGTTGAAGTCCCACGATTGGCACAAGATGCTCCAAGTAAGTGTTTTCCAATTATTGTAGGTTGAAATTAAATTTTGTAATGCCTTAACCCAAATATACATGTGCTCTTATGTGCGCAGTTCATACTACCTACTAGCATCGACCATTGTGCAGACATGAGTTTGAAAAGATGTATTTATAAGATGGGCGAGCTTGTGAGGTATGTAAATCCCATGTAAGATCACCCTTCATTATACCTTGCAAAATGAATGTGCACGAGGTATAACGTATTGTGCATTTATTTTTCAGATATGTTAGTTCCAAAGCAATTGATCCAGCCACATTGGATGATGCGCGTGTTATGGCAGTGGAGGTGGTTTGTATGGTAGAGGAGACTTTTCCGCGAACCATTCTCACAAGTCAACTACATCTCATTGTGCATTTAGTGGATGAAATTGCTTTATGTGGCACTGTGCATGCCCGTTGGATGTTCTTCCTAGAGCGCTTCATGAAGACCTTAAAAGACTTTGTGAGGCAAAGTGCAAGGCCCGAAGGAAGCATGGCTGAGGGTTGGTTGATACAAGAGTCTCTTGTATATATATCAGAATTTCTTGATAAGGTGGATAGCTCTTTGCCGCGACTATGGAGCAATGAAGAGGACTTGAGGATGACGTCTATTGTGCCTCAAGGAAAAGGACAGAGCAAAGTAATTGAGAGAACATTGATTGATGATCTTAATTTCACTTGCATCCTTAATAGTGATGTGATGAGCAGATGGGTTACAAGATACGAGGATGCAAAGACAAAAAGGCAAGCAGACAGAGCTCTCTTTCGGAGGCAACATGGCTCTCGTAAGGCGTACCCTAAGCATCTAGCAACACTTCCGAATGATATTCATGTTGATTGGTTGCATGAGGAAATGGAGAGAGCAGAGAGAGATGAGGGGCTGCATATCACGGCGGAAGAATGGGAGTATGCACGAGGATGCATGTTAAAGGTACATAGAACAAATGTAAATTTGCATTCTTTGTAAGTGATTGGCTTTTCATATTTATTCACATTAATTGCTTACATAGATATTGCTTATATTTTGGTCCAGTGCACTATGTTCAATGCTATATGGTGTGAAGGCAAGCATTTTCGAACACAAAGAATAGATGAAAAGAGGAATACACAAGATTGCGGTGTCATTAGTAGCTTTGAGGGAGCCAATGGAAAAATGGATGATTATTGTGGCACAATCCAAGACATATACAGACTTGACTTTCGCCGCTTCTTTGTGTATGTTTTGGATGTCAAATGGCAAATGAACGTGGTGGAAAAAGGGCCTAACGCAACGATAAAACGCCATGCAAGTGGCTATGTAACTATTGACTCTACAAAGTTTTGGCAAACAAAGAAAGATAGGCTCGTATTGCCACAACAATGTGAGCAGGTATGCATTTTTTTACAAATGTGTTTCATGTACATATATATCTAAGCTCGCGCACCCCTTGACTTTTGATATGCTAATTAATTAATGAATTATGTGTATTTGAGCAGGTTATCTATCTGCCAATGGTGCATGACAGTAAATGGTGGTATGTCATCCCTATTGCACCACGTTCCAAAGTAATGTATAATACATTCACTGATATGGAGCATATGGAGGATGTGGCAAGCCGCAAAGAAGATGATGTCGAACATGCCAATGTAGATGATCATGATAATGAGGATGAGCGTGCCATTTCTCATGATCATGAGGATGACCCTTCCATTGAGGATGATGGTGATGATGATGAGAATGATCAAGGCATCGGTACCATTATCAATGGGCAAAATAGCGATAGTAGAATAAATTTAATCATAGCCTTACAAATTGATCAAATGGATATTGATGTTGATCGTTTGGCAAGGATGGATCTTATTGAAGATGAGATCGAACCCTAACCAATCCGTCACTGTATTGCTCCAAATTCATGACATTTCTATTGTATACTTTGTCTTTCAATAACCATATGAATATATATTTTTCAATGTATTACGTTGTTGTAAGTGCATGTAGTGGGATTTTGTAATGGTTTGTAAACACTGCAATGCACAATGACATTTTTAAAACTTAATGGTTTTCTGTTTTGAAAAGAAATGGATTTCTGTAGTTAGGCTCTGTGTCGCGTGTAACAGAGCGTGTATTATGACAGACTTAACGCGCAAATACACGCGCCCTCACATGCAATTATACACGCGCTGTTACATGCATGTATACACGCGCCCGATATTGCTGTAAGTATAAATGACCATACACGCGCCCGTAACTTTTCGCGTGTAATGGACGCGTGTATGGCGGCATTGTGTTGTAGTGCACTGTGCGATAAGGAAGTGAAGCTGCCGTGCGATAGCACGGCAGCTTCACTTGCCTCGCACCCCGCTTCGCGGCAGCGAAGCTGCCGCGAAGCGGGATAGCATCCCTTGTGCGCAAGGAACGCTAGTTTCCATTAATCAACCGTGTTGTTTGGCAAACTGCTAAGGAAGTGTTCTTTCCTTTTGAGTGTATCAGCACTCGTTCCCAAGGTGTCTTGTAAATTGGCAAGATCCTTTACATTCTGGTGTAGGGCGTACCTTATTAACCCAACTTGGTCAACCCTAAAGTTCCTTAGATATGCTAGTTTCCGGTTTACAACTTTCCTTATTTAGAAGGATATCAAAAAATACGTCCTTTTGCAAGATAACTTGCATAGGGATCTGCCATCCTTGTTGAGGTTTTTTTACCTTTTCTCCTTGTGAATCAATCACAAGACTAAATGATTTCGTACTTGCTGCGCAAGTCCTGCGATGGAATAATCTGTTTTAGATCCTTTAAGCTGACGTATGTCGGGCCTAGGGTTTCTTTTTAAGGATCTCGGGGACAGCCCTAGTTCTTTATCTTTACGAATTTTTTTGACCCTACAATAAGGAAAGTAGTCAAGTGCTTAGGGTATGAATATTTCTATGTTTAGATTGGTTTGGATATCTTTTGGAAGGTAATATTAATCGTCTTGTCACAGTTTTGCTATCCTTGTGACAACTTACTTTTCAGTCAATACAGTTCAATTTAAACTTCCTTTTTCCTTGCAGATGAACTCATGCCAAATAACAAACATTTCCCTTGTTAAGATGTGTAATTAGCAATGATAACTTCCTAGTAATTTGAGCAACGAAAGAAACCTTTCATGAATTTAATCATTTACAATGATTTGTTGCGAAAGGAATAATACTAATGGTGCAAGATATAATTTCTGTACCTTTAGGATTTAACTAAAATATACTACTATAGTAAATGGATAATCTTGCTCATAATTTATAATGCTTGATGCAATTCGAAGGAAACTAAGTTCTATACATTATCATTCATTCAAATAAGCTAAACTCCTTCATTACAAATAACTCAGACAAATATATCCTATCCCTAACAATTTCTCTTTGCATGATCGACTTAAAACTGAATTAAAGAAGAAAAACCTGGTTTTGGGGTGAGATATCCACATGGATACCGGGAGATGACCCTCCCACAGCTACGCCTTGGACTTTCTTAGGAGGCATCGCAATTGTAGTTTTTCGAACGTGGAAGCAGCTCTACAACTCCTCCTAGGAATTCCACCGTCGCTTCCTTGCATCGCTTGTCGATAGTAGTTTTTGGAAGGCTCCCTCCTTGGAAGTTAGGGAAATTCAAAAGGGTGTTTCAGAGTCTTCTACGATTAAGACCCATTGAAGCCATGGGGAAGGCTTAATGGTCTTTTAATGACTCGCTCAAACGAGGAACGAAAAGGGATGGAAAAAACACAAGGTGCAGGAGAGAACTTCTAAGGGAATATAGTAACCGTAAAGGTTATAAATAAGGTCGAAGGACCCTTAAGTCAAACTTAAAAATGGGGTTTCAATACGCCACAAGGGGAGGGCTAGGGAAGGTATAAATACGGAGGAAAGAGGGGTGGTTCCCAAGCCAAGGGTTAGGGGTTTAAGGGTTAATACACAGGGGGTGGGGCTGAGGATTTATAAAATACGAAAAAAAAAGATTAAGGAAAAGGGCTAAGTGGCTTTTTTTTAAAAAAAACGCGGGGGGGGTGTAATAGTAGGACCTTTAAGCCACCCTTTATAGGGAAAAAAAGGGGCTTATGACCCTTTAAAACACAGGGGGGGTAGTAGGGAGAATTTGGTGAGGCATAAGAAGGGGGTGAAAGGGGGCTTAAGGGGTTTTAAAACCCGAAGGGTGAAAAGGGGTTTAAAGTCCAAGGGGAATGGGGGCTAAGATGACCCCCCCTTTGGAAGCTTCCAAGCTTCCAGAAAGTCAAAAGGAGGGGGGTGATTTTTGACAGCGACGACTCGGGGGGGGGGGGGGGGGGGGGTGTCTGTAGGCGGCAGATGACGGCTCACGTGATAGAGGCGGCAGAAGCTGGCGTGATGGCACTTGGCTCCTTCCTCTCGAGGGTAGGATCAATGGCAGCGTCCGAAATCTGACGATCCTCCCAGCGACCGTCTCCTTGGCTTCGACGTCAATCACTCCTTTCCTCCTGGCAGTTAGGCGGCAACATTCGTCTCTGTCCTTTCCTCCTCCTCCGTTCAGTAGAATATGGCAGCCTCCCCCGATCCTTCTTCCCTCCCTAACTTTATAGGGGGGGAAGAGAATCCCTCCCCCCTTACCTGTCATCATGCATGGCAAGGGAGCCAAGAAAGCTCCAGCAAGGAGCTTGCTGGCTCCTCCATTCCACCTCGCATGCTCCCACTCGACACGCCACCGTGAAGGCGAATTTTTTTTTTCTTTTTTTCCTTTTAATATATTACACATACTAGGCTTAGGATTAGCTTTGCTCGTACTAGGGCCATCCTTTTGATCCTCTTTTATCTAACATCATTAGAAGCCACATCCTCCTTAATTGGAAATGTTTCAACTAAGCTAACCCAACTAGACATTTACTCTAGGGTGGATTTTCCCCTTTGCAAGATCTACATAAGGCCCTCCCCTTGAGTATTCCCATTATTTGCATGATGATTCACAAGATAGGTAGTTGACTACCTTGCTAGAGAGAACTGACCTTACTCTAATAGGTATTGGTCATATGGCCTGACTTTCCACATATTTCACACTTCACATTAGGACACTTCCTTGGGAGGTGCTGAGTTGTAACGTGTCCCCCTGTCCACTTGTAGGACACGTCTTAGCAGCCCATCGAGAAGAGAGTCTAGAAAGCGCCTCCCGGCACTCCCAAGGAATGTCACGGGGTTTTCAATCTAGGTCCTCCCAAGTCTGCCACCCACGAAGCGGAAGTATTCCGGCCGTTCCCACTTAGGGCCGACCTGAGTCATGGTTTTCCTAATGGTCAAGTTCCTAAAAGATAACTCGCGTCGAGCCCCATACGAACTAATTGTGCAGAAACATCACGGTCAAAGCAGATTTATATTGCACTTGGTTCAAGGAGAATGGGAAACGAGAGGGATGCAAAACTCGACCTCTCTGCCCGTAAGGCATAGTCCCATTCCATTCCCCTAAAACAGTATAATCCGGGACTCTAGCTTTCTAGTTTCTAGGTCATTGTTACCTTGCTGCCAATTCTTTTGAGAAAAGTTCCCGGTCAACTGGGACCACCCTTCTGTAGGACGAACCTAGGGTCACATCCACCGCAGTTTCCTCAAGTTTCTTTAGTTATCTAATTACCTACCACATTTAGTTTGACAAGAAAAAATAGCTTCCTTAATTAACCAATTAATCATTAGTTCCTTCACGTAACTTAGGCACTGACATAGAAAAGCAATGCCAAACAAGTTCCTTTTCAACATTTGATCTTTATTTATTAGTCTTTGGAATACATCATATAATCCACTCAAAGGCTAATCCATAATCCACCCGAAGGCAATTCCAGCAATCCTCAGGGATCGCTATTCCAAGTTTTGCCCGTTGACTAAAAAGCGGGCCTCGAGATCCCATCTTGAGTCACGTCGGCCTCTTGTGTAGGATCCGGAGGCAAGGGATTTATGGACAGAGCCCCCTGGCACCCAAGCATCCTCCTGTTCCAAGTAGCACCCACCACGGAGAGACCTCTCACGGCGGGTTTCTCGGTCCATGTACCCGGCGTGGCTAACAACCTCCTTGGATAGGGTCAGACAGACAGTCGGGGGTAACTGATGCTGCCTCTCCCTCCAGGCTTTCAACATGAAGCATTAGTTATTTTCCAGCATTAGTTCCTTAAGCAAAGAAGAACAAACAGTGCTCCTAAGTGTACAAACACAAGCACTCCAGTGGTCGTTTATAAAGCCAACTGTTAAGGTGTGAATCCTTCTCTCCAAATACATCCAGCATTCGATCCGGGATCAATTGGGACTTGGCAAGATCCCGAGGATTTCGTAAGCTGAGTTACTTGTTTACCCTCATTCCTTGGGTTAGGGTTTATACCCTGTTAACCCAAACTGATAATACCTTAGGTTTCCTTGTATTAAGGTCAATACATCCTGGACAACCTCGTTGTCCCCACTTGATTGGTCAATTGCTTGCTAGGCAATTCATAACTACCCTAACTTGGCAATTCAGCCCCAAGGAAGGGTGATGTAGCAGGATGACTATTTATACTCTAAAAAATTAGAATTGTTCTTAGAACTCGCCAACCTTGTTCTAAGGAGTGGCAATTCTATTTTGTGATTTAGACACAAAACCATGCGACGTTGCAACTTGTTGCACGAGATAAGTGTCGCTCCTAACTTGTGGGATTATTTCTCTCATCACACGGTATCCCTTGGTCAAGAATACCTTTGACCAAGATATAGGGTTTGGGAGTCCTATTGACCCAATCCAACCCTAGCCCTACTAGGCCGATAACGTTTTGGCCCTAGGGATCCTAAATTCATACGGAGATTTAGTATTTGGTCAATTAATTCTTAGGGTGAGAACCCTAGATCATTCTTGCATGGATGTTTTGATAACCCTAACATTTTCGAGAATGTGGGTAGGATCTTTGGGATTGGAAATATTAGGTCGGCAACCCAAGTGCAATACTAGGCAGAATTTTAACGTAACTTAACCCTACCTAGCACTTTGAGGTTATCGTCATATGCAATCTAATCGTACCTTTATGATTTTCATGTGAACTACTCAACTATACGTGAATTACTTAGTTGATTTAATTAACCCATGATTAGAGATGATCAACCTTTTTAAAGATGCAATTGCTTCCTTCTAAATTAGTAAGTACCTTTCCCTAGAAGATGCAAATAACTGCAAGATATAACATTCCATGCAAATATGCGATTTCAAGACCATAGACTTTTTCCTTCTATGCAGCTATAATATCTACAATGATCGTTACTTTTCCTTGCCTAAACTATAATGATTGACAATTCGGAGCTAACTCTTATAACCCTACATTGATGCAACGAAATCAAGCTTTAATATTTTTAATGAAGATGCATTCAAACTTTGATAAAGAACTCCACGCTTGAGAAAATGCCATGAGTCCATCATTGATTTAATCTCTACTTTTATCACTAAACCCGACCTAAAATATAACCATCTTTGCATGCAATTTTCCATGCATTGTGACCATTTGGACATCATTCAATGGGCGTCTAAGATTTATCTCATACACGAGTCACAACTAGGAAATTATTACCTAAGTGCATTATGTATTATATGCGCTGTTCTTTTTGCAAGGCAATGAGGATGCCTTTAGACAAATCCACCTTTTAACTTGTGCAATATGCATTCAAGAATGCAACTACCTTGACCATGCAAGTACTCGTCATGAAATTTAACTTAGTAATTCGATGCGAGTATATGAATTTTCCAATGTATTTAAACTTGCCTACGAGAATTTAATAATGCTTAATGCATCCTTCACATGCAGAATTAATTTTCGGAACTTGGGTATTCAGAGTTGGGGCATTTTCCACTCTTGTACTCCAATTGGAAGCTCCCGAGTGTGCACCTCGCGACTTTTGCTTAGGAGCCATCGATGACGTAGATCTCAACTTAGCAAACTTCCTCTTGGCTCTCTTACGCATTATGAAGCCACTTCAGTTCGATACCTTCTCCTCCGTGCAGGACACAAGCCTTGCAGGACTCAGTTTTAAAAACTGGGAAAGGCACACATAAACAAGGCTTATGGAAGCCTTAATGGAAGCTTCTAATAGAAGCTTCCAAGCCTCTGATTATAGCAGATGACGTGGAGAAAGAAAATGATGAGGGAGATGATGACGAGGAGGTGAAGATGACGATGATGATGTTGATGATGATGATGATGGTGAGGAAGGTGGAGGCGACAGTAGCGTGGCGATGGCGGTAGGCTCCCAGGTGGCGTGGCAGCGTGGCGATGATGGTAGGTAGCATGACGTCCTTCTCCCTCCCTTCCCCCCTCAAGCTTGGGGAGGGGGGTTCATATATAGGTTGTGAAGGGGGGGGGGAATAGCCACACATGTGGCTAGTTGCATGCCTCCTCCCCCCCGTGCTCTCCTACTCCACACCCGCTCCTCTAACACTCCCTCTCCCCCACCATGCAACCGCTGAAGGGGAGGGGAGTTTATCCATATAAAAATTTGCCAAAAATTTATCCATTTTGCCTTTTCCCCTTGGAGGGGTGTTCCTGCGTGGAACTACGGCTTTTGAGCCTCGGCCTCTTATGCACAACGCGGGCTGGAGTTTGCTAGTGCATGCGGAGGGGGCACTTAGCCAACAATTTTTATCGTTGCGGGAGATTACTTTGGGTTGCACTTGCGTGGGATGTGCGGGGTCTAGGATTATTAATGTTTCGTGCGGAAATATTACATGACTACCATATCAATTGCAACTAAACTTTGATGGACCCATCTCATTAGGTTTTGTAGTGCCCATTAGGTTTTGGTGATGCTTCAAGAAATTAATATTCACAGCAATCTATAGGTCTTGTTTCGTGATCATATTTTTGTAATGCTTCATCATATCATGCATGAAACCATGTCGAGATATATTCCATGCCTTTATATTGGGCACACCAATGAAGCTAGTCACCCCACTTCTTGACATTCTACTCAACATGATGTTAGTCCTTTCAATGGTATCTTATTGCATCATGTTATTCTAGTCTCTAGATGTAATAGCCTTCCCCTAAATGTGTTGGAAGCATATGCATCAACCACATTAATGTCAACTAAGCTATGGAGGAAAGTAATGGAACATTATCATGACAAAATACACATGAAACTTGATAGTGAATGAGATAAACTAAATGATAATCACATTAAGTAGAAGCTAATGCAAATGGTGTAGTCTCACTCTCGCATCTTCTTCAGTGTGTTGAGACTAATTCATTGATTGTTACAATTGATGACCTCTTCATAGGCTAAGGCAAGTGGATGGATAAAATATAATAAATACTTAGGATAGATAAAATATATGAGGGCTAGGTGGTACTTACTTTGACAAGACAAACAAACATCCAAAACTTCAAAATAAGAAGTCCAAGTTTACAAATTTCAAATACTATCCATTATCAATACCAAGATTACTTGGAAAAGACTTTTGGATCTTAAACAACAAGCCTACGATTACTAGGAAAGAGGCTTTTTGAACTTAAATGTAGTAAATCTAAGATTACAAGGGAAAAGACTTCTAGAACTTAAATAGTAACTCCAAGATTACAAGGCAAGTAATGAGGAAATGCCAAAACAAGACCTAGCCTCTAATGTTGATGTAGCTTAATCAATGGTGATTGGATCTTGAATATGATCCAAGTCTTTAGTGAATATTCCAATGCTGTATAGGTTGATGTAGGTTAGTCAATGGTGACTAGATTTGAGTATGATCCAGGCTTTTAGTGAATATTCCAATGCAATAGAGGTTTATGTAGGTTAGTCAATGGTGGCTCGATTTGAGTATGATCCATATAGGAAGTCTTTAGTGAGCATTCCAATGTCCTATAGGTTCCAATTTTATAGTAGAAAGTTTGAGTAGCAATCTTTTTTTGGACTATTAGTTCTCCATGTCCTTAAAACCTCCAAAGCCTAGCTCCGTAAGGCCTGAAGCAATCTATTGGCCACAATCACCGATTGCCACTAAAAAAATTCCTAGTTCTAGCACACATGATGCCACTCAAATCTGACATGGATCTAGTGACTCGACAACCGCAACCACCACCAAAACCACAAAATGGGAAACCCAGCTTCGAGTAAACCACACCACGACCATTACTAGCTGAAATATCTAGCCCTGTGAAGCCTCAACCACCCCCCAGCCTTTGACCCTCTTATGAATGATGATCAATCCTAACTTTGGTCGTGTAGACTTAGCTGAAAATACGGGGGACGACTTGGTTGCTTGCCTCCGATGCTTGGACACTACTTTCATGACATTGGCTAAAAGCTATGCACCACTAGACTTAGGAATCTTGGAAGAACATATAGCAATAGAAGTCTAGAAGACATCGCTAGAGGTGTTTGCATACCATTTTGTAAGCAAGCCTTCCATCTCCGCCTCTTTGTCAATGTAGAAACTGGTTCAACAGCATCTTGCCAATCTGTCTTCAATCCCATAGGCTGTGTATGTCTTCAAGAAGCTCTCCCAACTCCTCCTGAAGTGTAGGGTCAGCCACGTGCAAGAATAACTCCATTTTCTCCGAGTTTAGGGCTCTTTTCTCAAGTGCATCCAACTAGTTGTAACGTTTCTCAAACTCACGCAATAACTCGGAAGCAACACGCCCTTGGTTGTGGGCTGATAGACACACTCTCTGAATGTCTTTTTTGAATAGCAATACCATAATCCTCAAGAAAATATTCAACTTTGAGTGCCTTCTTGAAGACATTCCATTTTCAATCTTGCACAAATAAATCAGTAACTCTGACCCGCAAAGTAGGCATGACAAGCCATAGGAAATACTTGCTCCAAATGATAGGAACTCTCTCATTGAAGTCCATGGCAAAGGTTTTACTATATGATTCTTGCAAGAGAAACATAATTAATGTTAGCTTAGGGCTAGAATAATCCATGATATTTGATACATAAGCACATATATTTATGGTTTGATCTTATAACACACTTAATCTCAAATTTCAATATTTCATTTGATGGAAGAGTCCCTTTGGAGTACATTTGCCTTGTATTTCGTAAAATCTTGTATTGTTGTGTTTTCAATTTTCAACCTAGAAATCTTATACATTTATTAGGGTTTTGTGAATTTTGAATATTTTTAAATCCACTTTTTTCTAACCACTTTTTCTCTTTGTAGAACTATTCAATGGCAAAGAAAGATAGCACATCCAAAAAGGAGACCCAAACCATTGATAGAGTTAGCGGTGTTTTGTATATCCATGGTATGTAGATGTTAATGATAGTCAAGGTAAAATGGCTGACAATGTTCTCTTATTTACTTTAAAAAGTGATATTGCATTTTTTCAACAAGATGGTGTCATAGAGAAGATAATAGATGGATGTGCTGGGAAAGAGGGAATGCCATGTAATCTTGTTAAGATCAAGGGGAAAAATGTAGTATACAAACTTGATCCTTTGTCATTTCACTTTGCCCATGTTAAACAGGACAAATAGTACTCTTTGAAAACAATGGGATGGACCTTATTTGAGGAGGTAAAGGGTAGAGAAGACATTATATTAGCATTCCAAGCTATTCAAAATAGTGAGCTACCTTTCCTATCAAGAAAAGGTGATCGCCCGAACAAAAGAATGAAGCTCTAAGATAATTAAATAGACTTGAGATCTTCACCTTCTGCTCAAGAAGAAATTTATTCACAAAATCCCACAAGCTCAAAGTCAAAATCACCTCAACAAAGTTCCTTGTCACAAGCTCTTATTGTTAGTATGACCGCTAACACTACTGAGAATGATGCCACTTTACCTTCCATGCTAGAAGTTACACTTGCAAAGCCAATAATTTCTCTTGAGGTCAAGGGAGTAGAAAGAACATTTGATTTTCTTGAGATAGTTAAGAAGAAGGAAAAGAAGGAAGAATCAAGACTTCACATGTTTGAAAACTTATTTCGATTTGGTCCAACAACACAATTTCCTATTCTCGTTGAAAGGTGTTATGAGGAACCTTCTTTGTATGCTTATAGGTCATTACGTTGGGATTATGCAGAGAAGCTAACCACCTCTTTCATAAACAATCCCATGAATCCAACAACAATAGCATATCTTATGCCTTTTGTACAAGACAACAATGAGAAGAGACCCATGCATCGTGATGAGGTGGATGCTAATAAGTGGGATATTTATAGTTATTGGATTATATCGGGGATTCACACAATTCATGCAGCAAAGATATATATATTTAGAGTAATATTACACGTTGTCTAGCAACCAAGAATTTATACACCACGAGAAATGCTAGAATATTAGTTGATTGTCTTGCGAAAATGTGCATTGAGCTTTCACGAATGACAAATATGGAATCACATAATGTTATGAAGAATGCCCCTTATGTTGAGCAACTTCAACAATTAAGAGATCAGTGGCTAGCATTTGGTTCTCCACCAAACCCTAATAAGGGCTTTCTAAGACAAGCTCTCAAAGAGTACCATGGCAAGTTATCACATATAAGCTTACCTTCTCTTTTTGTGAAGATTAGTGTGATAACACAATATTATTGAGTTTGGGAATCTCCCAATTCCCATTTTTTGAATAATAAAAGGGTGGCACTCGGATAACAAGTTTCTCAAAACCATATGATGTGACCTATCATTGGAAACCACTTGAAAAATGGAATATATTGAGTTATAGAGCGATCGATTTGGAGTTATAGTGTTCAAGTTATGACAAATCCAAAGATTTGAACATGTGTCCCAAACTTGTGGGAAATTCCCATATTCCCTAATATGGTGTTTGATGCTCTTTCTTTTGTTCTATGCTCACTATTTTGATTTTTTTTTTTGCAAAGATTTGTGGCATACATTGGAGAAAATTGTGCAACTAGATATTGCCATATGATTGTTAGCTCCCAAGAAATATTTGATAGTTGGATCAAAATCATGAAGAGATACTCTAGAGATGAACTTATATCCCAAGAGGAGAGTTCGAGAAAAAAGGGAAGGCAATATTCTCCTGCTGCATTTCGTTGCCTTACGGGTTTAAAGGATGGAGACATCCTTACACTACAAGAGGAGATCAATGAAGGTCATATCCTTTTTCTTAGAAACAAATGTGATAAGGAAGATATGATTGACATGGAAAAAAGAGCTAAGAAAATCAAGCAAGATACTGTCCTAAAGAAGGAATTAGTCACTCTTTTCAATGCTTCAGTTCTAGAAAGTAGCGTTGTGATGAAGAATTGGGAAGAGCTTGTTGATGATTATGATATCAACGATGAAGTCTACACAAAGATTTTAGGCATTTGCAATGATTGGGTATCAAAGAAGCTCATATGTGGAGCCGATGTAGGGTCCCTACTAAATGGAGCAAAAGATATTGTGAACTTCCTAATTGGAAAAAAATAAAATCCTCTTCAATCCTCCACTACTTCTGCTTGGAGTGTATATGTTGTCAGATGAAATATAGAAACCTTTGATCTTATATGTAATGTTTACAAAGATCCAATTACCATTGGGGTTGTTGTTCTAGATGCAACGCATGGGGTTGAGGGAATGAAATGGGACTCTATAAAGTTTGGAAAGGTTGTATCCACTCTACTATAAATGACATGTGAACCTAAACAATTCATGTTGTTATCATTTCTTGATTGAAAGCAAATGGCAGCTTTGGAAACTACTCTTGAAAGCATTTCTTACAAGTATCTCATGCTGGTTGATAGTGTTGACTTCCTACCAATGGATAGAACATTAACTTTTGGATCTATAGATTCTTTTGTGATTTTGACATTAGTAACCATGGAGAAAAGCTTCATCAATTTTGAGCGATATATAAACAATGTCAACAACCCTTCCATTTTGGACTTTGAGGCTTGGACAAGGAGTGCAATGATGAAGATCTTCAAGAAGAACAAAGGATTGCAAAGGCCATTTTGAGAAAGAAAATGAAAGTTATGAAAAATACAATCAAAGCATTCAATGATGCTCATGAGGTTGTATTTGATGTATATGCAAGTGGGCTTGCATCTAAGGTGGCATTGGTAAGTCATATGAAGACTATTGCAGTGGTTTGCAACACTCAAGAGCAAAGAGAGGTTGAAGCACAATTGTGGAGGGTCCATGAGAGTGCTAAACAAAATTCAAACTCCCAAGAGGTTCCTCCTACTGAAGTTCAAGTTCTTGAAGTACCACCCGAGGGGATAGAAGAATCAAGCCAAGATATAGCAAGTCTAATTATGGAAGAGAAATTAAAGCCTACTTCAAATGTTTAAACTCCGTTTCTTCTCCTTTCATCAAGGAAGACACATTGATGTAATTTTGATTTTTTTCTTGAGAAGTTACTTCCGTTAGCATTTGCAATAATTTCTTTCTTTGGTGATATTACTTAAAGAAATTATGTATTTAGTTTTTTAATTTTTAACAAAAGTTACCAAGCATGTTTGATTTAAAAAATCTATTTAAATAAATATTTTCCCAAAATAGTATTAAAGAGCTCATTAAAATTTATCATGCTTTGTAAATATAACTATTTAATTGTAATCTAGTGTATAAGAATACTTATCATAATGAAAAGTTTGGGCTAGATATGTAAAATTTACTTAAGCCTATTTTAGATCTTATTTCAATTGAATTCTTATAGGTGTTGTGTAATGACCTTGTCATATTAGTTTTGGTTAGATTTGTCCACATGGTCAAATCTATTATCTCTTATAGCCTCTTTTACTACATCACTAGTGTATGTCTATGCATGTACCTTACGATAAGAGAGCCAAAAATATATTGCACACCCTAAAAAAGATTCATTGCACCTCGCAAAGGAGTTTTGCCTCAGTAGCAAATATTGCAACAAAGATTTCACTCCGATGTATCTTCTGAGATGTGTGTATGGAATATTAAGGTAAAATCCTTGTTACAATTCATGAGTTTAAATATCTATGGGATCTAACTAGTTCAAAAATACAATGGTTAGTCCTTAAGAAGAAACTATGAAAACTTATCCAAATAGAGTATAACTTATCTCAATTTAATTATCATGTGTCACTTATATGTGATAGTTTTGGTCATATGGTCAAAAGTATCATGTTTAAACTTTCTTTTAATATTTAAGAGTAATAAACACCTTCCCATGCCATTTTGAAGGCCTTTTTAGAAACTGAGTATGTTTAATATCATAATGATAATATAATTTTTGCAACTAATTACAAGAATCTATTGTTAGTATCTCAAGTATACTTATAGTAAGCAATAAAAAGTAGGTATGGAAAAATGATTTTATTAGAATAGATTTTACTTCAAAGAAATCATCATGTATACTTTTTTTACATCATGATATTACTCTTGGTTAGATTTGTCCACGTGGTCAAATGTCTCTTTTCTTAAGACATCATTTATTAAGTAGTACCTATGTATGTATTTATCAATGTGAAGTTAAATTTCATTAGTGTTCTATGCCAGTTTATAGCTCAAACATTAAGTAGAATGATGAGGAAGTAAATGAATCTAATGTGCTTCTTTTTCTTCTTTGTAACTTCAACAAAAACATCTATGGTTTGATACCTAAGAGATTCAACAACAGTAGAGCACGATGATGTGATTGATGTGTCCTTGATAAGAAATGCAACACAATTATGTGTAATACTTGATCTCAATGGTCTTCTTTTACAACGATGCTTTGCTAAGTCTAAAAGATTTCAAAGCTTTCAAATGGGAAAACAATGGCTTGTTCTTCGACCAG
Source organism: Lygodium microphyllum (assembly GCF_053477565.2). Lineage (NCBI taxonomy): Eukaryota > Viridiplantae > Streptophyta > Polypodiopsida > Schizaeales > Lygodiaceae > Lygodium > Lygodium microphyllum. Next base: position 27,852,548 of record NC_141137.1, read on the forward strand.
GATGTATGAAGTTTCTTGAAGCCTTATTTGCAAGATTCCAAGTGGTAGTTTGATCAACAGCTTTACATAAGAATGTCATGGCAGTTATTAAGTTCTCGGAGATCCATGCAAAAATGAAGTATCCTTTCTTCATGATTTGGGGCCAAGAACAATGTCATAGACATCGACTCAAAATCAGATATAGGCCAGATAACATGGGAGTAGAAGCAATGTTCAAGCCTTGAAAGTATGTATGGGATCGATATGGAGATGTTTGTTTGCATACCAAGACTATTCTCATAGATGACAGTCCTTACAAAGGATGTCCAAATCCTGTTGAGAATTGCATTTATCCAAAAACAGTTGATATTGATCGTGAAGACTCTATCTTGATCAAGGAACTTCTACCATACTTGAGTCACTTAAGCAAATACCATGATGCACGTGAAGTCATCAAGTTTGATCGATATGGACAAGATCTAGTTCAATATGGACATGAATTGTATGCTCAATTCAAGGTTGTCAGTGATGAATGGACTAGAGCAGAGAATGATGGTATTTCATCATCATCATCAGCACCACACAAGACCATGATTGATAAAGATGGTATATATGTTCAACCTTCAATTACTTGTTGCTTCAGAGACCATCTATTATACAAAAATCCTCAACAAATGCCTCACATCATCTGTCTCTTACATTGAACAGCTCCCAATTATCCATGTTGAAGCAGAATCCTTTAGTCTCTACTTTGAAAGATATGGAAGAAATGCAACTTGGTCATGAGTTAGGATGTCATAAACATTTCATAAATGGTAGTGTAGCTATCTACAAAAGTTGTATTTTTCCAATATATATGATGCAACAAGGCAGTGACTCTATATGGACTAATTTTGACTTCCATAATAAGAATATCCCTTACATTAATAAGGGCTTTTGCATGGCTATGAAATATATGCTTGTTAGAAATTTAAAGTGTATTATGTAGTTATCTTGGTGTTTTTAAACGCCATCAATATCAATGAGAGAATGTACTTAAATTTTTTTATTCTTTCAATAACATTAGTTAAATGTCTTGAAATTTCTTATAAAGTGGTTTAAGTCCAATTTTGTACTTTATGTCTTAGCTAACAAATAAGGCTTAATTAATAATAAAATTTATATCTATTTCTTTGGAAACACAAATCATTAGTTAAAGGTTAAGTCTTTGGTCTTAGAAAAATCATAAACTTCTAGCTTGGTATATAAATCTTCATTTTATGATATGAAAGTTCATTTAGCTAGTCAAAGTGTGAAGCTAGTTGATGTAATATTTTCGCTCGGAATATTAAAGAGCTTGGGTCACCACACACCCGCGCAAAAGGCCGTGCAAAGTCATCTCCCACATCGCAATTATTGGCAGCTTAATTCATACCTTACACGCACAAAAATGAGCCCTCCACATTGTGCAATTGAGGCCGGGGTTTAAGACCGCAAGAACCATGGGGGAACACCCTCTTTGAAGGGGCCAAAATGGATAATGATTAAAATTAAGCAAATTTTTTTTTACTAATTCCCACAGCCGATGCATGGCTAGAGGGGAGGGAGTTGCGTGGAATGACCTAAGGTGGAGTTGTGTGTGGGAGCATGAGGAGGGAGGGGTATGCTTAAGCCACGTGGTGGCTACCATCTCCCCCCCTCTTGCATTATAAAAACACCCCTTAGGGTGGGCACATAAAGGATCAGAGAGAGGAGTAGACGAACGCCATCGTGCTGCCTGGGAAAACGCCGCTGCCGTCACGAATCTGCCGCCAAGCTGCCGATGCAGCTGCCACCATGTCCGTCCTCGCCATCAACATCATAATCCCACCCCTTCATCCGTCACCATAATCCTCCCAATCATCACCCCTTTTTTCTCCCATGTGCTCCTGGGAAGCAGAAGCTTCCTAGAAGCTTCTTAGAAGCTTCTAAAGGAGATCCTCTTAAGCCTTGTGCATGCGTGTAATTCTCGATCTTAATATCCACACCCTGTAAAACGGTAATTCCTGCGCAAGGGAGAAAGCAGGAGGGCTTGGAGGCTATTTGCCAAAGCTAGGAGGAATCTGCGGAGTTCAAGTCATCAACGATGGCTCCCAAGAAGACGGAAGGTGCACCTGCGGGAGGTTCCTCCCCAAACTTATTGCATACCTTATAGAACATAGATGTAACAAATCTTATACTTACACGAAATGTGGTATCTAGCATATGTTTACACCTTTAGAACAAGGTTAGCATCTCTAGGAAAGGATCACCCTTGTCGCAAGACAAGTAGTCCAATTTAGCTAAATCACCTAACCCTCAAGGGATTTGTATAGGCATAACTAGTCGATACGATAAACACCTCAAGTACTAGCTAGGGCTTGGCACGTTAGAAATGCAGCAAGTATCGTGCTTGGACGCCAAGTCGAAACCCTCAAACCCAAAGGTCCTACCCACATTCACGGAATGTTTGGGTCAATTGGACGCTCATGAAAACAATGATCTAGGGTTTCTACCCTAAGGATCGTTCGACCTAATGATAAAACTCGGATTGATTTTGGAAAACCTAGGACCCGAACGTTGTTGGCCTAGTACAATTAGGGTTGGGTTGGGTAAGAAGACACCCTAAACCTGCATCTTGTCTAAACAAAATTCCTTGACCAGGAAACGCCATTCAATGGGTGAAATGATCCCATGAGTTAGGTGCGACACTTGTGCAACAAGTTGCAACGTTGCGCGGCTTTGTGGTTTAATCACATGATAGATTTGCCATTCCTTGGAATAAGGTTTGGAGGTTCTAGTGCAAGTCTAAGTTGCAAGAGGATGGGTAGTCATCCTGCTTCATCACCTTTTTAGGGCTGATTTGCCAAGAAGTTATGTTTTGCCTAATAAGCAAAGGATCAATCAGGCTAGAGCGACGTGGTCGCCAGGATTCAATGTCTCAACTTAAGAAACCTAAGGTGTTGGATAAATTGGGTTGACAGGGTATGACCCTAATCCAAGGATATAAGGGTAAATAAGGAAACCCTTGGGGATCTTGCCAAGTCACAACTGATCCCGGATCAAATGTTGGATTCATTCGGAGAGAAGGATTTACTCCTTTAGCAGTTGGCCAAAATAAACGACCACTGGATTGATTGTGCTTGTAACAGTTTAGGAGCACTATTTGCATTGTTTGATCAAGGAACTAAAAGATGAAAAGTTAATTAATGCTTCAAGTTGAAGGCCTGAAGGGAGAGGCAACATCAGTTACCCTCGACTGTCTGCCTGACCCTAACCAAGGGTGTTGTTAGTCGCACCGGGAATGTGGACCAAACCCAGTGCGAGAGGTCTCTCCATTGGGCACTAGCAGGAGGACGCTTGAGTGCCAGGGGGGCTCTGGCCGTAAATCCCTTGCCTTCCGGGCCCTGCACAAGAGGCCAACGTGACTCAGGATTGGATCTTGAGGCCCGCATACTAGTCTATGGGCAGAATGGATTAGTAATCCCTATGGATTGCTGGATAGCCTTCGGGTGGATTATGGATTGCCTTCGGGCGGATTATGGATTAGCCTATGGGCTAGATTATATGGATGTATTCTAAAGATAAATAAGATAACTTGTTGAAAAGGAACTTTTTTGACACTATTGTATACGTGTCCAACTAGCTGTGGTAGGTAATTAGACAACTAAAGCAACCCTGAGGAAAGTGCGGTGGATGTGGCCATGGGTCCGTCCTATGGATGGGTGGTCCGATTGGCCGGGAACTTTTCTCAAATGAAATCGACAGCAAGAAACTTTGCTCGAAGGAAATGAACAGCAAGGAACGTTGACCTAGAGTCTAGCTTACTAGGATTCAGATTTATGATGTTTTAGGGGAACGGAATGGGACTATGCCTTATGGGCAGAGAGGTCGAGCTTTGCATCCCTCTCGTTTCCCATTCTCCTTGAACCAAGTGCGGCATGAATCCGCTTCGATCCTGACGTTTCTACGTAAAGTAGTTCACCTAGGGTTTGACACTAGCCACTGTTCTAGGAGTTTGACCATTAGAAAAACCCTAATTCAGATCGGTCCTAATTGGGAATGGCTGGAATACTTCCGCTACGTGGCAGACTCAGAAAGACCTAGATCACAAGCCCCGTAACATTCCATGGGAATGTTGGGCAGAGCTTTCTAGACCCTCTTTTTGATGGGCTACTAAGATGTGTCCTGCAAGCGAACGGGTGGACACGTTACAGTTGATTTTGGCCAAAGCCAATATCCATATTGTCCATATATTGCCAAGATAGATAGAAATTTTGAGAAAAATATATTTATATATCATGCATGTACATACAGAAAATGCAAATGGGATGAGCAATTATTTAGCATACTTGTGTCTATTGGTTTACACAAAAAAAGAACCATCACATCATAGGTTATCCAAACTTATTACTGTTGAGAGAGAGAGAGAGAATACGAGAGAGATACACAAGACATGCTCCCAAAGAATGATTCATATTGATGTAGAGTTAGTATATATAGGTGAGACCCAAGTCAAGTGAGAGATGATATATATAGTTGTAACATCCCCACTCAAACAAAGGTCTCTGGCTGCGAGTGAAAAAACCCTTGGGGAGAACAAGGGAAAAACCCGAGCCCCTACACATACCTATGATACAAAAATGATTTACTATAAAGTTTTCTTAAATACAATGATACATGCCTCAATAAGTGAGACGAGAACTTGGAACAATACCAAGTGCATGTCTTAATGAGCTAAAGCAAGCTTCACTAAGAGATTTTGTGAAGATGTCTCCAACCATTTGATCACTGGGACAATGCTCCACCATCATGGAACCTTTCTTGACTTCATGTCGAACATAATGATAATGAATAGCAATATGCTTTGATTTACTATGTTGTATATAGTCTTTGGTGAGACTAATAGCACTTTGGTTATCGCATCGAAGAGGTGTACTAGATGATGAAGGATGTCCCAAATCTGCAAGTAGTTGTCGAAGCCAAACTAGCTCGCGAGCTGCTAATGATGCAGCAACATATTCGGCTTCAGTTGTAGAAACCGCAACACATCGTTGTTTCTTGCTGGACCAAGAAATCAAACATCCATTTACAAAGAAACAATTTCCACTTGTAGATCGCATGGATAAGTGTGAACTTTCCCAATCAGCGTCTGTATATCCAATAAGGTCAAGAGAAGTTGAAGAAGATAAAGAAGAATCCTCTCGACGACGACAAATAAGACCGAATTCTTAGTACCCTTGAGGTACTTAAGAATACATTTTGTAGCACTCCAATGAATAGGGGAAGGGGAAGAAAGATACTGTCCCAAAAAGTTAGCTGCAAATAAAATATCTGGTCTTGTGTTTAAACCAATAAATTGAAGACAACCAACAAGATTAGCAAAAGGTTGATGAATGGCTGATTCTTCATTGCGTGTTGTAGATGTACCCTTGGTAGAGCTTGAAAGAATGGGAGTGTTGGCAGAGTGCGCATTTGTCAACCCAAACTTCTTAACAATATCATTAATAAACTTTGTCTGGCGAAGAAGAAGAATGCCTTGTTGTCAGTGTCGTTGAACTTGAATACCCAAACAAGAATGTATCTCACCAAGATCCACCATTTCAAATGCAATCGATAAAAGCTTCTTCATAACATCCAATAAAGCAATATTATTTGACACAAGAATAATATCATCAACATATAGAGCAAGAATAATAAAATATTTGTCCTCCCTTTTGATGTAAAGATTTGGGTCAGCAAAACATGCAACAAAACCTTTAGATGTGAGGAACTGATCAATCTTAATATACCAAGCACGAGAGGCTTGCTTCAATCCATATAATACACGATGAAGCTGGCATACAAGATGCTCCTTTCCTACAATCATAAAACCTTCAGGTTGCTCCATATAGATTTCTTCTTCAAGATCTCCATTGAGAAAAGTTGTTTTAACATCCATTTGGTGAATTTCTAGATCAAATAGTGTTGCAAAAGCCAAAATAATACAAACAGTTGTGGAGCGCACAATGGGAGAAAATGTTTCTTGATAATCTACTCCTGCAATCTGTGAGTAACCTTTTGCAACAAGTCGTGCTTTGAACTTATCAAACGAGCCATCAGCTTTGGTCTTGGTTTTATAAACCCATTTACATTTGATAGGAACATGATTTGAGGGGAGTTCAGTAAGAATCCATGTACCTTTGGAGATTAAAGAATCGTACTCAGCTTGCATAGCTTCTTGCCATTGATCCCTTTGAGATGAATTGATAGCTTCCATATATGATATTGGATCCTCTTGGAGAGACATAGCATCATCAAAGACATCATATTCAATAGAATAGAATCCATGCTCTATCTCAATAGGAAGATCGACATAGATCTCTAAATTTTCATCAATCTTCTTTGGAGGTGAAGGAGGTTTATGATCATTAGAATTAGTAGAATCACAAAACAAGTAAGGAAATGCACTAAGCAAAGTCTGTGTATCATCTGAAACATCTAACGACCATGTGCCACCCATAGTCTTCTCATCAAATATAGCATCACAACTAATGATAACCTTTTGAGAAGAAGGATCATAAAATTTGTAACCTTTGGAATGATCTGAATAACCAAGAAAAATAACCTTCAAACCTGGAGGATCCAACTTATGTCGAGAGTGTCCTTGGGCACATGAATATAAGCAATGCAGCCAAATGTGCGAAAGTGAGAGACTGAAGGTGTCTTCCTTGTCCAAATTGTTATAGGAATTTTACCAGCAGGTGCAGTAGTTGGAAGATGATTTTGAATAAAAACAACTGTTAGAAGTGCTTCAGTCCAAACTTTCGAGACAAACCAGAGTGTATAAGCATGCAACGTATAGCATTAAGAATAGTGCGATTTTTGCGCTCAACAACACCATTTTGCTGAGGAGAATAAGGAACTGTAAACTCATGATGAATACCTTGATCCTTACAGAGGTCATCAAATAGATTGGATACATATTCACCACCATTGTCACTGCGAAGCATCTTTATAGAGAATCCAGTTTGAAGCTCCACACTTATCTTGTATTGTTTAAATATAGATAAAGCCTCAGACTTATGTCGAAGAAGATAGACATGTGTGTACCATGAGAAATCATCAATGAAAGTTATAAAATATTGATATTGAGACTTTGAGGCAGGAAAAGGACCGCAAATATCGGTATGAACCAAATCCAAGAGAGCACAGGAATGTGATGAAGTAGAAGTGTGGAAAGGCGAACGATGGTGTTTTCCAAGTGCACAGTACTCACATATTCCCATATGTGGATGAGATTTAAGATCCATACCTTGCACAAGACCATGAGGATGAAGATCAAGAATTTTGGCAAAATCCGAGTGTGCAAATCGTTAATGCCATAATTTGCAATCTGCATCTCTAGGGGCAGTAACAACATTTGCAGCTGTATTGTTCAATGATAGCTAAAATAGATTACCATGTCGAGGAGCCACTGCTATAGTATGCCCGTCTTTTTCTATACAACATTGATTATGATCAAAGCCAACAAACAAACCAAGATCAACTAGATGAGCAACAAAAAGAAGATTTCTTTGCAAATCTGGAACATGAAGAACTCCTCTTAATATTCTAGTGGATGAAACAGTCCCCAGATATAAATCACCCACTCCTTTGACTTGACAAGTCGTATCATCCGCAAGGTAAACAAACTTCTTGACAGGAAGAGAATGATAATTGTGAAGCCACTGCGATTGGTATGTCATGTTTCCAGTGGCACTTGAATCAACGATGAATAGAGAACCATCATGAACATGAAGTACCTTTTCTGGAGAGATATCATGATGGACGAAATTGAGCTCCTGATGAGTATGATCATCATCAGTTGTAGTTTGTTGAACAATATAAGATCGAGAACATTCTTCATCATATCTGCGTTTATAACAACGACGAGATGGATGATTTGTATGTGCACAATAATCACAAGGAGGAAAACTTTTGGATGAGCGAGGTTGCTTTGTAGTAACTCCATGCTCCTCATCATATTGACGTGCCCAACAATCAAAAGCCACATGGCCTTTCTTATCACAATAAGAACAATGTTTGTTAGGATAAGCAAGACAAGAAGATTTACTACCTTGATTAGGACATCCACCCTGCTGAAAACGTGAAGCGGGACGTTTGCGAGACAAAAGCAGCATCAAAATCCCTTTGTTCGCGAGTGACCAAAACAACATCAGATTTTTCCAAATGATGCTCATGACGTTGAGAATATTCAATAAGAGATATACATGCTTTGTCAAAGTGGATATCATCTTTGTTAGACAAAATAGTGATAATGTTGTCATATAAAGGATATTTGATAGTATGAAGAAGTTGAGTAACAATCTGATTTTTAGCAACAGGAGCGCCGGCAGCACCAAGCTGATTGATAATGTCTTTAAAAGCCTCGATATGAGAGTGCATAGAAGTACCAACCTTATATTGAAGATTCTTCAAACAAGTTTGGAGATATAAAATTTCGGTGACCGATTTCTTCTCAAACGTTGAGATAAGATACTCCCAAACAGCATGAGAGGTTTCCAGATGAAAGACATCCAACATAAGTGAGTCAGGAAGTGCAGTAAATATATAACAACGAGCCGCTTTGTCACGATGAATCCAATCAGTATGATCAATTTTCCATTGTTCAAATAATGGACCATCAGTAATCACAGAATTGTTATTCATCACATCAATAGGTTGAACTGGGCAAGAGAGGTCGCCTAAAACAATATCAAATAATTTGTCACCTTCAAGAATTAGCATCATCTTTGCTTTCCACCCAGGAAAGCCTTGTCCTTGGAAGAAGGGAACCGAACATTGGCCAGATGGATATCCGTTAACAATTACGCAATTGGCCATGCCTGTATGTCGAGAGAAAACAAATAAGATGAGATCGCAGAATTTGCAAACCATGATCAAGACGAGCGTAGTTGAGACGCATGACAATCAAAATAGGGAGATGCACGTAAGAACGACGAAAAGTATTGAGTGACTAAAAAGAAAGCCCGAAATAGAGAGGCGTAACGTGCAAGACGAGATGACGCATATAAGAAAAGTGCTATTTCGGCCGAGCAAAGAACGTGCACGATAATAAAACATTGCTAAAAATAGCAAGATGTTTGCTTGTCGAAATCAACATCATTAACAAAGATGAGCGATTAACAAACTGTAATTGGGGATTAACGAACTGTAATTAGAATTACAGTTTTAAATAAAGAATCACAGATTCGAGCAGAATTGCTATCTTGAATCCTGAACTGTCATAACTTTTGATCCAGAACTCCGATTAACTAATACTTCTAATTTGAACAAATTCATGTATCAAATCATCACTTGTGCAAAGAATTCAATCAAGTATAAACAATGAAACAACTTATCTTCCTTGTTGTTGCTACGCATCCATAGCTCTGATACCATGTTGAGAGAGAGAGAGAGAGTACGAGAGAGATACACAAGACATGCTCCCAAAGAATGATTCATATTGATGTAGAGTTAGTATATATAGGTGAGACCCAAGTCAAGTGAGAGATGATATATATAGTTGTAACAATTACTATATGGCATTAGATCATGTATCATCTAGTTGAGAAGATGAATGGATAAAAGCTAGTGATACAAATGGTGAAACAAAAGATGAAGACAAAGAAGAGTAAATGCCGTACAACAATGAAATTAAGCCTTGCTTTTTTACTTCTTGTTGAAATATTTATTTATTTTTTAATTCTTTTAATTTTAATAACTATTTACAAATCTCAATAACATATGTATAAAGAGTCTCATAGTGAATAGGTTTTATACGATGGATGAAATTTACGTACTTCTCCTATGGTTCTTTTTCAAACTTTCTTTCAAAATCAAGGAACTTTTCAAGATGAAAAATATGCTATTATTCAAAAAATTTAGTCATTTTCAAATCCATTTTTCAAAACATTGACTCAAGAAAGTGTGATTTTGAATAATTACATGAAAAAATTGTAGTTTTGTAGTTTTATAGGTCACTACGATGGGATTATGCAAAAAATCTAACCACCTCTTTCATGAACAATCCCATGAATCCAGCAACAATAGCATATCTTATTCCTTTTGTACAAGACAACAATGAGAAGAGACCCATGCATTGTGATGAGGTGGATGCTAATAAGTTGGACATTTATAGTAATTGGATTATATCGGGGCTTCACAAAATTCATGTAGCAAAGATATAAATTTAGAGTAATATTACATGTTGTCTAGCAACCAAACATTTATACACCATGAGAAATGCTAGAATATTAAATGATTTTCGTGCGAAAATGTGCATTGAGATTTCATGAGTGACAAATATGGAATCACATAATGTTATGAAGAATGCTCCTTATGTTGAGCAACTTCAACAATCAAGAGATTCGTGGCTAGCATTTGGTTCTCCACCAAAACCCCAACAAGGACTTTCTAAGACAAGCTCTCAAAGAGTACCATGGTGGCAGGTTATCACATATAAGCTTACCTTCTCTTTTTGTGAAGATTAGTGTGATAACACAATATTATTGAGTTTGGGAATCTTCCAATTTCCATTTTTTGAATACTAAAAGGGTGGCACTCGGATAACAAGTTTCTCACCATATGATGCGACCTATCATTGGAAAGCAATTGAAAAATGGAATCCAAAGATTTGATCATGTGTCCCAAACTTGTGGGACATTCCAATATATCCCTAATATGGTGTTTGATGCTCTTTCTTTTGTTCTATGCTCACTATTTTAATATTTTTTTTGCAAGCATACATTGGAGAAAATTGTGCATCTAGAGATTGCCATATGATTGTTAGCTCCCAAGAAATATTTGATAGTTGGATCAAAATCATGAAGAGATACTCTAGAGATGAACTTATATCCCAAGAGGAGAATTCGAGAACTTCCTAATTGGAAAAAAGTAAAATCCTCTTCAATCCTCCACTACTTCCCCTTGGGGTGTATATGTTGTCGGATGGAATCTAGAAACCTTTGATCTTATACATAATGTTTATAGAGATCCAATTACCATTGGGGTTGTTGTTCTAGATGCAGCACATGGGGTTGAGGGAATGAAATGGGACTCTATAAAGTTTGGGAAGGTTGTATCCACTCTACTACAAATGACATGTGAACCTAAACAATTCATGTTGTTATCATTTCTTGATTGAAAAAAAATGACAGCTTTGGAAAATGCTCTTGAAAGCATTTCTTGCAAGTATGTCATGCTAGTTGATAGTGTTGACTTCCTACCAATGGATAGAACATTTGCTTTTGGATCTATAGATTCTTTTGTGGTTTTGACATGAGTGACCATGGAGAAAAGCTTCATCAATTTTGAGCGATATATAAATAATGTGAACAAGCCTTTCATTTTGGACTTTGAAGGCTTGGACAAGGAAAGAAATGATGAAGATCTTGAAGGAGAACAAAGGATTGCAAAGGTCATTTTGAGAAAGAAAATGAAAGTTATGGAAACTACAATCAAAGCATTCAATGATGCTCATGAGATTGTATTTGATGTATATGCAAGTGGGCTTGCATCTCATTGGTAAGTCATATGAAGACTATTACAGTGGTTTGCAACACTCAAGAACAAAGAGAGGTTGAAGCACAATTGTGGAGGGTCCATGAGAGTGCTAAACAAAATTCAAACTCCCAAGACGTTTCTCTTACTGAAGTTCAAGTTCTTGAAGTACCACCCGAGGGCATAGAAGAATCAAGCCAAGATATAGCAAGTCTAATTACGAAAGAGAAATTAAAGGCTACTTCAAGTGTTTAAACTCCGTTGCTTCTCCTTCCATCAAGGAAGACACATTGATGTAATTTTGATTTTTTTCTTGAGAAGTTACTTCCATTAGCATTTGGAATATTTTCTTTCTTTGGTGATATTACTTAAAGAAACTATGTATTTAGTTTTTTTTTTTTTACAAAAGGTACCAAGCATGTTTAGTTTAAAAAATCTATTTAAATAAATATTCTACCAAAATAGTATTAAAGAGCTCATTAAAATTTATCATCCTTCGTAAGGATAACTGCTTAATTGTAATCTAGTGTATAATAATACTTATCATAATGAAAAGTTTGAGCTAGCTATGCAAAATTTACTTAAGTCTATTTTAGATCTTATTTTAATTAAATTCTTATATGTGTTGTGTAATGATCTTGTCATATTAGTTTTGGTTAGATTTGTCCACATGGTTGTCAAGATTGTGGGAGAGAAGGAAGGAGTCTCACTTGTAGCTTTCTTGCTTGCACAATGGGGGAATACACACAAGGGTGGAGGCTGAAAACAGTTTTCCTCTTCTTAGTTGTGGAAGCCAAAAGAACTCTCGTACAAAGAAATAGAAGAACCCTATATATGAGTCTCAAACCAAACTCAACTAACTAAGGTGGCATACTAACTGAGCCATGAACTAGAGTAGATAAGGATAGCTATCATGTAGCTATTATTCATGGGCGGTGTACCAACCGCGTCTGCAACTGACAAGTCGGTGACATAAATACACAACGGTCACCCTGGCGTATCACGAGTGGAGCTCGATATCTCAACACTCCCCCTCGAGCTCAATCCCAATTCCTGCACACCAAGCAGGTCTCTGAACTTGCGCAGCTTCTCTGCGCCCAATGCCTTCGTGAATATGTCAGCTACCTGATCCTCTGTGCTGACATAAACTAGATCAATAAGACCTAGTAAAACCCTCTCTCGCACATAGTGATAATGCACCTCAATGTGCTTTGTTCTAGCATGATAGACTGGGTTATTTGCCAAGTGTATACTACTCATGTTGTCACAATAAATGACAACTGGCCCATCTGTAGACTGATGCATATCATAAAGTAGCTTATGCAACCAAGCTACCTCACATGCAGCCATTACTGCACCCCTGTACTCAGCCTCTGTGCTCGACAAGGCAACTGTAGGCTGTTTCTTGCTGCTCTAAGTGACTGCAGCACTCCCAAAAGAGAACACATATCCACTGGTAGATCGTCTATCAGAAATACTACCAGCCCAATCAGCATCAGTGTATCCATGCAACTGTATCTGAACCCCAGTCTCATAAAATAGTCCATACTGCAATGTGGACTTCACATACCTGAGTATGCGTCTAGCCGCATCCAAATGTGGATTCCTTGGAGCCTGCATAAACTGACTTACCAATCCAACAGCATAGCTCAAATCTGGCCTGGTAATAGTCATATAAATCAAGCTTCCTACTATGCGTCTGTACATAGTAGGGTCTTCCAGAAGCTCACCTGCATCTGCGCTCAGCTTCACATTCTGCTCCAAAGGAACTGAAATAGGCTTACAGCCTGTCATCCCATATTTGGACAGCATGTCCAATCCATACTGCCTCTGCAAGAGCTGTATCCCACTTGGTGATCTAATCACCTCAATGCCCAAGAAATAACGCAACTCTCCCAAATCCTTCATCTCAAACTTCTGCTTCAATAGCATTTTCACATGAAGGATATCTTCATCACTGTCACCTGTCATAATCAAATCATCAACATAAATGACAAGTAGCATAATACCTTTCTCTGTTTTTCTCACATAAAGTGAGAAATTTGCCTTGGAAATCTGAAAGCCAATAGTGACAAGATACTGTCCTATCTTGTCAGACCATGCTCTAGGTGCTTGCTTCAAGCCATACAAAGCTTTCTTCAACCTGCAAACAAACTCAGGATGAACAGCATGCACATAACCTGGTGGCTGCTCTATATAGACCTCTTCTTGCAAATCACCATGCAAGAAGGCATTCTTTACATCCATCTGATGTAAAGACCATCCCTTTGATGCAGCCATAGCAATGACTGCTCTTACGGTTGCCATCCTTGCAACCGGACTGAATGTTTCTTCATAGTCAATGCCATATGTTTGTGCATACCCCTTGACTACTAATCTTTCCTTGTATCTATTCACAGAACCATCAGCATTGTGCTTCACCTTATAAACCCACTTACAGCCAATTGCATTCTTACCTTTAGGCAAAGGTACATGTAGCGTTTGCTTCCAAGGCATCCATTTCTTCATCCATGGCTTTCTCCCATTTTTCTTTTCCCATGGCTTGCTCAAAAGAAGTGGGTTCTGGTTCCTGTATCACCTTGACCATATATGCATAGTGAATGGCTGTAAATCCATCATATTTCAGCCTATCCACAGGATACCTAACTCTGGTAGACCTGCGCAAAGTGGGTTCACTCCCAGGAGCTCTCAAAACATCCCTGGTCTTCCTTACTCCAGGTGTAACAATAGAAGGAATACCCAACTCATCATCAATGCTCTGTTCTGAGCCACTGGATTCACCATCCACATAAGAGTGACCTGCATTCACATCAAACATGGACTGATCAACCTTCTCTTTTCCTTTTCGTGATACCTGCATACCACTATCTGCATTACTTTGAGAAGATTCTCCTGATCTCAATCTGCCTGTCCATGGCGAAGAATGTGAACCACTGCTAGAGGACGCTCCATGTCCACTAATATTTTGTGACTGCTGCTGTGAATTCTGTGCAGCATTACCATTTTGTGCATCTACATCATCAATCACATTTACTGGTTTATACCAGCTACTCATCTTATCAAAAACAACATCTCTGCTCACTGTAAACTTACGAGTAGAAGGGTTATAGCATCTATACCCTTTTTGCTGCAGAGAGTAACCAATAAAGATGCACTTCTCAGCTTTTGGATCCAACATGGATCTCAGCTCATCTGGCACATGTACATAGGCAATGCAACCAAAAATTTTCAAATGAGAAATATCTGGTTTCCTACCAGTATACCTCTCCTCTGGAGTCATTCCATGTATTGCTGCAGTGGGAGTCCTGTTCATTATGTAGACTACTGTAGCAACTGCTTCAGCCCAATAAAAATCTGGCAAGTCTTTTTCATTGAGCATGGCACGAGATACCTCTCCAATATGCCTGTTTTTCCTTTCTGCAATTCCATTTTGTTGTGGGGTATAACTGCATGAATATTGCTGCTTTATGCCATGCTCCTGCAAGAACTTTGCAAACTCATTTGAGAGGTACTCTCCCCCTCCATCTGACCTCAGGCATTTTATTTGCAGACCTGTTTCTTTTTCAGCCATAGCTTTAAGAGTTTTGAAATGCCCAAAAACTTCACTTTTCTTTTTCATAAAATACACCCAAACTTTTCTGCTATAGTCATCAATAAAAGTGACAAAATAATGACAGCCTCCAAGAGATGCAGCTTTAGTAGTCCACACATCAGAGTGGATTAATTCCAATGGCTTCTCACTCTCTTGAACATGTCTAGGAAATGGTTTCCTTGCCTGTTTTCCAAACTGACAGGCTTCACATACCTTATGCATTTCTGCAACCTTGAATTTTGGCAATCCTGCAACAATATTTTGGGCCTGCATTGATTTAAGTCGCTGTACATTAACATGACCAATGTGTTTATGCCAGATATCAATATCTGCAACTACACCGGTCCCATGTGCAAACATTGTTGCACTCAATTCAGACATGTCTGCATCCAACGTAAACATTCTGCCCTTCTTCTTTCCTTTTGCTATCAAGCAACCTTTATTTTTCATATCCTCAACAAAGCATCCATGAGGATTAAATCTGACCTGCAAGCCCTGCTCAACCATTTGACCGACAGAAACCAGATTCTTGGTGATATTCGGGACATGAAATACATCGGACAGGTATTTCTTTTTCCCATCCTGCATAGACAAGGGAATTTTTCCAATCTGCACAATAAGATGTGCAGTATCATCACCAGTCTCCACAAATCCTGGTTTTTCCATTTTCCTTGCATCCTCCATCCATTCTGCATGACCTGTCATGTGGTTTGATGCACCTGAGTCAACATACCATACATCATTGCTTTCTTCTGCACTTGTCACAGAATTGTTCATGTGCTGCACCATGAACAATTGCTCATTTCTGTCATCACCCTGTCTGCTAGAAGATGCATAATTCCCTTGTTGCAGTTTTCCATCCATGATGTCATTCTGCTTTTTATAGCAGTCTTTAGCCATATGACCCATTTTACCACAGTAGTAGCATTCAACATTACTGTTTGCATTTTGACCTCTTTGCCATCCACCACGACCTCTTTGGCTCCCCCTGCCTCTAGAGTTACCACGTCCTCCTCCATAGGACTGGTTTTCTTGAGTTTGCTGCATATTCTGATTTCTACCATGGCCTCCAAATCGGCCTCCTCTACCTCTGCCTCTACCTCTTCCAGCATTTGAGTAGAAGACAGCTTCTTTTGAAGTTCCTCCTGAAGAAGATGCACCACCATTTCTCTGTTCCTCAGAAATTAGAAGAGCAATCAACTCCTCAAAATCAGGAAATCTTTCACGAACTGAAATGGATGTCCGAAACTGTGCATAATCCTTTCCTAGACCATTCAAGGTCACAGAAACTAAATCATCATCTTCCACTGGTGACCCAATGGAAGCAAGTGCATCTGCAATCTTCTTCACCTTCATATGGTAGTCGTTGATGCTCATATTTTCTCTTTGCACATTGTGCAACTCTTGCTTGAGCTGCATTTTCCTGGCTTGCGTATTTGTGCTATACATTTTTGACAAAGTATCCCATGCCTCCTTTGGCGTACTTGCATCCTGAATATACACAATCATAGAGTCTGAAATGCTGATAGACAGCCAATACATAACTTTCCTGGCTCTCTCATGCCATGCTTTAAATGCTTGCATTTGCTGTTGATTGGGAACATCAGGAAGAACTGGTTCTTCTTCATTTCCTGCAACAAATTCCCAATATCCTTTTCCCATAAGGAAATTCGTCATTCTAAACTTCCATGCTTGGAAGTTGTTCTTGTCAAGCTTTTCAGTGACAATCTGTGAAAGAGAATCAGATGCCATTACAGAAGACTGCAAAAAATTCTGTCACTGCAAAAACCACAGCTTCACCCTCACAAGGGAAAATCTGCAAAACTGGCGAAAGTGGTATTTGACCACACAGTCACTTCCTAGTGACGATTTTGCATCAACAGGCAATAGGGATGATTCTGTAACTCCCAATGTCTCTGCGCACAAGCATACAATGCAATTTTTACAATAACTATTCACCGACCTGTAGAACAGTGGCTGCACAGCATAAAACTGGGCCTTTTCCTGAGTGCGTGCAGAAAACTTCCGCCTCCAAAACAGGCCCCGAAATGGCCTCAAATCAAAAAAACAAGGTCGCCAAGGGCTAAAGCCCTTACCCGCAACATATACTGCCCTCTTGCTTCACCGCGAAGGGCGTCTCAACCTGAGACAATGCACTCCTGCACTTTCCGGCTATGCTACCTGCAAAGATCTGCTCCCAAAACAGAAAATGAAAGCAACACTGCTCCTCTTACCAGAACACCGCGAGCTTGGCTTGCTTTCTTGAGCTCCTTACCACAAACAAGGCTCTGATACCATGTCAAGATTGTGGGAGAGAAGGAAGGAGTCTCACTTGTAGCTTTCTTGCTTGCACAATGGGGGAATACACACAAGGGTGGAGGCTGAAAACAGTTTTCCTCTTCTTAGTTGTGGAAGCCAAAAGAACTCTCGTACAAAGAAATAGAAGAACCCTATATATGAGTCTCAAACCAAACTCAACTAACTAAGGTGGCATACTAACTGAGCCACGAACTAGAGTAGATAAGGATAGCTATCATCTAGCTATTATTCATGGGCGATGTACCAACTACGTCTGCAACTGACAAGTCGGTGACATAAATACACAACGGTCACCCTGGCGTATCACGAGTGGAGCTCGATATCTCAACAATGGTCAAATCTATTATCTCTTATAGCTTCTTTTACTACATCACTAGTATATGTCTATGCATGTACCTTACGATAAGAGAGCCAACAATATATTGCACACCCCAAAAGAGATTCATTGCACCTCCCAAAGGAGTTTTACCTCAGTAGCAAGTATTGCAATGAAGATTTCACTCCGATGTATCTTTTAAGATGTGTATATGGAATATTAAGGTAAAATCCTTGTTACAATTCATGAGTTTAAATATCTATGGGATATATCTAGTTCAAAAATAGAATGGTTAGTCCTTAAAAAGAAACTATGAAAACTTATCCAAATAGAGTATAACTTATCTCAATTTAATTGTCATGTGTCACTTATATGTGACATAGTTTTGGTCACATGGTCAAAAGTATCATGTTTAAACTTTCTTTTAATAATTACGAGTAATAAACACCTTCTTTGTACATGCCATTTTGAAGGCCTTTTTAGAAACTGAGTATGTTTAATACCATAATGATAATATAATTTTTGCAACTAATTACAAGAATCTATTGTTAGTATCTCAAGTATACTTATAATAAGCAATAAAAAGTAGGTATGGAAAAATGACTTTATTAGAATATATTTTACTTCAAAGAAATCATCATGTATACTTTTTTCACATCATGATATTACTCTTGGTTAGATTTGTCCACATGGTCAAATGTCTCTTTTCTTAAGACATCATTTATTAAGTAGTACCTATGTATGTATTTGTCAATGTGAAATTAAATTTCATTAGTGTTCTATGCCAGTTTATAGCTCAAACATTAAGTAGAATGATGAGGAAGTAAATGAATCTAATGTGCTTCTTTTTCTTCTTTGTAACTTCAACTAAAACATCTATGGTTTGATACCTAAGAGATTCAACAACAGTAGAGCACGATGATGTGATTGATGTGTCCTTGATAAGAAATGCAACACAATTATGTGTAATACTTGATCTCAATGGTCTTCTTTTACAACGATGCTTTGCTAAGTCTAAAAGGTTTCAAAGCTTTCAAATGGGAAAACAATGGCTTGTTCTTCGACCAAGATGTATGAAGTTTCTTGAAGCCTTATTTGCAAGATTCCAAGTGGTAGTTTGGTCAACAACTTTACATAAGAATGTCATGGCAGTTATTAAGTTCTCGGAGATCCATGCAAAAACGAAGTATCCTTTCTTCATGATTTGGGGCCAAGAACAATGTCATAGACATCGACTCAAAATCAGATATAGGCCAGATAACATGGATGTAGAAGCAATGTTCAAGCCTCGAAAGTATGTATGCGATCGATATGGAGATGTTTGTTTGCATACCAAGACTATTCTCATAGATGACAGTCCTTACAAAGGATGTCCAAATCCTATTGAGAATTGCATTTATCCAAAAACAATTGATATTGATCGTGAAGACTCTATCTTGATCAAGGAACTTCTACCATACTTGACTCACTTAAGCAAATACCATGATGCACGTGTAGTCATCAAGTTTGATCGATATGGACAAGATCCAGTTCAATATGGACATGAATTGTATGCTCAATTCAAGGTTGTCAGTGATGAATGGACTAGAGCAGAGAATGATGGTATTTCATCATCATCATCAGCACCGCACAAGACCATAATTGATAAAGATGGTATATATGTTCAACCTTCAATTACTTCTTGCTTCAAGAGACCATCTATTATACAAAAATCCCCAAGAAATGCCTCACATCATCCATCTCTTACATTGAACAGTTCCCAATTATCCATGTTGAAGCAGAATCCTCTAGTCTCTACTTTGAAATATATGGAAGCAATGCAACTTGCTCATGAGTTAGGATGTCACAAACATTTCATGAATGGTAGTGTAGCTATCTACAAAAGTTGTATTTTTCCAATATACATGATTCAACAAGACAGTGACTCTATATGGACTAATTTTGACTTCCATAATAAGAATATCCCTTACATTAATAAGAGCTTTTGCATGGCTATGAAATATATGCTTGTTAGAAATTTAAAGTGTTTTATGTAGTTATCTTGGTGTTTTTAAACGCCATCAATATCAATGAGAGAATGTACTTAATGTTTTTTATTCTTTCAATAACATTAGTTAATTGTGTAGAAAATTCTTATAAAGTGGTTTAAGTCCAATTTTGTACTTTATGTCTTAGCTAACAAATAAGGATTAATTAATAATAAAATTTATGTCTATTTCTTTGGAAACACAAATCGTTAGTTAAAGGTTAAGTCTTTGGTATTAGAGAAATCATAAACTTCTAGCTTGGTATATAAATCTTCATTTTATGATATGAAAGTTCATTTAGCTAGTCAAAGTCTGAAGCTAGTTGATGTAATATTTTTGCTCGGAATATTAAAGAGCTTGGATCACCGCACACCTGCGCAAAAGGCCGTGCAAAGTCATCTCCCACATCGCAATTATTGGCAGCTTAATCCATACCCCGCACGCGTAAAAATGAGGCCTGCACATTGTGCAATTGAGGCCGGGGTTTAAGACCGCAAAAACCATGGGGGAACACCCTTTTTGAAGGGGCAGAAATGGATAATGATGAAAATTAAGCAATTTTTTTTACTAATTCCCGCAGCTGATGCATGGCTAGAGGGAAGGGAGTGGGGAGGAATGACCTAAGGTGGAGTTGTGTGTGGGAGAATGAGGAGGGAGGGGCATGCTTAAGCCTCATGGTGGCTACATCTCCCCCTCTCTTGCACTATAAAAACACCCCTTAGGGTGGGCACATAAAGGATCAGAGAGAGGAGTAGACGAACGTCGTCAAGCTGCTTGGGAAAATGCCGCTGCCGTCACGAATCCGCCGCCAGGTTGCCGATGCAGCTGCCATGACGACCGTCCTCGCCATCAACATGATAATCCTACCCCTTCATCCGTCACCATAATCCTCCCAATCATCACCCCTTTTTTCTCCCACGTGCTCTTGGAAAGCAGAAGCTTCCTAGAAGCTTCTTAGAAGCTTCTAAAGGAGATCCTCTTAAGCCTTATGCACGTGTCTAATTCCTGGTCTTAATATCCACACCCTGTAAAAGGGTAATTCATGCGCAAGGGAGAAAGTAGGCAAGCTTGGAGGCTATTTGCCAAAGCTAGGAGGAATCCGCAGAGTTCAAGTCATCAACGATGGCTCCCAAGAAGACGCAAGGCACACCTGCGAGAGGTTCCTCCCCGAACTTACACGTGGACATCCCCACGGATCCACAAGCCTAGGTTCCACGAATTTATTTCCACATAAAGAAATGCTTTAAGCACGCTTGATTCCATAGGGAGAATGCATTTTACACTTATCGCTAATTCATGTAGTAGTGATAAAAGTACATTTGAGAAAGTATCTCTGTAAACGATGGATAAGGATTGGTGCATATCATGCACTTGCATCGTTTGCATCTCCAAAGTTATGAATGTAAATCACTTATTCGCCCTATAAACTTGTCGCAAATTGCCTTGTCGTGCATTTTCAAAATGGAAGTGTAAAACGCATATTTCCTAGGGTTAAAGAGGAAATTGTGAAGTGCATTGGCCGTGAAGGAAAAGAGTATCTTGCATTTAGTCAATAACTTCCTTTATGACTCGCATGAGGAAATTGTTAACTTCTATTGCATAGCATGAAAATGAAACTATGGGCATTGCAAGTTGCATGCAAATATGTTTGTCGAATGGATTGAAGGTTGCATGTCACGTGAACTTCATTAATGATGTTGTATCTAAGGGTCGCATGTTACATATTTGTCGTGCGTAAATTTCATTTCATCAAGTTGCATTTGGAAAAGATTGCATGGCTTATCAAAGCATAAAATTCTAAAGCTTAGACAAAAGGGTTGTAGGCATGATCCTTTGATGTAAACCCTAGTAGGCTTCATGCAAGTTATCATTCGTCGTGACTTTAGTAAGAAAAGTAAAGGGTTATTGCATATCTTATAGAACATAGATGTAACAAATCATATACTTACACGAAATGTGGTATCTAGAATGTATTTACACTAGTAGAACAAGGTTAGCATCTCTAGGAAAGGATCACTCTTGTCGCAAGACAAGTAGTCCAATTTAGCTAAATCACCTAACCCTCAAGGGATTTGTATAGGCATAACTAGTCGATACGATAAACACCTCAAGTACTAGCTAGGGCTTGGCAAGTTAGAAATGCAGCAAGTATCCTACTTGGATGCCAACTCGAAACCCTCAAACCCAAAGGTCCTACCCACATTCATGGAATGTTTGGGTCAATTGGACACTCATGTAAACAAAAATCTAGGGTTTCTATCCTAAGGATTGTTCGACCTAAAGATAAAACTCGAATTGGGTTTGGAAACCCTAGGACCATACAATAAGGGTTGGGTTGGGTAAGAAGACACCCTAAACCCGCATCTTGTCTAAACAAAATTCCTTGACTAGGAAACACCGTTCAATGGGTGAAATGATCCCATGAGTTAGGTGCGGCACTTGTGCAACAAGTTGCAACATTGCGCGGCTTTGTGGTTTAATCACATGATAGATTTGCCATTCCTTGGAATAAGGTTGGCAGGTTCTAGCGCAAGTCTAACTTGTAAGAGGATGGGTAGTCATCCTGCTTCATCACCTTTCTTGGGCTGATTTGCCAAGAATTTATGTTTTGCCTAGTAAGCAAAGGATCAATCAGGCTAGAGCGATGTGGTCGCTAGGATTCAATGTCTCAACTTAAGAAACCTAAGGTGTTGGATAAATTGGGTTGACAGGGTATGATCCTAACCCAAGGATATAAGGGTAAACAAGGAAACACTTGGGGAACTTTCCAAGTCGCAACTGATCCCGGATCGAATGTTGGATTCATTCGGAGAGAAGGATTTACTCCTTTAGCAGTTGGCCAAAATAAACGATCACTGGATTGATTGTGCTTGTAACAGTTTAGGAGCACTGTTTGCATTGTTTGATCAAGGAACTAAAAGATGAAAAGTTAATTAATGCTTCAGGTTGAAGGCCTGAAGGGAGAGGTAGCATCAGTTACCCCCAACTCTCTACCTGACCCTAACCAAGGGGGTTGTTAGCCGCACTG
The DNA here is from genome assembly GCF_053477565.2 of Lygodium microphyllum. Classification (NCBI taxonomy): domain Eukaryota; kingdom Viridiplantae; phylum Streptophyta; class Polypodiopsida; order Schizaeales; family Lygodiaceae; genus Lygodium; species Lygodium microphyllum. Next base: position 27,875,329 of record NC_141137.1, read on the forward strand.
GGAATGTGGACCAAACCCGCTGCGAGAGGTCTCTCCATTGGGCACTAGCAGGAGGACACTTGAGTGCCAGGGGGGCTCTCGCCGTAAATCCCTTGCCTTCTGGGCCCTGCACAAGAGGCCAACGTGACTCAGGATTGAATCTCGAGGCCCGCATACTAGTCTATGGGCAGAATCTTGGATTAGTAATCCCTATGGATTGCTGGATAGCCTTCGGGTGGATTATGGATTGCCTTCGGGTGGATTATGGATTAGCCTACGGGCTGGATTATATGGATGTATTCCAAAGATAAATAAGATAACCTGTTGAAATGGAACTTTTTTTACACTATTTTCCTATATCAAGTGCTAAGATTGCGGGAAGGAAACGGTGTCTAACTGGCTAATTAAGGAAGCTGTTTTATGGGTGTCCAACTAACTGTGGTAGGTAATTAGACAACTAAAGCAACCCTGAGGAAAGTGCGCTGGATGTGGCCATGGGTCCGTCCTATGGATGGGTGGTCCCGGTTGGCCGGGAACTTTTCTCAAATGAAATCGATAGCAAGAAACTTTGCTCGAAGGAAATGAACATCAAGGAATGTTGACCTAGAGTCTAGGTTACTAGGATTCCGATTTATGTTGTTTTAGGGGAACAGAATGGGACTATGCCTTATGGGCAGAGAGGTCGAGCTTTGCATCCCTCTCGTTTCCCATTCTCCTTGAACCAAGTGCGGCATGAATCCGCTTCGACCCTGACGTTTCTACGTAAAGTAGTTCACCTAGGGTTTGACACTAGCCGCCGTTTTAGGAGTTTGACCACTAGAGAAATCCTAATTCAGGTTGGTCCTAAGTGGGAACAGCCGGAATACTTCCGCTATGTGGCAGACTCAGAAAGACCTAGATCGCAAGCCCCGTAACATTCCATGGGAATGCCGGGCAGAGCTTTCTAGACCCTTTTTTCGATGGGCTACTAAGATGTTTCCTGCAAGTGAATGGGTGGACACGTTACAGTTGATTTTGGCCAAAGGCAATATCCATCTTGTCCATATATTGTCAAGATAGATAGAAATTTTGAACAAAAGATAGTTATATATCATGCATATACATACAAAAAATGCAAATGGGGTGAGTAATTATTTAGCATACTGGTGTCTATTGGTTTACACAAAAAAAGAACCATCACATCATAGGTTATCCAAACTTATTACTATATGGCATTAGATCATGTATCATCTAGTTGAGAAGATGAATGGACAAAAGCAACTTCAAGGAGGGAGCCTTCCAAAAAAACTACTTTCGACGGACGGTGCAAGGAAACAATGGTGAATTCCAAAGAAGAATTGTAAAGGTGCTTCCACGTTCGAACGACTACAATTACAATGCCTCCTAAGAAAGTCCAAGGCATAACCGCGGGAGGGTCATCTCCCAGAATCCATGTGGATATCTCACCCCAAACCCAGGTTTTTCCTTCTTAATTTTATATCGTTGTAATTCAATCATGCAAGATGAATTGTTAGGGATAGGATATATTTTGTCCTAGTTGTTCACAACGAAGGAATTTAGTTTAATGGAACATGCAAAATAAATAAAGCATAAGCGTAATTTTTTTTTTCAAATAGCTTTATGCATGGAAAATGCAAATCATGAAAGGACTCTTACGATGCATAAACTCTATGAAATGATCATTGTTAACTGCATAACTTAGCAAGAAAAAGGTTGCTTATTTAGCATGAGTTTGTTCACAAAGAAAAGGGAAGATTAGTTGGATTTAACCTAACCTCAAATCGATAAAGTATAGGATTGAAAAGTGAATTGACACAAGATTACAAATCATACGGAAGTAATCTCGAAATTTCCTTCTAGAGATAGCCAAATTAAACTTAAAAATACCTATGCTGCAAAATATTCGTTGGGAATGAGTTAAAATTCCAAGAAACATCTATACCTTAAATACTTGTCCACATTCCCTGAATGTAGGGTCAATCAATTGAAATCGAAAAAGGAACTAGGGTTTGTCCCTGAGATTCTTACAAGAATGAAGCTAGGAAACCCTAGGCCTAACAAACGTCAGCTTAAAGAAACTGAAACGGATTGTTTCGTGACTCCATTATTGCATAGTATGATGCGGGACTTGCGCAACAAGTACGGAGTCATATGGTCTTGTGATTGAATCACAAGAAAAAGACCAAATTCTCGAAACAAGGATGGCGGATCCTTATGCAAAGTTATCTTGCAAGAGGATGTGTACTTTGATATCCTCCTTGGGTAAGGAAGATTAATTGGAGATTAAAAACCAGAAACTGAAGTACCCATTGAACTTTAAGGTTTGACCAAGTTGGGCTAATAGGGTACGCCCTAACCCAGAATATAAGGGAACTTGCCAAGTTGCAAGACACCCCGGATCGAGTGCTGGATGCATTCGAAAGGAAGGATTCATTCCTTAGCAATTTGCCAACAACAAAAACGATCAATGGAAATGTTTGTGCTTGCTAGAGATTTTAGAGCACTGTTTGACTTGTTGACCAATGAATTACAAAATAAATAAATACCTATACTTCAGGTTGAAGGCCTGAAGGGAGAGGCAGCTTCAGTTACCCCCGACTGCTTGCCTGACCCTAACCAAGAGGGTTGTTGATCGTGCTAGGAACGTGACCGAACCCGCCATGAGAGGTCTCTCCGTTGAGCGCTACTTGGAGCAGGAGGACACTTGGGTGCCAGGGGGGCTTTGGGCGTAAATCCCTCGCCTTCCGGGTCCTACACAAGAGGCTAACGTGACTCTGGATTGGATCTCGAGGCCCGCATACTAGTCTACAGACGAAAACTTGGAATAGTGATCCATGTGGATTATTGGATAGCCTTCGGGCGGATTGTGGATAAGCCTACGGGTGGAACTCCTTATATTTCAAAGATAAACATGATGACCTGTTAATAAAAAGCTTGTCTGATATTGTTTTTCTATGTTAAGTGATAATATTACGTGAAACAACCAGTGCTTAACGGGTTAATTAAAGAAGCTCGTTGTTACATGTCCAACTAATGTGTTAGATAATTACATAACTAAAACAACCCGAGGAAAGTGCGGAGGATGGGCCATGGATCCATCCTACGGTTGGGTGGTCCCGGTTGGCCAGGAACTTTTCTCAAATCACGAGGAATAGTGGAATGATCGTCAAAGGACACGAACAACAAAAGTGTTGACCTAGAGATATGTCTTATCCCGATTTACGCTGTTTTAGGGGAACGGAATGGGGCTATGCCTTATGCCTTATTTATCTTTGGAATACATCCATAAAGTCCAGCCCATAGGCTAATCCATAATCCGCTCGAAGGCTATCCATAATCCATCCGAAGGCTATCCAGCAATCCACATGGATTACTAATCCAAGATTCCGCCCGCAGACTAGTATGCGGGCCTCGAGATCCAATCCAAAGTCACGTTGGTCTCTTGTGCAGGGCCCGAAAGCCAAGGGATTTACGGCTAGAGCCCCCTCTGGCACCCAAGCGTCCTCCTACTCCAATTAGCGCTCAACGGAGAGACCTCATGCAGGGGTTCGGTCCACGTTCCCGGCGCGGCTATCAACCCCCTTGGTTAGGGTCAAGAAAACAGTCGGGGGTAACTGAAGCTGACTCTCCCTTCAAGCCTTCAACTTGAAGCATTAAATATATTTCCATCCTTTAGTTCCTTGAGCAAACAATGCAAAAAGTGCTCCTAAACTATTACAAGCACAATCAATTCCAGTGGTTGTTTATTTGGCCAACTGCTAAGGAGTGAATCCTTCTCTCCGAATGCATTCAGCATTCGATCCGGGATCAGTTGCAACTTGGCAAGATCCCCAAGGGTTTGTTTGTTCACCCTTTTGTCCTTGGGTTAGGGCCATACCCTATTAACCCAAATTAACCACACCTTAGTGCTTCTTAAACTAAGACAGTAAATTGTGGTGACCATGTCCCTCTAACTTGATTGATCCTTTGCTTCCAAGCAAATACCTAACTTTCCTTAACTTGGCAATTTTCCCCAAGAAAGATGATGTAACACGATGATTACTCATCCTCTTGCAAGTTAAACTTGCACAAGAACCTGCAAGCCTCATTCCAAGGAATGGCAAAACTCTCTTGTGATCAAACCACAAGACCATGCGACGTTGCAACTTGTTGCACAAGTGTTGCATCTATTCCATGGGATCATTTCACCCATTGAACGGTGTTTTCTGGTCAAGGAATTATGTTTAGACAAGAAGTAGGGTTTAGGGTGTCTTCTTACCCACCCAATCCTAATTTCACTAGGCCAACAACGTTCGATCCTAGGGATTCCAACTCAATCCGAGTTTTAGCATTTGAAACGAATGATCCTTAGGGTAGAAACCCTAGATCATTATTTGCATGGTCATCCAATTGACCCAACATTCCGTGAATGTGGGTAGGACCTTTGGTATGAGGGTTTCGACTTGGCAACAAGTGCGAAACTAGGCCAAATCCTTAACGAGCTAAACCCTAGTTAGCACTTGGGGTATTTATCGTATCGATTAAACCATGCCTATACGAATCCTTTACGAGTTAGGTGAATTTAGATAATTCGATCTACTTGTCTTGCGACAAGGAGGAGCCATTCCTAGAGATGATAAACTTGATCTAAAGGAGAAAACTAGTTGCAACATGTCACAATACATGTAAACATGCGATTCATTGCTTCTACGTACCACTAGATTCGCGATAACCCTAACCTTCATTGTTAAAATCAAAACACATGATAATTTTTGCAGAATAACTTCCATAGAACCTACTAGGACTTACATTCAAGAAATATACCTACAACTCTTTTTCTAAGCTTTAGAATTTCATGCTTTAATAAACTATGCAATCTTTCCCTAAATGCAACTCTTGATGAATGAATTTTACGCACGATGAATGTGCAACATGCAACCCTTTCCTAACTACAATGTAGTTAAATGAAGTTCATGCCAATTAAAGCTAGAGTTAACCTATTCCATTTTACAAGCACATGCCACATGTAAGTTCATAGAATCATTTCCGTGCTCTGCTATTTTCTATGAGTGTTAACGACTTTTCCTAATGAATCATTACAATGAAGATATTGCCTAAAAATGCAACATATGCTTAATCTTTCCATGTCTAATCAAAGGTGCACTTAATAATTTCAACCTTATAATGATAGGCAATAGGTGTTCTAGGCTCGTCACTTTGAAATGCACGACAAAGCAACATACTACTAAGGTCGTCAGATGGATAGATAATTTGCATTCATCACATTGAAAATACCAATGACCCAATTGCATGTCATGAATTAATTCTAGTAATTGTTCAAATAGTCAATTCTTTTCCAGTTGCATTTAACTAGGCTAGGTGAATTTGAACATGCATAGGTGCATCCTATTCCATGAAGTTATCGTGCTTAATGCATTACTTTAGTGTGGAATCAAAATTGTAAAACCTGGGCTTGTGGGCTCGGGGAGATATCCACGTGAATGTTAGGAGAAGAACCTCCCGCACGCGCGCCTTGCGACTTCTTAGGGACCATTGTAGGTGTGATTACAGACTTCCGGTTTGCCTTTACCCTTACACGATCGCTGAATTTCCTCCAGCCTTGGTAAGCAGCCTCAAGATCTTGCCCTTCTCCCTCGTATGCAAGAGATACCTTCACCGAAATGGGGTTCTTTGAAAATACCAGGGCTTGTGAGATTTGGGCTTATGGGAGGGCTTGTGGGAATGAGGCTTTGCTTGTGGGAATGGGGCTTTTCTTGTGGGAATGGGGCTTTTCAAAAAAGCTTATGGGAATGGAGGCTTTACGAGAAGGTTTTCCAAAATGGGGCTTTTACGAAAAAGGGTTGTGGGAATTGGACTTTTACGAACAGGCTTGTGGGAAGGAGCTCTATGGGCTCAGACTTTTTAAACCCGAGAAGGGTGCATAGGAACAAGGCCCAAGCCTTATTCCTTTAGAAGCTTCTTAGAGAAGCTTCTAAGAAGCTTCTGACCTTCCAACATCCACGTGGGGTGAAAGGAAATGATTGAGGGGTCATAAGAAAAGGAAGGATGACGTCGAATGGGGGGGGGGGAGGGGGAGATTGACTTGCTGTGGCACGTGGAGCCATGGCCGACAGCAACAATGCGACGGTAGCTTCAGCCGTGAGGTGGCAGCGGATTAATTGGCAACGGCAGTAGTGGCACTCCTCCACCTCTTCCTTTGCTCGACGGCGCGGTAGCCTGCTGGCTTGGGATGGTGATGGCGCCCTCCACTCTCTCTTTCCTCTCCCTCAGCATGACGCCATCTACTCCTTGCACGGTAGCCTCTTAGGCTCTTCTTCTTCCACGCAGCCTTTCCTCCTTTTCTCCAAGTCTAAGGGGGGGGGGAGTTTATAGCCCAAGGGGGGGAGAGGGGAGCCACCACGTGGCTGGTGCATGGCTCTCCCCCCATACACCCAACTCACCACATCTTCTCCTTTTCCCATTCCCTTCCCTCTAGCCACGCATCGGCTGTGGGAATTAGTAAAAAATTTTGCATTAATTTGATCATTATCCATTTAGCCCCCTTCAAAAAGGGTGTTCCGCGCGATTAGGCAGTTTTGAAACCACAAGTGAGGCCTCGTTTTTGCACGTGCGGGGTACGGATTAACTGCCGGTAAATACAACGGGAGATAACCTTGCACAGGTTTTACACACCGTGTGGGGAGTCAAGTTTGGTAATATTTTCGAGCAGGAATATTACACCAATGTTTCCAATAAGGATCTGGGCGATGAAGAAGATCCATCCATGGATGCTAACATTGAGAGGGCAACAGTTCACACCGCTCTTCATAAGAAGGGTCCGAATTGCCAATTCTCAGTGATCCAAACTCCATCAGGTTATGAAGGTAAAAGCTTCAAAACCCTAATTGATTGTGGCAGTACACATTCCTTCATTTCACCGATCTGTGAAAAAAGGCTAGGGATAGCCACAATAGACGCACCTACTTTACTTGTGGAATTGGCAAATGGTCGTGAGGCCTCTTGTACTAGGCAAACTGCTAAGGTGAAATTCCTACTGGGTGGGAAGCCAACTTCGGTGAGATTCAGGGTAATGAACCTAGGTGTCCACGAATGTTTACTTGGAATGGATTGGCTAATACCCAATGATGCCCACATCCACTATGGAAAGGGAAAGTCTCCTTTCGAAATTCTAAAGGGGAGCTAGTGATGACTCAAGGAGAGGCTGGTAAGCCAAAAATACAACTGGCAAAAGCAACACGAATAATAAAAGGAGTTAGGAAGGGCCTACCTATCTATCTGATTAAACTAAATAAGCTAGAGCAAAATCAGGAATCTGGGAAAGAACCTTCATGGTTAAAGGAATACGCAGACGTATTTCCTGAGGAGTTGACAGAACTTCCTCCTCAAAGGGAAGTCGACCACAAAATCAAGCTGGCACCAGTCGCAAAGAGGCCGTATAGGATGTCCATCCCGGAAGCTATTGAACTGAAAGAGCAACTCAAGAAACTGTTAGACCAAGGCTACATCCATCCTAGCAGTTTGCCATGGGGAGCTCCAGTACTTTTTCAAAAGAAGAAAGATGGAACGCTTCGGCTATGCATTGACTACAGAGGGTTGAATCAATCAACCATAAAAAATAAATAGCCCATTCCAAGAATAGATGAATTACTTGACCATCTTCAAGGTGTGAAGATCTTCTCTAAGATAGATCTCATATCTGGATATTATCAGATAAGGATCAAGGAAGAAGGTATCCCGAAGACTGCATTCAGCACAAGGTATGGACACTTTGAATTCCTTGTGATGTCATTCGGGCTAACGAATACTCCTGCTACCTTCAACAGGTTAATGTAGGATATCTTTAGGCCCTATCTTGATGACTTCGTACTTGTCTTCTTTGACAATACCTTAGTCTACTCTAAACAGGAAAAAGACCATGAACCCTAGCTTTGCATTGTTCTTGAAACAATGAGAGCACACAAGCTTTATGCCAAGAAGAAGAAGTGTGCCTTTTTCAAGCGACAGATTCAATATTTGGGATTCATTGTATTAGCCCAACGGATTTCAGTAGATCTAGCCAAGGTCAAAGACATTCTGGAATGGCCAACACCAACTTCTATCAAAGAAATACGTAGCTTCCTTGGATTGACAGGATGGTACAGGATTTTTATCAAAGATTATGCTTTGATTGCAGTACCTCTGACTGACCTACTAAAGAAGCAAGTAGCAATTGTATGGTCACTTGCTGAATACACCAGCTTTGATAAACTAAAGCAAAGCTTAGTATCAGCACCCATCCTGAAACTTCCTAATCTTAGTAAGGAGTTCAAAGTGGTAACTGATGATAGCACACTTGCCTTAGGATGTGTGCTTATGCAAGAAGGTCATCGCGTAGCGTATTCTTCAAGGAAATTGAAGAGCCATGAAAGGAATTCTGCTACCCACAATCTGGAGCTATTGGCTGTCATCCATACTCTCAAACTTTAGAGACATTACTTGCTATGTGTGTGCTTGCTACATTAGGTGACCTTGCTAAAGTGTTAGATCTGCTTCTCCTAGAGAAAGAGCTGAAGGGAGAGCATGTCATTTTTGAAGCAAAGAAGAAACTTCTATTTTCATAGGAAGTTGGCCCCTCCTCTCCATCGATGAAAAAACTTTGTCCCTACAAATAAATATTTATTGAGTAAATGTGTAGTTCATGTAAGTGTGACGATATTGTGTGATACGTGAATGAGGCATTCGCATACGTTAACATAATCCTATTTAATTATGTCAACATGTAGTATTGCACTTGTGATTGTGCATAGGAAATACGTAACTCGTATCCATACATATTACTACTTTTGATGCATGCATACGTTAAATAAAAACTAAGAGTCATGCATTTCAAGAAACAAAACAAAACATCTTTACTCAATTATTTGAATTCAGTATACATCACATGAGATATTATGTATATATGTATATATATATATATATATATATATATATATATATATATATATATATATATATATATATATATATATATATATATATATATATATATATATATTCCAATGTGGTAGAGTATACAAAATATTTTGGCCTTCCAAGATGCTATGGTGCTATAACACTCATTACAAAACCTTACATAATTAATCTCATAACCTATGGAGGAGTTCCCTTGCTGTGTCGAAGTTGAACAATAAAGTTCATGTCTTTATCTATGATTGTGATGCACTTTGCATGGATGGCCGCTAGCTTTGTATCATTATACAAGTAAATGAGAAACCCCTTTGCAACCGCTTGCAAGGCCTCCACAGCTACAGGAGTAGTCCACCTTCCTGCTGGTGGGCCATCCTACACTCAGACCCAAAATCTTCCCATCCCTTTTAGCTCCAAGTCTTGCATAACTTCCTGAATAACCTTATGAAAATATCTTTTCAGGATGAGAAGCTCATATTTGCGCTAGATTCTCCTTATCTCCTGAACGATGACAGTGCACAGTTTCCATCTCCTCTTCTTCTGTGGTGGTTGTTGTGCTCTATGGGGAGCACCTCTTGCTATACTAGAGAAGGTTCCACCTTGTGCTCCAGGTGGTGGGCCTTGGCATGAGGCCTCCCCGTGGCCAAAACACCAACATGCTTGCTTGGTGTGTGCCATGCAGGCTCGAGGAGGGAAAGATAGAGAAGAGACATAGGTTGGGAGTGTGAGAATGGAGAAAGAAAAAAAAGTAAGATGTGAAAATGAGGAGAAGAATGAACTTTTAACCTATTTAAACTCCAAAACTAGGTTAAAACAACTTCATATATACTATCCATCGTGTGATCGTAAATCCATAACCTTTTATCAGAATGTGACAAAACTTCACATGCGCACTTGTTAGGTGACCAAGAGTCCGAATTTTTTTTTGGAAAAAAAATGCCTATAGATTGGTGTTTGGAGCCACTTTCCTAGCCACCTAACAAGTGCGCATATGAAGTTTTGTGGCATTCCGATACAGTTTAGTATTTTCAAAATTATTCCACACCAAAATTATGAATGGATTGATAATTGAGAAATCAATATTGCAACTACTAGCCCTTAGAAACGTTGCACCGCATATACTATACAAGGGTATCAAGAGTAAAGTCTATAACAAGAAATGGCAAATGTTTGCATGTTTTTCCTATTGAAATTGACAATGCTAGAAAAAACTATAAGTAAGAGTTAAAAATACAATGAAGATGCACAATCAAAGTTGAGAGCGAAGGACAAGAGTAAAAATTTAATTCATATTTTAAGGGTGTGTACAATAGTTTTGCATTGAGACAGAGTCACATGTCCAATGCATGAGGAGATGACTATTCCAAAAAAGATAACATTACAAACTGTGTTCATTCCATTGGAAATGAATGCATCCTTTACTGCTTGAAGATTTCTTATAAGTTGAAAGTCCTTGGGAATTACAGTGATGCACTTCGCATATATTGCACAACACTGAGCATCAGTCATCAAGTCAACTAAAAAGGCCTTTGCAGCATAGTGTAGAGCATAAAGACATTCTTTTGTGAAGCAATTAGGTCTATCTTGACCTTGTGCCAACAACCACCTCTTGCTTTCTGTGTGGTAGAGGTCTTGCACAATCTCGCGAAAAACTCTCAATAAGCTCGCCTTTGGAGGAATGATGAGATCAAAAGAGCAATGATATCTTGTGATTTCTCTTAGGGCCATTGTACTTGGCTTCCACTTGCGTCTCTTGTGGGGATACTAAAGAGGACCCTTGTGAGGGAAACTTGAGGAAACTGGGTTAGGTTGAGAAGGGAGTGCATCTAAGCTATTAGATGCTCCAAGGGATTGAACACGATATAGGGCTCTAAGAGAAAGCTTATTTCCAACTGCCTTAGGTCTAGCCATCTTTCCTACACAAGGGATGTGAGAACTCAATGAATAAGATAGAAAGTGAAACCCTCTTTTGTATAACCCTAAACTATAAGACTCATTCACAAAGATGCACACTATCTCTTTCTCTCTTAAACTATGAATTACATTTACACTGAACACATTGTTCATCTTACTATCTTAGCTCTCTTCAAACCCATTTGCTACCTTGTCAAAGCCTTGTTTCTAGCCACTTGGCATAGTTTTCTTTGGCACTTGAGGCTTCATAACACACTCTTTTAGTGACACAACGTGATTCCATCATGCCTG